>NC_135477.1:158026532-158698645 GCF_052094955.1 Ictidomys tridecemlineatus
GGCACTGGTACCTGACCCCACCCAAGCTTCAATTCCAGTTATCTCCTACAGGCCTCAGGGAAGTACAAGTTGATGGTAACTATGGCCCACTCTGGGCCTGCATGGTGTTGCATGGTGCTTCTTGGCCCTGAGGGTGTGCATATGCATGGTGTGTCCTGAGCTAGCTAGGAGCCACATGGGAGAAGCCCTACGGTGCAAGGAGTCAGAAGGTGGATTTTGGATGCCAGATTAGGATGATAAATTGATTTGATGGACAATAGGCAGCCATAGTCGGTTCTTGAGCATGAGAATGACCTCCCCCAAAAAACCACACTGGCTGGGGAATGAAGGTGCATGCATGTCGGGGAGAACTAAAGGCAAGGAGCCCCTCAGAGAGGCAGGTGTGGAGGAAAGGTAGTAAGACCAGGGACAACCCAGTGGAGAGGCCAACAGGAAGGGGACTGGTTGGGAGGACTGAGTATAGAGTTGGTAGGACAAGCCTTTGTCAAACCAGGGGAGCTGGGAAGGGTGTGCCCTTTAGGAAGGGGCATGAGTCTGAAGACTGAGTAAGGGGTGATAATGAGCCATGGTGGTCAGTGACCTACAGGAAGCCTGGGCTGGGACAGGGCCTCAGAAATAGGATCAGACTGGAAACACTTGAGACCCTGTCCCCTACCCATGTGACCGAGGAACTCCTTGGGGCCAGCAGACAGCAGGCGACAGTCAGTTGGTCAGAGAGATCACAGGGCAAGCTGAGAGAGTGGGGCCAGGTCACTGTTCAGAGTGTTGATTTCTGAATGGCTTGAAAGCCAGCAGGGGATTTCAGCTTGCTTTGAAGGACAGCAGGAAGCCATCATAGAATCTTGAGCAGGAGTGTTTGTGAAGGTGTCTGTATTGGGAAGAGAAGCTGACACTTGTGGTATCTCACTCCATGCTGGATGTCACCTCCCTTGCCTCTCCCAAGACTATGGGACCAAACCAAGTTATATGTCCTATGGATGACCTGACTGGGTGGGAAGCAGGCTGCAAGGACCCTCCTGCAGCCCTGTTGGATAGGGATTTGACCCCAGGTGGAAGGGACAGTGGGCAGTGCAGCAGGGTGGGACTATCTAACTACTGACCAGCTTGACTTTTATACACAGGGTCCTCCTGGGCCACAGGGAGCCCCAGGGCCACCAGGGATCCCTGGAGCCAAGGTCAGTGTAAATGCAGCTGCATGGTCCCCACGCTCTTATCTCCAGGGTGCACCTCCCCTCTCCTCTCTGCCATATTCCCTCCTGGTATCTTGGCCTGGTTTCTGGGGTCTCAGAGAAAGGGACCTTGATCCTTCCCTACCAATCTGAGTGCCTTTTCTCCTGGCCCTTGCTACCTGCTTTTGCTGGAAGAATCATTCACATATTGAAACTGAAAAATCAGCCCTTCCAGACATCATAACAGTCCTGTAGACATGCACAGCATTCCCGGGGTTGTACCTATTTATACCCTGCCTACTTATCTTGGAAGAAAGAGTCTAATACATTAAAGTCAGGCAGGGTCTGGTCCTGGCACGGTTGTTCCTGGGGTCTAGGTCTGTAACTTCCAAATCTATAACATACCAGCTTGTAGCTCACAGCCCTGGGCTACACCTGCCCTGGAGGAGCTGAGCACATGGAGGCAGAGGGTGCCTAGCACCCAGCAAGTGCCCTTCTAGAAGTTCAACAGCAGGGATCCCACCCAGGGATGATGTACTGATCAGGGAGGCAGGGAGGCCTCCCTCGGGCCACTAACCCTCCTCTAAAGCTGAAAGAGGACTAAATTCCTTTTATTGCCTGTTCACTTTCAGGGTGAGCTTGGATTGCCTGGTGCCCCAGGAATCGATGGAGAGAAGGTCTCTGGGATTTTAATGTCTTTGTTGATATTGATGTTGGTGTTGGGCATTGGAATGTGTATGTGTGTGTGTGTATGTGTGTGTGTGTCTGTGTGTGGTTGTAGGTATAGTCCATATAGACATAAGCATATCCCTGGGTGTCCCTTGTTATATGTCTTTACTGCTGTGTCCCCAGCATATGGCACATCATGACATAATTGGTCTAGTGGAGGTCTGCCATTGACTTCTTGAGATGGGAGGATAAAGTTGACTCCACAAGTGCTCCAAGGTGGCTGCCCCAGTTCCAAATGTTCCCCCCCACCACCCAAACCCTCACCCCCTGCCACCCACACCCCAGGCTTACAGGGAGACAGAGGAGGGAAGTCTCCTTGCTGTCCTCATTCCAATTCCCCCAATGCATTCAGCCAAGGCTCCCAGCTACCTGGGTACTAGGTATTGGAGTGGGTGAGTGGGTGTGAAAGAGAGTGTGTATGTGTGATGCTATATAGACCCACAAGGAAGTCAGGACCCACAAGCAGGAAGGTCTGGCCAAGTCTGGCCTCACCGAAACCAAGATCAGGGACCCACCAGAGTGGGAAAGGGAAGCATGCCCACCAATTTCTTGTTCTTGTGACTTTCAGGGTCCCAAAGGACCAAAAGGAGACCCAGGAGAGCCTGGGCCAGTTGGACCCAAAGGGGAAGCAGGCGAGATGGGCTTGTCTGGCCTTCCGGTATATGACTGGGCTGGGCCCCACCTACTTACCTGATGTTGGGGAAGGGTGGTCCCAACTTGCATGAGTGCCCTCCACAGGGTGGCTGCTAGGGGTTGCAGGGACAGTAGTAAAGGCATGCTGGGAAGGACAGGGCATACCCCTGCAGAGGGACACTTAGGGACACTCTAGTTCCCCCACACTGCCCTGAGTCTCTACCTCCTCCTCTGTAAAAGCAGCTCCACAAGGAGGACTCCTAAAGGTGAAATGGGGAGGCCCCGCCTGGTGGAAGCCAGGTGGCCGAGTGTTTGGACTCTACTCTGGCCTAAGTTATCCAAGTTTGCCTCTGGTTTTGTTTCTACCCTGGATAGAGACCTAATCTCCTCTTGCTTCTGATTCATTGCTGTTAAAGTGGGGATGTTCATTTCCCACTCCTGAAAGAGAAAGCAGACCAGGCTAAGAATAGTAGCCAGCACCCAGTAACCCCCACAGACACACACACACCACCCATCATCATTTTTACTGTTATCCTTTTTGTGGCTGAATTGGAAGAGTTGCCAGGTTGTTAAGCAGTCACTGGGAGCCCTGTCACCTCATAGCCATTGACCACCTGAGTTAGCGCTAACACTAGGATTTGAACCTGGGTCTTTGCTCCAGAGCCCCAATCATCCTGGCACCTCCAGACAGTTTGTTTGTATCTATGTACCATCATGCTCCCGTTCCAGGGTGTGTCACACTGATTTGGGGAAAACAGTTTTAAACTGCAAAAGCCAAATTATGGCTTCCCTGTGGGGGAAGGAAGGGGAAGTAGCTGAGCACTGCGGGGATGATTTTAGGATTGACAGGAAGGACTCACAAGCCACCCATCCTGCAGGGTGCTGACGGCCCCAAGGGAGAGAAGGGAGAGTCAGCATCTGACAGCCTACAGGAGAGCCTGGTAAGGGGGTTGCTGAGGCTCAGGGCTCCACCTAACACCCATTCCAGGTCCAGTGGAGACCCTGAGCCTTGGGACAGAAAGACCACCAGGCCTGACCCAACCCAGGGCAGTGGGGACAGAGCATCAAGGGAGGCACAGGCTGCATCCCCCACCCATGGCCCAACTGGGAAGCCAAAGGCCAGCCACTGGGTCCCTCATCAGAATGTGTCCTCCTGGGGACAGGATAGAACCCCCCCACCTTGTTCTTCACCATTAGGTGATGAGCTCCTGAGTGGGCAGGTGAGGGACATCGGGCAGTGGGTGACTAACCCTTATTTGACGCTTCCTAGGCCCAGGTCATAGTGGAGCCAGGCCCCCCCGGACCGCCTGGACCCCCAGGTCCCATGGTAAGCACAATTTCACTTAAAGCAGTTGGGATACCAAGACAGTGGTGAGCCCTGAGCCCGGGCCGCAGGGCAGTAACCCAGAGGAGGACAAGATTCTTCATGGTCGGAGCAGAGGGCATCAGACAAAGAGGGCAGAACCAGGGTCAGGGCCACAGGGGCCAGTGAGCAGCCTGGAGCTGTCGTGATTGCTGTCTTGGCCCGAAGTCTGCACCCAGCCCAGTGGCCTTTCTAATCAGTTTTCCTTCTCCTCCAGGGCCTTCAGGGAATCCAGGGTCCCAAGGTGAGTGGATGAAGATTCCCTTCTCACTCAGATGCCAGAGGGCCACTGTAAAAAGCCTTGCTAATGAATACAGTGAGGCCCTCTCCTCAGTCTGGACCCAGCCCTGAGTCTTTCCAGGGCCTGAACACTCCCAGTACCCTGGACTGTAACTTGCCTAATGTCCCCCACCTCCATGCTTGGGTTTCTGTTCTTTCCCTCTGCCCAGGGGCCCCAGGCTATCTCCTTCTCTGGTCCATCTCCCTCTACATCTTCCCTCTTGCGCACTTCTCCCCGTCTCTCTGCACCTCCCACTTCCTTGCACCACCCCATCCCCTCCCTCCAGACACATCTGTCTCTCAACTGCCCTGAACATGAAGTCTTTGTTTGGTGTGTACTTCACAATGTCATGTTCTCTGCTCTTAAATTAAAACCTCGAGTGTGGTCTGCCCATGTGCCTGGCCCGAGAAGGCAGACACAGAAGTGAGGGCCAGCTGGCCTCACTCCTTCTCACGCCTGAGTCTCATTTAGTCAGGGGGAGAATACATCTCTGCCTCCCCAGCTCAGAGAACAGCCTGGGGACTCCGAGTCATGGAATCCCTGACACGAGTGGGGCCAAGCATGGGAGCCAACCAGATGCACTGCTTCTGGTTCTGTTTTGTCCCAAGCCTCCCCAGAGCCTGTTTAGAAGAGGCAGCTGCTGTCAGGGACCAGGTCCAAGGCTGGGGCTCAGGAACCTGATTAGTACCCAGCCTTGCCACTTCCTGGCCATGTGGCTGGGCTCATCCCTGGCACCTCCTTTCTCATTTGTGGGATAGACGTCACCATAACGCTCTCCCATGATTTCTGAGGGAGCCCCTGTATGGGAAAAGGGACATGTATACAGCCATGGTTCACTGATCATTCTTACCCGGGGAAGCTGGGGCCAGGCCTGTCAGAACCAGGAGTCTGTCCCTCTGCCAGGCACAGCCCAGCTCCCACAAGGGCCCTAAGCCTTCCTATCTTGCTACTGTCCAACTCCTTCTCTCTTACTTATTTTTCCCCTTTGCTTCCAGGGCTTGGATGGAGCAAAGGGAGAGAAGGGCACATCAGGAGAGAGAGGCCCTCATGGCCTGCCTGTGAGTGTCATCAGCCTTGTTTGTCCCTAGAGGTATTACATCCTATAACCATCAGTCTCTTGACCTACTTATTTTCCATCCAGGGGCCAGTTGGCCCACCAGGCCTTATTGGGCTGCCAGGAACCAAAGGAGAGAAGGTAATCCCCTCACTATGGCCCCATGCCCCTAGTGTCGCTCAGCCTCTGAGGTCCAGCCCCTGCACCCCACAGGGTCAGAGACCTGTGGCTCTTACAAGCCATTCCCCCTACCTTTTTTCTATGCCTGTCTGGTCAATGAGTTTTCCTGCCCCCAAGTCTGTGGCCAACCCACAACTCCCGGCACCCAACTCCCAGCACCCCCTCCCTACTCCTCACACTTGCCTGTGTCTTTCCTCAGGGCAGACCCGGGGAGCCAGGACTAGATGTAAGTGTCTCATCCTTCGCTGTGAGTAATTGGGTCCCTCCTATGTGTATCTTCTGCCCTCGTGTTGCCCATACAGTAACCTGACGTCACTGTGACATGTTCCCCATGTCCTCAGTTCAGTGCACAACCTCAAACAGGGGCTTTGTGGATGGATGATGGATGGATGATGGAGGATGGATGTATGGATAGACAGACGGATGAACAGATAAGAGAATGGATGGAGATATGGACAGATGATGGGTTAAAAATGATAGATGTTGGATGGATGGATGGATGGACGATGTGTGACAGCAGGGAGGTGGGGGAAGCACTGAGGACGCTATTGAAGCCCCTGCTGAGAGATGCTGAGGCTTCAGCTAGGGTGGAATTGTAGGAAAGAGAGAAAAGGAAGCATTCTCCCAGTGCTGATTGAATCAAGTCTCCTCTGGGAGCATAGCCTAAACAAAGCATGGTTTAACTGGTGTAGAATGACTCATAACTGAAAAGTCCAGAGGGTCAACCCAAGGATCCAGGGCACAACCCAGCCTCTCACCCTCTCTTGTCTCTGCTTTTCCAAGTGGAAAAATTGGAGGTGAGGTGGAGCCAGCATTCCAGACCTGTAGCTACCTGGACCCAAGTCCAGAAGAAAGAATATGTGTCTTCTGCTACTGCTGTAAAGAAAGTCTCTTTGGCTGTCTTTGGTCCCAGCCAGGTCAACACTGAACCATCCTTTGGCCATAGGAATGCAGTGCCCTCATTGGCCAGGCATGATCACATGCCCAGCCTGGAGCTGTGGGTGGAGGCAGTGGATCCCAAGAAGGGAGGGGGGGTTCCCTCAGGCAGCTGTCATGAGGGAAACATGACCAGATGCAGGGCTCTCAGAGCTCTTGTGTGTAACCGGGACTTTAAGAAGAGAATGTTGCTTTGGAGAGCAAGTGTGGACCAAGAAGAGGGAGGCCAGTCGGGGTTCCTGACTGGGGGCAGGTATGACTCGTCAGGGAGATTGCACTGGAGATGAAGCCAAATCTCATTCAGGCTCTGGGCCCAAGAAAGTCACTGAGGGTGAACTAAAGAGGCTCCATGTCATCATAAGTGTGGCCACATTTGGTTTCTAGGAAGCCCTAGAGCCATATCTACCTGCTCTACCTGACAAGCCCAGGTCCCTTCTCCCCCAGACCCAGCTGAAATGGCAACCCTGATCAGAAACTTCCTTTGAACCACCACCTGTCAATAGAACTGCCCCCCGCAATCCACCACCCTGTTTCATTCATACTTCTGTCACTGAACATCTACTGTCATCAGCACCCCACCACCTGTCCCATTAGACACGAGAGAGGAAACCTGTGGAATCCACTTCTTTACCTGCAGCCTGGTAGACACTTACATTGGTTGAATAGATGGACAGAGGAGGGTATAAGAAATGGAGCCAAGGTCAAAGAACAGAGTTCACCCTTTCTCAATCTGTCAAGGATGGTGACATAAACTTCTATGGATTTCCTCAGTCTCTGTCCCCAGCTAACCTGAGCCAGCTACCTCTGACTGCGATGCGAGAGAAAACCCCTCACTGGCAACTCTGCCTGAGTGAGGACTCCCATCTTGAGACTCCAATAGTGGCCTGCTTTGGAAGAAGCAGAGCTAGTGTCCCTGATGCTTGCTTTTCCCTACATCTACTTGGCACCAGCAGGTGCATCACCTCTCAGTGGGGACCAGGCAGCTCGTGCCACAAATGTGCCTGGAGGGAGGAGTTAATGATGGATGGGGGAAGAGGAGAAATGCACAGATAACAGAGACCTGGCCTTGAACCCTCATTTTAGGGTTTAACCTTTAATCCTTCTGTCAGGGTTTCCCTGGACCCCGGGGAGAAAAAGGCGACAAGAGTGAACGTGGAGAGAAGGTGAGGGGAAAGGGAGAGGGAAAGGGAGGCAGGTGGAGAGAGAGGGAGGAGGCAGAAGTGGAAGGCAAGACATCAGCAGAGAGAGACTGGGGACAGTGAGAGGGCGGGGACAGTGGGGGGGGCAGCGACAGGGGAGGCTGGGACTGAAGCTCAGTAGCTGCTGGCCTTTGGTCATCTCTGTCCGAGAAGTGTTGCAGGGGTCCTGGGTCTGGAGACTGAGAATTCCACCATCTCCCTTCGTGTGCAGGGGGAGCGAGGTGTTCCAGGCCGAAAAGGAGTGAAGGGCCAGAAGGGAGAGCCGGGACCACCAGGACTAGACCAGCCATGTCCTGTGGTATGTGTCACAACAGGATGGGAGCCCCAACCCAGGTCTTTTTGGCCTCCAGCTAGGGTCAGGCCAATTTCTTCCCTGTTCTCAAAGCTCAGGAAAAAGTCCCAGAAGCTACATCAGCCCCACACCAGGATGCCCACAGTGCTGGGCCTCCGAAGCTGCCATGGCCACCATCACTACTCCTGTGTGTGTGTGTGTGTGTGTGTGTGTGTGTGTGTGTGTGTGTGTGTGAAAGAGAGAGAAAGAAAGAGAGAGAGAGAGAGATATCCTGGGAGTTGAATCCCAGGATGCTCTACCACTAAGTTACATCCCCAGCCCTTTTATTTTAAATTTTTATTTGGGACTGAGTCTTGTTTAGTTGCCCAGGCTGGCCTTGAACTTTCGATTCTCCTGCTTCAGCCTCCCAAGTCGCTGGAATTACAGGTGTGCACCACTGCACCTGGCTACTGCTCCTTTTGCTCTGGTCCTGATCCCTCTTCAATGGGCATGGCTGAGGGACACAGTCCCTCGATGGAGATGGGGCCCCAGCCTGGGCCAGAGTTTGTTCACCAGAGTCACTTTCCCCTCCTTATTCAGCCCAGGGCAGAACTGGCTTGAGTGGGAACACATCTTGGGCTAGGGGCCAGGCCAAGAGCAGAGCTAGCTTTTTCTTGAGTCCTCAGTAACATCAGGGCACCTTGGAGGGTAACTAAGTTCCAGGAAAGGAAGCCCCATCCATGGTCGTGGACAGGCTGCTGTGGGGACAGGGCCAGTGAATGCGCAGTCTCCTGGTCTTAGCTGCCTGGGGCCCCAGTTAGGTTCTGACTCTTTCTAGGCTTGAGACCAGGCTGGACTCAGACAGAGCTTCCTCAGCCATCGAAGAGTGTGGGACCACCCTGCCTTCCCTGGGGGCCTCTCACTCCCCTTCTGTCCTCTCCTTCCCAGAGGTGTCTTTTTCTGTTCAGGGGAGTCCACCCCTTTTTCCACATCCCCTCTATGTGCCCCCAACCCCTTCCCTTCCCTCCTTCCCATGTTATCTCCTTTCCTTTTCCCTCACAAGTACTCCTTGATAGCACACTAGGCCCAGTGCCTGAAACAACCATGCAGGTTCTATTTTCTAAAAGGCGGGAGGATTTACGCGTCAGACTCTTCCTATGGAGAAAAGACAGGGAAATAAAACAGCTGGGTCCCCATACTAAAACTAGCCACATGTCCATACCCAGCCACCCCAGCCACCCCAGCCAGGGGTTCACGGAGAGGGACCTCTAGCTACATGTGCAGGCGGACTCAGAGCCAGGGACCCCCACCCAGTCTTCCAGCCTTCCGTGAGTCACTTTAGCCCTGTGCCTCAGGCTCCTCACCTAGACAATAGGGGTGGCAGCCCCTCCTTCTGAGTGATTTTGAGAGGTCAGTTTTTAAAAAGCAGACAGGTAAGCATACACAAAAAGGCCAGCGGCAGGAGGATCCATCCTACAGCCTTTGTCTTTGAAACAGGAACATCCTCGATGTGGAGGCAAGCGAGGGGCACTGGGCTTCCGGAGCCTGGCAAAGGGCAGAGGGCCCTGCCCTGTGGTACGTGGTCTGGACTGCTATGTGTGCTGTCCTGGGCCTTCTGGGCTGCTTGTGCCCACAATCTGCCCCCGCCCTTCCTTGCTTCTAACTTCCTGTCCCTTCTCCCATTCTCCCCTTCCCTTTTGTCCCCAGCCTGTACCCCTGGTATGTGCATGGAAGGAGTCCAGGGGACATGCTCGGTGTGTCTGAGCCTGTGTCTGTGCTTTGGAACAGAGTGAAGTGTTTTCTGCCCCAGGATCCCCCAGAGACCTTGCATTTTGTCCCTCTCCAGACCACCTAAGGAAACCCACCCCCTATTTGTGGCTGATGGCTGAGTGAGCATTGCTTGTGCCTCCAGACAACCCCAGCCCCCATGCCCAGAGTCCACCCTGACAACTTGAGCCCTCCTATCTGCCACTCAGATCCCATCACAGGGCCAGAATGCAAGAGAGATGCCCCTCCTGACCTGTCATTAAATTCCTCTTGGAGGCATTCCTGCCCAAGGCCTGTAAGCTCTCAGACCCCCAAGCTAAGGAGTCAGAGCCACTGTCATCACTGCCAGGCAGGAAGCCCAGAAGCCCCTCCACAGGACCAGGATCAGACCCTCCTCCTGGCCAACAAATGTCTGGCACAATGCCCATTACTTCATAGTGTCCTCCTGATTCTGCCCAACTGCACAGTTGTCCCAACAAGCACAGTGAGAACACACTAGGACAAGTGCAGTAAGGGGCCATCCATTCCCCAGATGGATAGAGGAGACATCCTGCCTTAGTGGGTACAGCAGCCTGGCAGCTTTCTGGGCTGTATCTCCACACAGACTCAGAGTGTGTGGAATGTGGAGGGCTGGCCAGAATACCGTTCTCATCACTGGAACCTTCTTCCTTTCCAGGGCCCTGATGGGTTGCCAGTGCCTGGATGCTGGCATAAGGTACCTTGCAGGGAAGAGTGGGGGCGGGGAAACGGAGGGTCAGAGAGGGCCCTGGGGGCTGGACACCATTGCTCACACTTCTGGATATCCGCTGCATCCCACACAGTGACTGAATAGCCAGGTTTCCCTGTGGTGACCCTGGTTCTGATTCTCCCATCACGTGGCCAAGGATTGGGACTATGGTCCTGGCTGGTTATGTATAACCCACCCTACTGAGTCATACAGGCCTTAGTGGACACCTGGCCTGCCAGTTCAGAGCTGTCAGTGCTTCCTGAAACCCTGATTCTGCCCAACTGCATGGTGTCCAAACTGACCTACTGAGAAAGGCCTAGGAAGAGGGGATGGGGCCACACCCAAATACAGTGGGATGGGGGCTACCAAAGCAGGGTGGCCCAAGCAGAGGCAAGACCCCAGGGACCTTCCAGGCCCCTCATCACCTGTAGTCTTTCCCTCCTTTTCCAGTGATCCTCAGGTCCAGCTCACAACTTGTACAGATCCGTGTGGACATTTTTAATTTTTGTAAAAACAAAACAGTAATATATTGATCTTCTTTCATGGGATGCACCACCTGTGGCCTTTTAACAATCGAGAGTGTGCCACCCAGCCCCAGAACCATCAGCAGGTGACGCCAACAGGAATGCGGACAGGCCAATCCAGGGGAATTGTGTGCTTGAGGGGCACCTGCGGGGCTTGGATTTCCTGGGAAGGAGACGAAGGTGAAAGTGCCTGGCTCAGGTGAGCCTGGAAAGACACTGGGTTGGGCCTTCAGTCACCTGATTATCCAAGACTCACTACTGTCCCCTTAATCCCCGGAGGCCCTGGTCACACTGTACCCAATGATGTTCGGACAGCATCTGCAGCTGCTCTGGCCTCTCCAGCCTCCAGACTCAATCACTACCCGCTACCCCCAGACCCTGGGTTTCCCAGGGCAGGACAAGACTACCATCAGCAATTACAGTTGGACCTAGGAAACTGTCGATGCACTCCAAGAGGGTCTAGCCCCCACCAACTTCTGTAGCCCTCAGAAGCCAGTCTGTTGTGAGAATATATGTCCTCTGGCCATCAGCAGTAGCCAAAATCTGCGATTGCGCAATGTGGAGCCAGCAGCAGTGGGGAGCCTGTTGTCCCTGAGTGTGCAGAGATACCCAGATTTTATGGCTGCCACTTCCTGTCATCTCACCACAGGAAGGGACTTTCCTGGCCCTGAAGAGATAAGCCTCCAGCTCAGTTTGGGTTTCACTGGCCTCAAAGTCTCCTGCTCAAAATACTGATCAGCCTGGTAGAAATGGGTATCACAGTGAGTTGTACAGACTCAGCAAACTGCAAAGCTGGTGTTCCCAGCAAGACTGAGCAGGGGGCCTGTGACTGAGTCCTCCACACTCTGATGAAAGGCTTTGCCACATCTAACAAAGAGTCCTAGTGATCAGCTCTGTCCTAGCTATTTTCCTCTCCTCTTTGTGTAGATGAGCATCACTATGTGTAACAGACCACAGATGTGTGTCTGGGTGTGCCTGTCCTTGCAGACTGGCCCCAGGCACTTCTGGCTAAGGTTTCACCCTGGACATTGCAAGCTGGGGAAGGAGAAAGGGACTGTTCCTAGGTTGAAGCCACCTCAGAAACCAAAGGAGGTAGCTCAGGATCAGGTGGGAGACAGGTGGGGAGTTAAAGACATAGGCTCAAGGTCAGGTCCTACCACACACCAGCAGAGTCCTCAGGCCAGTCGCTTCATGTCACGGAACCCCTGTGTGCTTCTTTACTGTGGCTAGCAGTGACTGCTGCATAAAAAATTGCCCTGAAACTTGCTTGTTTCCTTAAAGTATTGACTGTTTCTGTTTTTCTCTTACAGTTCTGAGGGTTAATCGGCTTGGCTGGGTGGTTCACTGAAAGTCTCCCACATTTGTTGCTTGATGTTGCCCAAGATGGCCAGAATATCTGGACTTTATGTGTAGTCCAGGCTTCCTCACAGCGTGGTGGCTAGATTCCAAAGTGAATAAGACAGGTAGAAACTGTGTCACCATTTATGCCCAAACCTCCAAAGTTATATGGTATTACTTTCGGCCAGAGTCAGAGGTTCACCCAATTTGAAAATAGAGAGGTAGACCCACCCTCTCAATGAAAAAAAGTGGCAAGATCGTATTTTAAGGAGAAAATGTGGGACACTATATGTTGCAGCCATCTTTGATAATGCCACCTACCACCTCATCTACAAAAGGAGATAGCATTACATATCTCTAAGTGGTTCAATGAGAATCAACTTTGTGGAATACAGAAAGAATCTAGGACTGACTGATCAGACACTCTGAAGCACTGGGGACTCAGATTTTCCTCTCTTCTCCCCACTCTAAGACCAAGCGAGAGCCAATCTTGCAAAGCATTTCCATAGCTCTAATGTCAACTGGGCCTTGTAATATCCCTAAGAGAAGGACCCAGAAAATATGCCCATTTTACAGAGGACAAAACCAAGCACATCCATGGTGGTATAGAAAAGAAGGGACCTATAGGTAGAGTGTCTCAGACATCCTTTCCCCAAGGTCTGGGGCCTAAGGAGGGCTACAATATGGGTAGTTCCCCCCACACCACAAGACCCCAAATGTATGCCCTCCTTGCTAAGCACAGCAGCCCAGTCATACTCAGAGTGAGGAAGGAAGAATATGTCAAGTTCCTATCTTTGACCTCTTCAGGAGCTGGTAATAAGTAGCAGGCCGTGCTGCTTAGCCAGTCTACTGGCTCACCAGGGAAGCCAGAAGTAGGAAAAGGAGGAGAAACACAGTGAACTCGATGACTGGTGGAAACTTCTGGGTGTCAATGCCTCCTTTTGAGTCCCCATAACCTACTAAATCTACGCTTGACAGTTAGCAATTCACTCCTCCCTCCAACCAGGAACTTCACTTGATATCCTCCCTAGACTTGTGAGGGATGGGGCTTATGAGGTAGGTGACACTAGGTCCATTTTTCATATGGGAAAACTGAGTATCAGAGGGGACTCTCACCTGCCCAGGGATGCACGGCCAGGATGGAGTGGCAGGCTTGGACCCAGGCTCTTGGGTATTCTCCAATTTGTCTTTAGTAGGAATGGAAAATGCAAGGCATCCCCATGATACAGGGTAGCTGACAGGTAGATCTTTGTGGGGATAGAAGCCACTTTTTTTTTTCCTCAGACAACTAAGGGGGTCAATTTACTACCCCATTGGACTGGATGGGACTATTTTTGGCTCGTTGCTGCCCCCTTGTGTCCCCATTCCTCCTATCCTCCAGTATACAAACTCAGCTGCCAACATCAGTATGTAGAACCTGCTGAGTCAGCTTGGGTGAAGGAGGAGAGGCTGTGGGAGATTGAATGACTAGTTCAAGGTCCCAGCTGAGACACTGCAGAGCACCTTGCCTCACTGCTGAGCCTCAAGGACTGAGAAGGGGGCTTCAGGGCTCCCTGCCAAGAAGGGTAGCTCTGCTTCAATCTTTTCTCTTCCAAAAGATAGAAAAGCATATTTACTGAGAGCTAAACTAACAGCAAGGACCACTATACCCTTTTCCAGATGAATCTGAGGCCTGGGAGAGGGGGGCTTACCCAGTTTACTTCCTCCTCATCCCTATGATACCACTAGAAATGCAGGGGAGGCTTTGGATTGTCACAATTATTGGAGACCATTCCTGACATTCAGTAAGCAGAGCCAGGGACAGCAAACATTTGAAATGCACAGGACAGTTCTGCCCAACAATGAATTCATTGCCCAACAATGAATCATCTCACTAAGAATGCCAGTTGAGAAACACAGGTTCAAGTCTTGGCTCAGCCCCTTCCTCCCATCCCATGCCCTCTTGCTTCCAGTGTAGCTTTGGAGGACACACATGGGATAACAGATGGGAAAATGCTTAGCATGGGCCAGAGGCAGAAAGGAATGGACTTCTTCTGAGCAGGGAGAGAGTGAAGCTATAGATAGATCATCTGAACCAGGAAATGTCCCAGTCTGGTCTGACCTTCAACTGTATCAGCCCCTGACCCTGGATAACCAGGGGCAGGTAAGATGTTCGCTGATCCTGGGTACAGCCTTCTTGCCCTCTGCTCCATGGCAGGAAAGCCCCTGAGCCAACCTGACTGCTCTGAGCAGCCCTAGGCTATGCCTGTGGCTGGATGTTAGGCTGTAAGACAACACTGAAGATGGAAATCAGGCAGGACTTTCTCTCCTCTCTCCCTTCCTCCCCCCACCACACACACCCACACATACACACACACACACAAAAAAAAAAAAAAAAAAAAAACATTAAAAACTGAAACTGCAGGGCAGAGAGGAACATGGGTCTCTCCAGCAAAGAGGAGGAGCCAGTACATTGAGAAAACCATTGACCGCAGTCTCATTCACACACACAAGGGGCCTTGACCCTCAAAAAAAGAAGTACGTGCCATAAACAATTAACCTCTCATGGTTAATTTTAGAATTTTTTCAAGAATGGTGTACAGATACAAATAAGAAACTCAGTTCAGGAAGATGACAAAGTTCTGTGGGTGGATGATGGCGACCATTGTACAACAATGGGAATGGACTTACTGTCACAGAATTGTACCCTTAAAATGGCTAAAATGGTAAAGTTTGTTATGTGTATTTTACCACAATAAAAAACATAAGGAATAAAAGAATATAAGAATGTTCTTTAATAAATGCCTTAAGCAGTCTACAATTTTATGAGGAAAAGAAGAAATCAGCAATCAGGAAGCCAAGCAGAGAGCTGGGAATCATGAGAAGATAGATACACACCAGCAAGGGTAAGTGTAAGCCTTCCTTCCCAGCGTCCTCAGGAGGCAGTCCCAAGTTCTTCCTTGTTCTAAGGTTCAAGGCAGGAAGTCTTCGTGCCCCCAGGAAGAGGAAGAACTGCTCTCCAGGCTTCCAATCCCTTGAGATCTTTTCTTCTCACTCCCTGAAACTGGAGTCAAGCCTTTAGCAAAGGCCTTTCCCTTCCTGGGTCTCAGTTTCCTGGACAATATAACACAGCTCGGGAGACTTCCCAACTCTCTTCCAGTCTAAACACTGAATCCTCTCAAATTCACCCCGCCTGGACTCCAGCAGGAATCAGGTCCAGCACTTAGTTAGCCCCAGTAATGCCCCTTGTGCCCTATTTTCCTGCTGCTCCTGCAGGAGCTGGAGAGGCCTGTCTTCTACTCTGCCGCCCCTGGTGCATACCAGGCCCCAGGTGGATATCATTTGCACATTTTTCATTTAATCCTCACACTGCATCATTTTTTATGCACGGAGACGGCAACTCGTCCAAGCGTAGCCTGCCAGGGTTGAGTGCTGCTCAATCGGGCGCTGGGAGCAGCGGCGGGATCACCTGGGGACACTTCTTCCGGGCAAGGGGAGACAACGGCACGGGTATGTGAAGCGGGTACGCCAAAAGCGCGTCCCGGAACCAAAGCCAGGACAGCACTCGGAAGGGCGGACGCAAACCCGGCCTGGCGGGAGAAGGACAAGGAATGACTCGCTAGCCGGAAGCCTGCGAAGCTCGTTTGCCAAAATGAAAGAACTAAAGCGAAGTGGGCCACTTGGGGGCGGGGCCTGAGATGCAAACTTGAGGCCAAAGTCTCGGGGGAGGCATGGGCGGGGCCGGGGCGGGGCCCTAGATTCCAAGCGCGCTTGGCCCAGTCTCTCGGCGCAGCGTCTCTGCACCGACTGACAGCGCAGCGCCATGGCCACGGATCAGCGCGCCAAGGCCGACACTCTGTCCCTGCGGCAGCGGCTCCTCAGGTACCTAGGCGCGCGCACGCACGACGCACGCACGCACGACGTGCACGCGCCTCCGGCACAGAGCCCGCGACTTCCCATCCCCTCACGGCCTTTTCCGGGCCGCAACCCCGCGTGTTCGGAAGCTCTGCAGCCCTGGGCAGGCGGTTCCCGCAGCTGCTTCCTCGCAGCGGCTTCCCGCTGGCTCCTGGGCCCACCCTGAGGCTCGGGAACCGATGTCACCCGCCCCGCAGCTCTCGCCACGGGCGCCTGGGGAGACAGCCTTTGCCCTAGCATCTGGGCGGACCTCGCCCACTGGAGAGTGATCCTCGGAGGGCTGAAAGTTCAGACGGAGGGTGGGGTGGGGAGTCCTTCACAGCGTTAGAGGAAGTATGCACTTGACCTGGGAGAGGGGCCCTCAGTGGGACATGGCAGGGGAGGAGAAGGCATCCTCCAGCCAGAGCTCAAGACTAGCACACATCTGGGGCAACAGGGCCACTTAACTGGCAAGGAATCTTTAGGGCTGAGACACAGCTACCTAAGGGTGCCATTCCTTATACAGCCATACAGGGTCCCAGTGGGTCTGACTAGGGCAGCTTCCTTTTCCCAGGATCTAAGCAACTGATGTGGGCACACAGGGAAATGAGCAAGGCCACTGAGGCTTAATATGACTTAAACAATTTTAAGTCTTAGCAACTTCCTGCCCCATCCTTTTCCTTCTTCACTATGGAACGTGGAGCCTGGCAGCAAGGAAAGAGCACTTTGTCCTTAAAGTTTTTGTTCTTTCCAGAAACCAGGAAGAGGTGAGGAGGTAGGTGGTCCCTTCAGGTCTTCAGACATGGCTGTCCACCTCTGGTCTGTCCCCACAGCTCTTCCTGCAGACTTTTTTTCCCTGAGGATCCAGTTAAGATTGTCCGTGGCCAAGGGCAGTACCTGTATGATGAACAAGGGGGAGAATACATCGATTGCATCAACAATGTGGCTCATGGTCAGTATCACCTCAGGCTGGTGGGGTAGGAGAGGAGGCTGAGGCTGTGAATCTGATGCCAGTTGTAGAGAACCTGGCTTGAGCTGAGTCACATCCATGTGCAGAGACCGCCCAGTCTTTGTCAAGTAGCAGTAGAAGTCTCCAGGCAGGAGTCAGAGGTCTAGGTGTGTGGATTCAGTTCCACCTGGGACTGATGATGAGCTCAGAGAGTGACAGACAGCCCAGCCATGACCAGCACTGCAGCACAGCCGTCGCCAAGTACAGGGATTATGGCAGAGATTCAGCTACATTGACCATTTCAGGTGCTGATAAGGAAATTGAAGCAGAAATTCAGTCATTCAGCTAGAACTGCCAGAACTGATGGAAGAAAAGGAGTCCATGTATTAGGAGGCAAAATGGAGGTGAATAAAACAGGTTAAAAGTCAAGGCTCAGGGCTGGAGTTGTAGCTCAGCGGTAGAGGGCTTGCCTTGCATGTGTGAGGCACTGGGTTTGATTCTCAGTACCACATATAAATACATAAATAAAATAAAGGTCTATCAACAACTAAAATATATATATTTTTTAAAAGCCAAGGCTCTAGCTTTTGCTAACTTACCAACTTTGTGATTTTGAACAAGTTACTTCATTCTCTATACCTATTTGCTCGTCTGCATAATAGACCATGTACTACTAGACATTCACCTCCAAATGTTCTGGAGAATTATGTGTGTTAACTAAAAAAATTTAGTTTTGAATGTACCTGATATTAGGCAAGCTCTCAGTGCATGTTCCTTGTTATTATCCTTGGCCTTTGGCAATAAAGATTACCTCCAGCCCCCACCAACTGGTCAAGTCAAGCCATGTGACAATCACCTCTGATCCTTGCCCCTCAAGGAAAAGGCCTACAGAAGCCTTCTTAAAGGCATAGTTTGTCTAAATAGGATTTCTGCTAGAGAATCTTTTCCTTCTGCTGGAATCCCAGGAACTTCTTTTTAGATCTTCCTTTCCAGATTCATCATCCCCGCCTCCCCCCCCCATCTTAAACTCATCTCTTTCCACCTCTCCCTTTGTAACTGCATCTCCCCTGGCTGGGTTTCCAGAATGGGGCTGGGGGAGGCCCAGTGGGACTGGCCGAGTGGAGTCGGCCATTTGATGGAGGTGGCCCTCTTGCAGTCGGGCACTGCCACCCTCTCGTGGTCCAAGCTGCACATGAACAGAACCAGGTGCTCAACACCAACAGCAGATACCTTCACGACAACATCGTGGATTATGCACAGAGGCTGTCGGAGACCCTGCCAGAGAAGCTCTGTGTGTTTTATTTCCTGAATTCTGGGTAAGTGAACTGCAGCCAGCCCCTAGCAAGAGAGTGAGGCACCAAAGAAGAATCACTCACATAGGCACAGCATGGTGTAGGCTTCAGGGAGAGGCTCCTGTGCTTCCTAAGTGTGGATCCTGGTTCTTTTTCTGTTGGATCCAGTTTTCTTCTCTTTTAGTAAAGGATGTCATTGCCTCTCTTCCAGGATCATTGTTGGGGCTTGATGAATTAATGTGTTCCTTTATTTCTGCCTTCCATAAGGCCCAAAGACCCCTGCTTAGTAGAAGCAGAAACATCAAATGATTCTTCAAAGAAATATAAAATTACCAAGAAAAGTTATTGTCTGGAGAAAAAGCATATGGTATAATGAGGCCCAAAAATTTGGGGGGACCTGACCTGTTCTGGAAGGTCAGGAAGGTTTCCCTGAGGAAACAATGTTAAGCTAAAAGCTCAGGAGAAAACTAAGGGAAAAGGAAGGAAGGGTGCTGCCTACTCCACCACAAATACTCTTGTCTAGGTCGGTCACCACACAGAACAACTTGTGCAAAGGCCCTGTCATAGGAAGGGGCACAGCATCCTGGCACACTTGAAGAACTGAAAGAGGAAGAGGAAAGGGTGTGAGCTAACTCTGGAGAGGGACCTAGGGCCCATCACCCAAGGACCTTATCCATCAAGTGAGGACACTGTATCCTCAGAGCACTGGGAAGACATCAGAGGGGTTTAATTAGGAAGTGATGTCATCAGGGCTGGCAGAAAGCAAGAGTTGACAGGGTTTGGTGCCAATTCAGGGGCCAGGTAAGAGGTGATTGTAGCTTACAATGAGAGTGGCAGTGACAGCAGAATCAGGCAGATGATCATGGCATATCTGAGAAAGAATATTCCAACAATTGTAGATAGTGGCATTTGGATTATAGTAGTGATTTTTGTTTGTTTTTATGGTGGTATGGAAGCAACCCAGAACCTTATAAATGGTAGACAATCTCTCTACCACTGAGCACTTGCCCAGCCTAGTAATGATGATTATTATTGCCATTGCCATTTATCATTCATCAGTTCCCTGCATTACTTCTAGGAAGTAAAATTTACCATCTTAATTTGACAGATAAGGAAACAGTTCAAAGAAAGGAGCTAAGAAGTGACAGACTAAACTGGAACCCCAGTTGGAAGAGTAGGGAATTGGTGCAGGGTTGGTACTTTCTCAGCAGAGGAGGAAGAGCTATTCCTATTGGCTTATTAACCCACCAAATTCATTGTGTATAGGTGCCAATGACTTTTATGTTACCAAATTCAGTAATCTTGGCTACCTTTGACTTATCTGTCTTCCAGCAATATTTGACAGAGTGACCGTGCTCTGGAAAATTTTTCCTCTGGTTTCTGGTGCCTTCCTGGTATCCTGACAGCTTTTCTGGCCACTCCTCCTCTGAATCCTTTGTCAGTACCTCTTGCTATATTCCTCTGGACTGGTCCTGGGCCATTTTTTTTCTCTCTTGAGTCCTCTTGCTCCATGATCTCATCCATTACCTCAGTATTAAATATCCGTGTGCTGCTGACTCCCAATTTATATCACAAGCCCAGATGCTTCCCATGTGTCCCAGACTCAAGGTTCTAACTTGTTCATTTGACATCTGACAAACGTCTCCAACTTCACATATCCAGAAACAATCAAGACATGTCTTCTGCGACACCTAGTGTGAGACCATTACACTGGTTCTCCCTGATGTTCCCAGCCACCGACTCCCGGCCTTCCCAGCCCCACCACTGCCATCCTCACATCAGCTCACCTCATAAATGGCATCACTATCCACATCTCTGCTCAAGGCAGAAATGAAATACATGCATTTCTGCTTCAGTCCCATCTTGTCTGTCTCCAAAAAATCCCTTTACTCCAAGCACTTCCCCATCCCCTGCTCTCACCTGGACCTCCTAGGTCTCCTCACTTCTGCTTTCATTCCCTTTTGACATATAGCTACAGACTGCCTCCTAAAATGGGATTTGAATCATGTGCTTTCTCTGATTAAAACTCCTCAATTGGCTTTGTTGACACTGAAAAGAAAACCCAGGCTCCTTCCCAGCCCTGTGAATGTGGCCCCTGCAGCACTCTGCACTTCTCCTGGTTTGCCCTCCCTAGGCTCTGGCCTTGCTTGTCTTCTCTTGCTTCTCTGACACAAGTTCCTGCCTCCATCAGGGTCTTTGTGCATGCTGTTCCCTCTGCCTGGAATGGTCTCTCTCAAGACTCAGGTGTTACCTCCTTAAAGAGCCACCCTTGACCCTAGCTAGGGTGGCCATAACAAAATGTCAGACTAGGGGACTTCAGCAATGAAGTGTACTATATCATATTTCTAAGAAGCAAAAAGTCCAAGATCAAGGTGTCAGTAGGATTGGTTTCTTCTGAAGCCTCTCTCCTTGACTCACAGAGAGCTGTCTCCTTCTTGTGCCCTCATATGGCCTTTCATCTGTGTGGAAACATCCCTGATGTCTCTGTGCATCCAGATTTCCTCTCCTTCTAAGGACACCAGTCAGATTGGATCAGGATATACTGAAGCCCTTCTTTTACCCTACCTCTTCAAAAGCTTTATTTCCACATAAAGTCACATATAAGACACTGGGAGTTAGAGCTTCAACATAACAATTTTGGAGCAACACAGTTCAACCTCTAACACACTGTTATTTAAAGTAGCGCCCATCCGATTCTCCCTTAGTACGCTGGACCCACAGCTAGCACTTACAAAAATGATCACTCTTTGTTTTTTTGGCTTTCATGCACATCAGAATGTAAGTTTCAAGGAGGCCAGGGCCTCCTGTTTTACCTACTCTTTTTACCCCAGAGTGTCACTGAAGGGCTTTAAGAGGGAGGGTGATAACAGGGCTGAGCATATAGGAGGCACTTTATGTCTATCAAACAAATGACTAAATGAATGAAGTCCAAGAATCTTCTTGCTGCTGGAAGGGTTCCTCTGTTCACATGGTTTCTCTGTGGAGAACCTTTGAGTGACTGTCCAAGCCATGCCCACCTTTACTGTTATAGGTCAGAAGCCAATGACCTGGCCCTGCGGCTGGCTCGCCAATACACGGGACACCAGGACGTGGTGGTATTAGACCAGTAAGTGAAACTCATAGCCCTGCCTGCCACTTCCAGGCCCATAGGCTTATTGAGGATCAATAAGACTTTGACCTTGGCTACCTTAGACAGAGGATGAAAACCTTGAAACATGATAGGCACAGGACTGCGCCCCAAAGATACCTCCCAGGGACTCTATCTAATCAGGCCACTGTCCCGGGAGGGCAGCTCCTGGGGAGGAGGACATGCTTTGTAAGGAATTGAAAGTCCTTCATTTAGATATTCAAACTGTTCCACCTGTAGCTCCTATATATTGAGTATCTGATGTGCAGAAGACCCAGGCCTGGGCTTAGAGCATTAGCCCAATTAAGATACATTATACCCTGAAGGAGACACCACAAACACACTTCACAGAGGAGATAATTGGACCCAGAGAGATTAAGCAATCAGTATTTTGACATGGCCAGTTAGTGGCCTTGTAGGAAGTCTTACTACAAGGCCCATGCTTGTTCCCAGCCCAAGAGCTGGGGGCCTTTGTGTTGCCTTTGGCAGTGGATAGACAGTGGTCAGGGTTAGATCATAAGAAGGTGCTACTGGGGCCTGAGCCCTCCCTTTTTCTCCCCAGTGCTTATCACGGTCACCTGAGCTCCCTGATTGACATCAGTCCATACAAGTTCCGGTACCTGGATGGCCAGAAGGAGTGGGTCCATGTGGTATGCACTACCCACAATGGCAACAGGTTGGTGCCCACCCCAAAGCCAGAATGACACAGTGCTTGTACTCCCTACAGGCACCTCTCCCAGACACCTACCGGGGCCCTTACCGAGAGGACCATCCCAATCCAGCTGTGGCCTATGCCAATGAAGTGAAACGTGTTGTCAGCAATGCACAGGAGAAGGGCAGGAAGGTAACCACACCCTCAACAGTCCAGTGAATGTCACCACCACTGTTACCTGCGCTGTGCTGGATGCCTAGAGGGAAAGCAGAATGAGGCCCTGCCCTCTTGGAATTTAGTGTGTGCATGAGGTGGGACAAATAGGTGCCCAGCCAAGAATTTTGGTGAGAACATCCTAGATGTTATAGGCATCCAAGGCCCAGGGAGGACTTATGTGGGCACGAAGGCAGGTCCTTGCAGAAGGTACCTGACTGCAATAGTAAAAGGTGAATAGGAATTAGCTACTCAAGGCGGGGAGCAGGGGAAGAAGGGCCTCCTAAACAGGATAGCCTATGCAGAGGTGAGGAACTGTGGGTGTGGAGACAGGTGGGCCTGAAGAGGCAGACAGGACCCATCTGCCAGGGGATCCCAATGCTGTGCTGAGTGCCTGGAACTCTGCACTGGAGACCATGAGTGTCAGTGAAGGGCTTTAAGAGGGAGAGTGATAACAGGGCTGAGCTGTTCTCTCATCCATCCCAGCTGTGTGGGATGGATGTGAATGGGATATCCTGAGAGGAGGGATCTTGAGGAGGCTGTGTTGGTTCTAAGTGAGCAATGGGGAAGCCTGACCAGGGCAGTATAGTGGAAATGGAGTGGACAGGCAGAAACAGGCGAAATGTGCTATGACCCAGAACAGCACCCACAAAGGGCAGTTTTGGTGACTGGGGTGAAGACTTTCTGGAATACTTCACTGAAGGAGTGACAGAGTTAAACACAGGATACATGGCAAAGAACGGTGGGCTGTGGGACCAGAAGGGTTAGCAGGACCAGACCAAGAAAGTCTGACCTGTAGATTTCAGATGCTTGCAGCCACTTCCATAAAACCTGAAAAGAACATTGCTGTTTGCAGCAGAGGTAGAGGATCAGTTTCCCAATCAGCCCTCCCCACATCCTACCAATGGCCTCTGAAGCAGTTCCCAGGCAGAACACAGTTGGGAAATCATGGCTGTGAGCAGAGGGGTCAGTAAAGGGTTTTAAGCAGGACAGCAAAGAGTTCAACTTTCTGGCTTGTAGTGTCACCCCTGTGGTCTTGTGAGAGAGACACTGTAGAAGTGTCCAGTTGAGTAGATGACAACGATGAAGCCAAGGCAGAAACAGGCAAGTCCTCTGGGAGGCAGGCATGTCATAGAGGAAGTAGTGAGTTCAGAGATGTTACTGAAGTAGAATCCATGTCTGCATGACTGATTAGATGAGGGAGGGAGCAATCAAGAATGGGACCCTATTTGTCCAAGGCAGGAGGGATGAGATTGGTACTGGTCACCAGAGAGGAGAAGGAAGGAACAGGCATACCAGTGAATTTATAGTTAGGGACACACCAAGAACAAGGGGACGGAGGCATCCATATGTAAGTGTTGGTTTGAGACCTAAAAGAAAACCCGAGTCTCAAACCATCAGATGTGACATGGGCTCCTCTGGGCTCCAAAGGAGGGTACAGCAGTGATGGCATCTGGTCCTGATGCTGAGCCAGCATCAGCAGGGCACACCGAGTTGCATGGTGGTGTTCCCAATGTGTGTCTCATCCACAGATTGCAGCCTTCTTCATGGAGTCTCTGCCCAGCGTGGGAGGGCAGATCATTCCCCCTGCTGGTTACTTCTCCCAAGTAGCAGAGTAAGTAGATGGGCAGCACCTGCTCAAGGGAGGGCAGAAAACTGTGTTCCTAATCCCAACCACAGCCTGACCTGCTTGCCAGAATATTTTAAAGAAATGATGGCCTAGAGAAGGCTACCCATTGCCCATTCCCCCTGCCCTCCACCACCCCACCTTTCTGCTGGCAGATCCAGGTTCAGAGCCCTAAGACCTCCCAACTCCTGGTTAAATTCCTCTCACCAAAGCCCCGATGGCCATCTGTCCTCCACCACAGGCACATCCACAGGGCTGGAGGGGTCTTTGTCGCAGATGAGATCCAGGTTGGCTTTGGCAGAGTAGGCAAGCACTTCTGGGCCTTCCAGCTGCAGGGGGAAGACTTTGTCCCTGACATTGTCACCATGGGCAAGTCCATTGGCAATGGCCACCCAATTGCCTGCGTGGCCACCACCCAAGCTGTGTCAAGGGCATTTGAAGCCACCGGCGTCGAATACTTCAACACGGTGAGTGAAGGCTCCAGGGCAATGGAATACCATGGGCTTTACTAGACTCCAGCTTACCCATAGTAAAGGTGGCAGGGATAGTACTATACCCAGTGCAAAGTTGCCTACAGTGTGCTAGGCCCTATGGCAGGTGCTGGAGCCAGAAAGCTGAGCAGCTGCATGAGGAGCTGAGTATTTTAGGGAAACAGATAACCCAGGAACAGACTTCACGTCAGAGGGTAGCTTTATGTTTTCTGTCTTTGTGATAACTGAAGTTGACCCAATAGCTTGTTCAATGGCTCCCAAGATGGAGATTACAGTGTAAGCAAGTAGAGCATGGTGGTTAGCCATAGTTTCATTGCAGAGACAATCTAAAATGATCCAAAGGCAGTGAGGAACTGTGAAGGGTGTGTTTGTTTTGCAGTACTGGGGACAGAACTCAAGGACTCTTGCAGGTTAGGCAAGCACTCTACCACTAAGCTACACCTGGAGTTCCAGTGAGAGGGTTTTAATCATGGAAGATGAGGTCTGAAGTAATTTTTGGAAAGATGCAGACAGAATCACAGAAGACTGTAACAGGCAGGAAAGGAGGCCCAAATCTGTGCTTAGGCCACAGGAAGAACAGGAAAGGACAGAGCTGAGGACCCACTAAACTGTCAAAAAGAGGCAGTTTGAATTAGAGATCAAAACATTCCAGAGCTTAAACCAGTTTCAGGATGGCTAAATAAGGCAGAGAAGGTCATTGAGAGTGAGGGAAATGCTGGGTACAGTGGTGCAAGCCAGTAATCCCAGCAACTCAGGAGGCTGAAGCAGGAGTATCATAAGTTTGAAGCCAGCTTGGACAATTTAGCAGGACCCTATCTCAAAATAAATTAAAAAAAAAAATGGGACTGTGGCTCAGTGGTAGAGAGCCCCTGGGTTAAATATTAAAATAAAAGGGATGGGATATAGCTCAGTGGTAAAGAATGGTCCCATTCTTGCCTAGCATGCTTGAGGCCTTGAGTTCAATCCAAGTACCGAAAGGGAAAAAAAAAAAAAAGTAACATTTTGGCTGGTGCTTTCAGCAGACTGTCACTGTGTGCCCAAGTGACACAAACAGTGCCTGTGCCCTCTGAACAAGCTCACTGTCAGGGGAGACAGGGTCATGGTACCATCATGATATCAGTGGAAGATGACTTAATGGAAATAGTGTTCATGGCACTGTGAGAGCAAAGGGGGCGCCCCAGACAGGAGGTAGGCCAAGTGATGAAGGCATTGTGTGGAAATGAGCCCAAAGCCAAATCTGGAATAATGAGCAGGTATTCGCTGTGTAAAAAGAAAGTGTTGTGTTTGATGAAAGACAATGACACAGTGAAGCTTGATCCTGGAGTTTTTGTTTCATATATTTGTTTTACTTGAACATCAAGTGCACATAACTAGACTTAAGTATAACCCTTGTTTCATAAAATACTCTCATCATCTGTCCCTGCATATTCTTCAAGTTAACAATTTACCTGGTTACCTTATTGATGTTACAAACAACTTGGGAGGACATCATCTCAAATAAGTTAGGACCTTGATGATAACCTACATTTATTCTTTTATTTGGCCCCAAACCATCTCATTGCCTCCATCACCTAGATAACTATCACTCCAAATCCCAAGTTCATTATTTATTCTAGTTGTTTGCTGAATTTAGTTGGATTTTGTTGTTTTCACCTAGCATTGTATTACTAAGATTCATCCATATTGCTTTTCACTGTAATTTGCTTTATAATACTCACTGTGTTAACGTACCACAGATTATTCATCCATTCCCATTAATGTGCTTTGAAGTTGTTCCATGTTTTGGCAATTATGTGCCGAGTTTTTCTTAGAAGTGAAAGGATAGGTTATGAATTAACCTAAGAGTAAGACTGCCAGGTCACAGGGGTTGTATCCACCCTCAATTTTAAGAGACAATGGCATCAATTTTCCAAAATAGTTCACAAGACCCTTCACCGGCAATGTATGTCCTCATCAACACCTTTTAGTTTCTGCCAGTTAAGAGCCATGTAGAATGGTAGCCAATATGGACTTGGTATGCTGTTCCCTGACTTCAAATTATATGAAGCATCTCCTAATTTTATTAACCATGCATTTCCTCTTCTGTGAAATGCATGTTTTTTTCATATTTTAAAATTATTGATGATTTTCTTATTTGTGGGAATTTTGTATATCTGTATACACATGTGTCTGTATGTTTGTGTGTATACCTACACAAACATATCTATATACTTTTTTTAAATGTTGTTTTTTTATACCTTTATTTATTATTTATATGTGGTTCTGAGGATCGAACTCAGTACCTCACACATGCTAGGCAAGTGCTCAACCACTGAGCTACAGCCCCAGCCCCTCTATATATTCTTGAAACTAATTCTTTGTCAATGTGTATATTATAAATATGTTCATCCAGTTAATAACCTGGCTTTTCAACTTTTTGTATTTATGATAAACCAGTTTTCAATTTTTAACATCATTGACCTATCTTTTCTATTATAGTTTTTCATTTATTGTCAAAGAAATCTCTCCCTACTTCGAGATCTAAATATCTAAAATATACTATCAATATTTTAAGTGTTTTGACATACAAGTCCTTAATCTGTCTGGAGTTAATGTAGGGTGTACATCAGGAATCATCATTTTTCTCTGATTCCTTTATACTTCACTGATGCTACCTCCATTTAGTAACCAAAGGTCATACATAACATACATAAGTGGGTCTTGTTTATTTCTACTCTTTTGATTAACTTGTCTATCTCTTCTTGTAATCACGTTACTTTATTACTGTTATGAGCTTCATAATATGTTCTTATCTGATATAAAAAAGGTCCCTCTTACCATTTTTTCATGTTCAGAAGAGTTCTGACTACTCCTGACCACTTTTTCTCTCTCACTTTATAAACACTTCAAGAAATGTTTTCTCTCTCACTTTATAAACACTTTAAGAAATGCCCTGTTGGAATTTTGTTAGGGAAACTGCTTGAACTATAGGTCAATTTGAAAAGCTTTATTTACAATATTGAATCTTCCTATTCAGGAACATGGTGTAACTTTCCATGTTTTATAATCTTCCCTATAAAGATCTTACATATAGGAGTTGGGGTTGTGGCTCAGTGGTAGAGCGCTTGCCTAGCACATGTGAGGCACTAGGTTCAATCCTCAGCACCACATAAAAATAAATAAAGGTATTTTTTAAAAAAGTTCGTGCACACTGCTAGATTTTTTATTGCATATATTCACCATCATAAATGGTGACTTGTGTGTATATTTACTTTTGGTTCTGTTATAAAAAATCAGAGCCAGGCACAGTGGTGCACGCCTATAATCCCAGAGGCTTGGAGAGGCTGGGGCAAAGAGGATCACAAGTTCAAAGCCAGCCTCAACAAAAGCGAGGTGCTAAGCAACTCAGTGAGACCCTGTCTCTAAACAAATACAAAACAGGGCTGGGGATGTGGCTCAGTGGTCAAGTGCCCGAGTTCAATCCCTAATACCAAAAAAGAAAAACTATGGACTATCCACATTCTCTTGCTAAATTCTATTATGTCTAAGAATTACAGGAAGTTTTTTTGTTGTTTTTTCCTGTATAAATAATCTTATCACCAAATAATGTCAGCTGTTTAATTACACAGGATGAGAGGCTTCCACTACAAAATAAATAATAGGACATGAGGCATATTTGTTCAGTTTATGGGAATGCATGTATCTGTCCATTTAGGATGATGTTTGTGGCCTGAGGGTGTGTAGTTCAGTGGCAGAATGTATGTTTAGCATATGCAAGGCCCTGGGTTTCATCTCTAGCACCTCAATAAATAGATAATATTTGCTTGGGTTTAGTTTTTTTTAGTTTTTAGCAACACTGGGAATTGAACCAGGGCAACTCTACCACTGAGCTACATTCCCAACCCTATATGATTATATATGATATGCTACCTCCATCTAGTAACCAAAGGTCATACATAACATACATAAGTGGGAGAGATAGAGTCTAAGTTGCTAAAGCTGACCTGAGACTCTCCTACCTCAACCTCTCAGATCACAGTGATTACAGACATGTGCCACCAGTGCCCAGCTGTATTTTTAATATAAACCATCTTTATACACCTGAGACAAATCCAGCTTGAGTGTGGGATATTCTCACTTTTATGCACTATTATATTCTACTTCCTTATATTTTATTTATAATTTGGCATCTATTTTCAGAAGTAAAATTTAACTAGAATTTTTTTTCTTGTAACTTGGGTTTTGCTAGCCTTGTAGAATGAATTAGGAAGTATTCTTTCCCTTTACATAAAATTGGAATGACCTGTTCCTTGAAAGTTTGGTAAAAACTCAATCTGAACCTTGTGTTTTGTGAAAAGAAACTTAATTGCTTTTTTTTCTTTTGGTACCAGGAATTGAACCCAATGGTACTTAACCACTGAGCCACATCCCTCAGCCCTTTTTTATATTTTATTTAGAGAAAGGGTCTCACTGAGTTGCTTAGGGCCTTGCTAAATTGCTGAATTGAGGCTGGCTTTGAACTTGAAATCCTCCTGCCTCAGCCTCCTGAGTTACTGGGATTACAGGAGTGTGTCACTGCTCCCAGCCTTAATTGCTGCTTGAAGTTGTTTTAGTCAGTTTGGGTTGTTATAACAAACTACCATAGACTGGGTGGCTCAAACACAACCAAAATTTCTCACAGTTCTAGAGGCAGAAAGTCTTAAGATCAGGGTGTCATGATGGTTGAATTCAGGTGAGGATCCTCTTCCAGGTCACAGAAAACTGACTTCTCACTGTACCATCAAATGATGGAAGGGGCAAGAGAAGTCTCTGGAGACTCTTTTTAAAAAGTTTAATCCTATTTATGAAGGCTCAACCCTCATGACCTGATTACCTATCCTTTTAATACCTTCACATTGGGTGTTAGGATTTCAACCTAAGAATTTTGAGGGGACAACAAAACATTGTCCATTTTAAGTTATACAGGACTTTTTACTAAATGTTTTCTGCCTTTTCTCTCCCCCTCTGGGACTGTATGTTAGTCTACTTGATTGTGTCCACACGTTTCTACAGGCTTTTTGTTTTTTGTTGTTTGGTTTTGAGATGGGATCTTGCTGTGTTGCCCAGGCTCATCTTGAATTCCTGGACTTGAGCAATCCTTCCAGTGGTGAGTTTAGGGCTTTTCAGTTCTTTCTGAACATACACATATATTTGGCTTGAGCATATTCCTAAGTATATGCATGACCCTTAAATTACCAGGAATATGTCAGAGCTAGCTTTTCAGAGTCCCTACAGACATCTCATTTCCCAACTTTTTATTTTATTTTTTTTTTATTAATCTACTGTTTGTCCCAATAGTGAGCCACGATGTTAAACTATTGCTTCTGATCAACAAATACACTGGAAAAAAGGCTGTTCACACTGGGCAAACTCCTCCAGTGTCAAATAAATTCCCCCTTTTGTGTGAGGTCTTCCAGGGAGCCACCAGGAAGGTCAAGAGTTCCCAAAGAATGGGGCTTCCAAAGACGCTTCAAACCCATTTCCTGAGTTCTGATGGGTTTTGCTAGTATTGTTCCTTTTATGGAGGAGAGAATTTTGGAAGGGGGGGGAGGCAGGGACCTTATTCTGTCACTTTCATCACTATCATTTTAAGTCATCAATTCTTATTCCTTTTTTATGCAATTGGCTCTTTTGGAAATTTCTGCAGTTTTCCTTGTTTTTAGTACTGGGGAATAACACCAGGTATTCTACCACGGAGCCACATCCCTAGCTCTTTTTGAGACTGGGTCTAGCTGAGTTGCCAAATCTGTCCTAAGACTTGCAATCTCTTATCTCAACCCATCAAATTGCTGGGATTACAGGCATGCACCACTATACCCAGCTTGAAAATTTATTTTGTCTTTATTATTTTAAATTTTTATAATGTCCATATATGCATTTCACCTTTCTCCTTTTGATACTCTGTGAATTCTTTACATCTGAGGTAGTTTTTTTTTTATTCCAGATCTATTTCAACTACTTGCACATTCTTCTTTTTTAATATTTATTTTTTAGTTGTAGTTGGGACACAAAACTTTTATTTATATGTGGTGCTGAGGATCAAACCCAGGGCCTCGCATGTGCTAGGCGAGAGCTCTACTGCTGAGCCACAACCCCAGCCCCTACTTGCACATTTTCATATCATTGTTCTCCTTCTAAGACTTCTATTATTCAGATATTAGCACTTCCATATAACTTAGTTTTTATTTACGTTTTATATTTGTTTCCCCCACTTTTTCCTCGGGGGTTTTCTCACCTGGTCTTTTTTTTTTTTAACAAGTTGGCTTTTTTTTTAAATATTTTTTTAGTTGTAGATAAATTATGAGGTATTGAGGATCAAACCCATTGCCTCATATGTGTGAGGCAAGTGGTGCTCTGCCATTAAGCCACAATCACAGCCCTCTCACTCTAGTCTTCAAATTCAAAATTACTGAGCTGTAGCCAAGTGTGGTGGCACATGCCTGTAATCCCAGGCAACTCAGGAGGCTGAGGCATGAGGATCTCAAGTTCTCAGCCTGACAATTTAGCGAGACCCTGTCTCACAATACAAAATTAAAAAGGGCTGAGGTTGTAGCTCAATGGTAGAACACTTGCCTAGCATGCATGAGGCTCTGGATTTAATCCCTAATATGGGGAGTGGGGTAAAGTTTCAGATTTTGGATAAGGATTAATCAACCTGTAGTTCATGTTAAATAAAAAAAAATGATAATTCCAAATGATAATGAAATGTCGAGTAAGACATTACTGGAGTCTCAGACTGATGGGAATGCAGTTTTTTTCATGTAAATATACATTTACCATATAACCCAACAAACAGTTCCACACCTATTTACCTAAGCAAAATGAGAACATAGTTTTTACAAAAGGACTGTGTACAAATATTCATAGGATTTTTATTCATAATAACCAAAGGATCCATCAACCGAAGATTGATAAACAGATTATGGCAGATCCATAAAATGGAATAATTATACAACAAAATGAACAGATTGCTGACACTTATAACAGTATGGACAAATTCCAAAAACAATGAGCAAAAGCTAGGCACAAGGATATATAATTCTTTAATTCCATTTAAATCACATTCTAGAAAAGGCAAAGCTAGAGTGACAGAAAGCAGGTCAATGCTTGCCTGGAGCTAATAGTGAAGGAGTGAGAGTACAAGAAACTTGGAGGAGTGATGGAAATATTCTGTAGCCATCGTGGAGGAAGTTGCATTCAACCTTACACTTAAAAAAAATCATTATTTATTGTTATGCCTAAATTTCTTGGTTTTTGTTTTTCAGCAGTACTGGGGATTGATTCAAGGGCCTTGCACAAACTAGGCAAGCACACTAACACTGAGGTACACACCCAGCCCCAAAGCTTGGTTTTTGTAACATAGGGGATTGAACCCAGGAGCACTTTATCATGGAGCTACATCCTCAGTCCGTTTTTTGAGAAATGTTCTCATCAAGTTGCTTAGAGCCTAGCTAAATTGCTGAGGCTGGCCTTTTTGTGATCTCCCTACCTCAGGAGTCACTGGGCTTCTGATCCTTTAAAACACAGGTCCCATTCAGACACCTGTGGGGTCAGGCTGGACAGGAAAAGCAAGCTAATGCACTCACTGCCTGAAGAGAACCACTGATCTTGCTTGGTCCTTGTGTGGCCAGATAGGCCATGTTTGTTTCATCAGAAATAAAGGTATGAAGTCTCCTGCAAGAATTTATGAACCCAATTCACAAGCTTAGAAATGCCATACAAGCCAAATAAAATGCAGGGGTATTCCAGGGTCAGCCAACAGAGCTGTGAATTTATGCCACCCAGAGTGACTTCCCTGGTAAGCTTTGTGGTGTGCTGTTATGAACCCTCCTTTACAGAGGTGATGGGTACAGTCCAGTGCTGTGGATCTGGGCACAGCCAATGACTTGCCACCCTAAGGCCTCTGAAGGAGGATGGGATGGCACTAGCTCTTTTGAAACACACCTTCTCCAGTGGTTCTGTGGGGCTCCCAACTGCATTTCCAGGGATACCTGACCTGGCTTGAAGCCACAGAAAGTAGGACATCCAGTGGGACCACAGGAGCTCAGTCTACTGAGAACTCTGAGCCCTGTGCTCCAGTCGCTTCCTTTGGAAGTGTAGCAATTCTGTGCGGTGTGTGGCCCACTCTACTGGGTATCTGACATATTTTGTCCCCTGGCTCAGTTTGGGGGCAGCCCAGTGTCCTGTGCTGTGGGGCTGGCAGTCCTGGATGTCTTAGAGAAGGAGCAACTGCAGGCTCATGCTACCTGTGTGGGCAGCTTTCTGATGGAGCTTCTCAGGCAACAAAAAGCCAAACATCCTATCATTGGTGATGTCAGGTAAGGCTCTGAGACAGCAGTCAACCCCCCAATAACCAAGCACCTCCCAGGGCCCAGGATAGTCCATATTATTCAACCTAATATGGATGGTAAGAATTTTTATGTCCACATTCCAGAGGAACTGCTACTCAACACTGTACTTTCTAGGGAAGAAAGCTCAGATTCAGTCTAAGCACAGGCTGACCCCAACCCTCTTTCTTCTGTCCACAACCCAGCCCCCATCCCTTCCCAGTTATTCCCCAGAACTGTTTGCATCCATTCCAAGGGTTCCTAGGCTCTCTGCCTCCACAGGAGGCACAGGGACAGTCCCAGATAGTTCCAACAGGGGTGTCTGGTTGAGACCCAGGCAAAATATGAGCAGGGATGGTGGCCTTTAGACCTGGCCTTCTGAGATGTCAACTTTTCCAGGGGTGTTGGACTCTTCATTGGTGTGGATCTGGTCCAAGATGAGGCCACGAGGATGCCAGCAACCCAAGAGGCTGACTATGTGATAACCAGGTATTTTTTCCCTTCAAGTTGCCTTCTAAAGTAGAAATCACCATGATGCCTCTTTGCACAACCTAGGGCCTTGAATAGGAGGAAGCCTCCCTCTGTCCACCCTGTTCCCACAAACCTGGCTAAACAGCTATAGTATCTGGGCCTGAGGGGCAGAGGCAGCTGATCTGACCCTCTCAACTGAGCTCTCAGGACAGGAAATTATAGCTCTGTCAGCCATGTACCCAATGCCAGGAAGCCCTAAATTTCACACAGGGCTGGAGAAGGAAATAGCTTTCCTAAAGCTTCATCTGAGGGCTACTATACCACCAAGACTGGGGGGACTCCCCATTCCCAGAGTGCCAGGTTGATGGAATGGTTTCCCACTCTTCATCTGGACTGGAGGTGTGCAGCTGGGGCTCACTCTACCAGCCTCCTAACCTGGGGTCTTTCACTTGAAGCCCAGGCAGGACCTAAGGCCTCAGGACCTCTTCCCCTATTACTGTCCTCTTTATCTCTACTCCCCATTCCTACCTTCCCCCCCACAACAGAAACCCCCTCTGGTATGCCTTTATGAATGTTTCATAATTTGAATAATCTTGTGTGCTAATTCACCCTATACCATATTAATGTAAATCCTTTCCCTCAAATGTTTGCAGTGGCCAGTCCCTGCCAGCTCACCCAACATCTTCACAATGAGCGTTGGAGATTCTGAATGGTCAGGTGGCAGAGAAGCCAGATACCGGGTTAATTCTTACACCTTCACAACAGTAAATATGGGATAGGTGTTCCACCTGCAGTGACCCTGCTAGGTGGCAGAGCTAGATTAGGCCCAGGGGAGAATCCACAGTTCAAACTTTATTATTTCCAATGTGCTGCAAAGAACAGAACAGGAAAAAGAAGCCAGAAGACAAATTGAAAAACAAGCCCCACCCCACCCCCGTAATATTTTAACAATAAAAAATAAAGAAAGGGAGCATAAGTCAAAACACAAATCATTCGAGACCCTTGTCAGTGGCCAAAATATCCAAATATTAATGTGGAATATTAAAAATTATTCATCTTCCCAAAAAGAATGGGAAATTAATAGTCCTGTCTGGGATGACAAGTTACCCTAGGAGGGAAGTTACTGAAGCTTGGCAAATGTTACAGAATTCTCATTCCATTCATGTTAGACATGTTTCATTAGAAAGGGGACATACTACACACCACAAACCATGCACAAAAGGGAAATACAGGCATTGTCAATAACCCTGGTCAGTCTTGGCTTGGTATAGACTGGAGAAGTCAGACCCATTTTGGGGGCAGCAGAGCCAAGTACATTCCAGACAAGGGCCATTAATGCTGGGCCACTGGATGAGCAGGACTTTGGCAGGGTGGACAGGGCAGTGTCTTGGTGGGAAGTGTCTAGTGAAGGACTCTGAAGACAATGTAGCTTGAATCCTGGACATTAAGCCAAAGTGAGGATGAAGAAGGCTTGAATGTCAAAGGGGTGTCCTGTCCTCACAGGCTGAAGGAAAACTACATTTTGCTAAGTGCTGATGGCCCTGGAAGGAACATTCTGAAGTTTAAGCCCCCAATGTGTTTCAGCCTGGACAATGCACAACTGGTGGTGACAAAACTGGATGCCATTCTGACAGGTGAGCTTGGAGCAGCAACTGACCATGTTACCTAGAGCCCCCAGCATGCACTAAGGGGCATGAGAGCCCAGAAGACGACAGGATATCCTTTAGACACACACCAAGTTTGCAAAGGGCCTTCCAGCCAAGCCTCTCCTATTCCTGCCTGAACCTAAAAGAGCTTTCTAGCCCTTTGGGCATCAAGCCACCAGCCAACCCACCTGCCTAGGCTAGACCCCATTACATGTGCTTAAAGTCACCCTGAGACACAGATGGCAGCAGCTTCCTTCTATACTGGAAGCTAGGAACACATTCACCTAGCTGGGGGGTGGCTGAAATGAGATTCGTTCAGAGACTGGACAACAATAAACTTCTCCAATCACCTAGAATGGTCAAAAATAAGCCCAGTGTATTCCCCTCAATCTATTTACATCTCTACCAAACTGAGATTAAGCCCTGTTGAGTCTGTATACCATTTATGGAGACCTTTGAGACCCCCATATAGGCAAAATTATCTGTGGAACATATCAAAGGTAGTCTTTCCCTTCCACCTCTGGGTTACTTCTTTGCTGACCACAGGTATACATATGCCCAGGGCCCTGGAGCTGAACAAAGTCCAATTCCTGCTAGACAATTTGAGATGGTAGGGGTTCTGATGGACAGTGTTATTTGTGGGGAGCCTAACAAACCAGAAGCTAACCAGCTACAGAAGTGGTTTAGGACTCCTGGACACAGCCTGAAAGTAACAAGAGAACTGAGGGCTGGCTTATGTTTTCCAGGTGTATATATGGTTCCCTTCCAAGAAATTGCTAGCCCACCTCTGTGAGTAAGGGTCAGGTATGAAACTGGCCATGTAGGTGGGCCCAGTCTCTAAACTGCTATCCAAGCAGCTTTGGACACTGAGGGCTCCAGAGAAAGGTGTTCCATTGGGGTGGCTTTGTGGTCTTTTTCAGATATGGAAGAGAAGGTAAGAAGTTGTGAAACACTGAGACTTCAGCCCTGCTCAGTCAAACATCCTCCCGGTGAGTGGGCCTTGCCTCTTGTTCTTAAGAGACCCAGAGATGGTTTCTTACCATCAACAGCCATTATCCTTAGCAAAATGAACCTTCTAAAACATTCTTTATAGATCCTTCTCACAGGTTACTTTTTTCAAAAGTGGGAAGCTCTTACTTCCCTGGGTATTATCTACCCATCCCCACCAGAAAGTCTCTAAAACTTGGCCTGTACTTGTTGGCTAGGATGAGAGGGCAGGAATAGCCATTTCCTCCCTCAGTGAGCTTTCTATGCTGAGAAAACCAACCATGGATGTGTAGGGTGTGTACGCCTGACAGGATGCTCTCCAGAGATGGAGAGAATATAGACCCAAAACAGCTCACAAAAGGTCAGTAGTCAGGTCCTTCGTCCAAGCTGTAACCCACAACTGGGTCAGCATCTGAAAGACCTTGCTATGGGAGAAGGCCCCAGCCCCAGAGCACCTGGCACCCATACTCTGGGTAAGAGGTCTCACAGCATATCCCACACTCACCCAGGCTTGGGGGTTTTAAAATTTTTATTTCAAAAGCTTGGATAGCTTCAATATCCAGGTCGTGGCAAAATCAGGACACGTGTAAAATACCTTACAATACATTAGATTCCCAAAAGGTACCAAAAAGTACAGTAAAATTAACACTTCCATTACAGGAAATGTATGACACAAATAATATAAAATTAAAAGGTGGGAAAAAAGGTGACACTGGTTTCCTAAGATACATTTTACTCTTTACAACCAGGGTCCACAGGTCCAGGCTGCAGAGCGGCAGCAGGAAGCAGACCCTCCAACCTGGTTCTAGGTAACCTGGTAATAAAATCAACCCCTAATGCCGCTCTGGCCTGAGACACCACACGCTGCCTAAAACAACTAGAGCTCTGGAAATAGTAAACAGGAGAGTGATTTCCAGGGGGGAAATTTTAAATAAGATGCACATGGGACAGGCCATAGAAAGTTTGCCAAGTTAAATTTGGTACATAATTGCGTTCACTCCGTATCCAACAAAGCGTGTGCGGTCAGTCAGTCAGCTGCTCCTGCTGCCGCCTCAGTATGGCTTGTAGTTATTCTGATGACCACCGCGTCGCTGGCTCTTCCCGTAATTTGTACTACCCTGACCTAGGGACAAGAACAACGTAGCAGCTACTACTTACTGAGCATTTACCTTGTGCCAGGCGCTTGACACGCATCCTCACAGGATCCTCAACCCTGTACAGTAGGGATCACCTCTATTTTACTGAGGCCCTGGAGCTAAAACTCCACTGGGTAGCTCCAGTGCCTGAGCCAGGGCCTGTCTGACTCCAAAGCCCCTGCTGCCAGTGGCCCCTGCACTGTCTGACCTGCCCCCCTGGTGGGGGAGTGGATAGGGCCTCCCTCTCCTACTTACTGTAGTCGTAGCCGGGGCCGTAGCCGTAATAGCCATAGGGCGAGTAGTCGTAGCCGCCATAGCCGGGCCCGTAGCCCTGCTGGTAGCCGTAGCCCTGGTTCCAGTAGTTGCCGTAGCCCTGATTCCAACTCTGACTCTGACCTGTGGGGGGAGCAGGGCACAGGGGCCCATGGACCATTTAGCACACGCAGGAGCTAGGATGGAGGAAATCCTGCCCTTTGGGTGGCGGGGTTACAATGGCAACTCAGGCAGAAGCCATGGGGCTGCTTTCTGTTTTTAGAGGGCCCTGGGCCCAGCTCTGGGCCTGAGACGGGATCAGGAGGCCAGGATGCTAACTTCACCTGGGGTACAAGTGGCTTACTCAAGTCACCCTCTGATCACCCCCACCCCTCCCTGGCAGCTTGGCCTTGAAAAAGATGCAGTTCAGGCTTTGGAGTCAGAGGGCCTGTGATGGAAGGAGGTAAGCGCCTGGCACAGCTCTGCCCTACCCTTCTGCCCACTGGCCCCTGTGTGTACAAGACTCAGAGGACAGCCACAGAGCCAAGCACAACCCATCATGCCCCCGCCCAGAATGCAATGCAAATGCTCCCTCTGCCCTGGGGCCCCAAGCCGCACAAGTGAAGACAGACAGGTCTCTTCCATTCCAGGAGCCACAGCAGCAAAAGCACACAGCTGACCCAGGAAAACCATTCCTATTCCTGTCCCATTCCCATTTCACACACTGCCTGCCCACCCATGCTGCACAGAACACCAGAGGCAACCCCAAAACAGGCACAGAAGGCATCTTACAGGCAGGGAAACAGGACCCATCTTCACTGAAGTTTCACTTACCTCCACCTCCACCGCCACCACTGCCTCGATTCCCTCTGTTGCGGTTTCCTCGGCCCCCAGAGCCATACTGCTGCTGCTGATAGACTTCTTTGGGCTGGGCCACCTTGATTTCACACTAAAAGCCAAAAAGACAGTGGGTCACGCCAGTGAGGCTAGCTCAGAACAAAGATTTTCACTGCAACACTCAGATGGTAGACTGGGCATGTCAATTTGCTCAAAATATGCTGGGGCAGAAATCCATGTGTGCTAAAAGCTCCTAAAACCAACTAAAACCCAGGGCCTTTCTTTAAGAGAACCTTTCCTAGGAAAATGCACTGGACCAACTACAGCCCAGGAGGGCAAGACACACCAGACATCAGGGGAACAGAGGACAGATGGCCTGGGAGTTGGCACCACCTCTGTCCTGCTGAACAAGAAGACCAGAAGACTTTTCAGGGAGGTCTTGGGCACTAGAGACATTTCATTTTTCTTTCTTTTCTCTTTTTACAGAAGAAACTCATCCCACCCAAATATTCTACTGAGAAAACCCTGACCTCCATCACAGTTTCTGAGGCTCAGCATGGGGCTTTGCCTGAGACCACAATGCCACCCATCCCTCTGCTCTTCCAAGCACTAGCCTACCGCTGGGATAAGGCCATGTCTACATCCCCACCACAGGCCCAGAGGGTCAGTTTCCTTCCTGCCCAACATCTGCACTGGGCAAGGGGATGGGGATTGTGTCCGATAAAATAAATCAGTGGTACTTAAGGAAAATATTGACAGACACCTCCATTAAAAACAGTAAAAATCACTACACACTGTGTATCCCCACATAAGATTCATTTAATTGACATTTGAACCTGCTAAGTGATGTCTGTTTTCTATCCCATTTAATTAAAAATTGAGTTGATTACACTCAACTGAATACTTATTTGTAACACTCACCATTAAAATGTTAGCTTAAAGACTCTTACCACTGCTTTGTTCGCATGCACATAAAGCAGTCCGTCACTGTCCACTGTAGGAACAACTCGCATCTCACCTGCTTATTTTACAAAACATTTAGGGACCTAATCCCTATTTGGAGCTTTCTAAACTCCTAGCCAGGATGGGGACTTCTAGAAGCCCCACCCTACCTGTCCCACCTGACTTCCACTCCTGCTGAGACACACAGCCTACCACACCCAGCCACAGAGGGCCACACCTTTAACTCTGCTAACTGCCATCCTGAAGCTTAAACTATTCTCTCCTCTACCAGAGTTCAGGGGAGGAGGTACACCTTTCACTACACATGACTCCACATATGAAGGCAAAGCTGGTCCTGGATTTAAGCTGGCCTGGTCCCCAGATGCTCTTTTAGGATCTTTGCCTGTGGAAGGATTGTCTAGAGCAGTGCTCAAAGGGATATATCCCAAGATGAACAAAAAGAGGTCATCAGGAACAGGGCAAATCCTCAAAATCCTCACCATAAAAGGTAGTCTATTGAATTGCATAAGTTCTAAAAGACCACCTGCTCCAGTCAAGTCAAGTGCATACTTTGGAGAACAACTAACTTGCTAATTAATCTCTGACATAGCCCAACCTAACCCACATCTGCAAGAGCCAGCTTTCCAGGAACAGAAAGATGAGCATACACAGCTAAAACACCATACCTTACTTCCACTGATAGTATGGAATTTTTTCTCCAGAACTTTCTTCACAGGATCTTCTTCTTTAAAAGTAATAAAAACAAAACCCCGTCTTTTATTCAACTTGGGATCCATTGGAAGCTCAATGGCCTCAATCTGTAAAAACAAACAATGCTCAGGACCAAACCTCTTCTACCAATGCGTATAAACTATTGGAGAGAAGACCCATTAAAAGGCCAGAGAGTAAGAAAGCCCTACTGAGGGCTCCAACTAGCCAAGACTACCAAGGATGGACCAAGAAGGAAGCAAGCAGTCTCAGAGCAGCTGGCAGACCACTCCTGAGGCCACCACACTCACCTCCCCAAACTCTCTAAAGTACTCCCTGATCTTTTCCTCTGTGGCTTCAGGATTCAGACCCCCTACAAAGATTTTCTTGACAGGGTCCTTCTTCATGGCCATGGCTTTTTTAGGGTCAATTACCCTGCCATCCAGCCTGTGTTCCTTCTGGTCTAGGACCTGTTTCAAACAGAAGGGATCAGGTTATTATTCAGTAAATGACCATGGAGGCCCTTCTCTCTAAGCCTCAAGATTCCCACACAGGTACACAAAATGTGCTTCATGTCCTCCAAACTTCACCCCAGCCCATCTTCCAACCCAACTTTCTCCAAGCTTCCAAAACACCTGGTTCACCTAAACACCTATAAATCAGTCCTCTCCTCTCCTCTCCAACTCTCTTCACCATCCAGTGCTGGGATCTATTTTTATTGTATAGTCAATGACTTCTCCGAAGTCAGTAATAGTCCACTGAGCCCTTACCCACCCTGCCCAAGCAGTCCCAATGTAGGGCCCATTTTTTTCCAATAAAGGAGCAGTGATTATGAGCAGACTTAGTCAGGCTGCTAGGGATTGGAATTCTCACTCTACCTATAACTACGTGATCTCTTCCACTAAAATTTGAGGCTTAGGATTTTGTTTTTTCCTATATGAAGCTAAATGCTTATCCTCATAATAATCTGACTCAGTTCTAATACCCACAGTAAAATGTTCAGCATGATGTCCAGAAATATGTACATAAAAAGAAACAAACACCAACAATACTCTTCCTGAACCATTTCATCACTTACTTCCCATTAAACCTGTATTAATCCCTCAAAAACAAGAATGTGACGTTCCTAACCTACTTGTCCCAAAGCACTCAGCTGCACAGCACACAAGCTAAACATTCTGTACAACAGTATCCTATACATTGAGACTGCTGATACCCAGCTTACCTTCTCCACACTGGCAGCATCTTTGAAGAGGATAAACCCAAACCCTCTTGACCGTCCAGTGTTGGGATCCATTTTTATTGTACAATCCACGACCTCTCCAAATTTAGTAAAATAGTCCTTTAAATCTTTTTTGCTGGTATCCCAGCTCAGACCACCAACGAACATTTTTCTGAAATGGTAGAGATGCATGGCAACAAATCTTGTAAGAAAAGCTGTGATTTTAAGGACTAACCCTGGCTAAGCTTTCAATGAAATGATTATAAAGCCAACATCCTGTAGACAAAGTCTACACCCACCCTTAAGAGTCTACAAGGGCACTACATTTTAAGGAATGTTAAATTCTATTGTCCTCCAATCTCAATTCAACTTGGACCCCACTGCCCTCTGATCTCAGTATCGTTTAACCACACCACGCAGTCCCAGGCTCTGAGCGAAAACGGAAACGTTGCCAGGGGTATAGGCCCAGACCACTCAAAACTGAAAATAAGGTGTCCAACCACCACGAATCTATGGGCTAGCGTCCCTTCCAGTCTTCACCACCTCCAAGAACTTGTTGCAAGGAACTCGAAGCTTCCTGGGGCCGAGACCGCCCAGAGTTCAGACTATGACTCCGCCCCCGGGAAGAGGCGGAGGAGGGAGGCCTGGGCCCAGGCGCGCGCCAACACTCCGCCCACACAGCCCCTGCGCAGCCCTAGACCCGGCCGGGGAACGGGTCCGAGCGCTTTCCCTCTTCCGGGCCGCCCGCCCCGGAGACGACTTCGGCCCGGCAGCGCGCGGGCGGCCCCGGGGCGGCGCCAAAGTCGACCCAACAAACTCCTGCAAACTCCAGAGCGAGTAGCAGCTCAAGAGCTGAGCAGTGAGCGTGGCGGGGTCCGGTCCGACCGCCCCTCCCCCCGCCGCGTGGCGCCAACAAAAGGCGGCCCCGGAACAAAGGCGGCGCCCCCGTCCGCCCGCGACCGCACCTACCCCGCGTCTTCCTCGTTCTTGCTGGCGTTGATCTGGTCGCCCTCGGCGCCGTTCTGATTCCCGCTCGGGGGCGCAGCGGTCCCGCCTCCAGACCCCGCGGCTGCTCCAGTGCCAGCCCCTGCCGGCGACTCGCTTTCGGGAGCGGCCTCATGTCCGTTCTCAGTGGCGCCCGTAGTCTCCATGGGCTGCTCCTCGCCCGTTTCCGACATGGTAGGGCAGGCCGCGGCGGCTCCTGCAACGAGCGACCACACGCGGCGATAGCGCGTCAGGCCGGCACGACTCTTGCCCGAGCTCCCGCCCGCCTCCCGCGGCCCGGTCGCTCACCTCGCCGCAGATGACGCCGCGGGGCCCACTTGTCCCCACCCGCCGGGGAAGGCGCCGCGGGCTCGGCCGCGCTCAAGCTCGCGCTGCCGGGACCTCGCCTCCGTCCACTGACGGAGCCGCTCCGATGGAGCTCCCTCTTCCTCCTCGGCCGCCGCCACACAGAACCCACGGACCACAGCCCAGGTCCGACTCGCGCGGTGCCGCCGCCTGACAATGCCGACTCGTGGAGCTCTTTATAATACTGGAGCCGGGGGACACCTCGCAACAAAACGCATGCTCACTGGCTGGCTCCTCCCGTCACTCACCCTTATTTCGGCTTCCTATTGGCCACGACAGCGCGCGCGCTCCAGGTAGGGGAGGGCTTTGTCCTCATTTTAGAACGCGCGCGAGTCTGGGCTCGGCTGAGGATTCGGAGTGTCGACGGGAAAGGCGTTGTGTCCAAAATCTTGCAGGCTCCAGGCGGACACTCTACTTTCTGGAGCTCAAATCGCTAGCCTTCGTACGCGCCCCCACACACATTGGCAGCCTAGGTCGTCCCGTTTCCCAAGAGGAAACTGAGCGGGAGAAGTCTCGAAGCCCAAGGTCGCCCGGATGAAGTAGCAGAACACGAGCTTCCGAGATAGGGTGTGTTGCTATCTCCAAAGCTCTCAGCACCGTTTGGAGTGATTGGGATGGAGCCCACCTACCCCCTGAACCTTGGTGATCGGAAAGACCTGCGCTCTCGCCCTTTCTGCCTTCTCCCCCAGTAATAAGGAGTTAGGAGGTTTCGCCAGGTGTCTCGCACCGAGAACGGTGGGACCATGGTGTTTCCCAGTCTCTGGGCGCCTGGCGCCACTCATGATTAAGATCACATTTACCTTGTGTTAGTTAACATTTTTCCTTACATACTTAGTTTTGCTGAATTCGTTCTTGAGAAAAATATTTCATTCCCGTTAAATGAGTTTTTTGGGGGTGAAGAACTAGTTCTCGTTTCCTAACTTAAAAATATTTTAAAACCAGCCCTGCGCGATGGTGTATGCCTGTAATCCCAGCGCCTCAGGAAGGTGAAGGAAACAGACTGCAGGCCAGACTGGGCAATTTAGCAAAACTCTTATCTCAAAATTTTAAAAAAATAAAAATAAAAAGGGCTGGAGAGGTATTTCAGTGGTAGAGCACCCTTGGGTTCAATCCCCAGTACCTCCAGAAAAATACTGAAAACCTTTATCACCAAACTGGAAAAGACTTGGGTAATCCCGTAATTCCTTTAATAATCATATGGATGGCAGGCCCCAGATGGACTAGAACTCCAAATTCAGAAGCTTGGGGATTACTTGTCCTACTAACATAACATAAACTGACATTTCCCACTGAATTACCAAAATCAGGCCCAGTGTGGTGTGGCAGGCTGGACATTTTGTTCTCATCTGGTCTGCTATCCTATGGATGATGGAATCATCACCGATCTATAAATGACAAAAGTGAAGCCCAGAGCAGTGATCCCAGGCTAATCAACAGACTCATGAACAAACTACAGACAGTATGCTGTTGCTCTGAGATTGAAAAATGTGATAATTTCACATTTAATGACTTCAAACTGGGTGCGGTGGATCATGCCTATAATCCTTGATGCAGGAGGATTAAGAGTTCAAAGCCAACCTCAGCAACAGCAAGGCACTAAGCAACTCAGTGAGAACCTGTCCCTAAATAAAATACAAAAAAGGGCTGGGGATGTGACTCAGTGGTTGAGTGCCCCTGAGTTCAATCCCCAGTACCCCCAAAAAATAATGACTTCAGACTTTTCCACAAATTCTGAATATTTAGCTATATTGCACTACATGCTGCCACCAAGGCAACAATCAAACCAGAGCTGGCATCTTCACTTTCTAGGTGAGCAAATGTCCACTGGTTCACTTCAAGGTCCATTTAAGCTCTTCACGATTTCAGTCTAGATTCTATACCTTGAATTCATTTTTTTCCACTCACCTTTAATCATGTCACTGAAATTTAGTTGTAAGGCTTACAGAAAAGTCTCTACTAAATGTCCTGCCTCCACCCCAGTTCTCACCACTAAAAGAAATAAGGGCCAGGAATATGGTCAGCAGGAAATGGAGCAAAGCTCCCCCCAAAATAAGGGTAATTTAAGAAATTAAATTCAAAGAGTGTAAGAGTAGCCTCAGGACATAATAATTGAGGGCATACACTCACTCAGTTGTTAATTTTCCACATGTATGCCTTCAGCATGACTTAGAAACTTTTGTTTTGTGTGTGTTCTGGGGATTGAACCCAAGGCCTTCTGCATGCTAGGCAAGCACTCTACCACTAAGCTATATCCAGCCCTTGTTATTTTGAGACATAAATTGCCTTGAACTGGCTGACCTCGAATTTGAGATCCTCCTTTCTCAACCTCCTGAGTAGCTAGAATTATAGGCATGCATTGACATGACTACCTTCAAAAACTTTCAATGACATACAAAATCTGAGAATACCTTTTAGACAATGCTTCACAGATTGCAAAATGCTCCCACCAACATTGCTATGTTGGAGCTTCAAAATAGCTTTGTGTAGACAGGGAAGCTGAGGCAGGAGGATTGCAAATTCAAGCCATCCTCAACAACTGAGTGAGACCTTTTTTCCAGAAAGTTGCTGTTTTAGTCAGATTTTTTGCTACTGTGACTACAGACCTGACAAGAACAATTTAAGAAGAGAACAAATTTATTCAGGGGCTCACAGTTGCAGAGGTCTCAGTCCATAGAAAGCCAGCCCCATTCCTTGGCATAATATCATGGTGGAAGAGTGTAGTGGAGAGAAGCAGCTCACATGATGATCAGCAAGCAGAGTCTCCACTTGCCAGATATAAGTGAAGACTATATATATTAATATATATCCCAAATGGCATGTCCCCAATGCCCACCTCCTCTAGTCACACCCTACCCACCTTCAGGTGCCACTCAGTTAATCCCATCAGGGAATTGATTCAGTGATTGAATTAAGGCTCTCATGGCCCAATCCTTTCTCCTCTAAACCTTGCATTGTTTCATATATGAGCTTCTGGGGGACACCTCACATCCAAAACATAACACGTATGTTCAGTTTATCCATATCAGAGTACTGAAATTATACAGCTAAAATTATGGCCACAGCTAGGCACAGTGGCACTCTCCTGTAAACCTAGCTGTTCAAGCAGCTGAGGCAGGAGGATCACAAGTTTCAGGCTAGCTTCAGCAACTTAGCAAGACCCTGTCTCCAAAATAAAAAGGAGTATAGGTATACCTCAGTGATAGAGCACCCCTGGATTCAATCCCTAGTAAAAAATAAGTAAATAAATTAATCTGTGGCCACAAGGCCACAATTCACTTCCAACTCCCCATCAGGGGTTTTTGCCAGGGATCCTAGCTACCATGGGACAAGCTATCTCTGACTTCTCAGTTCCTTCATCTAAATTAGGTCTCATCAGATTCTAAGGCTCAAATAAAGAAACAGCTTAGAGGGGTTGGGGATGTGGCTCAAGCAGTAGCGCGCTCGCCTGGCATGCGTCCGGCCCAGGTTCGATCCTCAGCACCACATACAAACAAAGATGTTGTGTCCGCCAAGAACTAAAAAGTGGATATTTTAAAAAAAAATTCTCTCTCTCTCTCTCTCTCTCTCTCTCTCTCTCTCTCTCCCCTCTCTCATTCTTTGAAAAAAAAATAAAAAAGAAACAGCTTAGAAAATATAAAGAACTACAGGCAAGTGGGAGTCAGACTCAGCAAAAAAAAAAAAAATGCCCCCAGTCTGACAGAGGCAGGGCACCAGGATGTTTGGAAGCAGTAGGAAATCCCTTGTTTTGGTTTTGTTTTGTTTGTGGTGGTAGGGATTGAACCCTAACCCTCCTGCATGCTAAGGAAGTACTCCACTACTAAGGTACATCCCAGCACCACCCCCCTAACTGTAGACAGGTTCTCCCTGAGTTGCCCAGACTGGCCACGAATTTGCAATCTTCCTGCCTTAACCTCTTGAGTAGCTATGATAACAGGCAGAGCCTGACCATGAAATCCCTTTGACACAAGGGTCCTCACTGTTGTTATTGGGTCCCAGTTAAGGACTCTGAGTAGAAGGCATTTTCCATGACAATGAGGTTTTCAAGGCAGCAAGGGGTCTTAAGGATGGGGTCAAGTCAGGAAGGACCCCAAGAGGCTCATAGACTACAGTATCCTGGCTTTAGGGATTCAGGCTGCCCAGTAGTATATGTGTTAAATATGTAGAATCTCCAATCTAGGGCTAGAGGTGTAGCTCCGTGGTAGAGCTCCTATTTAGCAAGTGTGAGGTCCTGGGTTGAATCCCCAGCACCAAAAAACAAAATCAAAAACTCCTAGTTTAGATGAGGATTTACACAAAATGTAATTGCATAGTTTTTTTTTTTTTAATTACATGAACTAATTTTTCTCACATTATCATCATTATTATTTTTAGCTGTGCCTGTGAGGTGGAAGTTGTACCAGTTAACTGCAAATATATTGTGCCTTGGCTGTGACCAACTCCCACTCTGGCCACTTCCCACAGGCCACCAGATGGTTTGCCACTCCCCCACATCAGGGCTGACTCTGACTCCAGCAGGAGAAATCTTTGTAAAACGCAGGTTGGATCTTGTCACTACTCTGTGTGAAAACCTTGGCTGCCTTCCCAGTACTCTGGGAAGGAAGTCCTAACCCTGACTTGGGTGAATACAAGCGAGACAGGACTCTGAAAACAGTGCCCCGAATTGCCAGCCTCCCTTGTTATGGGATCTGTGAGTACAAGGGTCACTTCCAGACTTGGGAACTTGAGACTGGGACCTCTTCCCTTCTCATTTCCCTGGACACCATGTGCTTTGCATGGCAGAGAAGAGCCAAGAAGAGATGTTCAACCCACATCAGACTTGACACAGCTAGAAATGAACCTGTACTGTGCCCAGCACAAAGATTTGGGTTTTTTCTTTTTTCCTAACTGAGCTTCACCTAACTTGATCATGCCATATGGCCTATGGAGACCATCATGGCCATTCTGGCTGCATCTCATTGCTACTCTCGACTCAAGCTTTGCTGGATTACTTTTATTTCTTGTAACTCATCAATGTCTGCCTGTCTGGGGGGGGGGGGCTTTACATTTGCTGTTCTCCTTACCTGCAAAACTATACCCCAAATTTCAACTTCCTGTTCTATACATCTGTTGTGGGTTGAATGGTGTTCCCCAAAAAAGATTATTGTTAAAGTCCTAACTCCTGGTACCTCTGAATGTGAGTTTGTTTGGTAATAGGGTCTTCACTGGTATAATAATCAAGTTAAGATGCTGTCATCTTAGACTAGTGTGGACCCTTAATTAAATATAGCTGCTGGCCTTAAAAGCAGAGGAAAAGAAACATAGAAATAGACAGGGAAAATGCCATGTGACAGTGGAGGCAGACATTGGTGTGATGTATCAATAAGCGAAGGAATGCCAAGATTTGCTGGCAATATCAGAAATTAAAAGCTGGGTGCGATAGCGCATGCCTATAATCCCAGTAGCTCAGGAGGCTGAGACAGGAAGATCACGAATTCAAAGTCAGTCTCAGCAACATAATAAGGTCCTAAAGCAACTTTGCAAGACCCTGTCTCAAAACAAAATAAAATATAAAAGGGGCTGTAGATGTGGTTCAGTGGTTAAGCACCCTGGCTTCAAACCCTGGTACCAAAACAAAAAAAGAAAAAAGAAAAAAAAAAAAAACAGCTAAGAAAGAGACAAGGAAGGATTCTCCTCTAGAGACTTCTGAGGGAGCATGGCCCTGCCAGCACCTTAATTTGGGATGACTAGCTCCCACAACTATGAACCAATAAATTTCTGTTAGCCACTCAGTTTGTGATACTTTGTTACAACAGTCCTAAAAAACTAATACAACAGGGCTGGGGATGTGGCTCAAATGGTAGTGCTTGCCTGGCATGCACAGGGCGCTGGGTTCGATCCTCAGCACCACATAAAAATAAAATAAAGATGTTGTGTCCACCAAAAACTGAAAAATAAATATTAAAAAAATTCTCTCTCTCTTCTCTCTCTCTCTCTAAAAAAAAAAAAAAAAAAAAAAAAAAAAAAAAACTAATACAACATCAATCAATTTTCACTTTTCCCAGGAAGCAGGTGCCATGCCTCCAAGGAACAGCCCCTCTGAAAGCATGGGACCACACAATATTGAAATTGACCATGAGCTCAATGACATCCTATACCAGGCCAGGCATAGTGGTATATTCCTGTAATCCCTGCAACGAAAGAGCCTGAGGCAGGAGGATTACAAGTTTGAGGCCAACCTGAGCAATTTAGTGAGACCTTGTCTCAAAATAAAAATAAGGACTTGGGATGTAGCTCAGCTGTAGAGCACCCCTGAGTTCAACTCTCTGTACAAAAAAAAGAAAGAAAGAAAAAGGGAGAGAGAGAGAGAGAGAGATCTTGTACCAGGTCTCTTCCACCTTGATGCCTCCAGTGAGCATTCCAATACCTGCAGAATACATAAAAGACCTCTTCACCCAGCATTACAAATTGGTACCTGGTAGGCTGAATCTGACTCACAGTCATACTTGCTTGCCCTACATATGTATATATGTGTGGTGTTTGTGTGTGTGTGTGTGTGTGTGTGTGTGTGTGTGTGTGTATGGTCAGGAGGTGTAGCTCTCCACTCAAGCTTGCATGAGACCCTAGGTTCAATCCCTAGCATTGAAAAAAAATTTTTTTTTGCCAACCTGTAAAAATTATGACATTCCTGCTGAGCACAGTGGCACACCTGTAATCCCAGAGGCTTGGTAGGCGGAGGCAGGAGGATTATGAGTTCAAAGCCGGCCTCATTAATTTAGCGAGGCACTAGGCAACTCAGTGAGACTCTGTCTCTAATAAAATACAAAATAGGGCTAGGGATATGGTTCAGTGGTTGAGTGCCCCTGAGTTTAATTCCTGGTACCTGTCCCCTGGGGGAAAAAAAATTATGACATTCCTACAAAATGTGTCCAGTTACTTTTGGAAAATTGTTGGATGGAATCACACTAGATCACAGTCCCCCATCTCCACAATCAATGAGAGCTGAGTCACACTGCTCCATAGCAGATGAAGCAAGTGTTGTCTAGATAACTCTGACCCCTACTGTGTCCTATGTATTCCTGTTGGGCCCCCTAAACTTATTTTCCACTGAAAGTATGTGATGTCAATGATAAGCAGACCTGCATTTAGCTCAACATTTTTTTTTCTTTCCTTCTGTGCTGAAGACCTAACTTTGTGCATGATAGGCAAGCACTATACCACTAAGCTATATATACAGCCCCTAGCTCAGTTTCTTCATATTTAAAACAAGGATGCTAACCCTGTCTTTCAGTAGTCCTTCAGGAATCAAAGAGAATGGCTGCCAAGAGTTCAGCATATGCTGGGTGCAGTAGTGCACACCTGTAATCCTAACAACTTGGGAACTCAAAGCCAGCCTCAGCAAAAGTGAGCTGCTAAGCAATTCAGTGAGACCCTGTCTCTAAATAGGGCTGGGAATGTGACTCAGTGGCTGAGTTCAATCCCTGGTACACACTACCACCACCCCACCCCACCCCGCCAAGAAAAAAAGTAGTTCAGGAGAGTGCCTGGCACAGAATAGGTGTAAATGAGAGCTGCTCTTACTACTCACACCAATAATGACAATAGAAGCATCAAGAACAAGATTCCTCTGCCTACTGTGCTCCCCTAATATGTCTGAAATGGAGTCCTCAAAACAGAAGATCTGGAGATATTCTGTTAGCCGCCAACCTCCCAAGATTACATTCTTGCAACAGCAAACCCTGCACTCTGCTTGAGTCCGAGAGGCAGCCTCTTGCCCACCAGACTCCAAACAGAAATGTCTAGAACCTCTTTCTTGAATCAGACTTCAATGGAATATGTTATTCACATACAGAACCTTAAACCTCCGAGTTCCCTCAGGAACGTACAAACTGCCTACAGTAGGCAGAGCACATACACAGGGTCCCAGCCTGCCTTCATGTCAGGATCCCCTGTGTGATCTTTGTTTTGTTTTGAGATGCACAGGATGGAACACAGGGCCTAGTGCAGGCCAGGCAAGCCCTCTGCCACTAAGTCCCCAGACCCCTACAGAGCTTTTTTTTTTTTTTTTTTAAAGACAGAGTGAGAGAGGAGAGAGAAAGAGAGAGAGAGAGAGAGAGAGAGAGAGAGAGGATCTTGCTATGTTGTCCAGCCTGGCCCCAAACTTGTAACCTCAAGTGATCTTCTTGCTTTAACCTTCCAAGTAGCTGGGACTGATGTGTACTACCATGCCTGGCTTAGACACTCAACTTTAATAAATCATTCCAGGTGCAAGTCTCAGTGGACTGGCACAGGGGCAGATTTTAGGACCTACTACTGCAGGTAGAAAAAAGCCTAAAAAACTGAGAAATGCCCATCTCCCCTCTATGAGGTGCTTCCTAAAGAGACCACTCTTTAAAGACTCTTTGTTAATGGTTTTACACTGTCACTAAGTCAGTGTGGACCCAAGGGACTCTCTTTGAGCCTCAGTTTCTGATTATTCTTCTATTTGATAATTTAGTCAACTCAATTCTTGGGGCTTTCATTCCCATCAACATGCCCATGACCCCAGAACAGACTTGTTACCTAAACTCTAAATCCTCGTGCACAACTATAATTCAACATCTCTTCTGAATTGTCTTCAAGACATTTCAATCTCCTTATATCCGAAACTGAGCATGTAGCATGGTGTGGCAACATGTAACTATTGTCCCACCTACTCTGGACATTGAAGTGGGAAGATCACTTGAGCTCAGGAGTTGAAGACCAGTCTTGGCAATATAGTGAGACTCTGTCCTCTCAATTTTTGAGAAGAGGATGATGATGATGATAATAGTAATAAATTAACAATAAGTTATGTGACATTCTCTGAATCCAGACCCTCAGTTGGAGTTCTTGGGTACCCCAAGAATGCCTCTGCCATCTAGCCACCCATGTAAGCAAGAAAAATTGGTGGATAGCTCTTCCTTTACCTTCTTCATATTGAATTTGCCACCTAAGTATAAACATGCCTGGTACTTTAAAAAAAATTTTTAAATTTATTTTTATCACAGTGCTGGGCACTCTATCACCAAGCTACATCCCCCGCCCTTTTTAAATTTTTTGTTATGAAACAGAGACTGGTCTCAAACTTGGGATCCTCCAGAGCCATTGAGATTATAGGCCTGTGCCACTGTGCCCAGTTTCAACAGGCTGTTTGTTTTATTCTGTTACCTGCACTCAGGTTTGAACACTGAGACTATTAATCAGAGAAAGCTACAAAATAAACCTAAATATCCAATCACACAACAAAACGAAAGAGTGTTTTTATTTTATTTTATTTTGCAGATTACCAGTCCTGGGTGAGTATTCAGGCTGGAGGAGTGGCTCTCACCACATGGTCTCCTAAAGACCCCAGTCCCTTCCATCTTATGGTTTAACCACTGCAGGCCTTGTCCTCTACATGTAGATGGCAAAAGGGAAAGAAATGTGGAGGAGCTAGTGCAACAGGTATTACTATTTTGTTTTGTTTTGTTTGCATTATTAGGAATTGGATCCAGGGGCACTATACCATTGAGATAAATCCTAGTCCTTTTTATTTTTATTTTGAGGTACGCTCAACCAAGTTGGGGAGGGTACTAAGATAGGACAAGGCTTCCCAAAAGAGGAGGAGCCCAGGCTGTGTCTTGATAAGTTTCCAAGACTAGCCTCAAAACCAGGATCCTCCTGCCTCAGCCTCCCAAATCACTGGGATTACAGGCATGTATTACCATGCTCCACAGCCCTTATTTATATTTATTTTGAGACAGGGTCCCATCAAATGCTGAGGCTGGCCTCAAACTTTCAAACCTCCTGCCTTAGCCTCCCAAGTCACTGGGATTACAGCTGTTTGCCACTGCACCCAGCTAGTGTGGGAGTTTTAATGGCTGACCTGGAAGCAGCACTCATCACTTCCACTCACATCCCATTGGCCAGAAATCTTTCACATGACCTTGCTTTATTGCCAGGGACACTGCTTGCATAAGGCAGGCAAAAACAGATTGTCGAGTACATGGATTTCATTGCCATAAGATTTCACTAAGTGTATTGGTAACAATGAAAGGAGATGGTAGAGAAAAGCTTTCCATTGATCAGCCAGCCTACAAGGCCCTCGGTTGACTTGCCATGTGGTAGAGGGGAGCACAGAGGGAACAGGAACACATAGGAGGTACACTGAACCAAGTTGGGGAGAGTACTAGGATAGGACAAGGCTTCCCAAAAGAGGAGGAGCCCAGGCTGTGTCATAAAGACTGAGCATTGCTCCTCCAGGCCAAGATGGGAGAGAAGGGTGTACAGACAGAGGAGACCCAATAAGCAAAGGCTCTAAGCGTGAGAAGGCATGGACAAGAAAACTGCAAGTTGATCCACATGATACAGAGGAGCGGAAACTGTTGGGCTGGGCAGGGGCATCATGTGTCCTGGTAAAGGGTTCAGATGTGGCCCACAGAAAACCAGAAGTCAGTAAATACTGCAATGGCAACAGTTCAGGGGAGAAGACACACAGGAAAGGTTAATGGAAGATAACAAGGAGGTGAGGTGGCAGAACTTTGTGTGTGGTTATGACCCCGACTCTGCATAGGGGTAGGATGGATAATAACACTGAACATTGGACACAGTGGAAGACCTGGCATGCCTGACTACAGGCCTCATAAGAAAACCCACCCCTAGCACCTGAAAAACAAAAGAAAAAAATGTACCCCAGATGAAACCCCCCCTCAATTCCTGGCTATACTTGCCTCTGGTGTCATACTTCCATCCATTTTGTCTAGTACATTAGTTCCTAGAGGCTACAGAAGGATTAAGAGATGATCCAGCTCGGTGTGGTGGTGCACACCTATATTCCCAGCAGCTCTACTCCAGAGGCTGAGGCATAAGGATCCTAAATTCAAGGCCAGCCTCAGCATCTTAGTGAGGCCCTGAGTAACTTAGTGAGTCCCTGTCTTTTTTTTTTTTTAAGAGAGAATGAGAGAGAAAGAGAGAGAATTTTTTAACATTTATTTTTTAGTTTTTGGCAGACATAACGTCTTTGTTTGTATGTGGTGCTGAGGATCGAACCTGGGCCGCACCCATGCCAGGCGAGCACGCTACTGCTTGAGCCTCATCCCCAGCCCCGAGACCCTGTCTTAAAATAAGAAATAAAAAGAGTTGGGGGTATACCTCAGTGGTTAAGTGTACCTGGGTTTAATTCCCAGTACACTCTCCCGCAAAAAAAGACGATGCAGAGCAGGCATAGTGGTACATGCCTATAATCATAGCAATTTGGGAGGCTGAGGCAGGAGGATTGCAAGGCCAGCAACTCAGCAAGACCCTGTCTCAAAGTAAAAAACAAATAAAGAGGTCTGGGGATTGCGATGTAGCTCAGTGGTAAAGTTCCCCTGGTTTCAAACTCTAATATTAGGGGTGGGGGAGAATGATCCAATTCAGGGGCTGAGGATGTAGCCTGAGCTGATCATGGAGTGCTTGCCCAGAATGCACAAAGCCTTGGGTTCAATTGCTCAGTATGCACAAAGCCTTGGGTTTGAAACCAGGTACTGTAAAGAGAGAGAGAGAGAGAGGTGATCCATTTCAAAGATTAAGTCCAAACCCTCATTCACAAAAGAAAAACAAATATCAACAAAGGGAAATCTGAAAAACAGTACCAACCCCCAATTTCCCTGTGCATGGCAGTTCAGCTCCTACACTGCTCCTCCGAAGCAGAGGACTTTTGGTGTGATCAGACCCAAGAGAAAGAGAACAGAGGCCCTCCAAGGTTTTCATCCTCCCACAGGAACACTGAATATGAATATGAAAGACCACGGAGATAATGGACAGTAGAAAACTCGCCTTTCTTTCTCCTAGAAGCTCAGAAACAGAAAATGATAGGCAGGGAACATCTCCTGGGAATGTCCCTCCTCCCTCCTCCCTCCTCCCTCCAGAGCAGAGGAGAAGGCACAGAGGTCTCTGGGTGTGAACACAAGCCAAGGTGCCACAGCTCTGGCTGTTTCTAGCACAAGGCCAGACCCCCAAGACTCCCTAGGCAGGCAGAGGAGGCAGGAGCAGTGTGGAGGGCAGAGACACAGACTCAGGTTACCATGAAGAAAAGGCCAAAAGTCTTCTGCTGTGAAAGAAAGGATTCTTGTGAATGTTCCATCTTGGCATTCTGATTCCAAATTCAGCTAGGGAATTGGCCTAACCACTTCTCCAATGAGGAGGCAGGGTCCAGGCTTAGAATGGAAGATAAATATACACACACTCTCTCTCTCTTAATCCAAGTGAATCAAGATGTGGAAACTCCGTAGGGCAGGGTCCTCTCTTTCATGCCCACTCACCTGCCCAATGGCTCAGAAACCTCTCGCTTTTTGCCATTCATCTGGCTGCACAGGCTCTCATAGTACCTCCAATTCAATCCCCCTACTTTCTGAAACCTCGTTTTTACCTCTTTTTGGGGGGATGGGCAGTGCTGGGGATTGAATCAAGGTCCTCACACAAGGGAGGCAAGTGCTCTCCCACTAAGATGCCACCCCAGCCCTTTACCACCACCTGAAACCCAACCCTATAGTAACCTCCATGGCTTGTGTATTTCCCCCACCCCACCATCCATTCACCTCCCTTTAATGAAATCCACTGTCCCCAGATGGCCTCACCCACCTCTCCCAACAGAAATGAGGGGTGTCCTATCACGCACGGCCCTCCAGCCTCACTTCTGGAGCAGCCCTATATGACAGAGATAGTACCCAAGCCACAAGTGCAAATGTGAACAATTTAGAATGTTCTAACCCAGCACCACAGCACACACCTACAGTCCCAGCTACTCAGGAGGTGAGACAGGAGGATCCCTTGAGCCCAGGAATTCAGGAGCAGCCTGGACAACACAGTGAAGCCCTATCTCAAAAGAAAAAAAAAATTGGGGGAGTACTGTGGATTAAACCCAGGGGTGCTTTACCACTGAGCTACATCCCCAGGTCTTTTGATGTTTTGTTTTGAGACAAGGTCTTGCTAAGTTGCTTAGGGGCCCACTAAACTGCTGAGATTAGCCTTGAACTTGGGATCCTCCTGCCTCAGCTTCCTGAGTGCTGGGATTATAGGTGTGCACCACCACTCTGGCTCAAAACAAATTTTTTAAATAAATAAGTTGTTCTAGTAGCGACATTACAAAATTATTAGGCCAGCCACATGGGGGTAGTCCCAGCTTCTTGGAAGACTGAGGTGGGAGGATCACTGAAGCCTACAAGTTAGAGGCCAGCTTGGGGAACACAGTGAGACCCATCACTAAAACGAGAACAAAAACTATTAGAGACAATTAGAAGGTAAAAAAGAAACAAGTGAAATTCATTATAATTTAATCTATTCAAAAATATTATCACTTTGACATATAAGCCACAAAAACAATGATTGGGATATTTTACTTGTTTTGTGGACTGTCTTTGAAAACCAGTGTATATTGAGCACTTGGAGCACAACCCAGATTCACCACTTTTCCAGTGATCAAGATTGCCACACAGGGCTAGGCGGCTACTGGACATTACAGATCTACACCAGGGGTTGTCAAACTGTAGTCACAGTCCAAACCTGGTCTGCTGCTCAATTTGGTATGATCCTTTAATTCAGAATGATTTTTCCCCTCTTCTTTTATGGTGTCAGGCCACTGCTAGGTAAATGTTCTACCACTAAGCTATACCCCCAGCCCAATATTTTTATTTTTATTTTTATTTTTTTAAGAGAGAATGAGAGAGAGGGAGAGAGAGAGAGAATTTTTTTAATATTTATTTTTTAGTATTTGGTGGACACAACATCTTTGTTTGTATGTGGTGCTGAGGATCGAACCCGGGCCGCACGCATGCCAGGCTAGCTCGCTACCGCTTGAGCCACATCCCAAGCCCAGCCCAATATTTTTAAACATCTGAAAAAAATCAGAAGAGTAACATCTTATGACATATAACAATTCCATGAAGCTGGGCACTTAGTGCAAGCCTCCCATTACTCAGGAGGCTGAGGCAGGAAGATCACAAGTTTGAGACCAGCCTCAGCACTTTAGTAAGACCCTGCCTCAAAAAAACAAAAACAGCTAGAGATGTAGCTCAGTGCCTGAGTGCTCTGGGTTCAATCGAAGGAGGAGGAGGGGAGGGGGTGAGAAGGAAGGGGATGGGGGTGAGAAGGAAGGATGGGGGGGATGGGGGGAAGGAAGGAGGAGGAAGGGGAAGAAGGAAGGAAGGGAGGAGGGGAGGAGGAGAGGAGGAGGAAGAGGAGGGGAAGAAGAAAGTAAGTACAATTCAAATTTCTATAAAGTTTAAAATCTGGCAACATAAATTATGGAAATTTGTTTTATCACTTGTTCTATTACAACTTACTTATATAATACCTTTGAATGGGCCTCTTGGCCCACAAGGTCTAAAGTATTCACCATCTGATTTTTCTGCTGGTACAAGGGATTGAATCCAGGGACACTTCATCACTGAGCTACATACCTAACCCTTCTTATTATTATTTTTATTTATCTTAAGACAGAGTCTCACTAAATTGCCAGGCTGGCCTCAAACTTGTGATCCTCCTGCCTCAGCCTCCATAGTCACTGGTATTACAAGCATTGAGCCACTACACCCCATCCACCCAAGTTCTAGACCATTCACCTCCCTGCTTAAGTCCAACATAAAAGCTCCAGGGTTGCCTTTGGAATCAGAAGGCTGAGCTTCTTCATGTCCCAATTCTGGGATTTAGAACGAGTCACTTTTCCTATTGAAAGCTGAGTTTTCTTTAACCGAACAGGGTTAGCACTTACATGGGTGTGAGGAGGGTGGAAACCCAGCACAGGCCATCAGGGCTGTTCACTCACTCCTTCACTCTTCCCAGTGTTCCATCTGTTCCTCTCACTTCACACCACCTCCCCCACACCCAGCTAAGTATCCGTCCTGATGGTGCACCCGCCTCACCCAATGTCCTCAACAAACTGCCTCCCGTAGACCAAAGGCATCAATTCCACATTAGTGACTTCTGTATTGCTTTAGCAGGGCAGATCTCCATCTGTCTGGAATCTCCTCCTCAACAATTAGGCTTTCTTCCCAAGATGACACCAGAACACGCAGCCATCCCCTCCACTGTGGTCAGACCACAGAATTTCCAGCACACCCAGTGGGTATCCTGCCCCTGCACATTGCTCTGGATACCCCAGGTGGGGACCAATTATTGGGTCTGGGACTAGGTGGGCCCTTTACACACAAGGTTCCCAGCAAGTAGCTTCTTACTGGCTTAGTAAAGCCTAGGCCACATTTCTAGTCGGATTCACCCATTTTCTTTTGTCACAACTACAAAAAATTTGTTTCCTCTTGGCAAAGTATTCCTTCTAAAATTTCTCCTTTTTGGTTGCTAGCTTGTAACTACCTTCAACAATGACGAGTGATACCTAAAAATTGGGTTTCTAACAAGCACTGGTAGTGCTAGAGATAACGCCCAGGGCGTTGTACATGCTTGGAAATCACTCTACTGATGGATACAATAACATCTGACTGAAATTCCAGCAACTCAGGAGGCTGAGGCAGGAAGATCTCAAGTGTAAGGATGTTATGCTCAAATTCGGGACCCCCAAAAGACCACCAGAGACCAAGATGGATGTAAACAGCAAAGAGGTGTTTATTGCAAGCTAGCTCGGTCCTCCGCACGCACACAGCAACTGGTGACGCTAAGAGGCCCTGAGCCCTGGGTTTGCAGCAATTTTATACATTCTTTGGAGAAGGCAGGGACCCCCACATACATCATAGCATCTCTTAGCAAATCATCACACACCGCGGGGAAAATCAAATAACAACTCTAAAACATGATTAACACATTCACTGGCGGGAACAAGTTGGGTAGGGATGATTGGTTACTACAAAAGGGGGATTCATTTGAACTGATTGTTTTAGGCCAAGAGGGGTGTTGGTGCTGAACTACAAGGTTTTCCAACACGTCATCAACCACCATAAACTACTTGGAGGGTCATCTGGCATCCCAGGTATTTCCCTGTCTCATGCTGATTGGTGGCTGCTAGGAGGTTACTATGGGTCTCCACCTAGCCTGACTGAGTCAGGGACACCTGGCACAGCAGATCTCTCCTGTTATTTGTAGATAAACCACTTAGCAGGGTGGGAATGTGCCTAGGAGTGCTCTGTGGGTCTTTCCAAGGACAAAGGTCATGTCCCTTCCTTGGACAGGCTTTGCTCTGAGACAGAGGCTGGTTTTTCAAGGCCAGCCTTAATAAGTGAGGGCCTAAGCAATTTGAAGAAACTCTGTCTCAAGCTGGGCACCATAGCACACACCTATAATCCCAGCAGCTCAGGAGGCTGAGGCAGGAGGATTTCAAGTTCAAAGCCTGCCTCAGAAGCTGTCTCATAAAAACTGGGGGGTGGGGAAGAACTGGGGATGTAGTTCAGCGGTAAAGTGCTCCTGGGTTCAATCCCTATTACTAAAAGCCAAAAAAAAAAAAAAAGAAAGAAAGAAAGAAAACCATTCTACCATTAACCTATATCCCCCACTTTACATCAGCCCTCTTATCTCCAATTACTTGCTAAAAGGTGAGTACTCACTTCCCAGTGGGGTCTGGTAGTTTCAAGCCCTGGTAGGTGTTTTCTAGCTATTTCATTTTTATTGACATCATTAGCATACTATAAAGCTCACCCACCTAAGGTATAGAATTCAAGGGTTTTATTTAGCATAGAGTTTAATAACCCATACAAAGTAGGTTTAGAACATCTGCATCACAGACAAAGAAATCCCTTAACCTTTAGCAATTATTCTGCACCTCCTCATTTCCCTAGCCTCAAGCAACTATTCATCTATTTTGTCTCTATAGATTTGCCTATTCTAGATTCACCTATTCTGGATTCTCCTATTTTGTGTCTAACTTTTTAGTTAAGCATGATAACTTCCAGGTTCATTCACATTGTAGCATATATTAATAATACCTTATAATAATACTTCATCTTCATTGCCAAGTGATTTTTCTTTCTTTCTTTTTTAAATTTGCTGGCTCTGCCCCTGAAGCTGAACTTTGGATTGTGTTGTAAAAACTTGGCTCTTTGTCTCAGTCTACACTCAATCCCTGGGCGATCTCATCCAGTTTCCTAGCATATATACCCACCTGTTTACAAAATAGTTCAGCCCTTTCCCTGATCTCCATGTGCACAGGCCCACAGCCTCCAGTGCCCTCCACTAGGAGGTCATCTCTGGTGTTGCAGGCCTGGGACAACCAATACAAGAAAAATAGCTGAGTGTGGAGGCTAAGGCAGAAGGATCATAAGTTCAAGGCCAACATGGGAAATTACATGAGAACTTGCCTCAAAACAAAATTTAAATGGGTTGGAATGTGGTAGAGGACTGTAAATTCAAGTTCAGTGGTAGAGAGCTTGCCTAGCATGCGCAAGGCCCTGCATTTGATCCCCAGCACAAAATACATGAAAAAATGGAAAAGGCTATCGATGTAGATTGGTGGTTGAAAGGAAAGCAAGGAAACTGGGAGATGGGGGAGTGAGAAATGAAAGACAGAAACCAGGCAGAGACACACATGAGAGTTTGTCAGAGCTGACAAATAAAGGTCATCTCTCCATAGATGGAAAAAGGCAATAGAGGCTTGGGTTCTGTGACTTTTTATAGGGCAGGCTCAGGAATCAGAGCCGGAAGGGTCCTAATTCGGAGGTTGAGGGTGAGGTTGGTATGAGAAACAACCTTGAGTGGGAAAGTGAAACTTTTTCTTAAGATGGCGGCTGTTACTTAAGATGGCCATCCAGATATTAAGCAAGGACCTTACAGTGGTGGGGCATTCAGAGCGTCAACTTGAGATGTCAGCTTGGAGTGGGCTGTGCAGGAGAAATCAGGAAATCAGAGGTTTGTTGCTAAGGCAACAAAGTGATCAAGTGATGGGGTTATAGGCATGCCCCACCACACCTGTTCTGGGGGTGCTCCTCCTTTTATGGGGCCTCGGGTAAGGGAACTGCTTCATTCAGTGCTCTGGTGTGTTTAATAAGCTCATAATTCTGATATGCATATGATAGCGTTTGATATGCCCACACATAGATATGCTTCTGATTAATTCAATAAACTCACAAGTAGTCATTTTTATTTTATTCCTTTTTTAATATTTTTAGTTGTAGATAGACACAATACCTTTATTTTATTCATTTTTTTAATGTGGTGCTAAAGTTTGAACCCAGTGCCTCACACATGCTAGGCAAGTGCTCTACCTGAGCTACAACTCCAGTCCCAAGTAGTCATTTTTATTTTATTTTATTTATTTTTTTAAGAGAGAGTGAGAGAGGAGAGAGAGAATTTTCAATATTTATTTATTTTTTTAGTTCTCGGCGGACACAACATCTTTGTTGGTATGTGGTGCTGAGGATCGAACCCGGGCCGCACACATGCCAGGCGAGCGCGCTACCGCTTGAGCCACATCCCCAGCCCAAGTAGTCATTTTTATTAGTGTGATTTATTTATTGGTTTGTGCTAGGCAGACGGGGTTGTTTACTTGTACAAGGTATAAAATCATTCTGTGTCAGCACTTGTACTCAAAATACACAACTCAGGCTGGAGTTGTGGCTCAGTGGTAGAGCGCTCACCTAGCACGCGTGCAGCCCTAGGTTCCATCCTCAGCCCACATATAAATAAATAAAAATAAACATATTTTTTTTAAATGGAATAACTCGTGGCAAACTACTGCTTAATAAAAGGGAATAACTTGGGGTAAGATACAGCGGGAAAATTATTGTTTTCATGGAGTCACTCAGAGCACAGTTTAATATTAAGATCTCCACTAATATAATTAATAACATGAAGAGATAAAGTGAGAAAAGAAACCAATCTTAACAATATATATTAAAAGGTATTTAATACATTTCAACATATTTTTAATAAACATTCTTTTTTTTTTTTTTTTTGGTATTAGGGACTGAACCCAGGGGTACTTAACCACTGAAATATTTTATTTGGAGACAAATTCTGGCTGAGTTGCTAAAGCTGGCTTTGGACTTGTGCTCCTCCTGCCTCTGCCTCCCAAGTGGCTGGATTACAAGCAGGCACCACCACACTCAGAGATGGAACCCAAGGCCATGCTAGGCAAGTGGTCTACGACTGCACTACACCCCCATCCTCAGTTAACACTCTTGATAAAACTAAATAAATATCGGGGCTAGAGCTGTGGCTCAGTGGTAAAGCGCTTGCCTAGCATGTGTGAGGCACTAGGTTCAATCCTTAGCATCACATAAAAATAAATAAAGATACTGTGTATTCATCTACAACTAAATAAATATTAAAAAAAAAAAAGCATTGCCTTCTCAGGATGATATGGTTTAGACCTGGGAGTGTGTGTGCTGTTTAAAAAAACTAACTAAATATTATTTTAAAATCCCAAAAGAAGACAAAAGAAAAAACAACACAAAATTAAAAAAAAATAATAATCACACCATCAGGAGACTGAGGCAGGAAGACTATAAATTCAAGAGTAGCCTAGGCAATTTACGAAGAACCTGTCTCAAAAAAGTGGAGGGGGCAGGGATATCAGGCATAGTGGTGCACACCTATAATCCCAGCAGCTTGGAAGGCTGAGGCAGGAGGATTGTGATTCAAAGCCAGCCTCGGAAACTTGGTGAGACCCTGCCTCAAGATAAAAAATAAAAAGGGCTAGGGATGAGAGGACTGGGGTTTTAGCTCCTGAGCATGCATGAAACCAAAGGTTTGGTCCCTAGCCCCCCCACCAAAAAAAAAAAGATTCAGTATGGTAGCCTTTACATGTGCCAACAGTAATCAGAAGTTACAAAAGAAGAAAGGATCTAAAACTACATAAAAAGGACTAGGGACATGGTTCAAAAGTAGGGTAGGTACAAAGAAAAAAAACAATTATAACCACATGCTGTAATAAATGTTTTTAAAATTTATGAATTTTTTATTTTCTAGAACATTCTGTTTAATGTTTTCAGACTCTAGTGGACCTCAGATAACTAATACCACAGAAATTGAAACCTACAGATAAGACTTGTACACAAAGACAGAAGCCGGCCACAACTAACTACTGGTAATTCCACACTGCTCCACAGGGTGGCAGTACAAGCAAGAGAGAGGAGGCCTGAGTTCCAGAAGGAGTAGGCTGGGTGGGGCCCACCAGAAAGACCCCAGTCTCCAACCCCGAGATGAGGTTGGCAAGGGGACATGGGAGCAATGCCACCAGCCTCCACCCACACTGAGCCTGACTCTAAGGGAGGCCTGGCATTGGGAGGCAGGCCTTCTGTATCTACTCCCAGATCTTTCCTTATCAGCGTCTCTATTCTAGGTCTCCCTCTAGTTCCAGATACAGCCAACACTTATTAAGCACTTACTGTATGTACACTAGGGGTTTCCCAACACTCTGATGAGGTAGAGCCTATTATTATCCATCCAAGACTACCTGCATCCCTCCTCCCTACCAGTCCTGCCTTTTTCAATTCAGTGAATGTGTCTAGGAATCTGGTATATTTGTTCCCTATTGCTGCTGTACTGGATGACCCCTTGGTGGCTGGAAACTACATCTGCTTTTTATCTCACAGCAGCAGGTCAGAAGTCCCAGATGGCACTGGAGGCAGTGGCACATGCCTGTAATCCCAGTGGCTTGGGAGGCTGAGACAGGAGGATTGTGAGTTCAAAGGCAGCCTCAGAAATGTTGAGGCGCTAAGCTACTCAGTGAGACCCTGACTCTAAATAAAATACAAAATAGGGCTGGGGATGTGGCTCAGTGGCCAGGGATTGAACCCAGGGGTGCTGAACCACTGAGCTACATCCTCAGCCCTTTTTTATATTTCATTTAGAGACAGGGTCTAAGTTGCTTTAGGGTCTTGCTAAATTGCTGAGGCTGGCTTTGAACTTGTGATTGCCTGTCTCAATTTCCTGAGCCACTGAGATTACAGGCATGAGCTGCGCCCAGCTGATTTTTTCTTTTGAGACAGGGTCTCACTATATTGCCCAGGGCAGCCCTGAACTCCTGGGTTCAAGCAATCTTCCTTAGTCTTCTGAGTAGCTGGGACTACAAGTGTGCATCACCATGCCCAGCTTATCTTATGACCCCCTCCATCTTGACAGTCAGCAACAGGGATCATTCTCCTTTGCTTCAAATTTGTCTGACTTCTGCCAGGTGCAGCAAGCATGCCTGTAATCCCAGCTACTTTGGAGGCTGAGGTAGGAGGATTGCAAGTTTCAGACTAGCCTGGACAACTTAATGAAACCCTGTCTCAAAATTTAAAAATACAAAGGGCTGGGGGTGTGGCTCAATGGTAGAGCACCTGTGAGTTCCATTCCCAATACCAGAAAAAAAAAAAGGTGGGGTCTTGTGGGAAGACAAGGGCAATCAGGGGGCCTGCCCTCAAAAGTCTTAAATAGGTCTTATGGATCCTGCTTAGTTCCCAAAGAGGATTGTTGTAAATCCCCAATCCTAGCCCTGCCAGTATCTCTCTCCCTCTCTCCCTCCTTCCTGCCTTGCCATGTGATCACTTCTTGCCCTGCACACTTCCACCATGAGATGATCCTGTCAAGTGGGGGTTAGAGCCTATTCCCAGCTGTTTGACTTTCAGCCTCCAAAACTATGAACCAAATAAACCTTTTTCTTGGGCTGGGGTTTAATTCAGTGGTAAAGTTCTTGCCTAGCATGTGCAAGACCTTGGGTTTGATCCTCAGTACTGCAAAGTAATAAATAAACCTTTTCTTTATAAAGTTAGCCTGCCTCAAGTATTTCATTATAGCAATGAAAAATGGACTAATATACAACATTAGTCCCTAACTAATCCCTCAGGGGTTCTCCAGTAGCCTCTGGAGAGAAACAAAAATCCATAAAATTAATTTGAGCACTGATTCTCTGCCAGGTACTGAGATCTCAGAAGATAGTCTCTGCCCTCCTGGAGCTTTTTTTTTTTTTTTTTTTTTTCTGTAGGACAAAAGGACTCCACTCTGTAGAGAGCTCTAAGCACCAAGAATGGTCATCCCAATGGGCCCTGCCACCTGGCCCTCTTCAGCCCTATCTTCATCCTCTCTTTCTCTTGTTCCTGTCACATATCCCAGCACCCTCTTCCTCTGTCTCTCCCATCCAAAAAAATCCAGGTTTCCCTGGATTCCTTTGATAAGTTCCAATTGTGTATTTTTAGACTGGATAATTTTTTTTCCTGTGCTGGGAATTGAACCGAGGACCTCATGCATATGAGTCAAGCCCTTTACTGCTGAGCTATACCCCCAACCCAAGCCTGGGTAACTTACAACAAGAGATTTATTTGGGGCCTGGGAAGCCCAAGAGCATGATGCAGAATCTGGTGAGGGCCTTTACACTCCAGCATTCCATGGCAGAAGGCCAAAGGGACAAGAGAGGGTGAGAGTGAAAGAGCAAAAGGGGGGCCCAAATGCATGCTCCTAGGTGCTACTAAGGACTGAACCCAGGGCAAGCATTCTACCACTGAGCTACATCTGGGCCTTTTTTGTTTGAGACATGGTCTAAATTGCCCAAGCTGGCTTTGAACTTGCAATCCTCCTACCTCAACCTCTCAAGTAGCTGAGATTATAGGCCAATTTACTTTTATGACAACTTACTCTTACTAGGTGTGGTGCAGCATGCCTGTAATCCCAGCTACTGAGGAGGTTGAGACAGGAAGATTGTAAGTTGGAGGCCAAGCCTCAGCAACATGGGGGAGACTTGCTCTGAAAGTCCAAATAAAAGGGCTAGCATTGTAGATCAGTGGTAGAGAGCCCCTAGGTTCAATCCCCACTGTGGAAAAATAATGAAAACAATAATAAATAAATATAACAATCCATCCTCATGATAACTCCCCTACTTTGTTGGTATCAACATTGTTAGTCAGCTTTCCATTACTGTGACAAAATACCTGAGATAATCATCTTCAAGGGAAGAAAGATGTATTTTGGCTCATGGTTTCAGAGGTTTCATCCATGATCAATTGGCCCTGTTGTTCTGGGCCTGAGGTGGCATAGTATCTTGCTGTAGGGAGCCACCTATGAATTACTTGAGGGTCTTCAGAACATTCAATGGAAAACCTTTGATGTTCCCTGATGTAAATAAAGCAAGCATAGACTCCATTTTGCTCTTTTCAGTGTGGAAGTTCAATCCCTAAGTTGAGCTGCCTATCCCCCCAACCCCCCACCCCCCACTTTTAAAATTACTATTTGTGTCCTATGTTTTTTTCACCACTGCTCAACCTTTCTTAGCTGTTATTCTGCAGCCAGCCCATTCCACCAAGAGGAACTCCATTGGGATGTGGGCGGGATTTTGTGGTGCAAGCACATGGTGAAGGAGGCTGTTCAACTCATGGCAGGCAGAAAGCAAAGAAAAAAAGACAAAGAGCCTGAGGTCCCCTTTAAGGTAACACGTCCAATGACCTAACTTTCTCCCACTTGGCCCCAGGTTACACCACCTCCCAATATTGGCACAGACTGGCAACCAAGCCTTTAGAACATGGGCCTCTAAGGGACATTCTAAATCCAAAGTAAAGCAAACACAAATCCACCTCTTAAACATCCTACCTCCCAACACAGTTGCATTAGGCATGAAGTTTCTAACACATGGACTTCAGGAAACACATTCAAATCATAGTAGGCACATAACAAGAAGTCAGGAATTTTTTTTTTTTTAAATGGGGGAAGTGGTACTGGGGATTGAACCCTTCCTGTCTCAGCCTCCAAAGTATCTGGAATTACAGGCATGCATCTAAGGAAATTGTTTTGAATGAATGGAAAGTCTCATTTGCAATGGTACAGACCCAAACCTCCTTAGCACTCCCTGTACTTTTAACAGTTTGCCAATTCCAAAGAAATTGCTAGAAGCAAAAACCTCAGCTGCTCAACATTCTAGCTCATGGGTGCTATTATAGGAGGTGGTCCCCAAAGCTCATGAGACAATGCAGGAATGTTCAGAGGTGAAATGATTCAATTATGAGAAATGTAACCTAATCAGTGGGTTAATCCATTTGATGGATTAATAATTTGAATAGATTACTGGGTAGTAACTGTAAGCAACTGTGAGGTGTGGCTAGAAGAAGTCAGTCAGTGGGGACATAGTCTTGGGAATCATGTTTTGTCCTTGGCTCCTTGTGCTCTGAGCTCTCCTGCACATGAGCTCTCTCTCTTTTTCTCTCTCAGCTTTCTGCATGCCACGAACTGAGAAACTTTTCTCCACCATTCCCAGGTGTTCTGTCTCACCTTGGTCCAGAGCAATGAAGTTGGCCAACCATTAACTAAACCTCTGACACCATAGCCAAAATAAATTTCCTCTTCTAAGTTGTCAGGTATTTCAGTCACATTGAGGAAAATCTGACTAACACAGGTGCCCAACCTAGCACACACTACCCAGGTCTGAACTGCAAATTGCAGCTAAGACCCTAGGGCATGGCCATATGGGGATCAGTTATTTAAAGAATAGTGCTAACTCATGATACCAGGTCTGGCAGGAACACTAGCATCAATTCCAAGAGGGCTATGAAAGAGGAAGATACTTTCTTGGCACAAGAACAGAAAATGTGGCCATCAAGAACTTGCTCAAGGATCTTGCTGGTAGGAGGCTGTGTGGTGCCATGGAGAGGGGACATGTTTTGCACACTTACACACCGACAAAATGCCACAGACCTCTACCAAAGCAGCAAAGATGAGAGGGCAAGTCTCCCAACAGAGGAAAAAGGTCCCTGATTTTTGAGACCACAGAAAGCCAATAAGATAAGATGACGGTCAAAACAGGTGGCAGGAGCTACAGTTCAGGAAAGGCTGCTCAAGGACTACAGAGGGGACCTGCGGGTCTATTGCCCCAGGAACCAGGAAGGTGGGAGTGAGAATCAGAACCACAACAGCTGTGGCACCTACTTCTTCCTCCCTGAAAGAGCCCCACACAAGAAAATCCATCTGGGAAAAGCTCGGGCTTTTGGTTGGCAGCCTGGAACAAAGGCTGCCCCAGGCCTCAAGTTGGGAATCTGTGGCTGATCACAGACTCAGTAGCCACCCCCTGCCCCACAACTGAAGCCCACAGCGGACATCCCTCCAGGGGTCTATCGCCCTCTGCACAGTACACCTTTTATAGCTACTTGTGTTCCACCTATAATATGTTTGGATCAGGAAGTTCCCAAAGTCACTTTTACTCCTACTAGTCCAGTCCTCCTTCAGATCCCCCCACCCCCAGTGCTAGGGATTAAACACAGGACCTGTGTTTGTGCATGCTAGGAAAGCGCTTTACCACTAGCTATACTCACAGCCTCCTCCTTAATTTTACCCATGACACAAATCACAGTCACATGTCCCCAGCCACCCTAGGTCACAAACTGAGAAGGCAAAAGGAAGGGTCCTGAAGCCTTACATCAGAAACTGCCTAGTCCATGCCCCCAGCCCCATCATTCCTGGTACCAACACCAATTGCCCACAGGCTGTCTCCCAAAGAGATGTGTTGGAGTCCTAATCCATGGTAACTGTGTCTATGACCTTTTTTGGAAAATAGGGTATTTGCAGATATAATCCAATTACAATGAGCTGACTAGATTAGGTCCACTCTAACCCATTATGTCTAGCATCCTTATAAAAAAAAAAAGGGGGCAGGCTAGTGGGTAGCTCATGGTAGAGCACTTGCCTAGCTTACACAAGGCCCTGGATTTGATCCCCAGCATAGGAAAAAAAAAAAAAAAAGGAGAGGATGCCATATGAAGACAGACATTAAAAAAAAACTACCATGTGGTAGCGGAGGCAGACACTGATGAGTCTACAAGCCAAGGAACACCAAAGGGTTACGGGCCACACCAGAAGCTAAGAAAGGAATGGAACAGATTCTCTCCTCCAGCCTTTAGAGACAGCATGGCCCTGCCAACACCTTCATTCTGGATTTCTAGCCTCCAGAACTGAGAGACAAGTTACTCTGATTGCAGTCACCCAGTGTTATGGCAGGCCCAGGAAATGAATCTACTGGCTCTGTTTATTTAGCAAATGAATACACTGATCCTTTCCCTTCACCCCCTCCACCCTTTATGAGGGAAAGGGGAGGTAGGCCTACCCCTCACACTGGAAGGGCTCAGGGCCAGAGCACACACACCCCCTAACCTACTCTTCTTCTATTCCCACCTGCCCCACTGTGACCTGTATAGTGAGGGACCCACATGCCCATATGTGGATAGCCCAAGCCAAGGTCCATGCTCTTTCCAACTCCCCAGCCTTTGGCCCTATAAGACAGTTCTTCCTCTGGGCTGGGGACATAGCTAAGCAATGGAGTGTCCCTGGGTTCAGTTTCCAATACCCTCTCCCCCCCCAAAAAAAAAAAAAAACAAGTTAACAGTCCTAATTATTAAGAATCATAAAAAAATGATGATGAGCTAGGGTGGAAATCAATGGTAGAGCACTTGACTAGCATGCACAAAGCCCTTGGTTTGATCCTTAACACCACAAAATAAATAAAAATAAAGCAAAAATCACAAAGTTGTAAAAACAGTCTCCTCCTTTTCAAAAATCATGTTCATTTCCTCTCCACAAACCAGGCCTATCCACAAAGCCTTGAAACAACAATGTAACCCATGAAGCTAGCTTTGACTCCTCAGAGCAGTGGATAAATATCATAATTTTTCTGCCAGAATACTGAGATGAATGACCTTGAAGTCCTGTTTATTCATAAATGTCCTTATTCAGTGATAACATTAACTTTTCTACTAACCAAAGTTCCTCCTAAAAAGGGAACAATTTCAGAGGGAAAAAAAGGGGGGGAGGGAATATGACAAAAATATGCACAGCCATGCACAGTGTTATACCGCTGTAATCCCCAAAACTTGGGAGGTGGCTAAAGTAGGAAGATCACAAGTTTGAGGTCAGGCTGGGCAACTTAGTAAGACCATGTCTCAAAATCAAAAATAAAAAGGGTTGGAGAAGTAGCTCAGTGACAGAGCATACAGCATTTTGCCTAGCACACAGGCAAGTGCATTACAAGTTCATTGATCCCCAGCATTACAAAAATAAAGATCTGCATGATTTGACTTGTTTTGTTTGTTTGTTTTGGTGGAGCTGGGGATCAACCCAGGGCTTCCTGCAGGCTACTACTGAGACACAGCCAGTCTCTTCTTTTATAATTGAAAATAAAACAAAAAGTAGTGCTATTATTGTTTGGTAGCAGGACAGCAGTATTATGTTCATCAATATTTGTATTTGCATTGTAGGAATCTTGTAATGGTGATACCCCATCTCCACAGGATGCCAGCTTCAAGACTTGTCCTGCCAGAAATCTGACTTTTCACAGACTAGCAAATGGCCAGGAACTTCTCACAGCCTGTTCAGGGTTTCCATGGTAATCTGAAGACGTTCTTTATTATTATTATTATTTAAGTTTTAGTTGTAGTTGGACACAATACCTTTATTTTATTTATTTATTTTTATGTGGTGCTGAGGATCGAACCCAGGGCCTCGCACGTGGTAGGCAAGTACTCTACTGCAGAGCCATAACCCAGGCTCCCCAGACGACATTCCTTTTAACCATGACACAAAACTTAGAAGTTACAGAAGACTGATGCATTTAAACACTAATTTTGATTTCTCAATCAAAAGACCAGTGACAAAGGGGTTATAAAATTTTGATCTAGGAGCTGGGGATATATATAGCTCAGTTGGTGGACTGCTTGCCTCGAATGCATAAGGCCCTGGGTTCAGTCCCCAACACCACCAAAAATAAAAAATTTGATCTAGGGGCTCGAAGTATATAGTACAGTAGTAGAACACATGTTAGCATGTGAGAGGCCTGGGGCTGCATCCCAAGCACAAAAATAAATTAAAATTAAGATTCTAGATAGCTAGCTATATTGCCATATGTATATCAAGGCAAGAAAAAATTTCGTTAAAGTGAAGCAGACCAGGTACTCCCACGCAAAATATTCTTGCAATATTTTGCTTCTCTTCTTATCAGAAAGATTTTACAAAGGGTGTCAACAGCTTCTTCTGTCTTGTAAATGCCCAGTTTGGAGACAAAACTTGTGAAACCTCTGTCTGGCCTAAGAATGTGGGACAAAGAGTAATTGTTATGTACCTACCCACCGACATGTAACCATCCCACTGAGTATAAACCTAAAAGAATTTCCAGACTCAGGGACCTGAGATTTTTAAGCATTAGCACCCTCTGCACCACTGAAGCTACATAAACCTGCTTCTTGAAAATTCCTCAGGTATTCGGCCTCATCTTTCCTACACTGAAAGCACAAAAAGTCTATGTTCCCCCTCCTGCCGGCAATTGAACCCAGTGGTGCTTAACCACTGAGCCACATCCCCAGCCCTTTTCATTTTTTATTTTGAGACAGAGTCTTTTTTTTTTTTTTAGAGAGAGAGAGAATTTTTTAATATTTATTTTTTAGTTCTCGGCGGACACAACATCTTTGTTTGTATGTGGTGCTGAGGATCGAACCTGGGCCGCACGCATGCCAGGTGAATGCGCTACCGCTTGAGCCACATCCCCAGCCCCAAGACTCTGTCTTTATAAGTTGCTTAGAGCCTCACTAAGTTGCTGAGGGGGGCTCTGAACTTGTGATCAATCCTTCTGCCTCAGCTTTCTGAGTCACTAGGATTACAGGCTTACATCACCACACCCAGCCACAAAAAGTTATTCTAAAGTAAAAAAGATGGACACAAATGAGAACAGTATTTTAGAGGAAAAAAAAAAAAAACAGAAACAACTTATAAAAATGTAAATTATCTAGCAACAAAGGTGTAGCTCAGCAGTATAGTACATGTTTAGCATGTGAGATACCCTGGGTTCAATCCACAGCTTAAAGAGAGACAGAGAGAACAAAACAGACAGACACAGAGAAAGTAAGGAAGAAAAAAGAAAAATATTATTCAGCACCCATGAGAATTAAAGAAACTTAAATTAGACACCATTTCTGCCTTTTGAATTATGCCAAAAAAAAAAAAAGGTTTGCTAAAATAGTCTTGGCAAGCATTTGAGATAATATGAACACTACTGTAAATCTTTAAATGATAATTTAATAATATTGCACATACCAAAATTATCAGTGTTATGGATTTTATAACATGGACAGACTTACAAAAGTACCAAAGATAACCACACATACATGTGTGTGCGCAAACACACACATAAAAAAATAAAAACCAAAAGTTGATCATGATGGAACATGCCTTGTAACCCCAGCTATAAAGGCTGAGGCAGGAGGACCACAAGTTCAATGCTGCCCTGGGTCAACTGACATGACCTGTCTCAAAATAAAAAAACAGGGCTGGGGATATAGCTCAGTTGGTAGAGTACTTGCCTCACATGCACAAAACCCTGGGTTTAATGCCCAGCACTATAAAAATAAAAATTTTTAAATTTAAAAAAAAAATTTAAAAATATAGTTTTTTAAAATGTAAAAAAAAAAAGATGGAGATGTAACTTAGTGGTACAGCACTTCCCTAGCATGCTTGAGGTCCTGGGTTTAATTTTCTAGCACAGTTTTAAAAAAATGCACAATTTTTATTGCACCATCATTAAAATAGTGAAAACACTAAAAGAAAACAAAGATCTATCAGCAGGAGTGGTTAAATGTCCTAAGATACATTGATGAGTAGAAATAAATTTTCAAAATAGTTTTTTAAAAAAATTTTTTTTAGATATACATGAAAGTATAGTGTATTTTGACATCTCATACATATATGGAGTACAACTTCCCATTCTTGTGGTTGTACAACATGTGGAGTTACACTGGTATATTCATACATGAACCTAGGAAAGTTATGATTCCTTCTACTGTCTTTCCTATTCCCATTCCCACTCCCTTCCCTTCATTCTCATTTGTCTAATCCAATGATCTTCTATTCTTCCCTCCTTCCACTCTCCCCCTCACTTATTGTGTGTTAGCATCCACATATCAGAGAGAACATCTACCTTTGTCTTTTTAGGACTGGCTTATTTCACTTGGCTTGATAGTTTCCAGTTCCATCCACCTACCAGCAAATGCCATAATTTCATTCTTTATGGCTGAGTAATATTCTATTGTGTATATGTACCACATTTTCTTTATCCATTCATCTGTTGAAGGGTACCTAGTTTGGTTCCATAGCTTAGCTATTGTGAATTGAGCAGCTATAAACATTGATGTGGGGGGGCTGGGGTTGTGGCTCAGTGGTAGAATAGTCTCCTCGCACGTGTGAGACTCTGGGTTCAATCCTCAGCACCACATAAAAATAAATAAGTGAAATAAAGGTAATTGTGTCCAACTAAAAAAATAAATATTAAAAAAAAACATTGATGTGGCTACATCACTGTAGTATGGCCAAAGCAGTTTGCATTTAATGCATATTTATACAAACACAGTATGTTTGTATATTACATAAATAAATTCCAAAAAACTTATTATTTATTTTGAGACATTCTCACTAAATTGCTGAGGCTGGCCTTGAATTTATAATCTTCCTGTCTCAGCATCCCAAGTCGCTGGGATTACAGATATGTGATACTGCCCCCAGCTGCTTTATACATTTTTTGCGGGGGAAAGGGCGCAGGGGATGAAACCCAGGGCCTCATGTTTGCTGGGCAAGCACTCTACCCACATCCTCAGCCTATGCTTTTATATTCATATGTTCTATCTGAACATCTTTTTTAATATTATCATGTTATGCTAATAAGTTTTAAATTCTAAAGCCAGAATTTGTAGCTTAAAGAGGTACTTTCTGAAGTACCAAGCTGAGAGGTTCTAGCTAAGTTGCCCAGGCTTAGTGTTAAATCTACAGTACCACATACCTCAAGCTCTTGATCCTCAGACCTCAGCCTCCTGAGTGGCTAGGATGATAGGCATGCACCATCATGCCTGGCCCAAGGCCTTTGACAGAGCTATTGGGGAATGGCCAAGTGGGATCCTGGAGAATGGAATCTTCCTCAGATTCAACTGCTGGGGACACACCTTACTGCAGGAAGCTGAGAGCTTAGAAAGACAAAATTCGCAGTCTGGGTGTTTTAGTGAGACCCTATCTCAAAAATTTTAAAAAGGAGCTGGGCACAGTGGCATACACCTGTAATCCCAGCAGCTTGGGAGGCTGAGACAGGAGGATCGAAAGTTCAAAGATAGCCTCAGCCTCAGCGAGGCACTAAGAAACTCAGTGAGACCCTGTATTTAAATAAAATACAAAATAGGGCTGGGATGGAGCTCAGTGCCCAAGTGCCCCTGAGTTCAATTCCCAGTACCTCCCCCCCCAAAAAAATTTTTTTAAAAGGTCTAGGGGTATAGCTCAGTGGTGTACCCTGGGTTAAATCTACAGTACCACATACACATAGAAAATGCCTCAGACTTCACTCCTGAGAAGCCTCTACCTACCAAGGAAGCCAGACTGGGATGCAGGTTACCATCAATCACTGTGACTAATACCTGTCATGAATAGTCTACAAAAGAATTATAACAAATTTCCAATAAATTGCAAAAATTAAACAGTTTCTTTTCTATTTGACTTCAGCTCCTAGAGTTGCATCTACTGTGATTTGAAAATAAAATTCAACTTGGCTAGGGTTGTGGCTCAGTGGCAGAGAGCTTGCCTGGCATGTGTGAAGCACTGGGTTCAATCCTCAGCATCACATAGAAAAATAAATAAAATAAAGTTATCTACAACTAAAAATATATTTTTTTAAAAAAGCCAATTAACCCTAATATACTCACTAGATTAGCCAAAATGACCACTGACAACACAAAATGCTACAGAGAACACAGAGCAACAGGAACTGTCATTCATTGGTGGGAATTTTTTTTTTTTTTTGTACCAAGGATTGAACCCAGGTGTGCTTAACCATTAAAACCATATCCCCGGGCCTGGGGATGTGGCTCAAGCGGTAGCGCGCTCGCCTGGCATGCGTGCGGCCCAGATTCGATCCTCAGCACCACATACCAACAAAGATGTTGTGTCTGCCGAAAACTAAAAAATAAATATTGGAATTCTCTCTCTCTCTCTCCCTCCTCTCTCTCTCTTTAAAAAAAAAAAAAAAAAAAAAAAAAACCATATCCCAATTCTTTTAAATATTTTATTTAGAGACAGGGTCTTGCTAAGTTGCTTCAGGGCCTTACTAAGTTGCTGAGGCTGGCTTTGAACTAGGACTACAGGTGAGAACTACTGTGCCTGACACAATTGGTTATTTCTCTTTTGGAGGGGTTCCAGGGATTGAACTAAGGGACACTCAACCACTAAGCCACATCCCCAACTCTATTTTGTATTTTATTAGAGACAGGGTCTCACTGAGTTACTTATTGCCTTGCTTTTTGCAGAGGATGGTTTTGAAACTGTGATCCTCCTGCCTCAGCCTCCCAAATTGCTGGATTAGAGATGTGCACCACCAATACCGGCAATTGGCAATTTCTTAACCAAACATACTCTGACCATAAATCTATCAACTGTATTTCTTTTTACTCAAAGGAGTTAAAAACTTATAGTAACACAAAAATCTACACATATTTATAGTAGTTTTACTTTTGAAGGGGAGGGGCAGAAACATAAAGATTAAACCCAGGGGTGATCTATCACTAAGTCACATTCACTACCATTTTTGTGTTTTATTTTGAGACAGGGTCTTACTAAGTTGCTTAGAGTCTCGCTAATTGCTGAGGCTGGCTTCAAATCTGTGAACCTCCTGTCTCAGTCTCCCAAATCACTGGGATTACAGGCATGGGTCATTGTGTCTTGCCCTTTTTTGAGACAGGGTTTCACCAAATTCCCTAGGTTGGTCTTGAACTGGTGCTCTTCCTGCCACAGCTTCTACAGTTGCTGGGATTATAGGTGTGTGCCACCATACCTGGATCCTCCCTACTTCTTTTATTTCACTCTTTGGTGTGTAAGTATGGTGCTGGGGATTGAACCCAGAGCCTTGTGCTTATTAAGCAAGTGCTCCACCACTGAGCCCCATCCCCAGCCCCATCCCTCATTCTTTTAAACAGAAGACCTTAATCCTTCTAGGCCTACCTTACTTTGAACACTGAAGCCCAGAAGGGTTAAATGATTTGCTCAAAGTCACTAGTCATTTAGCGTTCAGGAGTAGGATCCTTCAGGCACTGTGTTCTCACGCACTCTACACTGCTTCAAGTAAACTCTAGTGGCCATTCTCTTAACATCAATACAATCACATAAACCTCCTTGGATCTGATACAGATCTCTTGAGTTCAACTTCGGAAATAAAGAGTTTGGGTTTTGGATGATGTAGAGGTATTTGTTCTTGGTACTTCATTGTCTTTTGGCTCAAAAAGCTGATACTTGTGACCTGGTCCAGGCTGAGTTTCCTAAACTTCCCCCATCAAGATTTCATGTCTTTTGAGGCAAATGCCAAATCACAAGATATGAGCAAAGTTGAAAGGGCTTGAAGGCAAGCAGACCTGGGTTCAAATCCAGCTTTACATAGATGAAAATACATTTCCCACTCATCTTTTTTTAAAATATTTTTTAGTTGTACATGAACACAATATCTTTATTTATTTATTTTTATGTGGTGTTGAGGATCGAACCCAGTGCCTCACATGTGTGAGGCAAGTGCTCCACCACTGAGCTACAGCCCCAGCCCTCCCACTCATCTTGAGGAGCCTCAAGAGGATGGTATTTTGATTATGAGCACTGAATCAGATATTACACATTATGTGCTGGTACATAAATGTTAATTCTCTTCTTCCTTCCATATAGGATCTGAGGGACCTTCACAACTGAGTCCTTGGTGAGGTCAGTCAAACACATTTGCTTGAATTAGGTTTCTGGGGATGAACTTCTACATCATTCTGCTAGACAGAGTTCACCATGCTTCATGCACACATGTGGCAGCTCTTCTCTCTGTGACCCGGCACATTACCATCCCTCTTGTACAGCTGGAACACCACTCAGAGATAAAAACAGAAAACCACTCTGCAGAGTCCTATCAGCTGAACACTCAGAAGCCACAGGGCTGCCTTCATAGGACTCACAGGCTACATGGGGGAGGCTTCCCAGTGGCACCAGAACTGTAATTACAACATGGAAGAAGAGCCGGTTGTGGTGGTACTCACCTATAATTCCAGCCACTTCCTGCCTCTGGAGGCTGAGGCAGGAAGGTCCCAAGTTCAAGGCCAGCCTGGGTAACTTTGCAAGACCCTGTCTCAAAATAAAAATATAAAAAGGGTGGGGATGTGACTTGGTGCTAGAGCACCCCTGGGTTCAATCTCCAGTATGGGGAAGGAGGAAGAAAAAAAGGATAGTAGAGGAGGAAAAAGAAGGATGAGGAAAATTTGGGATGGGAAATGGTACTACAACAAGGTTTTCCACAGTAAAGCAAAAGCTGACAGTAACCACGGATTACCAAACATATGAAGGGGTCATCTTTCCTCAAGAAATTCCAAAAGGCAAACATTCAAAAGATTTATTTTGTTGTTACATCGTGAATACAAACCTTATTTATTTCCAAATTGCCTTTTACTACTTAAATATGTTCATTGATGTCATTATTTTTAATCTGTAAAAATTATTTGGGGATCTAAAATTGTATGGATTGCATAATTTTTCTTATTAAAATAACAAAAATTTTGAACCCAGAGGTGCTTAACCACTGAGCCAAATCCCCCAGTCCTTTTTATTTTTTTATTTTGAGACAGGGTCTTGCTAAATTACTTAGGGCCTGACTAAGTTGCTGAGGCAGGCTTTGAATTTGTGATCCTCTGCCTCATCCACCCAAGATGCTGGGATTACAGGCATGCACCACTGCACCCAGCAAGACAACAAGTTTTTTTTAATTCCTTTTTTTTCTTTCTTTCCTATTTTTTTGGAGGGGTGTGCATTTGGTGAACAGAGGGATTTGTTGTTATATATTCATACGTGCACACAATATAACAATATAAAAATAACACTTAAAAAAAAAAACCTTTCTAGGAGTGATGGGAATTGAACCCAGGGCTTCATTGCATGTGCTCTACCACTGAGCTACCTCCCAGCCTTTTTTTCCATAGCAGTAGTGGGGGCTGAACCCAGGGGTGCACTGAGCTACATCCCGAACACTTTTTATTTTTCTATTTTGAGACAGGGTCTTACCTTAGTTGCCAGGCTGGAATTTCACCTCCTGACTCAGCCTCCTGAGTAGCTGGTTATAGGCATGTGCCATCATGCCTGGCTGCCAATTTTTTTTCTTTTCTTTTTTTTTTTTTTTTTTGGTACCAGGGATTGAACCCAGAGGTCCATAACCACTGAGCCACATCCCTAGCCCTCTCATTTTTTATCTTCAGACAGGGTCTTGCTAAATTGCTGAGGTAACTTCAAACAGGGTTTCAAGAAGTAAGGAGGATCCAGGTATGGTGGCACACACCTATAATCCCAGCAACTGTAGAGGCTGTGGTAGGAAGAGCACCAGTTCAAGCCCAGCCTGGGGAATTTGGTGAAACCCTATCTCAAAACAGGCCTTGAACTTGAAACCCTTCTGCCTTAGCTTCCCAAGCCACTGGGATTACAAGAATGACCAAGCCTAGCTTCTGCCAATTTGTTTTTGATTTAATAACTTTGAACTTGGTTCCAGGGTTAAAAGGTCAATACAGCAGGCTTGAAACCACACAATCAAAGGCACTTAATTTGTATCAGTTATCCGACTAACATTCCTCCTACTGTTTATGGAGGAGCACACAGGTTAATCCCTGCAACTCCGGTGACTTGAGGCAGGAGGATGGCAAGTTGGAGGCCAGAGTGGCCAACTCTGTCTCAAAATAAAAAATATAAAGGGATGGTTTAATGGTAGAGTACCTCAGGGTTCAATACCCAGTACCAAAAACAAATGAATACTGTGTCAACTGTCCACTAATCTACAGAACTTCCAACTGACCAATTACTCAGAGCTCTTCCTTACCCTCACGCCAAATCTCTTTCCCCTGCAGGGTTCACGGCAACACTCAGCTGTGTTCACGGCAACACTCAGCTGTGTTCACGGCAACACTCAGCTGTGTTCACATACCCTAAGAAATAGGGGGTAAGAATTACGGGGAGGACTGGGTATGCGGCTCAGTAGTAGAGAGTTCGCCTGGCACGTGTGAGGCCCTGGGTTAGATCCTCAGCTCCACATAAAAATAAATAAAATAAAGGTACTGGGTCCAACTAAACTAAAAAATAAAATAATAATAATAAAAAAAAGAATTAGGGGGAATATAAAAGGTTAGGGAAAGCTTGTGGGCGGTGAGAGGAGACTGAAATTGCTAATAAAGTGATCAGGGGAACCTCCTCCATGGGTAACATTTGGGCAGATTCCCCAGGAAGCGGTCCACCTGCAATCTGGGGAGAACTGTCCAGATGAAGGCGTTCAGTTAATGGGGTTGTCCCTAGCTCTGTGTGTTTGTTTCATAGATGCACAACGGCGTCCAGGAAAAAGAAAACAAAGGATGAGAAATTATGCAAGAAAAAAGTATCAAAAAAATTTTTTTAAAAAAGAAATTATGCAAGAACAGAATAAAGCTTTAGCAGTATCCGGCTTTACCTTAACTTGTGGACACACACCCCAGGGCCAGCTCGGGAACCGCATTGCCCATCTGAAGAAAGACGTTCTAGGTATTGGAATCACATTGAGTATAGACTTCCCGGTCGCAGACTCCGCTCTTTAGGCAAGGATCCTGCCCGCAACACGTGCTCACGCCCTCACCAACCGTAGGTGCCTCCACTAACAGTTCCCAAAGCCCGCGACGCCCATCCCTAAACAAACACAAGTGGGCGTCCTACGCTCTCTTCTTTCCTCTGGGCCCCGCCCTAGAGAGAGGTTCTCTTGGCCCTGCCCCTAATCTAATCAGTCAAGAGTGGTCCCGCCCCTAGACTCAAGACTCCGCCCCCTCTTTATGATTGGCCTGAATCGGAGACCTCATTTTCTAATTGGTGATAGTGTGCGCATGGCTAGATGACCCGGAAGTAATTCCAGAGACGGCGGGCCGCGTGGATTCATCTTTGGGTCTGGGTTGCTGTGGCTGCCGGGATGACCAAAATAAAGGCAGACCCCGACGGACCCGAGACTCCGGCGGAAGCGTGCTGCGGAGAGCGCACTTACCATGAGCTGCTGGTCAATCTGAACCCTATCGCGCAGCCTCTGGCTTCTCGCAGACTCACGCGGAAGCTCTATAAATGCATCAAGAAAGGTATAGTCGGCGCCGGCGTGACCTGGGTAGGGGGCGCGGGCGGCTGGACGCGGCATTCGACTGATTCTTCTGTCGTTGCAGCGGTGAAGCAGAAGCAAATTCGGCGCGGGGTTAAGGAGGTTCAGAAGTTTGTCAACAAAGGCGAGAAAGGGTAAGAACCCTCCTTCCGCCCAATTTTGCATATCTTATTGAATGCCTGCTACTACTGATAGCAGGTATTGGGTATAGGTAGGGTTAACTCTGACCCAGCCACATAAACAGTCAAGCAATAGATGAACTCCCTTCAACACGGATACCGAGCCATCACTTGAAAGGTCATAGTGAATTCCAGAAGGAAGTCAGAGCTCTTAGGACCCCTGACTTCATTCATTAATTAGACTGAGTCTACTGGTTTTCAAGTACTGTGTTGTGGAAAGACAATGACATGGGTCATAAAATCACACACAAAAATAATTACAAGTTGGGATAATAGTCATTGAGGAAAATGCAAGCTGCTATTAGAATGACTTCATTAACCTACTTATTTCTTTTTTGGCGTTTATCAGAATCTGAAGCACACTTATATTTTTATTCCCTGTATTTCCCACTCAGGCCAGACAGTACCTTGAGAATAGGGCCTTTTACTGGTTTTTGTAAAGAAGTCTCTGGTTCACTGTAGGTGCTCAAAAGATAACGTTGGTTTCCATGGTAGAGCACTTGCCTTAGCATTTGTGAGACCCTGGATTTGATCCCCAGCACTGCAAAGAGAATGTGTGTGATGGGATTTGATGCTCACTGGAGAGTCTGACCTAGTTGTTCATGTGGGGATGCATGAGGAAAAGCTTCCCTGAGCAGGCTCATTTGTGCTGAGATCTGACAACACAGGATTGATTTGGGGAAGCAGGGTCCTGACAGCTGAAAGTGTAGATCCCAGGGCAAGAGTATAGTGCTGAACCTCCTCATGGTGCCTTGTGAGTTATGTAAGTTTACTTTTTTTTCTTAGAACTTTGGGTGGCCATTTAAGGTTAAAGGCAGGAAGGGAAAAAACTATGTTTACACTTTAAGGTTTTTCTAGCAATTGAAGAAAGGATTAAGAGGCAAGATATGGGAAAATCCAGTAGGCGACAACTGTTGTCCAGGAGAAGTGATGGAGGAAGTTAGGTTTGAGAGCACATTCAGATAGGGAGACTAAAGAGGTATGGATAGTTTCATTCCCAGCCAAATGGATAGAGGGCTCATTTTCTGAGGTTGTAAACAGCGGAGGACCAGGTTAGTGTGAAAAGATCATAAGTTTGGTTTTAGGCAACTTTTTGAGATGCCTCGGAGACATACTTCCCTCCATCCCCAGCTTAACAGGGATATGGCTATATGTGTTTGGAGCATGGAAGAAAGAAAGCCAAACTGGAGGGAATAGATATGGGAGTGAGTAGTGCACTTGACACAAGAGCAGTGGATTGAGTCATCCAGGGAGAAGATACTGAGAGAAGGCAGCCATAGACCAGGCTATGAGGAACACCAACAGTTAAAGGCTGCTTAAAGAAGAGCCTGGAACTAGTACAGTAATTCATGCCTATAATCCCAGCAGCTCATGAGGCTGAGGCAGGAGGATTGCAAGTTCAAAGCAAACCTCAGCAACTTAGCAAGACCTTGTCTCTTAAAAAAAAAATATTAAAATGGCTGGGGATGTTGCTCTGTGGTTACACAACCCTGGGTTCAATCCCTGGTACTAAAAAAAGCCAAGCCTGCAGCTCAGCTTGGGGCTGAGGCAAGAAGATTCCAAGTTTGAGGCCAGCTTCAGCAACTTAGCAAGATCCCATTCCAAAAATAAAATTAAAAAGGCTAGAGATGTATCTCAGAAGTAAAGTGCCCCTGGGTTTGATACCCAGTACCAATAATAATAAGAAAGAGGAGACTGCAGAACATATAATGCAGGAGGCAAAAAGGAAACTAGAGGTGTGGAAGCAGAACTTTTTTTTTTTTTTTTTTTTTTTTTTTTTGGTGGTGGTGGTGCTAGGGATTAAACCCAGGGCCTTATGCATGCAAGGCAAGCACTTGACCAACTGAGCTATATCCCCAGCCCTGGAAGCAGGATTTTGTTTTTTGTTGTTTTTTAATATTTATTTAGTTGTAGATGAACACACAGTATCTTTATTCATTTTTATGTGGTGCTGAGGATTGAACCCAGTCCCTCACACATGTGAGGCAAGCGCTTTACCACTGAGCTATATCCCCAGCCCTGGAAGCAGGACTTTGAATCAAGGGTTCCTACATCTGCATGTCACTCACCCTTAGGAGAGTACTCTTCCTTCTGTGTCTTCAGCTTTCTCAGGCCCTTGCCCCAAGCCCTAATACCTTGGTAGCTAGAACCATAGTAGAGCATTCTCTGGCAAACTTTTCCCTTTTGGGTTAGAGCTCGTGCTTCTTAGCCTATCTTTAAAGGACTGTAAGTGGGACCCCTGCCGATCTCTTCAGCTTTGTTTTCTACTGTCTTCCCTATCCCAAGATTACAAAGATATCTCAGGCTCCCCACAACCAGCCTCTATATATCTGGTATTGGTCTGATTCCCTCAGTCTTACACTTTCCACACCTCTTACCCCGTCACTGGCTACATGACATTATTCAGCTGTCCATTCAAGTGTCTCTTGCTAGCCTCAGAGTTGAATTCTTATTCTTTGGCATTTCTGCAGTACTTCATCTATCCCAGCATTGTACTATTTATCATACTTGGTGGCATTTACATGCTTTCAAGAAGTAGAGTTCACTTCCCCATATGAATGCCTCTGTCCAACAACTTTGCACTCCCTTCAGAATTTAGCAGGCCCACATCAGTAACTGTAGATTCCTTGGGGGTGGCACATCTTATTCATCTCTCTATTCCCAAGGCCTAGCCAGATGTGGAACTTAGGACTGAAAGAAAGAAGGGAGCAAGTTAGAAATGATGGTTCTCTCATTTCAGGATCATGGTTTTGGCAGGAGATACATTACCAATTGAGGTGTATTGCCATCTCCCAGTTATGTGTGAAGACCGGAATCTGCCCTATGTCTATATCCCCTCTAAGACGGTAAGGAGCATCGCCACACACACACATATCTTGGTCAGCCCTGGGGAGGGGTTCCAGAATGCAGTCTGCAGCAGCAGGCCGAATGGGAAAGAACTCATATCCTTAAGCATTACAACAGGTTTTGGTGCCTTCTTGGTCCGTTGCTTCTTAGTTGTGGGACAGGTAAGTTACATTTCTACACTTGTTTTTTTGAGACAGGACCACCTTACATTATATAAGCTGACCCAGAACTCCTGGGCTCAAGCAGTTCTCCTGCTTCAGCCTCCCATGTAGCTGAGACTATAGGTGTGTGCCACCATGCCTGGAGGGTTTCCTCTGTCCATGAGAATGAAAACAGATTTACATGAAAGTGCTCATAAACTTTTAAGATGCTGCATCCATGTTAGTTATGTTAGGTGGATTCATGCTCAGAGTAGGTGTTTTTGGAACCTGTATCTATCCTTGTCCTTCCATAGCAGGAATAAGGTATAGGGCATAGGATGTGGGAGATGGCAGAGACTTAGCACAGGCCCCACCCTGCCTATGAGGACAGCACCTGCAAGGCTGGAGCCCTTTTACAGTAGCCATGTGGGAATGTAGGCCCAGTGTTGCTGGACCAGGGCTTGAAAGTTTGCTTGGGATTAAATGATGGCAGCCAATTCAAAGAAAATGTTTTTTTCACCAGTACTAGGGATTGAACCCAGGGCCTGATGCATGCTAGGCAAGTACTCCACCACTGGGCTATACCCTCAGTCCTTTATTTATTTTATGGTAGTGGGAATTAAGACCAGGGGCACTCTATCATGAGCTACATCCTCAGCCATTTATTTTTAAGACAGGATCTCAGTAAGTCGCCCAGGCTGACCTCGATCTTGCAATCCTCCTGCCTCAGCCTAAACCTCAGGAGTAGCTGGATTACAGGTGTGCACCACCACTGTACTTGGCTGGAAATGTTTTTAAAAACAATGTGTACTCAGTAGAACAGAGCTGTGGGCCATATTAGGCTAATTGGTCATATAGTTGTGACTCTGGCATGGGGTCTATATAGGCTTTTTTCCAAACCACCTCACTTTTCCTCTTCTTTAAAGGACTTGGGTGCAGCTGCTGGCTCCAAGCGCCCCACCTGTGTGATAATGGTCAAGCCCCACGAGGAATACCAAGAAGCCTATGATGAGTGCTTGGAGGAAGTGCAGGCCCTGCCACCTCCCTTGTGAAGGACTTGGACAGCAGCCTAGGCACCTGTTCCAGAAGCTGTTGAACTGGTACCAGGATGATTGCCCATCCTCATAGCATCTTCCAATTCCATGAGGATTCTTCCGCTAGCTCCAACAGATGTTTGTTGAAGGTACCCATCAGTTCCACTTCCTGTTGAGCTTCAATGAAGAGAGTTCCAAGAATATGGAGTGGGAGAAGTAAATGCTAAGACTAAAATGTGATGAGTCTGTGGGTGGTTTTTTTTTTTTTTTTTTTAAAGCATCAGCAGCTGGTGTAGCCAAGGAGTTGGCAGGCAGGAAAGAGTGGAAGCATCCCTTCTCACCAGAGAACCCAAAGAATGTTCAGTGCTAATGCTTGGTCACTCAGGGCCCATGCTTGGGTTTAAGCTAAGAAATGATTTTTTGGAGGGTGAGGGGTAGTAAGGGAGATTGAATTCAGCAGTGCTTTATCATTGAACCATATCCTGAGTCCTTTTATTGACACAAGGTCTAAGTTGCTGAAGCTGATCTCAAACTTGTAATCCTTTGCCTCAGACTCCTGAGTAGTTGAGAAGCTGAGATTACAAGCATGCACCACAGTGCCCAGCTTGAGAACTGATTTTCCTGTGTACTCCAGAACTTTCAACTCTCATTTTCAGGAGAAGTGTAGGCTTTGAGATGAGGCAACAGGGCCTGCAGCCACTACATAAGCGACAGCCCATGTCCCATTCCTCTTTTCTTCCAGGAGCTTTAAAAACCATTGTGGACCCTGGGCACTGTGATGTATACCTGTAATCCCAGCAACTCAGGAGGCTGAGACAAGAGGATCAAAAGTTCAATTCCAGCCTCAGCAACTTAGTAGGGAAAAAAAAGAAATGTGGAAAACTTACTGGGAAAAACCTCAAAACAGTAAATTTTTTTTCCTTATACTAGGGATTAAACCCGGGAACAGTCTACCACTAAGTCACATCCCCAGTCCTTTTTATTTTTTGAGACAGGGTCTTGCTAAGTTGCTGAGGCTGACCTAGAACTTGGAATCCTCCTGCCTCAGCCTTCCAAGTCACTGGATTACAGACATGCCCCACAGCACCTGGCTAGTAGATTTAATATGAAGCTAAATACAAACCCAGGCCTTTCTCCTTCTTAACATAATGGCCTTTGCAAACATTGCATACCTGAGGTCCCTCCCTGCCTTATAAACTCCCTCACCACAGGATTTAGTACCCATAGCAACCAGTCTTCAGCCTCCCTGGGGTAATCTGCAAAGAGTTTATGCTTGGGTCAAGAGCTGTTGAAACTCTTAATCTTAAATCCTCTTACAGTGATTTCTAATAAGATTTTATACACATATATATAAAAGCACCTTGCCCAGGGTTGCACATCTCCCACATTTTCCCCCGAGGCAGACTTTCCAGATGATCTGGCTAACCATGGTTCTGTTAGCAGCCACCAGGCCATGCCAGTATGTATGGTGCAGCGGGTACATAATTGTCAGTGAAGCTCCAGGCTGGCTAGAAGTAAGGAGAAGAGCTGTGAATATATTTGCTCAAAGTTATAAAACAACAGCATTCAGTTCTAACTTGGACTATTTACAACAGGGAATGGATATACAGTTGAGGCTATACAGTGGGAGGAGCTGGCCACAGCTGGATCTAGGCTGAGAGGCAGAGGTGGATACAGCCTTCACATGGCAGTAAAAGCCATGGCTGAGGATGGGGGTGGAAGATTGTTGCTGATGTCCAAGACCTTTGCTACTCTGTCAGTTGCTAAGTGGGGCAAATATAAACAGCAAGAGTACAGAGGCCAGCATTTCCCTTTCCTTATAGCCAAGGAGGTAGCTGCCCAGTCTAGCTCTTAACCTCTTTTCTTGGCCTCTACCAAAAGCTTGGACAGGTTCCACCCCATGGTAGTGTTCCTCAGCCAGTTCCTCTGAAATGAATTCCAATCCACTAAAGCCACTCATCCATCCGCCCCTAGACAGACTGAGGCTCATGGGAGAAAACCCCTTCCAACAAAGTTCCTTCCAGGCAGCAATCAGAATATGATGCGTTTCCCGTCTGCTGGGTTCTGCTCCATGGGACAATAAGGACATTTCAACCTGCAAAGGGAGAACCAAGACCATCTCAGGGGTGGCCAGCAGAGCAGCCTGGTCAAGATAGAATTAGGCGGGGGGACTTACTTTCCTCCGTTAATGAGCTTGTTTAGTGCGTCTCGGGAAATGACATGGCCACAGATGAGCTTGATGGGAGGGTTGGAATCCGATGTCTGCTGGCGGAGGATGGGGCAAGCAAACACCGAGTGGTACCAGCACTTCATGCCTAGTTCAATCTCAATCTGGAAAGGGTGACAAAGGATTGAGTTCCATTTTCTGTCCTGGCTGTATTCCCTGGTGCCTGCCTTGTGCTAATGCCTCCCCCTACCAGGCCTCACCGGCAACTCATCCTTGTGACTCCAGACCCCAGTGCACTGCCTCTGCTCAATCACAGCTTTGATGTTCATCAGCACGGGCAGCGCCACACAGCCAGAGGCAAAGCTGCAGAACAAAGAGCAGGGGCTGGAGTAGCTCAGACCACAGAGACCTGGATGACAGACAAAAGGACTGGTGCAGCATGTCTTTGGCAAGAGACTTGAGACAGGATTAAAAAGTAGCGAGAGATGAAATCAGTCCTTGAAAATCCCTCAGTGGCTCATAAAATGTAGACAGGTATGTAGACAGGTATGTCTAACTAGAGAGTCATTCTAATGCACCCCAAAATTTGAGAACCTATAAGAAAGACAAAGAGAAGCTCCAGAGCAGATATCTGCTCATCCAAACCAATGAAAAATGGTATGCTGGTCATGGTGGTGCACACCTGTAATCCCAGCAACTCGGGAGGCTGAGACAGGAGGATCGAAAGTTGGAGGCCAGCCTGGGCAACTTAGAGAGATCCTGTCTCAAAAAATAAAAATGGCTAGGGATGAAGCTCAGTGGTAGAGCACCCCTGAGTTCAATCCCCAGTAAATACGCACTAAAAAAATTCCATGGTGTGATTTGGAGGACAGTAGTCAATTTGGAAGGGCCTCAGCCCATTTACAGAGTCTATCCTACTGTCTTGTCACAGTATATCAGTAGGATAGTGGCTATAATCTAGGATACTGAAAAATGAGAAAGGGGGATTAGTTCTCAAAAATCATCGCATGGGTGATAGGGAGCTCACTGGTTGGGAACTTGGATGATGAATTCTAGAAATGCATAGGGTAGTGCTGTACAGCACAGAGCCTGTCAAAAGGCCAGTGGTGTTCTTGCCAGGAAATAATAATCCAAATCCATGGTAACAAAGTAGATGAAAGTGGAGTCAGTCTTCCACATTGGGGAACAGTATAAAACTCCATAACCAGTCTAAATAAAATGCAATGTGAAGCTGGGGCAGTAGGGTACACACCTGTAATCCCAGCTACTCAGGAGGCTAAGGCAGGAGGATCACAAGCTGGAGTTCGCCTCAGCAACTTAGTGAGACCCTATCTCAAAATTTAAATCTTAAAAGGACTAGGGATTTATTTAGCTCAGTGGTAAAGCACCCCTGAGTTCAATCCTCAGTGAAAAAAAAATTTTTTTTTAATTAAAATAAAAAGAGCTGGGGCTGGGATTGTGACTCAGCAGTAGAGAGCTCGCCTAGCACAGGCGGGACCCGGGTTCCATCCTCAGCACCACATAAAAATAAAAAGGCATTGTGTTGTGTCCATCTACACCTAAAATATTAATTAATTAATTAATTAATTAATAAAAATAAAAAGAGCTGAGTAGAACACCCCTAGGTTGAATCCCCAGTACTGCAAAAAAAAACAATGTGACAGCTGTCCACTGTGGTGGAGTATAGCTCTGGGGTCAGTCCAAGTGTCCTTTATTCTGTGAGGCATGCTAATTCCATGGTGAACTGCCACTTCCTCATCTGTAAAATGAGGATAACAGTACCTCCAATTCCCAGAGTTATTGTGAAGCTGGGATAGAAGGATATTACTGTGAAGGAGACTTCTAAGCAACAGCTCTAAATTCACATTACTCCACCACACAAGTCTCCCCTGAGGGAAGTGGTTGTTTAAGAGAAGAAACAAAAAGGTCACAGGGCTGCACAAAGGCGTGGATTTGTCTTCATTGGGAGGGTCTTGCCATAATCTAGGAGAGATGTGCAGGCAAGGCAGGGCCCTCTATTTTAACTGTAAAAACGGGGAATTTCTGCCTCAAAGGATGATTCGGTGAAAACACCAAGAAGCATCCCAGTAGGTGGCAGTGCCTTGGCAAAATCATGTTTCCCTCTAAGCCCTCCCCCTTATGCTGCCCTCCCAGGCTGGGTCATACCTGACACTGAGTGGGGACTCCATAGAGAGCCCCAGCAGGGAACAAGCATCCCTGGTAAAGGTCTCACAGATCTCTGCCCAGTGGCTGCTGTCCAGGAGGTGGCAGTAGGGCGACTTCTCCAAACCCAGCCGCAGGTACACAAGGCTGCCCATCATCACCTGAATCTCTACAAGGCAACCAAGCAGCAGTTCAGAGGATGCAGGGGCTCCAGAACCATCCTGGGGGGAGGGCAGCAGGACTGAGCAGCACAATTCTGTGAGCTCCACTGAACACTGCAGCTCCCTGGCCCCTTGACAGACTGAGCAGGAACTGAAACACCCTCAGGCAGCTCCCTGGCCCCTTGACAGACTGAGCAGGAACTGAAACACCCTCAGGCAAAACTGATTCTAAAACCAGCTGGAAGGGGAAGTCTGGGCTGCTGCCATAAATCAAGAACAGGTGTTGCCAACATGGAATCAGGAGGAAGTCCCTTTCCAATCCTCTTTCCATCCTTCTGTTTGCATCAAAAGCAAGTCTCCACTTAGCACAAAATGTCTCCACTCACCAACTCTAATCTCCCTTTTTAACAAAAGCAGATCCCATGTTTGACACTTTCAGGAGGCAGCAGTATCTAACAAAAATTTAAAATCATTGCTTGTGGGCTGGGGATGTACTCAGTGGTAGAGTGCTTGCCTAGCATGTGTGGCCCTGGGTTCATCCCTGGTCGAGGAGTATGGGTCATTCAAAGGCAAGACTCAAAGGACAGGCTTGGAAATGCAAATATGAAGGAAGGGGACTCAGGAAGAACATACCAGAGAAGAAGCTCAGGTGAGTCTTATTAAACAGGGCCCTTCTAGGTAGGTAGAAACATATGAGGCAGAGGAAGCAGCATGAGGGCATGGCATGCTCTGGGTATAGGTATGGCACACAGCAGGCACTGGAGACTTGATGTGTCTGAGATGACAGTATAAAGATTTCGCAGATGTGGATGAAGAAGAGCACTGAGTGTGGAGCTTACCTCAGAGGCAATAAGGGGTCAAAGAGAGTTTTTCAGGTTGGGGAGAGGTATCTGGGTGTCAGAACCCAATGTGGGCACAGGGACTGGCAAACTGACACATCAGCTGGACCCCAGCAGCACTACCCTCAGTGCCTAGGCACATACCCCGCTGGTGGAGTCGAGCAAAAGGCTGAAAGTGCCGGGCATAACTGAGGGCCTCCAGCTGCTTCTCAGGGCCGCCTGCAAGGAGACGGATGAAGTGCAGTCGGTGCAGCTTGAACTCCAGGGAACTGTTGAGCTCCAGCAGGCGCTGCCTATGAGAAACGGCCCATCTGGGAAGAAAGGAACCATGTTGGTGAGGGCTAAAAAGCGGGCTCTGGCACAGCCAGAATCTGAGAGAAGGGATCCAAAAGAGTGTGAGGCCCTTGAGACAAGGCTGGAAGCATGTCAAGCACATCTGGGTGAAATGAAGACAACAGACAAGTTCTGCCCCTGAGAGGCTATGACAGAGTGCTACTAGCCCACCCATGGTCCTCCTTACTCAAGTGCAGGCCCCAGGTCTTGTTCATGCAGAGCTTCCAGGATTCGATTCAACTCCAAGAAGGGCTGCTTGAAATCCAAGTCCACATTCAGTGTTGATTCCTGTGGGGGAGAAAGAGAGATCTCACTACTGGAAGACAGAGTTTCCAAAATTCTGTTAGACACATAATAAAACTTGATCTGCCAAAAACAGACTGAAGTGAAGCAGAGTTTGCAAGGCGAGCCATGGTCTCCTGCCAGCCACATAGGTCCCTCTTATTCCCATTTCATTTCTAAGGAGGTCAAGTGCCACAGGCTGACCTCCCAGAGTGCAGAGTGCAGACCACAAACTATATCCCACCATTGGGGTACTGAGAACAGTCCTCAGGCCTGACATTGATGAGCTTGGTGAGAAAATTCCTTTTCAATCCTCCTAATTACATTAAGGCAAAGACTCCTTTTCTTCCATTGCCAATGTGTCTTTAATGCCAATGTGCTACTTTATCATTTCACTAATCCCCTTTTTAATAAGGGGATATCAGGCTTCAACTTAGCAACCTGGCTACTGTAGAAATCAGTAACTTGCTTTTCATCATATATCTTTTTAGAGCAACCTTCTATTTTATGGAAGGGAAATGATTTCTAAAACACATGTATTTAAACAATGGCAGGGATTTAATAGGAAGAAAATGATCAGATAAAAAGCAGAATGAGTAGGTACCCTCAGCACCTTCCCAGCCCACCTGATTCCTGGCAACAGTCATTACCTGGCACAGCTCCTCAGCAACACTGAGCATGCCCTGCTGGTACAAGTGCTCCACAATGGCCAGCTGCAGAATTTGCTGCTGCTTCTCCCGTGAGTCCCATACCGCGTCGGAGACTACACCACATATCTCAGAGTCAAAGTTCTGACAAGGAGAGATAGGGCCCAATAACTTCAGTGCCCACAATTGCTCTCCTGCCAAGCTCCAGGATATTCCCACCCCTAGTCCTCGGGCTGCCCACATGCTCACCCTGTCAATGGCTTTGCCCACTCGGGACACGCTGCTATGAATGTCCTTGTGGTCTGAAGCCAGTTTCTGGACAGTGTCTTTGATCTTCCGGCAGCACTGGGACATCACCAGGGAGAGGGTAGCTGAGAGAGGGGTCCCTTGGAGTGCTTCAGAAAAACAGTGGAGCAAGTCAGGACACAGAGGATCCATTTCTGCTTCCTCTATTCTAAATGCTGGCCTGGTAAAAAAGTGCTTGCCTAGCAAGCATGAGGCCTGGATTTGCTCCCCAGCACCACCAAAAAAAAAAAAATAGTAGCTGAGGAAGTAGTTCATTGCTAAATGCCGGCCTAGCGCCTGAACTCCACAGTGAAATATCTAGCTTCTATTTCAGGTCCTGCCACTTTTTAACTTGGAACTGGTCAAGTGGGAGAAGCCAATTTATCCCTTGTGCTTTCATTCTTTCATCTATAAAAACTATAGATTGCTATAAAATGAAGACAATTTGGCACTTACTGTGAGTTGACTATTTTAGCTCATGTACTGCATTCATACACAGAATTATATGTTTGTCAAGTTAAATACTGACCCACTCTATACCAGTAATTCCACTTCCAAGAGAAATAAAAGTGATGGCCACCCAAAATCTTATATGTGAATAAGAAATAACCCAAATGTTTATCAACTAATGGATAAATAAAATGTGGCCTATCCATACAATCAATATTATTTAGCCATAAAAAGGAATAAAGCTAGGCATGGTGGTAGTCCCTGCTCTTGGGAGGCGGGAGGATCACGGGAGTCTACAAGTTTGAGACCTGCCTGAGCAACATAGCAAGATCCTGTATCAAAAAGAAATGATGTCCTGGTACATGCTACAACATGGAAGAATCTTGAAAACATTATGCTATTGAAAGAAGTCAGAAACAAAAGGCCACATATTGTATGAATCTATATATATAAAGTGTCCAGAATAGGTAGATCTATATAGACAAAGTAGATAAGCAATTGCCAGGGTGTTAGTGGGAGGAATGGACAGACTATTAATGGGTTGGGTATCTTTTGGGGATGATGAAAATGTTCTAAAATTAGATAGTAGTAATGATTGTTCAACTTCGTAAATATTCTTAAAAAACACTGAATTGTATACTCGAAAAGAGTGAGCTTAATGATATATGAATTGTAGCTCAAAAGAGAGATAGGTTGGGGATGTACCTCAATGGTAAAGTGCTTGCCTAACATGCACGAGGTCCTGGGTTTGATCACTAGCACCATCAAAAAAAGAATAAAGAGCTGGGTACGATGGCACATGCCTGTAATCCCAGTGGCACAGGAGGCTGAAATAGGAGGATCGCAAGTTCAAAGCCAGCCTCAACCTCAGTGAGGCATTAAACAACTCAGTGAGACCCTGTCTCTAAATAAAATATGCAAAAGAGCTGGGGGTGTGGATCAGTGGTTAAGCACCCCTGAGTTCAATCCCTGGTACCCAAATTAAAAAAAAGAAAGAAGGGGACCAAAAAAAATAAACACAACAGAATAATTTCAGGTAAATTAATAATTTTGGTTGGGCTTTTTGAAAGAGCTCAGAGAATGCCATTACACCCATTTGAAGAGGCTTAGAGGTATATGTATCAATGTCCTAATCATCCTTCCCGGACCACGTCACCAAGTAGCCCTAGATCTCCCCCATCCACAGGAAGTCCGGTATGGGGATCTCTCAGGGGTGGACACCCACCTGCATTGGCCAGTTCAGCCCGCAGCTGGCCCACATAGTGTAGCAGCTCCTCCAGGCTCTGCTCACAGTGTTGCCCATAGGTCAGGAACTTCTGCAGGACTTTGTCCAGCTCTCTCTCCACACATGCACATTGCTCCATGACAGCCTCTGCCTGAGGAATGTCAACTGGGTCAAGCCCGAAATGGACCAGGGTGACACAGTAAGGGAGCTCCCAGACCATTTATTCAGATCCCTCTCACCATTCCCATATCATATATCAATATTCAGAAATCCCCTGCATTGCTAGGTATGGTGGCACATGCTTTGTTACAAAACATGAACCAAAAACAAAGTATTAAAAAAAAAAAAAAACCCTTGATCCTGTCCTTATATAAGTCTGGTGTCCTCCCACAGGTACCTGGGTAGATGGATGGGAAGCTGTGGACCAAATCTGTTTTGTTAAGCAGGGGATTCCTTTTTTTTTTTTTTTTTGGTACTAGGGATTGTACCAGGAGCACTTTACTACTAAGCTATATCCCAGTCCCTTATTATTTTTTATTTTGAGAGAGGGTCTCACTAAGTTGCTCAGGACCCCACTAAGTTGCTGAGGCTCGCCTTGAACTTGTGATCCTCCTGCCTCAGTATTCTGAGTCACAGATATTACAGGTGTGTACCACCATACCCAGTTTGTTCAGTTTTTAGTTTGGTTTGACTTTTTTGATACTAGGGTTCATAACCACTGAACTACATCCCAGATCTTTTTATTTTTATTTTGAGACAGAGTCTCACTAAGGTTCTGAGCGTCTCAATTGGTGAGTTTGGCCTGGAACTTGTGCTCTTCCTGCCTCAGCCTCCTGAGTAACTGGGATTACAGGGAATGCACCACCACATCTAGCTCATTTCCCTTTTAAATCAGGACACAGAGCAGGCCTCACACAATCCTTAGCAGGCTATACAGTCTAACTAGAAACCCATATACTGCACAGGGTCATATCTCATGTATTTCTTATATTCCTTATGGCCACCTCTTACAGTTTGTGAAACTGGTTATCCATATACTACAGTGATACAAACCATCAAGGCAATCCTTGAATGGATAATATTTGGAAATATAGCTTAGAGAATAACTGCCAACCATGTTGGTCTGATGGGCCTGGCCTTTCCCTCTAGTGTCAGCCAACCCCCACTGCTAGCTCATGGATAGGCATCTTGTGCCCAACCAACCAGAACCCTCATTCTCACAGCCCGACGCCCTGATACATGTTGCTTCCCCCTGGTCTGCTCTCTGGCCCATCTTTCTCTGTCAGATGTCACAGGAAGCTAGCCCTCTTCTTAAACCCTTCTCACCCTAGGTCACTGCTCCCCACCATTTTAGAGCAGGCTTTGACACCGAACACACAATCTTCAAAATGTTGGTGACAGAATTAATTTCCCTCCTCATATATCTATAGGACTTGAAATGAGGGGACTGTTTACACATCCCTCTAAAATGGTCAAATCTAGCCAGTTGTCATTCTCTTAAGGAGTACAGGTGCACACCTGTAATCCCAGCAACTCAGGAAGTAAGGCAGGAGGATGGCAAGTTCAAGGCCAGCTTGGGCAACTTAGTGAGACCCCCACTCAAAATAAAAAATAAAGAGGACTGGGGGTGGGCTGGGGATGTGGCTCAAGTGGTAGCGCGCTCGCCTGGCATGCGTGCGGCCCGGGTTTGATCCTCAGCACCGCATACAAACAGGGATGTTGTGTCCGCCGAAAACTAGAAAATAAATATAAAAAATTCTCTCTCTCAAAAAAAAAAAAAAGAGGACTAGAGGTATATTTCAGTGGTGGAGTCCCCCTGAGTTCAACCACCAGTACCCACCCCACCACACACACACCAAAAAGAGGATTCAGAGTAACATCATAAAGAAAATTCTATGTCCAAGATGAACATCAGAATCTTCCCACTTTCACCAGACTCTTCCCCATTTCCAGCAAAACCACCAGGCCTGGCCTCATCACCTCAGTCCCATTCTATAACCCTATCTCCCTAGACACAGGGAACAAGTAACAAGGAAATGGCACCTGGGGCCTTGGGATATGTTTAACCTTCTCTCCTTATAGCTGATGCTATCAAACACACTAAAATTTGTAACCATGGTGTCCAGGAGAAATGCCACCCCGCCCCAAAGAAATACACTATAACTGGATATGTGCCAGTGTGGGCAAAAGGTAACATAGACTCCCATCTAAAATGATATGAAAATTTTATTGCTATTATTAATAGCTAACATTTCATAAGAGCTTATTATGTACCAGGCATTGCTGTAATGACTTCACATGCATTAACTCATTCATTTAATTCTCACAAAAACAATATGAGGTATGTACAGTTATTAGACCCACTTTGCAGATGAGAAAATGAGACACAGAAAGATTAAATAAGTTGCCCAAGGTCACAGCATCTGGGAAGCGGAGGAGTGGGAAATGAAGCCAGGCGGTCTGGCTCTAGGCTCCAAAGCCTGTCCCTAAAGTACTTCATATTACAAGTATGGCCAGAACCAGCTTAACAGGTCACTATTTTACTAGGAAAGGAAAGCAGCAAATTCTTGTGGTTGGAATCAATGTATAGTAACCATTAATGATAACAAGAAACAGGAAGTTAACCACAGAGCCTGTGAGAACCATCTGCTAGGGAAGATGGCAAGACAAAAGAACGTTTGCTAAGTGTCTGGGAACCAGAGTCCCAATTTACCAAAAATAAACATGTCTCAAAAAGGTCAGGACCTTACCAAGGTCAAAAGGTCTGGTCCTGTTGGATATCGAGTGACATTTGGACCATGAAAACCCAAAGCAGCATCTTGAGACTTCATTAAAAAGCTGAGGAAAGAGTCAGGGATGGTGGCACAATTTATAATCCAAAGGATTCACGAGGCTGATGCAGGAGGATCACCAGCGACATCAGTCTTGAAAACTTAGTAAGACCCTGTCTTAAAATAAAAAAACAAGGCCAAGGCAGGAGGATCACAAGTTCAAGGCCAGCCTCAGCAACTTAGCAAGACTCTTATCTCAAAATAAAATAAAAAAGGACTGAGGATGTGGCTCAGTGGCTAGGCACCCCCGGGTTCAAGCCCCAGGCGTGAGGAAGGAGTGTTGAGGAAGGAGATGGGCATAGGCTTTTCATCCCAGCATTGTTTGTTGTAGCAAAGACTAGGAGAAAAATCTAGGGGCCTCATCACTAGAAGAATCAGTAAGTAAGTAAAAAAGTGGGGGTGCACCTATGGAAATCTGTGTGGCACTTAGAAACTGTATTCTAGATATATCCACAGCCTCATCAGGAAGATCCCAAAGCATGGTCATGAGGTACGGGAAATAAAATGAAGTCCAGGTGTTTTAAATAAAAACTTAAAACATATGCATACAACTAAGGCAAATAAAAAATATACACCAAATAAAAGGATAAACAGTGTCCTGCAGTATCTGTAGGGGATTGGATTTCCCTAGAATACTATGGGTGCTCAAGTTTCTAATACAAAATGGCATAATTGGGCTGGTGTCAAGGCTCAGTGGTAGAGCACTTGCCTAGCATGTGTGAGGTGCTGGGTTCAAAATAAATAAATAAATAAAAGGTATTGTGTCCACCTACAACCAAAAAAAAAAAAAATTTTTTTTAAATGGCACAGGAGGGGCTGGGGTTGTGGCTCAGCGGTAGAGCACTTGCCTTGCATATGCAGGACCCTAGGTTCACTCCTCAGCACCACATAAAAATAAACAAATAAAATAAAGGTATTGTGTCCAACTACAACTAAAAAATAAATATTTTTTAAAAAATGGCATAGGGGCTGGAGTTGTAGCTCAGCAGTAGAACGCTTGCCTCGTATGTGTGAGGCACTGCATTTGATTCCCAGCACCACATATAGATAAGGAAATAAAAGTCCATCAAGGACTAAAAAATAAAGAAATAATGATGTAATATTTGACATTACCTACACATTCTCCCCTATGCCCTGAGCATGCTAAACACATACTCTACCACCGAGTTACATCCCCAGCAGCCCCTTTCCTATACTTTAAATCATCTCTAGACTACTTATAATACCTAATACACTGTAAATGCTATAAAAATAATTGTTACACTGTAGGAAATAATGGCAAGAAAAAACAGACTATACATCTTCAGTGCAGACACAACCTTTATTCTGCATATTTCTGATCTGTGATCTCTTTTTTTTTTTTTTTAAGAGAGAGTGAGAGAGGAGAGAAAGAGAGAGATGAGAGAATTTTTTTTAATATTTATTTTTTAGTTCTCGGCGGACACAACATCTTTGTTGGTATGTGGTGCTGAGGATCGAACCCGGGCTGCACGCATGCCAGGCGAGCGCGCTACCGCTTGAGCCACATCCCCAGCCTGATGATCTGTGATCTCTTGAATCCACAGATGAGAACCCATGGATGTGGAGGGCTGACTATACACCAAACACATCAGAGTGTTTTCCTATAGTGGGGAGAAAGGGAGGGATGGAGATAATAAGGGGATACATACATAAATGCAAACAAGAAAAAGGTCCTTCCAGGTGTGGTGGAGCATGACTGTAATCCCAACAACTTTAGAGGCTGAAGCAGGCCAGTCTGGACAACTTAGTGAGTTGGGTTTTTTTGTTTTGTTTTGTTTTGTTTTTAAGAAAAGGCTAGGAATGTAGTTTAGCAGCAGAACACTTACCTAGCATGTGCAAGGCCCTGGGTTCAATCCCCTATACAAGAAGAGAAAAAAGGAAAGGGACCTGCATGGACCAATTAAATATACTATGAATTGAAATGTGTTATTAACTCAATAAAAAAAAAATTTTGAAAAGAGGCGCTGGAGTGTTCCTCAGTATTCGAGTACTTGCCTAGCATGTGCAAGGCCCTGGGTTGGATCCCCTGCACAGTAATCAATCAATCAATCAATCAATCAAATTCAATTCAATTAAAAATAAAAGAGTCAGGAAACCAGGACTCCCTGCAGGTATTCAATCCAAAGAGCCCAAGAGGCTAATTCAGTCCATTTGGAACAAACCATGCTGCTTAAATCAATCCATCATCTTCACCAAACACAAGAATGTGTGTATTTGTCTTTGACAAACTGCATGATTAATATAAATGCCAATGCCTGGAATTTCACATCCACTGATCCTAAGCCTCCCTCCCCAAGACCTCAGTGTACAGAAATTATCCACCAGGGTGATAGTTCCAAAATACTGATCCTGTCACCCCTTTGCTCAATACTGCCATGGCTTGAGACACAATTCCTTTGTAATTATGTATTCACTTCCTTTGCACAAGCTGTTCCTATTCTAGAGAAGCTTATGTATTTCTTTTTTGCATGGAGAATATGAGCTAATTATCAGCTCCCCATGAAACCCTCAATGACCTCTCCCTACCTCCTTTTCTACTTCACAAGCCTGTCCAGGGGCATCTGCACCACACACATCTGAGTCTCTACTGTGACACAGTAACTATCTGTTCATACATCTATCTCCTTGCACTGGACTATGAGCTCTCAAAGACTAACATTAGTCCCATCTTCTCCCTTCCTTCAGTGCCCAGTCCATGGCCTGGTTCATGAATGAGTGCTCAGTAAGTACTTGCTGATTAAATGGTGCATCTGCCAGACATGGTAGCTCTTACCTATAATCCCAGAGACTCAGAAGGCTAAGGCAGAGGATCACAAGTTCAAGGCTAGCCTCAGCAATTTAATGAGGCCCTGAGCAACTGGGCTCAGTGGCAATGTATCCCTGGATTCAATCCCCAGTACCAATATAATTAATTAAAATAAATAGTGCATCCATTCCCTAATCTTTGACCTAGAGAGCTTGAGCTCAAACCTGTAGGTATGAACAGAAAGACACATGAGGGAAGTATTAAATCTTCACTTAAACAGGCATGGGAGTTTTGCCCCTAGTTTTAAGCATCCCAAAACAAGAGGGCTCCTGGGAAGGGAAGAAGGGAAATTTGTGCCAATCATAGACTAGTCCCTTTTGCCTTTTATCTCCATTGCCTCCATTGACCTAATTATTGTACTTTTACAGTCGCCATCCTTATATCTTTTCCACCTTACATAACATTCCTCTGCTCAAAACCAATAGATTTTTCCACTGTACATGGAATAAAATCCTCTCCCTCTATTTGGCCTACAAGATTCTACATGAACAATCCCACACCCCACCCAACTACCTTTCCAACTTCATCACCCCACTACTCTTCCCCTCACATGCTTCATTTTAGCCACATTAGCCTTCTGTTTTGTTTTGTTGTTGTTGTTGTTGTTGTTGTTGTTGTTTTCACTACATCCAATTTATTTCTGCCTCAGGGCCTTTGTACTGATTCTTCCCTCAGCCTGGATCACTTTCCCATCTCTTCCCACGGCTGGTTCTTTTTTATTCAGATCTCAACACAAATGCCATCTTTTCTGAAAGGCTTTCCTAGACCACAGTATATAATCTGACCCCTCTGCCTCAACCTCACACCAGACACCCTATTATACGGCCCTGCTCCTTTTCTTCATTGCACATCTCTATCTGAAGTTTCAAATCTCTTTTCTCACTGACCAAAACTGGAAGGAGGAAAAAGCCCACCATTTTGCCTGAGCAGCAAGACCCTACTGAGATTACATCTGCATTAACGTGCAAATGACTGGCAAACTCCCACTTATCCTTCAAAAGACCCGGTTCAAATGCCCTGCCGGGGACCCCTCCTCCCGCAGCTGTTTACCTCCGACCCAGGGGGTCGTACTAGGATGGGACCCAGCGACTCCACCCCTTGAAGAAGCTCTACGAGGATGGGGAGTCCTATGATTCTGTGGGACTCCAGCCCCCGGGCCGGGGCCAAAGACTGCAAAGAGAACAAATCCGAGGATGAATTGCCCTCCCTGGCCCTGAGCCTGGGAGGCCGACCGCCCTGCGCTCGCCCTGCCGCCGCATCCCTCGCCGCCCCCCAAGCCTCCGCCAGCCGCCCTGGGCCAGCACCTCCGGGCCCAGAAGCCCCAGGGCACTCACCTAGTCCTGCAGCCGGGGCCCGGCTTCCGGCGCTGCTGTCATCGGAACCGGAAGTCGCGACAGTTGCACCCAGTGTCTGGACTCGCCCATGCGTGGTTTCGCAGAGGGGGGCAGATGGCCGGCTGACTCGCCTGCGGCAGGTCTTCTCTTCCCTCCCGCGCCGAAGGTGGAGGCGCCCACAAGAGCCGAAGGCCAGTCGCAGACCCTGTGTCGCGCCCTGGCAACCCGCTCCCAAACTCCCAGTTCCTCGGACAAGGCCCCAACCTCCCAGTTAGCGGGAAGGAATCAGACCGAACCACTCGCTCGCCCGCGGGGGTGTGCGGGGCTGGCGGCCCACAGGGTAGAGGTGCACCTTGGTTCCTGCGCTGCGGGATTCGGCTCAGAAGCCCCAATCCACGCAAAAAAAAAAAAAAAAAAAAATGCCTGCCTCCTTTCTGTCACGTGTAATTCAAAGGAAATAGAGCGCTGGGGGTGTGGCACGGGCAAGGCCTGCAGTTCCGCCCCCAGAACCACAAGTAGTAGTAGTAGTACTAGTAATAATAATAATAATAATAATAATTACAATAATAATAATAAAATATCTCTAAACAGCACTATGTATGTAAGGGATTCAGCAGTCAGGCTTTTTTCGTCGTGCTTTTTTTTGTAATAACAAGTAATGTTTAAAAGAAAAGTCCTTGCTGGTTTGTTGTTTTGTTTTAGTAGTGGAATCTGAACCCAGGGGCACCCTACCACAGAGCTACATCCCCCTTAGCTTAGGCCTAAATTGCTGAGATTGGCCAGGAACTAACAATCCTCCTGCCTCAGCCTCCTTAGTTGCTGGGATTACAGACAGGCACTACCATACCAGGCTTCTATTTTTTATTTTGAGGGAGCGTCTTCTGAGTAGTCCAGGCTGGCCTCTGATTTCATCCTCCTTTTTCAGCCTTCTGAGTAACTGCTGTACTCCTAGACCCTAAATCCATACTTAATCTGCCCACAGGTTAGTCAATTTGAGAATGGAATTATGCGGACAGGAAAGATGGCACAGCATGTGCCCTCCTGCCCTCCATGGGTTACCCTTCTTACAGTAAGGGTGACACATCTGTCCTAAGCAGGAAGGGTGTATCTGAAAGGAAAAAGAAGATGGTGACTCCAAACCCAGGCCAGAACTGAATTTACCAGGCCCTCTTCTTCTGAAGGGAAGGGTTAGAGAACTCCCACCCTCTCCTCAGACCTCAAAGACTTAAACAAAAAACAGCCCCACAATAAAGTTTCAATTGCCGTTTTCCTGGGTCTCTGTTTCCCTGATTTACTGCTCCCTTTTATGGTTCATTTCACTCAGGGTCATTCGGGCTGCAACCCTTCACACCTCCTCTTCTTCCCTGCCCCCACCCCTTGCACAATCTTGTTTTGATTTGTTTTCTTAATAAAGGACATCTCTTGCACAATCTGGCTTTGTTTTCTTTACAACCTTCACTTGAAATTATGTTTACTTGTTGATCTATCTTCCGGCCCTTAACCCTGCCTCCCCTACATTTTAAGATTAAAAGCTCCATTGGGACCTGGACTTTGTGTTCATCATTGCTAGAAACCAGTAGGTGCATAAAGATGCTGGGAGGAAGCGGATATTCTCATATGAAAGAAGAAACCCTGGCTCAAAAACCTTTGGAAGCACGGCAGGTGAGGAGCCAGTCAGTTCAGAGAGGGACCCTATGCCCGCGGGGGCGTCAGATGGAGCATCTTGGAGGTGCCTGGCGGTGCACTCACTCGGATCCTGGGTGGTCCTGGCCCCACACGCGGAAGTGGCGGGGCGAAGAGTTGAATGAACTGTGCTTGGGGCCAAGGAAGCCAGGAGGCCTCTAAGCTGAGCAGGAGCTGACAGGACCTCACAGGCTTTGGAGACCGCCCCTGGGCTTCCCTACTTCCTCTCTGGAGCCCTGGCCGCCTTCCCTACGGAGCGGGGTGTGGGCAAAGTTGGGAAGAACCTTGAAAACACCGCTCACTTCAGGCAGTTTAACCTTGGCTGTCTTGTCTTCCCCAATATGTGATTTTCCTTGTGTTCAGACTTGTTAATTTCACTGTGCACCAACTTTTACTGCAAAGTTGATTTTATCATTCTTTCCTCGTTGGGGTTGTATATATTTGGTTTTTGTTGAGGGGATGGGGTTGCTTCCAAACAAGTTGCTTCATTAGCTCCTCTCCATTAATTCAGCAATAGTTTGTTGAGCTTTCTGCCAATTTCCTAGGATTTGATTTTTAAAATTTAACTCATAAAATAATAACCCAATGTCCATTTTATCTCAAAAGGGATGCTGCGAAGTATGATCCCCACGCACAATTTTGTAGTTAACCCAGGGCTCCCTATTAAATATTCCTTCCTTACTCTCTCCTTTGCAATCTCTTTATCATATTTTTTTCCTACAAAATGGAATCTATTTCTGGTTCCTCATCCTATTTATTTTTATACCAATATCCTATTGTTTTTCTTGCTACTTTGTTCTGATACCATATATTAGATAGGTGGGCTTAAGCATCTCTCACAAAAAGAAAAAAAAAAAGTTATTGACAAAGCAGTTCAGTAGTTACCAGGGGTTGGAGGTAGGGGAGAAATTGACCACAAAGGAGCAGAAAGGAGAATTTTGAGGGGTGATGTAATAATTCTATGTCTTGATTATATGGTTGTTTATACAACTCTGCATTTGTCAAAACTCTCCAAACTGTACCCTAAAAAGGAAGAATTTTCCTGTGTGCAAATTATACCTTAGTAGGTTGGGGGTGTAACTCAGTGGCAAAGTACTTGCTTAGCATGTGTGAGGCCCTGGGTTCATTCCCCAGCACAGGAGGGGGAGTATAGAGGGTGTAGAACATGCACACTTGGAAATGCAGCTTTCTTTGCACTTAGTCCTAGAAGGCAGAGATAGAAAAAGATGGGATCTCCTATGGCTGGTGGAGGTGGGGCAGTGGTGGGCGATGCAGCCACTGCCTTTGGCTCCACTATGAAATCCAGGAATAACCAAGCCCAACCAAGGGGAGCCATAGCTGCCTTTCTGGCCTCCCCAGCCAGACTCAAGACCCACCTAAGTCCTCACCTCTTCCTTCCACCCTCCAGGTGGCTCCAAAACAGTGCCTTGTCTTCTCTCCCTGATCTGTCCCTCCTTGCAAGTCCTAAATTCAAGCCAGAACCACCTACTTAGTTTGCAGGGCACAGAGCAAAATGAAAATGTGAGGCCTTTTGTTCAAACATTCTTAAGAAGTTCAAGATGGCAACAGCAGAGCATAACACCAAGTGTAGGGGCCCTGGGTGCTGCACAGGTCTTACACACAGAAAACTGGTCCTGGTTTTAGCCCTTTCCTTTGACTGCTCAGGGAATCCTGCACCAGCTTACCAGACTGACCAGGATCTGCTTTGCTTCCCATTCTCCTTGTTCCCCTCCTAAAATTCCACACAAGATCCTCTCTGGAACCTGCCCCAAACTTCCATATATCCAATGTCATCGCCTACAGAGGCCTGCACCCTCTTTGCAGAAAGGTTCCCTAAAATCTACATCTCTCCAGTCTCAGAGAAATGTATTTTCATGCTCCCTTTTTCCATGTTTGGCTCACTTGTTTGATGACAAGGAGGCCCCTGTTGTCCTGTGTCAGTGTATCTGAGCTCTTTTGAATTCTCCTCTGTCTTCTTCATCTCCTGTCTGAACCTGGTCACTATCTGGAATGACCTTCAACAGTATGAACACACACTGTCTCCCTCCTCTACAAACAAATGTCAAAAGGGCAGGGAACTTTGTTAGTATGGCTTACTCACCTGAGAATGACATCTGGCCCAGAGGGAGGCCCTCAAACACCTCTATAGAATGAATAGTACCTAGCTCTGGAACTCCATGCTTGACATAGACTTGGCACAGAACGGGTATCCACAATTAGCTCAGAGTTAGAGCCTTCCCTATCTTCCCCACTCTCTCACCTCAAAGCCTTCCTACTCAGGGGAGGGCTCTGGTCACCCTGCTTCTACATCTCTCCAAGTGCCTTTTGGGGCTGGAACCAGAGTGGGCTTGAGGGGGCGGGAATGGAAGACACTGATCTGCTCTGGCAATACCCTCAGCTCATTGGAGACAGAGAAAAACCAAGAAATATAGCAGCTTGCAAAGAGCTGATGGAGAGACATATGGACGTGTAAGCACTGCAGAGGAGGTGGATAGTCCAGGAAGGACTTCCTTGAGAAAGCAAGACCTGAGCACTTCCTGCATTCTGTGTGCAATGACGGACACCAGGAGGCAGCCCAGGAAGACAGCTGATTCTCTGCCTCCCTGGCCCGGTCCAGAACTTACTCAAACCCTCACTTCTTTCTTCCACCCTCCAGGTAGCTCCAAAATGGTGCCCTGCCTCCCCTCCCTGTGTCTGTCCCTCCTTGCAAGTCTTTCAGTCCAGGATCACCTGCAGAATGAGGTAGAATGCCAGAGGGCTAAGTCAAACTCTGGAGTTCACTGAGGTTGGAAGGGGCACTGCTATCAGGGATCCTGGAGACCAGAGTCAGAGACCTTCCGTGAGGGGTTAGGGGCCCAGAGAGCTGCTAGAAAGTGTGGATCAGAGGCAGAGAGCACAGTGCAGATCTGGCTGCCTAGGTCAGATCAGCTGGGGAAGGGGATTCCAGGGGAAAGCTGAGCCTGAGAGCAGCTGAGGGCCCAGCCAGAAGTAGAAGGGAGGGGCTTCCCCAAAGCAGTAGCCATAACAGTGACGATGATAGTGACAGTGACACTTGTGATCAGCTGGCCCCAGAGCCACTCAGCCTACCTGGGAACCAGGGAACTGGTTTGCCCAGCACGGATGAACTAACCGGTATCTGGTTTTGAGACACCCCAGCTTTAGCTCTCCGGCACCCTCCCCCTTCTTCTGGGCCTGGCCTTGGTTTCTGGCACTGCTGCCAAGTTTTGGTACCGCCCACCCACTCCCCGCTGGCTGTACTGGCCGGCCCAGCTCCCTAATTACTGGGTGGAGAGCTGTTCTGCAGAGCTGGTATACCAAAAGGTGGGCCCCAGCCACTCTTGGACACGTGGGGACCCAGCCTAACCAGCTCCTGGTCACAGGGAGGAAGTAATCTAGGCTTCAAGCCAACATGCAGGTCCAGGAAGTGGGAAAACCTCCGGGGGTCCATTGGCCCAGAGATCTGGATTTAGAGGGGCCTATGAAATAGGAATACCCTAAGATCTGTGGGGACTGGCCTGCCTAACCCAGATACTTCACCTTTCCCTCCTCAGGCATTAGACCTGAGCTCAGGAGTGGACCTAAATGGGTCTTAGTTAGGCTCAGGGCTCCGTCCTGGACACAGGATTGACCCAGGCCCGGCCAGTGGAGCTGATTCCTGGCAGAGGGAGAGCCAGGAAGCAGCTTTCCCAGCCTCCAATTCAGGAGCTGGCTTTTGGAGGCCAGGTGCCCCAAACACACCTCCTTGGGCACACCCACCACCCACAAACACATCTGCCATTCACAGGGCCATAAACACAGCACCCCCAGACAAGTCACACACTACACTCATGGCCCCAAAAAAGGCGGGGCCCATCAACTCATGTGCCACAATTCCCAAGGAGGCTGGGATGTAGTCCACACTCCAGCAAACTCTACAATCAGGATCCACCTACTGGGCCTGATGGGGGGGCATGTCAGGAATAGCATGGGAAGACCAAGGGTCAGCCAAAGGGAGCAGCCTGGGTTTCTACATGAAGTACTTTTTATTTGGGGGCAGGAGGAGTACTGTGATTTGAACCCAAGTGTGCTTAATCACTGAGCCACATCCCCAGCCCTTTTATTTTTTGAGACAGCTTAGGGCCTCACCAAGTTGCTACAGTTGGCTTTGAACTTGTGATCCTCTTGCCTCACCCTTCTGAGGCGCCGGGATTAGAGGTGTACACCACCATGTCTGGCTACATGGAGTACTTCTAAGAGGTCTCCCTGAGTGGCCCTACGTGAACAAGGATTGGAGGGCAGATGACTATGTGCTAGCTACCCTTAAGCAGGAAGCACATCAAATTCACCCTGTGGCCCCAAGCTCAAGGGTCCAACCAGAGAAACAGTAAGCACTAGATGCATGGTAGCCACTCCAATGATACATGTGTAATAAGCTGAGCTTCTCTCAAAAGATAGGGAAGACTCCACTTGCACCAGGTCACCACCTGGAGGGGAGCAAAGTCCCAAGACTGCTGAGGGACTGGGGTAGCTGTGGGTTTTCGAGAACCTGAGACCATCAGCAGGAGTGCAAGAGGACTGACAGTTCCAAGGCCAGGTAAAGAACAGAGGTGGGAAGTGTGGGGATGCTTCTTCAAGAAAGAACTTTCCAGAATACAAATTAGATCAAATCTCACTCCTACCTAAAAATACCCAATAGCCTTCCATTGCTTATGGGGAAATGTTCCATTCCTTCCGGATCCTCTTGCCTCACCCTTCTGAGGCGCCGGGATTAGAGGTGTACACCACCATGTCTGGCTACATGGAGTACCAAATAACCCACAAGCTTTCCCTGCCAAGCTTCTCTGCACCTTCCTAAACCTCCCCCTCACCCACCCATGAAGAGAGAGGCACACCACAGCTGGACAGAAAGATAGGAGGTGGGCTCCAGAAGAGGTAGAGCTCACAGGAGCTTTTGGATGCCCCCACAGGATGCTGTCTTAGGCTGGCCCCAATCCAGCAGAGGCCTGGGCAACCAGGGCCCAGACTTTCCACCAAAAGGAACATTTCATATCCTTGAAATGCCTTTTGACTCGCCCTTTTGTTTTTTTGTAGTTCCCTAGTATTGTTCCTTCTGAAAAATCCACTGGTGCTAAAGAAAGGAATTTCAGCCCACACAGCAGCTAAGGAACTGTGTGGTACTAGAGCAAGGAAATAGGATGCCTCCACTCTCCAACACATATGATCAGCAGCTTCACAGACAGGCACAGGGCACACCTCCCAATAACCATGACCATGAAAGGAGCTACAGGCCAGGTCAACTCCCAACCCTGACTATCCACAAAACTGGACTCTGGTAAGGGCAGGCTCAATACATCACCCTGGGCCTCCTCAAAGAAAAGGTGGTTTTATTCTGGAGGAGGCCAATGTTTCCATCCCAGCTTCCTTCCATTAAGGAAGGCCTCAGCCCAGCTCTCTAGCCACCCTCCCTTACACCTGCCCTTCCCTATTGGTGCCTCTGGATTCTCTAACCTCCTTCATTGGGCCACACCCACTCCAGGGAGCAGGGCTGGGCCCTGCTTGGGTGCTTCTCTGCCAGAAGGGTCTAGCCCTGGCTCTGTAGCCAGCACCTTATCCTGCCCATTGCGCCCCCTGGATCCTTCCTCTTGGGAGCCTCCCATCCCTGGGTTGGCCTCTGCACATTCTGCCCCAGACCAGTGAAAGAGAGGGGTCGGCTGTCTCAGGGCATCTTGGACAGTGCATCTGCTGTCAGTTTGCTCTGCTGGCCTCAGATCTTGGAGGACTCAAGTCGAGGACTCCAGGGCGTGGGGGGCTCCCGTAGTGCCCGTAGCTCCTGCTCCAGTGCCTGATTACGACGGTACATGTCCATGTAGCCCCCCTGGATCTCCCGCTGGTAGCGCAGCACCCGCTCCTTCTCTTCCTGCCAAGTCCTCCGTTCCTGCTCAAAACGCAGTGCCTGCTCCTGGCCCCGGAGCCGTTCTTGCAGTAGCTCTGCACGCAGCTGTTCAGCACCACCTCCAGCCTCACTACCTCCAGCCTCCCCCAGCAGCCCTCTGCTCTTGCAGTCATCGGTTTCACAGCTGCCTGGGGCTTCCTCCCGAGGAGCCTGTTCCTGTAAGCTGCGCACAGTCTCACGCAACCTGGCCAGCTCTGCGTCCTGAGCCTGGGCTTGTGCCCGGAAGCCCCGAAGTTGCGTCTTCAGACTAAATATCTCAGCCAGTTTCTGTGCCAGCTCTGCCTGGGCTTCCCGCAGTTGCTGCTTCAAGAGACTAATCTCTGCGGTCTTCTGGCACACCTGGGAGATGGGGGGACACAGGATGAACAAGGGCCAAGCAAAGCAGCTTGGGGCCTCCTTGAAGACCCAGATGCTCCAAGGTGTGGGGAGCTGGTTGAGGGAGGGGAAATGGAGAATGGGACCAGGGCAGTGGGGATGGGTGTTTCTGAGTCCCTGGCGGTCTCTCACCTCCCATCGGGCTTCCTCCTCTGGCCGGCTGCTGGAGTCGGCCTCTGGAACTGGACCTGGGGGACGAGGCTCAGAGGTCAGGCCCTGTTGAGCCCGGAGCTCCTTGCGCAGCCGTCGCTGTTCCTGCTGAGCCATGAATAACTGCAGCTGGAGGTTGCGCTCGCTGCGCTCAGCTTTCTGAGCCACCTCATGCAGCCGCTCCACGTACAAGCGCTTCAACTCAGATAACCACAACCGCTGGCGCTCCTCTAGCACCTGTCACGAGAAAGAGGTTCACAGTAGGGTTGACCAACCATGCCTAGATTTCCACAAGGCTCCGCCCCTTGGATGCAATCCACCTGTGCTCCCATAGCTCACCACCACCCTAACACTTCCTCCACCAATAACTCCTTGGGCAGTTATTGGAAGACAGAAGTCAAGACATCTCCACTCCCTCTTTTTGAGACAGGGTCTTACTGTTTTGGCCACGCAGGCTGGCCCTGAACTCAAGATCCTCCTGCCTCCTCCCTCCAAATACCTGGGACTACAGGTGTATGCTACCACACCCAGTGTTTCCCAGAAACATGTGGGTGAACCATCTGGGGTCGCTCAGTCTGGCTCATACACCAATGCCAAGGGACAGAAGAATAGGACCCTAGGATGGGGCTCACTTACCTGTGTGAAGGGGTTGGAGCCATCCTGGTCTCCAAGGTCCCTCTTGAGATCCTCACAGGTCTCAGGCAGCAGGGCTACCACCTCCTCTGCAGTGGAGCAGGAGAATTCATAGGGGGGCGGTGGCTCAGGCAGGCAGCTCAGCACAGCCAATGGCCCAGCCTCCTTGGGGCTCCTTGAGGCCCGGTCCAGGGAGCCTCCAAGGTGGTTAATGTGGCCTAGGGAAGAGCTGAAGGGGCTGGGGCCTGTGCCAGGACTGCGGCCAAAACTGCCCCCACTGGAGGAATCAGACAAGCTGGGCTCAGGCTCAGGGCCACCCTCATCCAGGCTGAGGGCATGCAACAGTTGTGCACGAGCCTGGCTGGCCCTGGGCCCTGGACTCAGGGGTGGGTGGCAGGCCAGCGTGTGCAGACTACCATTGCTGCGCCACAGCTTCTGACCCTTGTGGGCAGCCAGGCTCTGCATGGAGAGGAAGCCTTTCCCGGTACCTGCTGTAGGCTTGAACACTGATGGGCGGATGCGGCACTGCCAAAAAGAGAGGGCAGGTGTGAGCGAGGTCTGTGAGTATGGTAAACTCTGCTCTACCCTCCTGATGCTCCTGCAGCCCCTGGGAATCCTCTGTGAGAACATGGGGCACATGCCACCAGGAGGAATTAACCAAGGTTCAAGCCAGTCTACGGCAGGCTTTCCACATCTTAGCCCATCCAACCTTCATCCCATCCTAGCAACTGGGTCTCCAAGGAGGCCCCAAGCTGCCCATCTCCAACTTCCCTGTGCCACATAAAGGACATCAGCAGAGACACACCTTGTCAAAGCGACCCCGCTCAGGCAGTGAAGTCTTGCTAAAGTCACCAGCCCGAGGATGTTCCCGGTAGTAGAGGGTAGCATAGTCAGCAGTCTCATTCCGAGGTGCCCGCTTGGTGGTCTTGCCATCCTTCTTGGGAAGGTGCAGATAGCTAAGGAGCTCACGCTGGCCCAAACCTTTCCGGAGGAGTCCATCAGGTTGGCGAGAGCCTCGAGACCCAGCAAGTGCTGCCCGAAGCTCTTCAGGGGAGAAGTCCTGACGTTCCAACAGGCTGCCCACGCTGCCCATGGCAATGCCAGCAGGGCCTGGGGCTGTGGCCATGAAGTTTCAACAGGGCACAGGAAGCTGCTTCGGGGAATCAGGAGGTTCCATTAGGAGCAGGTGAGCACTCACTACCCAAATCCCCAGATTCCCTAAAACCAGGCACTTGTCATCTGCCAGCTCTTCTACCTGCCCAGGCCCAAGAGAGGCAGATGTGGGTAGGAATCAGAGACAATGTCAGGACATGACTCCCAAACTGGCAAGAGAAAGGGGTTCAGGTCCCAAAGCCTCCTGCTCATCTAACATTCAATTGGAACACCAAAGGGACAGCTCCAGTAGCGTCCTGTGTGCAATGTGGAAGCATGATAAGTGGGTATGGTGGGAGGAAGACCTCAAGCAGTAGGACAAGGGCCCACCTCTCGAGACCAGGCCAGCAAAGAGCTAATAGAGGATGGACTCAGGCTGTCTGACCCTAACCTTGCTAACTCTTCTGCCAAGGTCCCGACCAAATTTGTTGAATGGGGAGGAAGCATAGCGAACCAGTCCAGAAGGACTCTATATTCCTTCCAATTCCCAGATGAACTCTTTTTTTTGGCGGGGGGGGGGGGGCAGGGGGAGCTACTGGGGATTGAACTCAGGAGCACTCAACCAATGAGCCACATCCCCAGCCCTATTTTGTATTTTATTTAGAAACAGGGTCTCACTGAGTTGCCTGGCACCTTGCTTTTGCTGAGGCTGGCTTTGAACCCGCAATCCTCCTGTCTCAGCTTTACAAACTGCTGGGATTACAGGCATGCACCACCACTCCCAGCCCCAGATGGACTCTTTATTTCTTCTCCTTCCCTTGAGATAACCTGTCCAGCCTCTCTTCCAGTAAAGGGTCAGAGCTCCCTCAGGGAAACATCTGGCATGGGTGGGGCTGGGGGCTACAGTGGGAGGGATACAAACAGGAAGGGCCCACAGGGAGGAAGGATGACGATACAAACAGGAAGGGCCTAAGGGAGGAACAATGGTTGAGTTTTCCGGAACAGGTGTTCAGGTCTGGGCAGTGGTGGGAGGCAGAGGGAAGGGGCAGCTGGACCCCTGCTATGCCTTGTGTGCTGCTGCTATTACACCAAAGCCCACCACAAGGCCAAACAGGTTCCATATCCTGACCCAGAGCAGAACCAACTGGTGTGTGACCTTGGCCATGCCCCTAACCTCTATAAGCCTTGGTTTCATGCATATGTACAATGGCAATGATAGCTCTTATCACAGAGGGATGCTGGAAGGATAGGGTGAGATAACATGACAAAGCACCCTGTCCAGGGCCTGGCCCGCAGCCAGGGTCAACGCAGGCTGGCTGAAGCAGAGCTTAGTCACACACAAACACTGCCAAGTGACCAGGCTTATCCCCACCTGTGCTGGGCCTGATACACTGGAGGGTGAAATGGGTGGGTACCTAGGGTCCTCAATGGAACATGTGCTCAGCCCAATGCCCACCCTAACGCAGATACAAATAACTTGTTTGACTGCCTCCTTTTCTGCCTCTTACCCTATTGTCCCTTCTCCCATTCCAGAACAGATGCCCAGCAGGCAGGCTGCAGCTGAAAGTCCCCCACCACCCATCCAATATACTTCCGGGACACCCACTCCTACCCCAAAACAATGGTCCTTAGGAGGCTCCATCTTCCTTAACCATTTCCAGGTTTTGTGTTTGTGGAAGACAAAGCTCTCTGAGAGGGAGAAGGAGGGCGGGCCCTGTCCCCTACCCCCACTCTACAGCTCTCAACCACACCCTGGGCAAAAATAATCTTCTCAGTCTTCTTTTCCCAGACCCCAGCCCTGAGGTGGGGCACAAGATTGAGTCAGTACACCCCAGCCCCAGGAGATTCATCCAGCTAAGGAATCACAGGTGCTGGGCTCCTTCAGTGATAAGGCACTTCCTGTGACATAGTTAATGTCCTTTTCTAAAGGTAGGGTCCCTGGAGCTCATTAAAGTGAAGTGACTTGTCCAAGGTCACAGAGCTACTGGGGTGAGGATGCCTGAGATTCCAACTCCATGACTACCTAATGTCTACTAGGGACCCAGAATGTCACCCACAGCCAAAAGAACTGAAAGTGTGTCATCTTGCCTCCCCATCTGACAGCCCCTTGCTACAACACCTCTGCCCAGGAAGACAGTACTCTATTTAAAGGTGCACTGATCTGTCACTCCTTCTCAGAGAGAGGACAGCAAAGAAGCTGATCTCCAGCTGCCCCTCCTTTTCTCTCTCTGTGGGACCCTAGGCACTAATACATCTCCCTTTGACATGCCTCAGTTTCCACATCTTGCCCTGCCTTCCTACTAGGGTTACCATGGCAGTCAATGTCAAATGGAAGTGAAAGGATCTTGTGAACAAATTGTTAAGTCCAGTGTGACTAGGGGATTGGGATATTGGCAGTGAAGCCAAATACGCCCACCTCACCCCAAACCCATACCACCAAGCCTTCCCCTGGCAATGCTCACTTCTGTCCTCAGGGATAAATAACTGACAGGCTGACACTATGCGTCCCAGCAAGGGTCTCAGGTCCAGAGGAGCAGCTGTAGCCGTGGACCATAACAATGCCTATGAACACACAGGGAACACAATGTCCCCACTCATCATGGAGAAACCTATGGTACAGGACACAGGACAGCCACAGTATCATGCACAAGGTCACCACATAGCACTGAGCACCTTCAAGGACACAGACATAACAGAGGAACAACCCAGCATGAAGACTGAGGGATCCCCCCCGCACCTGGCTAGGAATGTGTATGCACATGTTGGTGTGCTGATGCTGAATGGGGAGTGTGAGGCCAACTATTAGAAGCACTACAGAGATTGAAGGGCACAAAGAGTGCCCTTCCCTTTGTCTTTCCTTAAGCCCCCACCCTCCACTGTCCACCCCTCCTGGGTAACATCTCTAGCTATATTCTCAGCTTCACAGCAGGATTGAATCCCTTGCTTCAAGAAGACTCCATTCTGCCTAGGTCTCAATCTAGGGACCATCGCTTTTCCTAAAGGATCCATCCCACCTCCACACCCTCCCCCAAACACACAGACATTCCTCCCTTGCGTTGCTTGGAAGCCCGTGGGAATGTCTGCTCAGGTCAGGGCTGTGAGGCGGGGCTGGAGAGGATTTGGTGAAGGAGGAGGGCGGGAGAGACAGCAAGTACCATGCAGTCTCCCTGGGACTTAGGCACAGAAAGACAAGAGAGCAGAAGTGCCTGGGCTTCTGTGCCTGCCCAGATCTCTGCACAGAGCTAAAAATCCACCACCATCCAACTGGCTGAGTTTAGGCTAGGTCATTAGAGGAACATCTTTCACAGGCCCCAGATGGCTCCAGAAGGGACTTTTCACTCCTGTTTCCCTCCCACTTTACCCCCAAGATTAGCAGATGGCATGGACAGCCCTGAACATAGAGGCACAGCTCTTTTGAACCAACCCTTGGTAGAACAGTGCTGCCCTGGCCACAAAGCAAAGGAAGAGAGGACATGCAGTGGGACATTCCGGCTCCAGACCCCGAGGACTAGCCCTTCTTCGAAATGCACATACGAGGGGAGTACTGACATCCCTCACTTTGGAAGAGGAAACTGAGGCCCAGAAGGGGAAATAATGTATCCAAGGTCATGATTAGCTGCATAGGAGAAAGTGCACAGGCTTCCCAGATTCTCTGACTCCATGCACATCCCAACCCCCATATGGGTGAGTCCTGCCAGCTTTGGCTTGGGTTAGGCCTTCCAGAGCCCTGGCCCCAGGGGAGGGTCCCACCACCTGCTAAAGGATCAGCCAGGCTGAGGGGTGTGTCTGCAGCTGCCCCAAAGGAATGAGACTGGAATGTCCCAGCTCCAAAAGAGGGGGCAGTGTGTGATGGGGCCTGGAGAGGGAATGGGAGAGGCTGGCATACTCAATCCCCATGAGACACTTGAAGAGGCGCAGCCTGGCAGCTGACCTCTGCAAGCAACTAACCTGTGCAGTCATTCACAGGTGCACAGCACACTACAGTTTTTTTCAGCCCTTCCACTTTGTTATCTCATGTCATCTTCACAACAGCTAGTGGAGGCAGGCAGGGCAGTGATGACCCTATCTGGACTTTACAGCCTAGAAAGAGGAAATTAATTGCCCCAAATCCCACAGTGAGAGGCAATCTCAACTCTCTGGGCAAAGCCTTCTGTACTGCATCAGGCTGTCTCAGCCAGGGGTCACCTTCTATGGACATTGCTGTATTATGTAGACTGCCCAGCCCCCTCCCCCCCCACCCCCGCCTGTTTCTCCCAAGGGCATCTGCCATCAGGCTAGTTTGGATGGAAGTCCCTTTGGCCTAGGATCCCTCCTGCCTGGCCCTGAGGGTCAGGAAGAAATAGTGGAAGTGTGGCTGGCATGAGGACTCTAAGCTCTGGAAGCTGCTAGAGGCGGTGGCGGGAGCCGGTTGGCGGCATTCATTCAGTCTCGCACTTAACACACCCACACGCAGCCAGTAGGCAAAGGAGTCCTGCCTGGGAAGGCACTGGAAAGAGGGTGCTCACAGAGCTCAGAATGGTCTCTTGCCTCTGCTCCTGCCCCAGGACGGCCAGGCCCAATCTCTTCCTATGGGCTGGGAGTAAGGGTGTCTCAGGTCTCCTTCCGGATATATCTAGAGCCCTAATTTCCACATGGTCCTAGACTGGCCCTCGCTTTGATCAAAGGCTCTGGCCCGGATTGGTACAGTGTCCAAATCGCCAAGACCCAGGAATGTTCCCTATCCTCAAGTCCGCAGCTATCGCCGGGACCGGGCAAGGGACTAGGGGGAGAAAGGAGGAATACTGGGGGCGGGGCGGGTGAGAGGGGAAGGCGGAGAAGAGGAGGTTGACATCCCCCACAGAACTGTTCCCGGGAAGGCAGTGGAGAAGGAAAGGAATCCTCAGAACCACTGGAAGTCCTCGAGCTACCTAGGAGGCGAGGTGGGGGGGGACGCTCCTCTTTCCTCCTGCTTCTTGGGGCCTGACGCGAGTCACTGGGCAAGGGGGCGGAGGCCGAGGTCAGACTTCTTCGCCAAGGGCGCCTGCCCCACCCAGCGGTGGCGCAGGGGTCCTGGGCGATGTTCCAAGAAAAGCGCGTTTACAGGGGTTGCAGAGAAGAGCGTAACCTGCCGCCTGCCTCTCCAGCGCAACACCGCGCCCAGGAGCTGAAGACACCTGGGCGCACACCGCACGCTGCCATCCCCGCCCATTTTTCAGACGGGAGCTTCGGCCAGCTAGGGGTTGCAATGTGGCCAAGGACACCCGAAAAGCGAGAACTCGGCGACCCTCCCTGCCCCGCGCGTCCATCCTCCGGCCCCTAGCGCACCCCACTTACCATGCTGGCGCAGCGCTCGCCGCCCGCCGCTCCGCGCCCGGGTGCGCCGCTGTTCCTTTGGGCGGATTTGAACCCTCCTCCGAAGCGCCGATTCCAGCAGAGACTGCTAGCCGGGCCGGCGCGGCCGAGAGGCAGGCACCTAGAAAACGCGGGCGGCGGGCGGGAGGACAGGCGCCGGAGCCGGATTGGCGAGGAAGGGACGCGACCGGCGGCACTCTCTCGCCTGCCCTGGAGGAGGAGGGAAAACCCGGCCTGACTCACCGGCGCGCGGCAAGCCCTGAGCCCGGCCCCGGCCCCGGCCCCGGCCCCCGGATGTGGGGGGCGGGGACGGGGGGACAGCGCCCGCCCACCGGTAATCCAACCTGAGCCCCGCCCCAAGTCGGGGCGCACAGACCAGTACTGATCTGCTGGGGCCTAGGGTCCCTTAGCTGCTGTGCACCGCTCGGCTGCCACTTCTGGGCACGCCGGCTCGGACTCGGGTGGGTTCGAAGCCTCAAACACCGCCGATGCCCCAGAAGTCTCCTGGCCAGCTCGCCCGCTCCTCCTTCTCCAGTTCCTCCTGTCCTCACCCGCCTTTCTCTCTCTTGCCAGAACTAAACAGCTTCGGAAGAGGCTCGTTGGGTCCATCACCTCTCTGATCCTTGCCGCCTGCTATCAGGTAAGCACTATTTTCATTTTTTGAGGCTGAGCCAAAATAGTACTCTGAAAGGTAAAGAGATTTGCTCGACGCCTTCAGCTAGTTCTCAGCAGCTGATTTGGGCACTAGGGGGGGGGCTTGGATTTTGTTTTAATGTAGGGATAGCAAATTCAGATGCTTTCAGGGGCCATATAATGTAAATGAGTCCAACCGGGCTGGGTGAAAGAAGACAAAAATAGGTGGAAACAGAGACAGAGATGGATACCCAAAGGCATTCAGATTCAAGAGTTGAAACACCATATCATCCTCAAAAAGTTAAACACGGAGTTACCATGTGCCCCAGCAATTCCATTCCTAAGTATATGCCCCAAAGAATTGAAAGCAGGTACTCATACTCTGGTTTTCATAACAGTACTGTGCACAATAGCCAAAAGGTGGAACATCCAGAGTTGTCAGGCTGATGAGGATAGCAAAATGTGTTCTATCCATACAATGGAATATTATTCAACCGTGAAAAGAAATAGAATGCTGATTCATGCTACAACATGGACGGATTTCCAAAATATTATGCTAAGTGAAAGACACCAGATACAAAATGCCAAGTATGGTATGATTCTACTTACATGAACTAGGTAAGTCCACTCAGAAAGCAGATTAGAGCCAGAAGCTGTGGGAGGGAGAAGTGAGGAGGCATTGCTTAATGGGTATGGGGTTTCATTTTGGAAGAGGAAGTAGCCTGGTTTACAGAATACTCACGGAAAAGAAATGGGCCAAGGAGGGCTGGGACAGCAGGGAGAGGACTGGATGGTGGACACACATGAGATGACTTGAAAGAAGAATTGACTTGTCAGGGCGGGGGTTATGGCTCAGTGGTAGAATGCTTGCCATACATGTGTGAAGCACTGGGTTCAATTCTCCGTGCCACATATAAATAAATGAATAAAACAAAAAGAAAAAAAAAGAATGATTTGTCTTAGCAAGATATTCCCTGAAGAGGAGAGGGAGAGGAAACTGAAAACTCAAGAAACAGGTGTTACAAGCCCACTCCCTCCCCTCCTCTAACCGCTTTCTAGGGTTAGGAATGCAGTGATATATCCAAGATCTTCTGACACCCCCTGTCCCCCATCCTACCCTCTTTCCATGTTCTTTCCCTGTGCCAGGTGGCCAGGGGGAAGCAGGGAGGACATGGTCAAGTATTAAGTATCTCAGAACATCCCAGCAGGAGGGAAAAAATCAAAACACCTCCCCTGGAGCTCGGCAACATCAAAGACTAAGTGGGCAGGGGAGAGGGGCCAGAGAGGTCTGATTGAAGAAACACCAAGAAAGTGACTGAGCCTGGCAGGTGGCACATGCCTATAACACCAGCAACTCAAGAGGCTGAGGCAGGAGAACCATCAAGTTTGAGACCAGCGTGGGTTACTTAGACTCTGTCCCAAAATAAAAAGGATTGGAGGGGCTGGGGATGTGGCTCAAGCAGTATGCGTGTGGCCCGGGTTCGATCCTCAGCACCACATACAAACAAAGATGTTGTGTCCGCCGAAAAACTAAAAAAAAAAAAAAAAAAAATTAAAATTCTCTCTCTCTCTTAAAAAAAAAAAAAAGGATTGGAGGGACTGGGGTTATGGCTCAGCAGTAGCACCACATAAAAATAAATAAAATAGGGCTGGGGATGTGGCTCAAGCGGTAGCATGCTCACCTGGCATGCGTGCGGCCCGGGTTCGATCCTCAGCACTACATACAAACAAAGATGTTGTGTCCGCCGAGAACTGAAAAATAAATATTAAAAAATTCTCTCTCTCTTTAAAAATAAATAAATAAATAAAATAAAGAATGTTAAAAACATCTTTAATTAAAAAAAAAAAAAGGATTGGGGACATAGCTCAGTGTTAGAGCACCCCTGGGTTCAATCCCTAGAACTGGGAGGGAAAAAAAATAGGTGCTGAACACCCAGAGAAGGCAGCTACAGATAGCAGGCAGGGGTGCAGAGCTAGGGGACAGAGGGAGAGAACAGCCTGGCTCTGTCTGTCTAATAGGTGTCATTCAAGCAAAGATCAGGCCCCTTGGCCCCTCCAGGCCTGGATCAGGTGGCCTGTCTTTCCACATCCTGCACAGGATCTGGGCCCCAGGCTGTTCAGAGCACACTCCCTTCCAGAGGCTGGGGAGGTGGCCTGGCACATACTCCTTCCTACCAGGCTTCTCCTGAGCCCTTTGAGGTTGTTTTCCCTGGTCAGCTGAATGGGAAGTAGCAAAGCAGAGGGGTCCAGCTGTCCCAGGGGATATGCAGCTTCAGTTCCAGCCCACAAAGAGCCACCAATCTCCTTTTCCATGGCCTTAGCACCCTGTGCCTTCCTCTGCATGGTCCCAAGCATGAAGCATAGGGCATCATATTGAACTTTTGGGTGTCCTCAGTCCATTCTCCAGTGGAAAACCTGAGGCCCTCAAATGCATCTAGGAGCAGAGTTGGGCCTGGAAACTGGGTCTGCCTTTCTGAGGCCTTGGAGAGAAGAAGGTGGACTGGACAGAGGTGGGAAGTCTGAGTCCAACAGAAACCAGGCCTCTGTCCTCCCTCCCCAGACTTCCCTGGACAGTATGGGAAAGGCCAGAATTATGGCAGGGAGTTGGTATGAGGTGAGGTTGGGAAAGGCATGTATTCATTGAACTTCATTCACCCTTCTGGGTGTGCAGAGCAGACACCCCAACCTGGGGCCACTTGCCCCCAGACTTGACTTTCTTAAGGAGTTGGCTGGAAGGCACATTGACCAGATGTCTAGGGTGAGGCACTTAGGGTACCAGGCCAGGGGAAGTGAAACCCAGCTCCCTGGATCTGCCCACTGCCTAAATTGACTAACCTTGGATTGAACCTCAATTTCCTCATCTCTTCAAGGAGATCATAGTTTGGGAGGATTAAGTCAACTAGTGTCTATCTAAAAAGCACACCTCACAGTGCCTGGCAGATGGGTTAGTCCCTGGGAAGGTCTGCCAGAAGGACAGGGAGCCTGTCTTGAAGGAAGAGTATGTGCTGTGTACATTCAGCATGCACTGTCATCATCATGTGTCTGTCACCTGGTCCAGGTAGTTCATTCACTCATGTTGCCTGCAAATGGCCAGGACCATACAATCCTGGGGCACATGGTGAGGAGAAATTTCTCTCATCTCTCTGGTTCTACCACCTCTGGCCTCATTACCTTTCTCCTTAACTATTGCAACAGTCCTTCTGAGCTCCCCACCACCCAGCTACCTCCCACTCTGCCCCAGAGGGAGCCCATGAGCCCACACACTCTGTCCCCACTCTCTTCTCCCTGAAAGTTAGAGTCTCAATTTCAAGACTGGTCCTGTGACTCCTTCAGCCAGTGCTATTGCCCCCGCACACCTCTGTTCTGGGAACTGCCGCCATGTCATCAATTGTAAATGACTGATTGTTGGAACTGTCGTGGCACCCCCTTTGTCCACAGAAAAGTCTTAACTGGGCTTCTCCAGAAATCTTCACCATGGCTGTGTTTAGGACTGTCAGCAAAAGAGTCTACAGAAGAGTTCAATGTAGATAAACTTCCAATTTTCGTGTTGCCCTGTTTTACTTGGCCACTGGCCGGAAAGAAATCAGCACTCCAGGTGCTGGACACCCCCTTACTAGTTTTTCACAAACATGTATCCATAGTTTGTAGAAATGTGTAAACAAGGTCTCTGGCCTTGAGCTGGGGCTTCACAGAGATGTCTACATTTTTCAGATAAGCTCTACTGGGCTCCATGGTAACATTTGGCAGGGGGAGGAAAGAAAAGGGAGAAGAAGCTCTCCCCTTCTCAGGTGTTGTCCTCGAAGGGTTAACATGCCCAGAACAGTGAAAGGAAAAAAAACTACTTTCATGTGAACTTCTTTTTTTTTTTTTTAAGAGAGAGAGAGAGAATTTTAAAAATTATTCTTTAGTTTTTTGGCGGACACAACATCTTTGTTTGTATGTGGTGCTGAGGATCGAACCCTGGCCGCACACATGCCAGGCGAGCGCGCTACCGCTTGAGCCACATCCCCAGCCCCGACTGTGAACTTCTAATCCCCTCCTTACATGCTGGGTATAAAATTCTGAAACTCCCTGAACTCGGGATTCAGGGGATTGATTGATTACAGCAAAAGCTGTGCCCTCTGAACCTGGCTGCAGCCAAATAAAACTGTTTCCTGCTGTCTTCAGAGCCTTGCCTCATCTGTTCCTACAACAGAACAATCCATTAAGAGCACCCACTGTCCTTAAGGCCTGTCCTCCCACCCTCAAGGCAAAATCAATCACCCTTTCTACCACACAGCTCCTCCCCTTACCTTCTTGTGGCTGAAGGCACCCCCCACCAGGAGCCCCAAGCCCTTATTCCTTTCCATAGCTCAGGATCTATGTAAGGTGCAATAGGTGCAATTCTCTGACCCTTCTTGGAGCCTCACATTATGTAGGACTTCCACGTATACATAGTTAAATATGTTTTTTCTCCTGTTAATCTGTTTTTTAATTTTTTTTTTTTTGCGAGGGTGGGGGAGATGTGGGGTTTGAATTCAGGGGCACTCGACCCCTGAGCCACATCCTCACTTCTATTTTGTATTTTATTTAGAGACAGGATGTCACTGAGTGGCTTAACTGCCTTGCTTTTGCTGAGGCTGGCTCTGAATTCACGATCCTTCTGCCGCAACTCCTGAGCCTCTGGGATGACAGGCATGCGCCACTGTGCCCGGCTGTCCTGTTAATATGTCAATCTGTCAATTTAATTTGTAGACCACCAAAGAACCTAAGAGGGTAAAGGGAAGCCATTTTTTTCCTCCCCTACTCTTCCAGGACCTAAGAGTTGGCCATGCTCACCTCCAATCTATCATCTATCTGCCAAAAGCAACTTCATGGCTGTTTTCTATCAGTAGGAAGAAAATGAAATAAGGTATCTCTTGTGCTAAATTCTGGGTTCAGCAGGGCCCAGTGACACACACCTATAATCCCAATGGCTTGAAAGATTTGAGGCAGGAGGATTGGGTTCAAAGCCAGCCTCAGCAAAAGCAAGGCACTAAACTCAGTGAGATTCTGTCTCTAAATAAAGTACAAAATAGGCTGGGGATGTGGCTTAGTGGTCAAGTGCCCCCGAGTTCAATCTCCAGTAGCCCCCCAATAAACCCCTAAATTCTGGGTTCATCACTTTCTGGTGACCTTTCTGAGCCCTATATTCTTGGATTGGTACAACAGGACAAATCACTAGGATTAAATGTCATAACTCAGGTGAAGGAAACACACTGGATATAGGGACTTGATAGCTAGGTGTGCTCCACCCTTCCACTGCCCTCCCTTCACTCCTTGCTCTCCCTTGCCCTCTCATCCCCCAGAGCTGGGCTAGGCCCCCAGACTGAATGGAGTAGAGCTGGATGTTGCTGGAGAGGCATTTTCAGATCAGCAAAGAGCAAACTAACAGATATGCCTGGTGTCCATCCTCGCTCCTGACACTCACTCCAAAATGCTCTGAGCCTGTGTCACAGAGATGGCTGTTAAAGTTAAGCAGTAGGACCCTGTACCTAGGCAGGGGCTCTTCCCCTGGTCACCCTCACACCTGGGGTGAAAGTGGACTCCAGGACCTGGAGTCTTCCCTGAGTCACCAGAACTGAGGAGGGGCCTTTGTTCACCATCAGCTCTCCCTCCCCAGGTGACCTGGGGCAGCCCCAGGCAGGCAGAAGGGGTGGAAACTGGGAGCTGCCAGAACTTGCTTAAGTGCCTTCCCTAGGGCAGGAAGCTCAGAGGAGCCAGCCAGGACTCCAGGGTAAAGTACACCGGAAATCCAAGCAGCCCAGCTGGCCTACTACTGCATTTCCAGAAACCTGGACCAGCAACTTCACAGCCAAGTCCAAGGTCTGCAGTCATCCCAGGTGGAAACAGATTACTTTGCGGCAGAACTCTGGAGACATGGATTCCAGTATCTCTGTTGTAGTGATTTATGATGGGGGTCGGGGTGAGGTATAGTGGGACACTGTGGTGGCAGAAGTCAGGAAGTCACCACAAAACTGTACAAATGCAAGATGAAAAGAGCTCTACAGATTGCTTGCATGATAGTGTGAATGTACTTAACACTATTGTACACTTAAAAATGGTTACGATGGTAGCTTTTATATTTTGTGTGTCTTGCAACAAATAATGTTTCAAAAAGAAAGAAGAAATATGTTCAATACAGTGAGTTTGGGTTCTCATATTTGGTGGTGTTAAAAGGTGTTGGTAGGGCTCCGGTTGTAGCTTAGGGGTAGAGCACTTCCCTCACATGTGTGAGCCACTGGGTTCGATCCTCAGCACCACATAAAATATAAATAAATAAATAAAGTTATTGTATATGTGTGTGTGTGTGTGTGTGTGTGTATATATATAAAATAAAAAATAAACAAAGTATTGGTAGAGCCAGGTGGTGTGGTGATACACACCTCTAATCCTCAGCAACTCAGGAGGCTAAAGCAGGAGGATAACAAGTTCAAGGCCAACCTAAGCAACTTAGCAAGAACTTGTCTCAAAATAAAAAATAAAAAAGGTTTGGAGATGTGGTCAGTAAGTAGTCAGGCACCCCTGAGTTCAATACTGATACTTACAAAAAAAAGGTTCTGGTAGTGGGGCAATTATTGCCTTTTGCTTTTCTTTTTATCAAGGACCTTACTAGATGACTTACTTGTTTATTTATTTAATGGTGCTTTACCAACAGGCTCCATCTGCAGCCACTTTTATATTTTTAAATTTTGGGACAGGTTCTCACTTATTGCCCAGGCTGGCCTTGAACTTACGTTTCTCCTGCTTCAGCCTTCCATTACTGGGATTACAGGTGTGCTCCTTCATGCCCACCCAGTGCCTCTGGGCCTCTGGGTTGTTTCAACTTTTTTTTTTTTTTTTTTTTTTTTTTAGAGCTGTGGATGGAACAGGTGATCTACCACTGATCTATACCCCCAGCTCTCCTGCGTTATTTTAAAGTAAATTCCCTACATTATAATATTTCATCCACAAATATATCAGGGTAGACAAACATTTGAAATTTTAAATTGTAAAAATAATAATAATAATAATAATTGTGCATACTTTGCATTTATTTTAGAATGGGGAATTTCTTTTTTTTATAATTATTTTTCAGTTTTCGGCGGACACAACATCTTTATTTTATTTTATGTGGTGCTGAGGATCGAACCCAGCACCCCACGCATGCCAGGCAAGCATGCTACCGCTTGAGCCACATCCCCAGTCCTAGAATGGGGAATTTCATAGATGAGATTGCATAAAGGAAAGCTGATGCTAAAGATGTGCAAGGTCCGGGCTGAGGCTGGAGATCAGCAGTAGCGTACTTGCCTGGCACCACATATAAATAAATAAAGGTCTATCAACAACTAAAAGAAAATGTTTAAAAAAAAAAAAAAAAAAGATGTGCAAGGTCCACTGGTGTGGCCCCTGGAATCAGGCAGTGTCAGCTTTGCCCTTTACCATTGCAGTGGCCACCTGCCCTCTGGTACTCTCCTCCTGAAAGAGAATCAAAGACCTCACCTGTATTCTTTTCCTTTGAGGGAAAGCTTTGAAGTTACTTTAGGAACTCCCACATGTATGAAAAAGATGTTCTAAGACACCAAAGTTTTCTGCCATAGTACCCAAAGAATGTAGCCCTTCCTACCCTGGACCCTGGCTCCAAGAAGTCCACAGCCCTTGCAAATCCTCTGAAAATTCAGCCATCTCTCTTGTATATATTCTACCAAAGCAGAAGTTTCTCTGTGCCTCTTCTCTATTCCACTTCCTTCCTCCAGTGAGTAGATGTGACTGACACAGCCCGCCTACCTGGCTTCCATCCCAAACCTGCAGCCAGGCCGCGTGACAGCAGTTGCTTGTGCCCAGACATTCATGCAGCCTCACCCAGGAGAGACAGACTGGCACTCACACACCCTCACCTGCCTGGTGCTGCTACACCTCCGCCCCTCCTCTCCTCCAAACCTACCAGGGCAGCAGCTTTCCCCACCCCTGCTTGTTCTGCCTCCTCCCGAGCCAGGCCATAAACAGAACCTCATGTGGCCCTTGAGATCTTGGAGAATGTGTTTGTGACACCCTTGGCAGGTCCAGTAGGCAAAGGACTGTATATGTAGCTTAGAAAGGCCACAGAATGCAGGCCCCAGAGCAATCTCTGTCCATCTCTGGGGACTTACCAGACTGTTGGAGACGAAGAGGACACGTGGCCAGGCATAGTAGCACGCACATGCCTATAATCCCAGCAACTCAGGAGGCTGAGGCAGGAGGATCGCAAATTGAAAACCAGGTTCAGCAACCTAGTGAGGCCCTAGGAACTTAGCCAGACCCTGTGTCAAAAACAAAAAAAGGCTGGGGATGTGACTCAGTGGTTAAGTACTGCTGGGTTCAGTCCCCAAGAGTGAATAAAAGAGGGTGCCTGAAAGGATAGAGACCATCATCCTTGGATTAGACCACCAACAGGCACTGGCAGCAAGTTTTACACAAATGTATAGAACAATATAGACTTGACAACTTCCCAGAAAGGAGCTCCAGATCTATTAGCTGCCAGAGAAGCCCCCCGCTGGGCAGAAGTAGCCCTTAGACCAATATCGTGTTCAACCACTGGCCACCAGAGAAAGACCTTGGTGTGAAAACTGAGTTGTAAACAGCTGGGTGCTATCAGCCAGCCACATTCCTTTCATCTGGGCGGAGCCCTTCCTTGATAGAGCACATCACTTTGTCCCACCCATCACACCAGGCCAGGCTGTGTACCTGGTGCCCTGGGCTGCAATCTACTCTTAAATAATTGGGTGTTAGTGAAATTCTGGACTGTGAGACCAGTGCACCTACATTAACATTCATTCCTGGCCCTTATCAGCTTGGGTGGCCTTTAATCTGCCCTTGGCTTTGATTCTCTTATTTGTGGAAGGAGGGTGATGATGATGCAGGACCAGAAAAGTGTGGTACTTTTCCTCCTCCACCATAAGGGTCATTGCTGATACTCCTGTAAGTAAAAGTTAATAAGAAAGAGGTGCAACAAATTAATTTAATCAAAGTTTTATGTGACAAAGGAGCCTTCAGAAATAAAGACACCAGGAGCTGGGACTGTAGCTCAATGGTAGAGCACTTGCTTCACACTTTGTGTGAGGCAGTGGGTTCGATCCTCGGCACCACATAAAAATGAATAAATAAAGATATTGTGTCCATCTACAACTAAAAATAAAGAAAGAAATACACCAAGCTGGGCGTGGTGGCTCATGCCTGTAATCTCAATAGTTTGGGAGGCTGAGACAGGAGGATCATGAGTTCAAAGTCAGCCTCAGCAAAAAGCACAGTGCTATGAAACTCAGTGAGATCCTGCCTCTAAATAAAATGCAAAATAGGGCTGGGAATGTAGCTCAGTGGTCAAGTGCCCCTGAGTTTAATCCCAGATACACACACACACACACACACACACACACACACACACATATATAAATTATTAACCATAATGGAATATTACTCAGCAATAAAAGAGAATAAAATCATGGCATTTGCAGGTAAATGGATGGAGTTAGAGAAGATAATGCTAAGTGAAGTTAGCCAATCCCAAAAAAACAAATGCCAAATGTTTTCTCTGATATAAGGAGCTGATTCATAGTGGGGTAGGGAGAGGGAGCATGGGAGGAATAGATGAACTCTAGATAGGGCAGAGGGGTGGGAGGGGAAGGGAGGGGGCATAGAGTTAGAAATGATGGTGGAATGTGATGAACATCATTATCCAAAGTACATGTATGAAGACACAAATGATATGAATATACTTTGTATACAACTAGAGATATGAAAAATTGTGCTCTATATGTGTAATAAGAATTGTAATGCATTCTGCTGTCATATATAAATAAAAAAGTAATTAATTAACTAATTAACTTTGATCACGCAGTGCAAGAGATCATGAAAACTTATTCGTGCAGTCTAAATGAAACTTCATTTCCAGTCTTACCTTTTTTGTGTTCACTCTTTTGGTGCTGTAATAACAATAGGACAAAGGAAAACTTGTACCCGCATCAGTTCATACACTTATAAGAATCTAATGGGTAGTGATGGCTAAATTCACCTTCTTTTAAATTTTGTTTTTTTTTTTTTTTTTAGTTTTAGGTGAACACAATATCTTTATTTTATTTTTATGTGGTGCTGAGGATCGAACTCAGTGCCTCACGTGTGCTAGGCGAGCGCACTACCTCTGAGCCACAACCCCAGCCCCTGAACTCACTTTCTTAAAGTTTGTACCAATTTACATTCCCACCAGCCATGCAAAAGGAAGTGTTTGTGGGAACTTGTCCTGGGGGCTGAATATAAGGATGTATTCAGTTTGTGATAATTAATTGAGCCATATGTTTATGTATATTTATGCTTTGGGCACTTTTCTGTATGTTATACATCAATATAAGTTTTTTAAAAACTCAATAAAAATCTAAAATTACAAAATCATTGGCAAAAGAGTAGAATATATGTATATTTGTTAATATGCAGTATTATTTAGACACAAAACATAATGAAATCTTGTCATTTGTGGCAACATGGATGAGCTTGGAGGACATCATGTTAAGTGAAATAAGTAAGGCATAGAAAGACAAACACTGCATGTTCTCCCTTATGTGGAAGCTAAAAATATTGATCTCATACAATGAACAGTAGAGTAGTAATTACCAAAGACTAAAGAGGGTGTATAGTTGGATTGGAATATTTTTTTTGGAACCAGGGATTGAACCCAGGTGTGCTTAACCACTGAACCACATCCCCAACCCTTTTTATTTTTTATTTTGAGACAAGGTCTTGCTAAGTTGCTGAGGCTGGCTTTGAACTTGTGATCCTCCTGCCTCAGCCTCCCAAGCCTGCTGGGATTACAGGGATGCGCCACTATACCCATCTTGGATAGGAATATTCTAATATTTTCTAGCACAGTAGAATTACTCTGTTTGACAACATTAATTTGCATATTTCAAAGTTTTTGTTTTATTTTTGACATGAGATGTTGATCACACTGACCTCAAACTCCAGGTCTCCAAAGCAATCCGCCTGCCTCAGCCTCCCAAGTAGCTGGGACTACAGATGTATTTCACCACACCTGGTTTAATATTTCAAAATAGCTAGTAGAGAGGATTTTAAGTGTTCCCAAGACAAAGAAATTATGAATATTCAAAGTGATGGATATACCAGTCACCCCGATCATTATTCACTGTACACATGATTGATATGCACAATTTATATTTATATGTACAATTAAAAAGGACACTCAATTTTGGGGGGAGGGGTACTGGGATTGAACTCAGGGGCACTCAACCACTGAGCCACATCCCCAGTCCTATTTTGTATTTTATTTGGAGACAGGGTCTCACTGAGTTACTTAGTGCCTCACTTTTGCTGAGGCTGGCTTTGAACTCACAATCTTTATGCCTCCACCTCCCGAGCTGCTAGAATTATAGGCATGTGCCATCACACCTGGCCAAACTCAATTTTTTAAAGAAATCAAGGGGCTGGGGATGTGGCTCAAGCGGTAGTGCGCTCGCCTAGCATGCGTGCGGCCCGGGTTCGATCCTCAGCAGCACCACATACCAACAAAGATGTTGTGTCTGCCGAGAACTAAGAAAAAATAAATAAATGTTAAAATTTAAAAAAAATAAAATAAAAAAAAATAAAGAAATCAAAAACAACCAAATCGGGGCTGGGAATGTGGCTCAAGCAGTAGCACGCTCGCCTGGCATGCGTGTGGCCCAGGTTCAATCCTCAGCACCACATACAAACAAAGATGTTGTGTCCGCCAAAAACTAAAAAATAAATATTAAAATTCTCTCTCTCTCTCTCTCCCCCCGCCCCCCTCTCCCCCCCCATCCCTCACTCTGTCTTAAAAAAAAAAAAAATCTTGGTTGGGGGGAGGAAAACATGGGGAGGAAGGGCCCAATACCGTCTATCCACAGCTTAGGTGTCCCTGAGGACTGCCACTCCAGCCTGGCTGAGAGAGGCTGTCTCAGATGAAAGATTCTCATGCTGAGAGGGTGAGCCCAGGGCAGGGCAGCCCCACCTGGGGAAAGGGGCTCCTCTGTCATTACTTTGCTGCTGTTTGTGGTTCTGCCTTCTCATGCCTTGACAAGCATCCTAGTAACATGTCATTTATCAAACCCCTGAGGAGGGGCCCCTGAGTGCAGGAGAAGACACTTAGGGAGAGCAGTGCTTCTAATCCATATGGACCTTACTGGTCCACCTGCTGCCCTGGCTGGGAACCCAGAGATCATCTGTAGAAACTTGGAGGTTCAGTCTGCCCAGTCGGTCCAGACTGGTTCCTTCCAAGTGTTACCAATAAATTACACTGGCTTGGGCCACTCCCCAACATAAGAAATGACAGTTGTCATGGTTTGACTGTGGTTTGTCCGCCCTGCTTCCAAACTCACACAGGAGCTTAATCCCCACAGTCTTGTTTAGTTAATGATATTAAAAGGGTAGAAACTTGATTTGTCTATGCTATTTAGAAATGTGGCTTTTGGAAGTGATTATATTAAATTAGGTGATTAAGGTGAGGCCCCATGATGGAATCCTGGTAACTTTATTTTTTTCTTTCTTTCTTTCTTTTTTTTTTTTTTTTTTGGTACTGGGTATTGAACCCAGGGGCAATTTACCACCAAGTTATATCCTCAGTCATTTTTATTTTTTATTTTGAGACAGAGTCTTGTCAAGTTGTTGAGGGTCTCACTAAGTTGTTGAGGCTAGCCTCAAACTTGCCTTCCTCCTGCCTCATCTTCACTGGGTTTACAAGTGAGTGACTGGAATTACTGTCCTGCTTCTGGTGGCTTTATAAGAGTCCATAAATACAGAAACAGGCTCTCCCGGAAGTAACCAAGCAGGGGAATTCTAATAAGAATTTGCACAATGTTGTTTGGACTTCCAGAAATGCCAAAAACTGTGAGCTAAATAAACCTCTTTGAAGTAACCTACCTCAGGTATTTTGTCATAGTAATGAAAAGTTGACTAATATATCAGTCTTTTCCAAGTTGCTCTCCATTCTTTCCCAGTTCCTTGCCCTTGTCCTTCCTGAAGTCAGTCATAGCTGGACAGTTTAGTTAGAGTTCCCTGAATCTGAGGAGAATTTTAGTCCCTGGTTTCCACTTTGGGTCCTGAAAGAAAATATAGGTATGTATTGGAACCAAAGTTATGGGGTGAGAATATTGAGTGGGATGGGGACTCTTAAATTAGTTTGTTCTGCGTTCACATCCCAGCTGTGGAATTTATACATAGCATGTGATCCTTGGCCTCAGTTTACTCACCTGTAAAATGAGGTGATGAGTTCTCTTATGGCTTGGATGTGAAGTGTTTCCCAGAAGCTCACATGTGAGACAATGCAAGGAGGTTGCAGAATAGAAATAACTGGATTGAGAGTCTTAACCCAAGCAGTGAATGAATCCCCTGATAGGGATTAACTGAGTGGTAACTGAAGGTGGGTAGGGTGTGGCTGGAGGAGGTGGGCATTGGGGGCGTGGCTTTGGGGTATATATTTTGTATCTGGAGAGTGGGGTCTCTCTTTGCTTTCTGATCATCACGTGAGCCACTTCCCTCTGCCACACATCCACCATGATGTTCTGCCTCACCTGGAGCCCTGAGGAACAGAGCCGACTATGTATGGAGCGAGACCTCTGAAACCATGAGCCCCCAAATAAACTTTTCCCTCTCTGCAATTGTTCTGATCAGGTCTTTTAGTTGAGCAGCAAAAAAGCTTATTAACACAAGTTCTAACTCACAGGGTTATGAGGAATCCATGAAACGTGTGTGTGTGTGTGTGTGTGTGTGTGTGTGTGTAGAGACCAACAGTGCCTGTGTGTGTGTGTGTGTGTGTGTGTGTGTGTGTGTGTGTGTGTAGACAAACAGTGCCAGAACTCAACAGGTTCTTGATGGCCTGGGATGAGACAGGATGGTGGTTACAGGTGATGGCAATGACACTGTTCCAGCCACAGATGGTAGGGAGGTGAGAGAAAGACTGAGATTGTGTAGATCGTAAATGGTGGTTTGTTTAAAATCTGTTTTCTGGCTGACCCTTCTGATAATTCAAGTCTTCAAGCTAGAAGAGGCTCTGAAATTAAAATAGGCCAGGACAGTGAGGGGACTAGAAAGTGTCCCATGAGAAAAGAGAAAGGGAGCTAGAGCCACGCGGGCAGCAGAAGAGGCCGTGTGGGGGTGGAAGTGAGGGACATGACTCCTGCCTCCAGGTGTCTAGACAGATGGGAGCCAACCTGTGAGCCACATGAGAACATGTCCAGGGCAATGGAAGCTACAGGGAAGCCCATTTGCTCCCTGTCCAAAGCTGTTCAGCAGAACAGACTAAAACTCAATACTGAATTTCACTGTATCTGTCCCCTGGGGAAGCAAGTTCACTTTCTTAGTCAACAAAGGCAACCTGTTGGCCATCCCCACTTGGTTGTTCACTAAGCTTCTTAATTTAATAAGTCTTAAACAGAATGCTCACCATCCTTGTTGATGACATGCTGTCGTTGTCCACGACACCCACACACAGGAGCAGTATCACTTTCTTTCCTTACTTCATCTGGTACCCTTCCCATATCATCCATTAGCAAGTTCTGTAGATCCATGTCCAACTATGGCTTACATCCCCAACTTCTTTACACCTCTGCATCCCCAGTATATTCCACCACCCTCCTACAACAACCAGCTTACTTGCCCAGTGCAACGGTACTTGCCAGTAATGATTCTCAGTGACTCTGGAGGCTGAGGTAGGAGGATCTGACACTTGAGATCAGCCTCAGCAACTTAGGGAGATCCTGTTTCAAAATTTAAAAAAAAAAAGGTTGAGGATGTGGTTTAGTGATACAACTCCTGGGGTCAATCCCTAGACTCAAAAAAAAAAAAAAAAAAAAAAGGAGCAGTTAACTTGCCCCCTTGCTTATTACTCTCCACTCTTTAGTCCATTTTCTACAGGGAAGCCAAGGTGTCTCTAAAACTTGAATCCAATCATGTTTCTTTTCTTTTTACGACCCTCAACTGGCTTGCTTTCTGAGTATTTTAACATGGGGGCATACAGAAAATTTCCCTTATTTATGTTTTAAGACCGTGTTAATAGGTGACTACAAATTTAGAAATGCTACATCTTAGCAACTAGAACATCTATTATTATGACCTGCTTTGTCTCCTGTGTGTGTGTGTGTGTGTGTGTGTGTTTAACTTATTAAAGTTCTTTCTGTCTGATAATTAGCTATAAAAGTATTCATTTATCTAACGGTTAATGTCTATGTGGTACATTATTTCGCATCTTTTTTTTCTTTCTTTTTTCCTTTTTTTTTTTTTTTTTTGGTACTGAGGATTGAACCTGGGGTGCTTAACCACTGAAGTACATCCACAGCCTGTTTTATTTTTGAATTTGAGACTTACGGTCTTGCCAAGTTACTAAGGCTGACCTCAAGTTTACAAATCCTCCTGGGCTGGGGATATAGATCAATGGTGGAGTGCTTGCCTAACATGTGTGTAGGCCCAGGGTTCAAGTCCCAGCACCAAAAAACAAAAACAAAAAAAACCTTACAATCCTCCTGCCTCATCCTCCCAAGCTGCTGGGATTACAGGTATGTGCCACACATACCTGGCTCTATTTCACATCCTTTTAACTTTTGCCATTCCTTGTCTTATCTGTCTTTTATCTTTATTTATTTATCACAGTACTGGAGATTTAACCCAGGTGCACTCTACCACGGAGTTGGAGCTCTATCCCCAGCCCTTTTTGTTTTTATTTTGAGATAGGGTCTTGCTGAGTTGTCCAAGCTGGGTTCAAACTTGCGATGCTCCTGCCTCAACCTCCCAAGTAGTTGAGATTACAGGAATGCACCACTGCACCTGGCTTTTTTTGGACAGTAATTGCCTCTAGTACATTTAAGCTATGTTCTACCTATCTGCTGGCTGATTGAGGAATCAGACATACTCCAATTCTGTGAATCTGTCAGGTTTCGTGATGCTCATGTAACATCCTAAGTTTCCTTGGCTTGGAACAACCATTTATCTCAGGCCCACTTTTCATGTCTTGTGCTGCGGCTCCTACCTGGGACAGTCTCCTGGCAGAAGGGAAAAAGGAGCTGTGACGATTCTTAAAACTTTTGGCAGCAGACATCACTTACCCTCACATGTCATTAGCCAAGCCTGATGTCAGCAGAGTAGGATCAGGTTTTGCAGATCTATGTCCCACAGGCATTGACACCAAATAATTGGGAACAATAATACAACCTACCACACTATGGTCCTTTGAAGAGTTCTGTATCTTTTTTTTTTTTTTTTTTTTTTTTTTTTAGAGAGAGAGAATTTTAATCTTTTATTTTTTTAGTTTTCGGCGGACACAACATCTTTGTTTGTATGTGGTGCTGAGGATCGAACCTGGGCCACACGCATGCCAGGCGAGCGCGCTACCGCTTGAGCCACATCCCCAGCCCCCATCTGTATCATTTTTTACAGAACTCGGGAAATTATGAACCATTTTAGTTTTTTCTTTTTTTTTTAATTGATTGTTCAAAACATTACAGAGCTCATGATATATCATCTTTTTAGTTTTTTCAAACAAAAGGGATATCCACACAGTGGGTTGTTTACCCGGATGCTAGAAGGCTGAAAAATCCAGAGAGGGTGCTGAAAGTTACCTATATATTAGTAATTACAGGAAGCAGCTGCCACCCCTAGGCTTGGGAGGATGAAAGGGAAGAACTAAGGCTAACAGGACCTAAGATCTTGGAGGAGGACCCGAGCTGGGGCTGGACCATAAGTGAGTCCCTACCAGCGTGGAAAACCTTGTCAGGCTGGTGCTGGGAGATCTGAAAGAAGCTGGAGACTCTTGAAGTGAAGCCAACAGGATGTAGAGACAGGAAGGAATCCCTTTCTCCTGCCAGTTGATCTCCCTTTCATGCCTCCAGTGAGCAGAACCTAACAGGAAGTCAGCTGGCAAGGGGTTCTGGGAAAGGTGGTCTGCAGACCCTAGCCCCTGCAGCACTGAGCAGATTGCAGGAGCCTGGGCTGAGAGATAAGAAGTAAATAACCAGCTTTACAATCTATTGTTATCCTCTGTCTGCTTTGGTAAGATTGTTCTTTTTGTCTTTGATTTTCTACATTTTCACCATGATGGTGTATTTCTTTTCTTTTATTTGGAGAAATTTGAGTTCTCAAATCTATAAGATCAATATCTTCCAACCATTCTGGAAAATTCTCAACCATTTTCTTTTAGACTATTGCCTTTGTTCTCATCTCTCTCCTCTTCTTCTGGAACTGCAATTTACACATATATAAACTTGGGGCTAGGATTGTGGCCTAACGGTAGAGCACTTGCCTACCAAGCACGGGACCCAGGTTTGATCCTCAACATCACATAAAAATAAAGGCATTGTGTTATGTCCATCTACACCTAAAAATAAATATTTTTTAAAAAAACAAACATATGTAAACTCTTCTTATTATGGCTTCAAGATCTGTAAACTTTTCTTTTGCAGACCTCATCCTTTTGTCTTTCCTTACTTCTTTCTGGATCATTTCTTCTGACCCACCTTCCACTTCCCCAATTCATTCTTTAGCCATGTTGTTAAACCTGCCAGCTGGGGTGGCACACACCTGTGATCCCATCAACTCAGGATGCCAAGGCATGAAGATTGCAAGTTGGAGGCCAGCCTGGGAAATGAAGCAAGTCTCTGTATCAAAATAAAAAATAAAAAGGGCTCAGAATGTAGCTCAGTGGTAGAGCACCCCTGGGTTCTACCCCCAGCACCTCAACAACAACAAAATCTATTAAATGAATCCACTGGGTTTATGATTCTAGCTTGTTTGATTGATTGTTGTACTGAGGAGTGAACCCAGAAGTGCTCTACCTCTGAGCTACATCCCCAGCACACCGCATCTTTTCTTTCTTTTTTTTTTTTTTTTTTTTTTTTTTTAATTCTGACACAGGGTCCACGAAATTCTTCAGGCTGGCCTGAATTTGTTATCCTTCTGCCTCTACTTTCCGAATAGCTGGGATTTTAGGAGTGCATGACCATGCCTGGCTTTAGTTAGAATTTTTATAGACTTCCTATTTATTCCCTTTTCACACATGCTGTATAATATTATGGAGTCTCTAGTTCCCTGTTGAATCTTTCAATTTTGACATTGAATCCAGGGATGCTTAATCACTGAGCCACATCCCCATCTTATTATTTTATTTTGAGACAGGGTCTAACTGAGTTGCTTAGGGCCTCACTAAGTTGGTGAAGCTGGCTTTGAACTCATGATCCTCCTGCCTCAGCCTCCTGAGCTGCTGGATTACAGGCATGCTGGCACTAGCCCTCGTTTCTTGAACACTGTAAGTATGATTTTTCTTATATCCTGGAGTTCCTCTGGCTCTATTATGGCTGACTGATATTTCTGGTGGTTTTAACTGAAGGAATCTTATTACCTCATGTGTCTGGTTATTTTGTGTGTGTGTGTGTTAAATATTGTGATATTATTTGTAGAAATAATTTGAAACAGGGTGATTTTGTTGTTCACTGAGGAGAATTTTTTTTTTATTTCACTTTCCAGGCGCCTGGAGGGATTAACAAACTGAGATCATCTTGGTTCATACTTAGGGCATGATGTTTTCTGGAGCACCTGGATGACTCAAAGCCTTGACTACAGCTCAGGTAAGGACTAGTTTATTTTCAGTTCACTTTCACTCCTGGGGCACAATCATTTGGGAGCTGAGTCTAGTGTGGGAGTTGGCTTATCAGTCCCCAACTCTCTGCAGACCTGGACTCTTAATTTTTGTCTCTAGTCATATAAAGCCACCAAAAGTGATCTTGGCCTGTTCTTCACTTCTTTGTAGTTGCAAAAGCTTCCAGGGTCATCTCTTTGGAATTCTGTCTTCCCATGGACCTTAGCATAATAATTCCTCTCTAGGTTGGCACTTTGACTTCATTTGTCTTTTTTTTTAATATATATTTTTTTAGTTGTAGATGGACACAATGCCTTTATTTTATTTTTTTATGTGGTGCTGAGGATCGAACCCAGTACCTGCCACATGTGAGGTAAGCACTCTACCACTGAGCTACAACTCCAGCCCCTTCATTTGTCTTTTTCTTTTTTTGTGCTGGGATTGAACCCAGGGGCTCTTTATCCCTGAGCTACATCACCATCCCTTTTTTATATTTCATTTTGAGACAGAATTTGCTAAATTGCAGTCCTTCTGCCTCAGCCTCCCAAGTTGCTAGATTTACAATTGTCTGCTATCACACCCGACTTGAATAAAATATTTTAATTAGAACTTTTGCCAATATTGATTTTTTGTCAATAAAGCATTTTTGGGATAAGTTGCATAAAGGCAAATTAATTTCATCATAAAAATTTAAATATAGCATTGTCAAATCATTTATCTTTGTATATTTTTGTGTTTAAATTTTATTTTGCCAAACTTATTCCCCTAGATATCACTTTTCAACTTTAATTTTATTCAATCTAATATTTATTTATTTAATTTATTTAGGTGTGCTGGGGGTGGAACCCAGGGCCTTTGCATGTTGAGCAAGCCCTCCACCACTGAGCCACACCCCCAGCCCTCAATCTTTTAAACAAAATGGATTTTTTTTGTTGCTGTTTGAGTACCAGGGATTGAACTCAGGGGCACTCATCCACAGAGCCACATCACCAGCCCTGTTTTGTATTTTATTATAGATAGGGTCTCACTGAGCTGCTAAATACCTCATAGTTGCTGAGGCTGGCTTCGAAATCACAATCCTCTTGTCTCAGTCCCCCAAACTGCTGGGATTACAGTCGTATGCAGCTTTTTTCTTTTTTTTTTATTTATTCCTTTTAGTTATACCTGACAGTAGAATATATTATGACATATCATATATACATGAAGTATAACTTCCCATTCTTGTGGTTGTACATAATGTGCAGTTATACCAGTCATGTGTTCATATATGTACATAGGAAAGTCATGTCTAATTTATTCTACTGTCTTTCCCATTCCCATCCTCCCTCCTTGCCCCTCCCAATGGATTTCTTTATTAATCAGTTTTCATTTTCTTTGTTTTAATTTTCTTTTTTTTTTAGCTTTAGGTGGACACAATATCTTTATTTTATTTGTATGGTGGTGTTGAGAATCGAACCCAGTGCCTCATGCATGCTAGGCGAGCACACTACCACTCATTTCCTTTTTAAAAAATATTTTTATAAGTGGACATAATACCTTCATTTCATTTATTTTTATGTGGTGTTGAGGATCAAACCCAGTGCCTCATGTGTGCTAGGCAAGCGCTCTGCCACGGAGCTACGGCCCCAGCCCAGTGTTCATTTCCTTTGCAGCCATGATTTTTACCAAGCCCAATCTCCTAGATCACGTTTTGCAGACCTAAATTTTGTCAAGAGGATTTGGCTTTTTTGGCACTTTTAAGGCAATTGACATTTTTACCTCGAGCAGATTCTGCTATGGTTGTTTTTACTTTGTGGTGTTGGGGTGAGCATTTTTATGCATTTCTTGGGGAATTCAGGAGAAATTTTTGAGCCAGTTTGTGAATAAGACAGAAATGAAGAGAGAGGAAGAAAGGAGTAGCTGAGGAACAACAGGTATTGGAGTGGGGCAGAAAGGTAACCGGGAGAAAGGAGAAGGGAGAGAGATGGAAGGGGCAGGCATGAGAGAGTGAATACAGCAGGTCAGTGTATCTTGGGAGTTAAAACGGGGTAAAACAAAAGGTCAGGGCTGGAAGCTTTGCCAGATATGAAACAGGTAAAGGAGAATGAGGAGCCAGTAACACCCTAGGAAGTAGCAGGCAGAAAAGGAGGAAATAGGTGTGAACTCCAGTGGACGTCCACCGGCTCACCCTATCCATCCTGCAACCTCAGCTTCCTCCAGGTGGGCGATTCCAGATGGGACCTCAGATCGGTCTCCACCACATGCTACTGCACCATCCTGGTTGTTGTAGAGGTGTTGCCATCCTTGTTCCCAAAGCCAACCCAATGATGAGCACACGGTTTTGAGAAAAAAGGGAAAAGAAGGTTTATTGCTTTGCTAGCAAAGGAGAAACACAGGGGTCACCTATGTCCCAGAAGCTGTGGTTCTGCCCATTAGCAGGAATAGGGCGATTTTAAAGAGGTGACTTAAAGGCTACATTCCACCTGTTCTCTGTGGAAGTTGTAATTCACTTGTGAATTTGGGACAGTCATTTCTGAGATCTTCTGGAGCCATCCCCAAAGTCTGGATGACTTCCTTCCTTTGGTGGGTGTGTCCTCGGGGACACATAACTCTGCCTAGGATGAGGAAGAAAGGTAATCCTGTTTCCCCTGAGATTAGGGAGGGGAGAGATTAGGTAGGAGCAGGGGGGAGAGGAAGAGAAAGAAACTTGTGCATTTTAAAAGTAAGTTGCAGTGGCAGAGCAGCACTCTACCAGAGGCAGAGGACGAAGGAAATGTGGAGTCGTGAAGCTTGGCTGTGCTAGGAGAAGAAGCCCCAAAAAAGGACAGGAACCAATCTTGCTCCTGTCCAGGTTCCCCGGGTCTCCTGCTTGTCCTTGAGTCCAGCCTGAGGGTCACCCTGCAGAGAATGAACTAGGGGTTGGAAGCAGGGTGGAGACCTATATGATTCACCTGGATCTTTTGTCCTGGATGGCTGCACCTGTCTGGGTCAGGCTTTATAGAGAGCCAAGCTGACCTGACAGCTACCCTAGAGAGGCGTTGCTGCCCTGCCCTGCCCTGCCCTGCCCTGCCCTCCATCCCACTCCCGAGGTTTATGAACCCCCCCACTGCCCACCTTTTCAGTTCTGTGTCAAGTGCTCTCAATTTCATGGCCACATCATTTCTCCATTTGGGATGGCCAGATTTAACAAAAGCAAATACCAGACAAATACAAATTGCATTTTCAAATAAACAATCCCCCTCCCTGGCCCATACCAGAGATTGAACCCAGGGCTGCTCTACCACTGAGATATACCCCCAGCCCTTTATTTTTTAAGGCAGGGTCTCAGCTAAATTGCTCAGCCTGGCCTTGAATTTGGGATCCTCCAGCTTCTCAAGTCATTAGCATTACAGGTACTGGGAACCTCACTCAGCCTCCAATTATTATTTCTTTTCTTTCTCTCTTTTCTTTTCTTTTCTTTTCTTTTCTTTCTTTCTTTCGTGGTTTTTTGAACCCAGGGCTCCTTTACCACGGAGCTACATCCCCAACACTTTAATTTTTTTTCCTTTCTTTTCTTTTCTTTGGGGGGGGGGTTACCAGGGATTGAACCCAGGGTGCTTAACCACTAAGCCACATTCCCCAGCCCTTTTTTATGTTTTATTTAGAGACAGGGTCTCACTGACTTGCTTAGCACCTCACTTTTGCTGAGACTGGCTTTGAACATGTGATCATCTTGCCTCAGCCTCCCAAGATGCTGGGGTTACAGGCATGTGCCACTGCGTCCGGCTGATTTTTCTTATTTTGAGTCAGGGTCTCAGTTGCTCAGGCTGGCTTCCAACTCGTGATCCTCCTCCTGCTTCAGCTTCCTGAGTTGCTGGGATTACAGGTGTGTGACACCATGTTCAGCCTCTGATTATTTTTTTTAAATATTTTTAAATTATAGATGAACACAATACCTTTATTTTATTTGTTTATTTTTATGGGGTACTGGGGATCAAACCCAGTGCCTCACGCATGCTAGGCAAGTGCTCTACCACTGAGCCACAACTCCGACCCATGATTATTTTTTAATACTGCTTAAATACTGTGTAATAGTGTTTAAGTAATGTTTAATGCTGAAAAATTTTGTTGTTTACCTGAAATTCCAATTTAACTGGACGTTGCCTGTTTTGTCTGGCAATCTTACTCCTCCTCCCTGCTCTCCCCTCCTTTTCATTCCCACCCATCCTCAGGCTCACCTGTGAAACTGCAGCCCCCTCCCTGGGGTCTGGCTGCTCCTGCTCTGGCCCTTCCCAGGCCATTTTCCTCATCAGTCACCAGCGTTATCATCAACCTAATGCACATCTCTGATTTGGCCTCCAGCAGGTGCAAACTGAAGACTAGAATACATATTTATTTGATGGAGGTGTTTTTATTAAGGAAATATAACTATAAAGACTGAATTTTGGGCATTTCTATAAAACATCATGAAGCCAAGTATGGTGGTACATGCGTGTAATCCCAGTGACTCAGGAAGCTGAGGTGGGAGGGTGGCAAATTCAAGGCCAGCCTCAGCAATTTAATGAGGACTTAAGCAACTTAGTGAGATCCTGTCTGAAAATGAAAAATAAAAAGGTCTGGGGATATAGTTCAGTGGTAAAGCAACCTGGGTAAACCTCCCTCCCCCCCAAAAATGGACTAGAGATGTGGTTCAGTGATAAAAGCATCCCTGGGATCAATTCATAGCACCAATCAAAACTAAACAAAACAAAAACAAACAAACAAAAAATGATCTGAAGCTATGGCTGCTCCAAGCCTAATCTACCACTTAATCTACCCATCATTTCTCTGTCTATCAGGCCTCATGCATCTACCAAAACCTGTCCTTGCTGAGTAAGAGCTTCTGACACCTGACTGGCTGAGGTCAGAGTCCCCACCTTGACATTCAAGGCTTTTCCTGCTCAGGTCACACCTCCTCTCTGCCACTTTCTCTCCCCATTCCTTTCCTTTTGTCACCTTTTCTCCAAGTCCAGGGGCCACTGAATGGCTTCTTAGCAGGTCTCATGGGTCTGGCCTCTCTGTCTCTGCAATAGCCAGCCTCTCTGCTCCCTCTGCCCATGTGTGAGCCAGCTTTCTGTTGCTGTGACAAAATACCTGAGATAATCAACTTAAAAGGAGGAAAGGTTTATTTGGGCTCATGGTTTCAGAGGTTTCAGTCCATGATTGTATGGTCCTATTGCTAGAGGTTTTAGTACATCATGGTGGAATTATGTGGTAGAGGAGGAATCTTCACCACATGACATCTGGGAAGCAAAGAGAGACAGAGAGATGAGGGATCAGGGTTCCAATATCCCCTTCTAGACTATGTCCTCAATCACCTAACTTCTTCCTACTAGGTTCAGTCTTCTAAATGCTCCACCACCTCCCAAAAGCTCCATAGGCTGAGGACCAAGCATTTAATACAGAGGCCTTTGGAGGACATCCCATACCCAAACTATAGCAGCCCAGCAGGTGAGTCTCCTTCCTGTGGTCACAGATGACTCATTCATCCAGGACCAGGGCACATGTACATCCTCCAGGACACCCTTTCTCGTATCTCCCTAACGGAAATATGCTACCTGCTTCCCTGCTCTGGCAAACCACAAAACCATTTCTATTCCTTACCAGCTTTTCTCAGAATGCAAGCACACACACACCGCGGCTCAGCGTCTGCTGGGTAGATGCTGGGGAAACAGGAAAATGACCTTTGGGAGACCTCAGGTGAGTGTAAAAAGTCTGTCATGGGGATGAGGGGCCCTGACCTGGGCTGCTGAGGACAGGTTCCCCAGCAGGGTTTTAGATGAGATCAGATGCATTTAGGGTGGAATGGCTGTAGACTCCCAGCAGGGGTTTAGGACACACTGTTACAAAATATGGCTCCTTGGCATTTGAGAAAAGGACACAGGCAGGAAGGCATCTCTGACTTTCTCCCATCTTTTTCCCCAAAGAAGCCACCAAAGAATTTTCTGACTTTCCTTGTAAGTAGGTCATAATGAGATAGGAATTTAGGATAAAGAGAGAGAGAAATACTGACTCTTAAAGGAAATGCCCACGAGCCATTGAGATGAGGAAAACACAGTTGTAAATCTTGAACATCATGCCCTTTTTGGCCCGTGCCCTTGTAAAAGGAGGGAAATACTCAAGCACAGGAAAACATCAGGAAATTGTGCAGCTCCACCCTGGATCCACCTCCAATCCAGCCCCTGAAACAGCATTTCTATAAACATTAGACCCCAAGCCCAAGTCAGGGTTGCTTCTCACTCGAGACAGCCAGCGTTCTCCCTTGAAGGTGTATCTACCTTCCTAAATGAACCTCACCTCGGTCTACGCCTTTCTCTGGCTCATGCTGAAATTCTTTTCTGTCACATATGCCAAGAACCCAGCTGGTCCTGAATTAAACTCCCCCTCTCCTCTGGGAACCCCATGGACCCTTCTCCAGAGATGTCTCTTCTCCTGTGATCATAAGACCCCCATTGCAGAGGGGCCTCCCTACACCTGGAAAATAGGAATGCCCATATCTCTGAAGAGACAGGAACCCAGAGAAGAACCTGAACAAATCCTGGGCCCCAGCTTATTGCCATTAGCTCACACCTTATTATCTTCCAATCACATTTCTCCACAACTGACCAGTCCTTCCTCCTTAGCATTCTTCTTCAGAAATATACTGGCTAGGGCTGGGGATGTGGCTCAAGCAGTAGTGCGCTCGCCTGGCATGTGCGCGGCGCTGGGTTTGATCCTCAGCACCACGTACAAACAAAGATGTTGTGTCCACCAAAAACTAAACAATAAATATTAAAAAAAATTAAAAAAAAAAAGAAAGAAATATACTGGCTACTTGCGGAACTTTTCTCCTTCACTAGAAACTTAGCATAAGAAGGCACAGGGTCTTCATTTCAAATTCTCTCTTTGCCTTCTGTTTAGGGGGCCTCCGCTTGAACCTTGAGGTGGGTACAGAAAAGACACCACCTTTTCTCCGCTACGTTTTCCAGTGGGGAAGACTTTCTGTTGCCCCTAACTTAGAAGAGGAGTTTTCAGACTGAAAAATCAACCAAAGGCATCCAGTGTGTTGGGAGGTGACTCACCAGGAGCCCAAGGGAGCCTTCCTTCCTGACAAAACAGGGAAGGGGCTGAAAGGGTGCAGAGCCAACTCAAACTTTGATAAAGGCCAAGATTGAACCCAGGGACACTCTACCACTGACCCACTTCCCCAGCTCTTTTTATTTTTATTTTTTTTATTTTGAGACAGGGTGTCACTAAGTTGTTGAGGCCAGCCTTGAATTTGTAATCCTCCTGCCTCAGCCTCATAAGTCTCTGGGATTTCGGGCATGTGTGACTGCTCCCAGCTGAAGCCTATATTTTTACTAGACTGTAAGACCCAGGAAGGCAGGGATTTGGGTCTGTTTTGTTTCCAGAATACACCTGGTATTAACTGACTAAGCGATGTTATGAGGTATATCAATGAATTAGAGAATGAAGTGTTACAGGAAGGTGGGTCAATCAGGCAACAGGGAGAGGGAATGGACAGAGTAGGGAAGGAATTCTGAGGGCGTGGCAAGGGCGAGAAGGGTCCACCTGCAATGAAGTGGCTGGGCGCAAAGCCCAAAGGGGACCAGTGTAAGTAGACACTACAAACATACTCCACTACCTTTACTTTTAGGGTTAGGACTTCATCTTTGCAGTAACTGTATGGTGATGCCTGGCATAGAATTATCTGTTGAACATTCAGTGAATGAATATTCTAGATCTAATCAAAGATAGAAGCACTGGCCCTTGACTCCAGCAATATAGTGGCTTCTCTGGAATTTCCTCCCGTGATAACTGTCATCATTCTTTTTCTTAAAGCCTCTCTTCCCAGTTTACTCAGAGCTTTTGCAGACATTGCCTCATCTGATCCTTATCACAACCCTGAGAAGTGGGACTCATTAGCTTCATTTTACAGATGTGGAAGCAGAGGCCAATAGAGGTTATGTGACTTCACCAGAATAAAATACTGTGAGAAAGAACTCAGACCTAGTGTTGCCAGAAGCTTAGTCCTTGGCCCTGATGCCAATCCAATAATGAGGACACGGTTTTGAGAAAAAGGAAAAAGAACATTTATTACTTTGCCTCTGTCCTAGAGGCTGTGATTTTGCCCATTAGTAGGAACAGGGGGCTTTTAAAGAGGTGACTCAGAGGGTTCATTCCACCTGTTCTCTGCTGGAGTTGTAATTCACTTGTGAACTTGGGAGGCAGTTATTTCTGAGATCTTCTGGTGACATCCCCAAAGTCTGGATGACTTCCTTCCTTTGGTGGGTGTGTACTCGGGGACAGATAACTCTGCCTAGGATACAGAAGAAAGTTAATCCTGTTTCTCCTGAGATTAGGGAGGAGAGAGATTAGGTAGGAGCAGGGGGAGAGGAAAAGAAAGAAACTTGTCCATTTTAAGAATAAGTTGCAGGGCTGTATGATGCCTGGCATAGAATTATTGTTGAACATTCAGTGAATGAATATTCTAGGTCTAATCAAAGATAGATGCACTGGCCCTTGACTCCAGCGAACTAGTGGAGTCTACTCAACAGTAGAGTGCTTGCCTCGCATTGTGAGGCCCTGGGTTCGATCCTCAGCACCAAGTAAAAATAAATAAAATAAAGGTATTGTGTCCAACTACAATTAAAAAAAAAATAAGTTGCAGTGGCAGAGCAGCAAGGGCTATAGTCAAAGCATAAAGTGGGTCACTGTTATACAAGCCTCAAAGGTCCCCACATCCAGGATCCTTTTTGCTTTATCATTTTTTAGGAAAGATATGATTAGCAAATGTGAAAGAGAGCACAAGACGACATGTAGGTTCACTGCTAAGTGGGGTATCAGTAGTTACAATGATAATAATTATTAACACACTTCCTGTGTGTTAGGTTCCTTTGTGTTAAGTTCTGTTCCAAGCATTCCAAGCACTTGATACGTCACCCCACTTATGCCTCTACTACTTTTTTTTTGAGGGGGGATTGGGGATTGAACCCTGTGATTAAGCACTGAGCCATATCCACAGCCATATATTTTTTGAGATAAGGTCTTACTAAATTGCTTAGGACCTCACCAAATTGCTGAATTTGGCCTTGAGCTTGGGATTCTCCTGCATCAGCCTCCAGAGACACAGGGATTATAGGCATGTGCACCAGGCTGGGCCCAGCTTTATTTTATTTTTTTTGAGACAGGGTCTTATTACTTTGCCCAGGCTGGTTTTGAACTTGTGCTTCTCCTGCCTCAGCCTCCCGAGTCACTAGGATAACAGGAGTGTGCCTAAAATTTAAAGGGCTAAAATGGAGAAGGAATGAAGGTCTGTTCCGTAACATCCTCTCCAGTTCCATGTACATTCTCAGAGGTATAAACTAGGTGCATTAAAAACGCTTGGGGGCCCTGTTCAGTGGTGCACGCCTGTGATCCCAGCTGCACTAGAGGCTGAGGCAAGAGGCAAGTTCAAAGCCAGCCTCCTCAACGGCGAGGGTTTAATCAACTCAGTGAGCTCCTGTTTCTAAATAAAATACAAAATAGGGCTGGGGATGTGGCTCAGTGGTTGAGTGCCCCTGAGTTCAGTCCCTGATGCCCACCCCCTTCAAAAAAAAGGAAAACAGGGCTGGGGGTGTGGCTCAAGCAGTAGCATACTCGCCTAGCATGTGTGCGGCCCGGGTTCGATCCTCAGCACCACATACAAAGATGTTGTGTCTGCCGAAAACTAAAAAATAAATATTAAAATTCTCTCTCTCTCTCTCTCAAAAAAAAAATTAATTAATTAATGTTTAAAAAAAAAGGAAAACAAACAAACAAAAAAAAGGACTTTTGAGTCAGACCCATCAAGTCTTTTAAGCTTTCATGCCTCTATGTCTTCCTTGGGGAGAATATTCCAAACAATGTTGTTAGGAGAACTGGTGCTTTGTAAGTAGTAGCTGGATGAAGGTGAGCACCCCCACTCTTGAGAGGCCTCAAAGTGTCCGGATGGACTGAGGCTCAAAGCCTGGCTTCTGGTCCTGCCCTGGTGGCTAGAAGTTTGAGGTCCCATTTCCATCTGTAAGAGGGAGAGGCATGTTCCAGGGGCCCTGATGGCCCCACCTGATACTGGACAAGCACCTGTATGGCTGAAGACTCTGTCCAAGAGGCACAGGTTGGAGTCCTGAAAAGCGGGCCTAGGAGAGCTCCTGGTGCTTCTGATGTAGGGATTTAGGATAAAGAGACAAAAATACTGAATCTTAAAGGAAATGCCAACAACCCATTGAGATGCAGAAAACACAGTTGTAAACCTTGCCCATGCCCTTGTAAAATGAAGGAAATACGCAAGTCTAGGGAAAACTGGCATGAAACTGTGCAGCTCCACCCTGGATTCACCTCCAGTCCAGCCCCTGATGCAGCTCTTCTGTAAATACCGGACCTCTGGCCCAAGTCAGGGCTTCTCACCCTTGAGATAGCCCACATTTTCCCTTGAATGTGTATCTACCTTCCTAAATAAACCTCTGTCTGAGGTTTTGGATGGCTGATGCTGAAATTCTGTTCTGTCACATATGCCAAGAACCCCGCTGGTCCTGAATTAAGAGTTCATCCTCTCCTCTGGGGATTCCTTGGACTAGTCTCAGGAGACATCCCTTCTCCCTTGACACATAAAAGATGGAAAAAGAAGAGAACCTCTCTGAGTTTACCTTCTGATATAGTTTGGAATTTTTTTTTTTTCCTTTCTGTGCATGCTAAACAAGTGCTCTACCACTGACCTACATACAGCCCAATATGGGTTTTGTTTTGTTTTTGTACTAGGGGTGCAAAAACAACTGAGCCTCACCCCCAGCACCCTCCCCCACTGGCCCCATTTTTATTTTGAGACAGAATATTGCTAAATTGCTTAGGACCTCAGTTGCCAAGGCTGGCTTTGAACTTTTTTTTTTTTTTTTAAAGAGAGAGAGAGAGGGCTGGGGATGTGGCTCAAGCGGTAGCGCGCTCGCCTGGCATGCGTGCGGCCCGGGTTTGATCCTCAGCACCACATACCAACAAAGATGTTGTGTCCGCCGAGAACTAAAAAATAAATATTAAAAATTCTCTCTCTCTCTCACAAAAAAAAATAAAGAGAGAGAGAATCTTTTAATATTTATTTTTTAGTTCTCGGCGGATACAAACAACATCTTTGTTGGTATGTGGTGCTGAGGATCGAACCCGGGCCGCACGCATGCCAGGCGAGCGTGCTACCGCTTGAGCCACATCCCCAGCCCTGGCTTTGAACTCGTGATCCTCTTGCCTCAGCCTCTTAAGACACTGGGATGATTACAGGCATGTGCATCTACACCTGGATTAATTCACACTTTATCATAGAGGTATGTATGTATGTATAGGGAAAAAAAAGCACAGGATATGTAGGGCTCATTATTATCTACATTTTCAGGCATCTTCTAGAATTCTTGGAACATGTTCTCCACAAATAAGGGAGTCTCTTCTAATTTTGAATTCACTTCTCTGCCTTTGCACCATTAAGGAGACTTGGTGGGGGGGTGCTTCTGTGTGTTGAACCTGGAATCTGGGGCATGCTAGGGAAGCACTGTGCTACTGAGCTACACTCAACTCCAAAAGGACATTTGTAAGGCTAAAAGATACCTGCCCAGGGCTGGGGTTGTGGCTCAGAGGTAGAGTGCTTGCCTAGCATGCATGAGGCACTGGGTTTGATCCTCAGCACCACATAAAAATAAAATAAAGATATCGTGACCACCTATAACTAAAAAATAAATATTTAACAAATAAATGATACCTCCAAGAAGCCCTGACCTTTGCATTGTAGGTTTTTTTAGACGTAATTTGGTGGTGTAACAAATCTGAAACAGTTGTGTCTGCATTGTAGGAGGCATGTATCTTTATAATTTTAAAGAAAATTGTTACTTGCTTAAGGTATCTAAGGTAGCTTATAGCAAAGCAAACATTTTAATAAGCAGATACCCAGCAAATAACACCTCAGCATTTGGGACTCAAATGGGCTATGAAAACCACTGCTACCTCACACCCAAGCCTGTTGTGGTTTACTGAGTGGATGGCACCCCCTACAGGAAAATACTTGCCCCAGAGCAGACTTTTTTTTTTTTTTTTGTACTGGGGATTGAACCCAGGGCCTCACTCACACAAGCTGGTCAAGCATATTCTTATCACTGAGCTACACCCTCAACCGTCAGATCAAACCTTTTCATAGCATGTGCATTACAAATTACAGTTATAGGACCAAAAACTGGATCTTCCTCCCCAGTGTTTTTTTTCATTTGCTTATTTTTGGGGGTCTGGGGACCAAACCCAAGGCCTCACACTATGCTAGGTAAGCACTCTACCTCTGAACTATTCCCCTAGCTCCCCTATCTCCTGTTCTAATGGAGGAGATATCTACAATTATAGAGTCCATGTCTGATTTGGTGTTATGGTTTCTATAGACAGAATAAGGTTGGAGTCCTGGTGTTACCCTTTAATCTCCCAAAGAGATCTTAACCTGATAGTGTCATGACTCCATCACGTGGAATAAATGAAAAGGTAATTCTCAGGCCGGGTGCAGTGGAGGACACCTGTAATCCCAGGGGCTTGGGAGGCTGAGGCAGGAGGATCATGAGTGCAAAGCCAGCCTCAGCAAAAAGCAAGGTGCTAAGCAACTCAGTGAGACCCTGTCTCTAAATAAAATACAAAAAAAGGGAGGCTCTTTTGTGGCTCAGTGGTCAAGTGCCTCTGAGTTCAATCCCTAGTACAAAAAAAAAAAAAAAGGTAGCTCTCTGGATGGTGAGCAGGGTGCAGTCAGATATGGGAAGAGGCTGTCCCAACATGACCAAGAGAGGGAAGTCTGGGAGACTAGGGAGGGTTGCACATCAGAGAAAGCCATATGTGTGGGGGCAGGCCCTCTTCTCTGGACTCCTAGGTTAACTGTGTGATCATCAAGCAAGGTAGGTCTGATTCCCAGGCTGTGGCTGAAGAATGTTAAGCAGTTCAGTGACTTGAGTGTCTGAAGCTACTCAAGGGTCAAGGCAGGCCACATCTGTCTGATTCTGTCTTGTGGTTGATCCTGCCGGATCTTTGTGGTTTGTACAGAGGGATTTCGGCTGGGCTAGGCAGAAGGAGGATAGAACCTGCCAAATCTGTTTCTCTACTATGGGCCATTCTCATTCCTTTCTTTGCCAGGTCTCAACATCCTGTCTGGGAAAAAGGGACTTGGGTGGCTTTCTGGGATGACTTGGCAGCCTCTCAGTCCACCCACTGTGGACCCTCCACCTCCTTCACCCAGGGGCATTTTTGAGCAGTTAGATAACAGAGATGGTACTGGGCCAATCCCAGGGTTGGCACATGGTGTGTGCACATCTCACATCTGGGCCACCAAAGACTCTTGTCCAGAGTCTTGTCTTTTTAGCTCAGTGACAGCAACTCTGCACCAAGATGCTGACCCTAAGTGGCCTTTGAACTTGAGTCCTGCTTAACTGTGGTTCTTGCAAATGAAAAGTCTAAATTTTTGTTTTGTTTTTGCTACTGGCTGCTTGGAATTGCCACCTCACACACATTTCTTATGTCTTTCTTTTTTCTGTGTGTGTGCGTGTGTGCACACACGTGTGCATTTGTATGTGTATATAACTGGGGATTGAACCCAGGGCCTTACACATGATAGGCAAATGCTCTACCACTCATCAACATCGCCAGTCCTTTTTGAATTTTATTTCAGACAGGATCTTGGCCTTGAACGTGGAATTCTCCTGCCTTGCTTCCTGAGAAGCTGGGATTCCAGCCATGTGCCACCACACCTGGTTTCTATTGTCCTCTTGACGTAAAGCAAACATTTATGGGATATCAGGAAACCTATCGGTAGCTGAGATAGTGAAGAATAAGGCTCCTTTGACTTCCTTTTTGGTGTTTGCACTTTTGATATAAAATAATGCACCTGCTGGAGCCTGCCTACGCATGTCCTAGAGCCTCTGGAAGCCTAGGACTGGTGGTGGCTGCTCAGGTCAGGATGAGGACCTGGTGTGGCTTTTCTGGGATGGCCACCTTGCAGCTTCCTGAGCCAGGTTGTAGGTGAGCATGCTGCGGAAGGCCTGGGAAAATTCTGAGTGCTTTGGCGGTTTCAGCACCTTAACCATGAACTGGAGAGTGAACTTCCTGACAAAGAAGCTGGCCCACCAATGACCCAGGTCAGCCTCAGGGAGACCCAGGTGCTGGGGGGTGGTTTCCCCCAGAATACTTGGCACTTCCTCAGGAGCTGTTGCTGGCAGGGGAACCCAAGTGGCACAGGTGGTAGCTGAGGATGGCCACAGGGGATCCGCTGGAGGGGACGGCTTCCAAGCTCTTGCTTGAGTGTCAGTGGAAACCTCGGCTGTGGATCTCAAAGGTGTGACCTTCCCAGACAATGGACAGCGTCTGAGGTGATAATCTCTCTTCTCCATGTGACACTCGTCTTGGGTCTCACATTGTGATGGTGACTCAGGAGTTCCATAGAGCTTCTTGTTTTCCCCTCTTACATGCACTTTTCTTTTCTTTTTTTTTTTTTAAAGAGAGAGTGAGAGAGGGGAGAGAGAGAGAGAGAGAGAGAGAGAGAGAGAGAGAGAGAGAGAGAGAGAATTTTTAATATTTATTTTTTAGTTCTCGGCGGACACAACATCTTTGTTGGTATGTGGTGCTGAGGATCGAACCCGGGCCACACGCATGCCAGGCGAGCGCGCTACCGCTTGAGCCACATCCCCAGCCCACATGCACTTTTCTAAAGTTGGAAGATTTGGCTGTGTTTAATTCCTAAGGCAGATATATGGGGTAGTATGGGGTTAATTGCTTTGCCTTTTCCATCTTCCCTTTTATCGAGAATGCGTTGCTCTTGAGGGAATCCTCCAGGAGCAAAGCAAAGAGCACAGGTAGACAATTTCAGCCATATGATGGTAAATTTCAGCTGTTAACTTCACTGAATTGAGGGTTGGCTGGAAAATTGGTAAAATATACTTCCAGATGTGTTGTGTCTATGAGGGTGTTTTCAGAAATGATTGGCATATGGGTCAGTGAACTTGGAAAGACCTGCCCTGAATGTGGGTGGCAAAATCTAATAGGCCGGGAGACAGAAAGAAGACAGAAAAAAACAGAAGGGGGACACTGGAATACTGGAGTTCACATGCTCAACTCGTTTTTTTTTTTTTTTGTTTTTTTTTTTTTAGTTGTAGATGGATGGAGCTGAGGATCAAAACCAGTGCCTCAAATGTGCTAGGCAAACACTTTGCCACTGAGCTACAGCCCCAGCCCTTCAACCCTTCTGGAACGAGTGCATTTTCTGCTGTTGCTCTCACCTTGGACATCAGACTCCTGATTCTTCAGCCTTTGAACACGGGCTTGCACCAGAGGCTCCCCAGAGTGTTCCAGGACTCAGGTGTGGACTGGGACTGCATCATTGGTCCCTCTTATTCTGAGGCTTCCACTTTCTTAGATTGGTTTCCCCAGCTTTCCACCCTACAGATGACCACTATGGGACTATTCAGCCTCTGATCATGTGAGCAATCTAATAAATCCACCTCTAAGACACAGCATGGTGGCACATACCTATAGTGCCAACTACTTAGGAGCCTGAGATAGGAGGATCACTTGAGGCCAGTCTGGGCAACATAGCAAGGTACTGTCTGAAAAAAAAAATCACCCCATCTTATAATTATATGTAATCTGTTGGTTCTGTTCCCTAGAGAACCATGATTAATACAAAACACTAGGAAGTAGATCCTGTCCTTGCTCTCAGAAGTCATCTAGGATGGGTCCTTAGCAGGAAGACATGCCTCGGAAGAGTGGCAGAGGGTAGGGCTGGGGATGTGGCTCAAGTGGTAGCGCGCTCGCCTGGCATGCGTGCGACCCGGGTTCGATCCTCAGCACCACATACCAACAAAGATGTTGTGTCCGCCGAGAACTAAAAAATAAATATTAAAAATTCTAAAAAAAAAAAAAAAAAAAGAGTGGCAGAGGGTAAATGATGACAAGTCCTTTGCCCTTGAACTGGCCTATCCTTTGAGACCACCAGTCTTTTCAAGACACATTGGCTGAAATTCATAGATAACATTTTCTCTCACAATCTATGTGTTATTCAAAAATTGAGTCAAACCTATAACATTTTCTCTCACAATCTATGTGTTATTCAAAAATTGAGTCAAACCTATTTCTTTTTCTTTCTTTCTTTCTTTCTTTTTTTTTTTTTTTTTTGAGATTCCCAGATAGGGCTCCAAGCTATCCTCCTGCCTCAGCTTCCCAAGTAGCTGATGCTGCAAGTGCAGATCACAACCTTCGCTTCAAATCTGTCTTATCAAATTACATTATGAAATATTTATCATTACTCTTATGTCATCTTATAAAATGTTCAATATTTTCTATTTATTATAACAAAGAATATGCCAATTCCAGATTAATGTTTTTAGTAGTAAATACCTCAATAAATGATGCTCTCTATATTTAAGAAGTATTTATAGCTATTCATTCAAATACAAAGTTTTAAAAAGGGCTGATGGTGTAGTTCAGTCATAGAACATCCCTGTGTTCAATCCCCAATATGGCAAAATAAGCAAATGAACCATCTTGCTGCTTGAGGTGGGTGCTGGTGTTCTCTCTTTGATATAAAGAAAAGAGGCTTTGTATGGTAAGTCAGTTTCCCAAAGATATGAGAGATTTTTTTCAGAACTGGGACTTGCTGCGCTGGTCTTGCTTGAAAGGTTGAAGCTACATGAGCTAGAAAAGCTAGACTTCCTCTATTATGTTGGGAAAAAAACCTGTAGGATTGCTACTTCTGGGATTCCTGAGATATATATGGTGATCTGTTTGATGGTGTCCCTGGGTTCCTTAGACTCTGTTCACTTTTCTTCAATTGTTTTTCTTTCTGTTCCTCAAACACAATAGTTTGTATTCAAACTATTCAAATTCATATATTCTTTCCCCTGCTAATTTAAATGCTCCTTTGAATTCTTTGAAATCTTTTCTGGCAGTTTTCATTTCAGTTAGTGCACTTTTCAGTTCTGGAATTTCTTTTGTTTTCCTTTTTGGTTTTCTCTTTTTTGATATTTCCATTTGGTTTGTATATAATTTTCTTGACTTTCTCCTTTAGTTCCTCCTTCTTCCCAGGGGTGCTTTACCACTGAGTCACATTCCCAAACCTTTTTTTAAATCTTGGGGCAGGGTCTCACTAAGTTGCTTAGGGCCCTCTAAATCACTGAGGCTGGTCTCAAACTTGTGATCCTCCTGCCTTAGCTTTCAAGTCACTGGGATTATAAGGTTGTACCACTGCACTTCACTTCTCCTTTATTCTTTTTTAAAATTTTTTATTTTTAATATTTATTTATTTATTTATTTATTTATTTTGGTTTTCGGCAGACACAGCATCTTTGTTTGTATGTGGTGCTGAGGATCGAACCCGGGCTGCACCATGCCAGGTGAGCCTGCTACCGCTTGAGCCACAACCCCAGCCCCTCCCTTATTCTTTTTTTTTTTTTTTTTTTTGTTATCAGGGATTGAACCCAGAGGCATTAGCCACTGAGCCACATCCTCAGCTCTTTTTATATTTTATTTTAAGACAGATTTTCATTAAGTTGCTTAGTACCTTGCTAAATTGCTGAGGCTGGCTTTGAACTTGTGATCCTCTTGCCTCAGCCTCCCAAGTCACTAGTATTATGAGCATGCACCACTGCACCCAGCTCCTGTAGTTCTTTAAGCATATTTAAGACAGTTGTATAGCCTGGCATGGTGGCAGATGCCTGTAATCCCACCTCTGTACGTGGGAGACTGAGGCAGAGGGTTTGCAAGTTCGAGGCCAACTGGGCAACTTAGCAAGATCCTATCTTAAAATAAAGGGCTGTGGGCATAGTTCAGTGGTATGGCACCTCTGGGTCCAATTCCTAGTAATGCAGAAATAAAGAATTGTAATAAATAAATAAAGCCCTTGTTTAGTAAATCTGCCATCAGGTCTCTTTCAGGGCCAGTTTCTGTTGGTTTACCTTTTCTTTAGGGCTCACCAAACTTTACTATTTCTTTGTATGCCTTGTGATTTTATTGTCAAAAACTAGATTTTTTTTTTCTAATAATGTGGAAATTTTGGAAAAATACTCCCCTCCTTCCTCACAGTTTGCTGTTTTCTGATTTCATTTTTTTTCTTTTCTTCTGTTTTTTTTTTCTTTTTTTTTTCTTAGTTAAAAAAAATTCTTAAAGAAATGGGGTCAGCCTGGGCTGACCCCAAACTCCTGGGCTCAAGGTTTTTGTCTTAGGTTTTTGTTTTCTTTTTATTCTAATAGGCTGTTTCTGGGCCAGCAATCAGCCTGACATATAACATTAAGGTCTTCTCAGATCTTTTCTGAGCCTGTGTCTTTCCCTGGTCATGCATAATGAATCTAATTACCCCACATACAAGGTTGTTTTTGAACATTCTAGTCTTCACTGTCTGGTCTCAAATGGGGAAAAAGAGGAAAATAAAGGGGGGACAAAAGGCCCTGATGTTTTAATTCCCTTGGAAGTCACTTTAGCAGAGGGGTAGGTAGCTTCAATAATGGTGAGCAAATGGCAGTGGCTACTCTCTTTGTCTACCCTTCTGTGATCAGCAGCAGCAATCAGAGCACAGATCCCCAGGATTTGCCAGACAGGGTCCTTTTTGCCCACCCTGGCTCCACAGGAACACCTGCATGGCTGAGCATCACAGGGATGAGGAACAGGGAACTGCTTCTGGATTAAGAGCTAAAATTGACCAAAATTAGCCACATCCGGCCATCTGAACTTCCCCCTGGGAGTTGAAGCCTTCAAAAGAATCCAGAGTTTCAAAACTCTGGCAGAGGGATTCTGCCAATGCAGTTGTTGTCTAGATGCGGGAGACAGATTCCTTGTGCTTCCTTCCATCCTTCCAGCATCCTTTATCCCCATTCTCTCTCTCTTTTTTTTTTTTCTTTTTTCGGTATTGGGGCTGGAACCCAAGGCCTAGTGTTTACTACACAAGTGCTATGCTCCAATCCCCAACTTTTTGTTTTATTTTTATATTTGGTATTGGGAATTGAACCCAGGGGTGCTTAACCACTGAGCCACATCCCCAGCCACCCCTCCCCCCGGCTTTTTTTCTTTTTTAAAAATATTTTTTTAATTATCAATGGACCTTTATTTTATTTATTGATATGCAGTGCTGAGAATCAAACCCAGTGCCTCACACATGTTAGGTTGTGACTCTACCACTGAGCCTCAACCCCAGCCCTCCATAGCCCTTTTTTATATTTTATTTTGAGACAGGGTCTCACTAAGTTACTTAGAGCCTCCTTAAGTTTCTGAGGCTGGCTTTCAACTAATAGTCTTTCTAACTCACCCTCCCAAACTGCCGGGATTACAGGCATGTGCCAGCCCCAATTTTTTATTTTGAAAAATTTCAACAAGTTTTATTTATTTATTTGGAACTGGAGATTGAATTCAGGGGCACTCAACCATTGTTGAGTTTTATTTTGTATTTAGAGACAGGGTCTCACTGAATTGCTTAGTGACTCTTGAGTTGCTGAGGCTGGCTTTGAACCTGTGATCCTCCCACCTCAGCCTCCGGAGCTGCTGGGATTATAGGCATGTGTCACCACACCCAGCTTGAGTAAGTTTCATTTAAAAAAAAAAAAAAAAAAAGAAAGAAATTGTCTGGAAGATATGAAAGATGCTCATATATTAACATGTTTTGGGAGGAAGCTTTGTCACTAAAGAGACAAATGTTTAATTCTCAATACAGACTGACCTAGTGCAAAGTTTGGAGGTGATCAACTTTTTCTCCTATGATAGTATGGACTGGGTGGCAAATCTATTTTAGAAACTTCTTTTGGGGTACATGTGTGGTACTGAGGATTGAACTCAGGGGCACTCAACCACCAAGCTGTATCCCTAAACCTTTTTCTTGTTTTTGTTTTCATTTTGAAACAATGTCTTGCTAAATTGCTTGGGACCTCACTGAGTTGCTGAGGTTGATCCTCCTGCCTCAGCCTCCTAAATTGCTAGGATTACAGCCATGAGCCTCCACACCCAGCCCCAATTTATTTTTTATTTTAAGATGTGATCTTGCTAAATTGGCCAGGCTGACCTTGGTTTGCCTCTTTTGCCTCAGCCTCTCTAGTAGCTGGAGCACCACTGCTCCCAGCCTCATCCTGCCACTTCTAGAACAAGACATTTCTTTGTCTGCATTTGTTTGAGGCAGGTGTGAGTGGGAGAGGAACAGGAATGACCACAAGTCCTCACACAGACCACCAGATCTCCTTCCACATCCCTGAAGGAAGGAGAGCCCCCGGGGTGACAGATGGGTGTGGCCAGGCTCTTCTGTTCTTAGATCCTAGCTTCTTCTGAAGGGCCATCAGGCTGTGCCAGAAAGGACGGAATGATTAAGTTTGGTGTATTTCAAAAGGAACTGCCCCAACATTTCAGGAGGTTGAAAGGGAGAGTGGCCCAGCTTCTTGTGTTAATCATCCTGGGAATGAGGACAGGGATGTAGATCCCTTGAGAGACAGATGCTGGAGCCAGTTCAGACTACACTCCTGTTCCAGCAATCCCTTAGGGATTGGTGAAGGACTGATTGAAGCAGATACTGCATGTAGAACCATCATCTGCTGAAAGCTCGTACTGGCTGGTGACATAATCCCCTATAGGAGTGTGTGTGGCCTTACATGGCAGAGCTGGGCAGCCATGGTCTGATTTATGAACAAAAGCATGTTTTGGGCAGTAGCAAGACAGATGAATTCTAGCACCCCATGGCGGGTGGAAGGGTTGTATATGCTAAGCTAGACAAAGGTAGGCTATGGCCAATGGCAATGCACCTGGAGTTTCTCAAAACTATTACTGTGGCCTGGAGATGTAACTCTGGTAGAGTGCTTGTCTAGTATGAAAGAGGCCCCGAATTCACCAGAAAATAAACAACAGCAACACAACCGAACTGCCTGGGCATCAGTGGCTTGCTGGCACAATACACTTGGATCTTTTCTTTCTCTCTTTGTCTTTTTTTCATGCCAGGGTCACCAGATTGGCAAAATGGTGGTTATGACCAACATGGTTATAGTCATGGTCAAGTTAGATACCTGCACAGGCAAACCATTATCACACCCTGGTGTCCTTTAATACCCAATCATTCATAATTCAATTTCCTAATATTATTATTATTATTATTACTACTACTTTGGGACCAGGATTGAACCTGAGGGGTGGTCAACCACAGAGCTACATTCCCAGCCCTTTTTAAAAATATATGTATTTAGAGATAGCGTCTCACTAAGTTGTTGTGGCTGGTTTTGAACTTGTGATCCTCCTGCCTCAACCTCCCGAACCACTGGGATTACAGGTGTGTGCCACTGCATCCGGCACATGAATATGTTTTTATAGTTGATTGGTTCAAATCAGGATCCACCTGAAGTGAACACATCAAACTGGTGGATGAGTCTCTTTGGTCCCTCTCAATTGTCTGTGACCTTCTCAAGCCTGTGTGAGCCTGGAAGTTCGGGGATGATACAGAAGGGAGAGAGGGCTCCCCTGCACTACAGTGTAATATTGGACTCCCAGCAGGTGGTACTGGAGTTCTTCTGATGTAGTTTGAAAATAGTTCATTTAAAAAACAAAAGAATTCCATTCCTTACATCCTGAGTATAGATAATCTCATTTGGTCCTTAGGATAACCCCAGGAAGTAGCAATTATACCCATCTTACAGATGAAGAAACCGAGTCTGAGGGAGGCTTTCCAAATAAGTACAAGTCAGGATTTCACTTACCTCATTTCACCCACATCTGTTTCTCCTCTGGAATTTCTGTTGACTCAGGACAAGCAGCAGTACCAAATGCCACCACCAACAGAACCAACAGAGCTCTCTTGCTGACAGATTCCCATTCAGGGGACTTTTGAGATTGAAAAGAGGGCTACATTTGACGGTGTCGAGACAACAGGAGTAAACTGCACACACCAGGTGTCACAGAGCAGTGATGAGTAGCATTTTCTCTAACTGCTTCAGATATCCACAGCCCTCTTTATTTCTGTATGGGTTTATCTTGACATGATTGCAGCCATCTTGAGCCATAACCACATGGCTGTCCCCAAAGAAACTCTAGTTGGTTTTTGCTGAATAGTTTTCCAGCCAATTAAAAATAAATAAAGCCAATGGAGTATCATTTAGAGCTTTACAACTGGACCCTGGCACCAGGAATGTGCCTGACTTTGATATCAACTTAGGATAAACCAAGTACATTCTGTCTGGGATGAAGTCACTTTTTGTCTTAATCAATATATATGTCCCTCTTCCTGACTCAAATTGTTGGACTCCAACTAGTCTTGCTGCTGCCCAGGATCATGTTTCTGTCAGTAAGTCTCCCAATAAATTGTATTCTGTGTAATTCTGGTCTGTCTTCTTCTTTATTTTGAGATAGGGTCTCTCTAAATCAGGCTGACCTTGAACTTGTAATCATCCTGTCTCAGTCTCCCAAGTCGCTGTGATTATAGGTATGTGCCCTGGCACCCAGCTCCCAAACCAGTTTTTGAGGTTTCATTGTCCTTTCCACACCCACCCCTCAAGGCTGACACCCCATTTCCAGGCCAGTCTGGGTTTAATTACAGCAACAGAAATGCCACGAGCTAGGAGATTATTGGAATTCAACTTCATGTACTTGTGGAAGGAGCTTGAGAAGTAAAGGTCCGAAATGAGGAGTTTGAGGATCAGAAGTACACCAACGGGGCTGGGGATGTGACTCAAGTGGTAGCTCGCTTGCCTGGCACGCGCGGGGCGCTGGGTTCGATCCTCAGCACCACATAAAAATAAAATAAAGATGTTGTGTCCACCGAAAACTAAAAAAAATAAATATTAAAGTACACCAACCCACCAGTCTGTGAAGCTGAAGTGGGCTATGCAGGGAGAGCTGGTGTCTCTGTGTGATCACAGCCAAGCATTTGGTGAAAGACCAGAAGCTGTCTGTAAAAGGGAAATTGGATATGGAACAGAAGAGAATGAGGACAAACTCATTGGCATTTAACCATGAAGATCTTCACAGTATAATGGCTGCAGTTCCTTGTCTTGTTATTATATGCAAGTTCTTCTATTGACCAACTGGAGGAGATTATGGGGACTGTACTTGACAACAGTGATTCAGCACAAAGAGAAGCTTCCCCTAACCAGAAGTGACACATACCTGCGATTCTAGCTGCTTGAGGGGATAAGGCAGGAGAATGGCAAGTTCAAGGCCACCCTGAGCAGTTTAGGGAGACCCTGTCTCAAAATAAAAAAGAAAATGGGCTGAGGGTATAGGTCACTGGTTGGGCACTTCCTATTAGAAAAATGGGAACTGTTATGTCAGACCTCCTCCAGCCACAATTAATTATAACCCCTTAAGGGAACTGTTGTTTCAAGACCATGTCACAACTCTCTCATGACCATCACTGAAACCATATCACGGCCATCCCTTGTGACTAAGTCATCACAACCCTCACAATGAGAACCTGCTGAGGGTTATACCAAGGCCAACAGACTATTTAAGAGGGTATAAGAAACTAAGGTAAGAACAAAGGGACCTAATTCCTAAAGCCCAGACTCTCTAAGAGCTGTGCTGTCCTCTCTCAGAGCTGCTCTGCCCCATTAGGTCCCTATACTATGCATCTTTATCTCACTCCAATAAACTCTTGCCTGTTACTCTGTACAAATTGCTTGAAATCCTCCACGTGTGGGCTGGGGATATGGCTCAAGCGGTAGCGTGCTCTCCTGGCATGCTTTCGGCCCAGGTTCGATCACCACATACAAACAAAGACGTTGTGTCCGCCGAAAACTAAAAAGTAAATATCAAGAATTTTCTCTCTCTCTTTAAAAAGAAAGAAAGAAAGAAAGAAATCCTTTAGAGAATATAGAGATACTCTATATTCTCCCTTGAATGGGTATTCCCTATGTTTTACTCTTTCTCTCTCTAGATTGCCCCTACTTTCCCTCAACCTAAATAAACCAGTCTATGCCTTTGGAGATAAAGAAGAAAAATCTTTTTTTGGGGAATTGCAAGAATTTGACTCTGTGAACACCCCACCCCTACCCCCTGCCCTGTGGTCACTTTGGCTTCTGAAGGTCTCCTCTATAGAACATGGTACCAAAAGAAACTTTCCTTTGTCCAACTACATAATTACTTTGAAGCTTTCACTTTTTACATTTAGAACTCTGGTCTATAAAATTTTTTTTGGGGGGTGGGGGTTACTGGGGATTGAGCTTAGGGTCCTTCAGCCACTGAGCCACATCCCCAGCCCTATTTTGGATTTTATTTAGAGACAGGGTCTCATTGAATTTCTTAGCACCTCACTTTTTTTTTTTTAAAGAGAGAGAGAATTTCAATATTTATTTTTCAGTTATCAGCAGACACAACATCTTTGTACGTGGTGCTAAGGATCGAACCCGGGCTGCATGCATACCAGGCGAGCTCGCTACCGCTTGAGCCACATCCCCAGCCCAGCGCTCACTTTTGCTGAGGCTGGCTTTGAACTTGTGATCCTCCTGTCTCAGCCTTCGAAGCCAGCTAGGATTACAGATGTGCACCACACCCAGCTTATAAATATTTTATCTTTTCCCAAATAACTACCCATTCACTAAAATTTAAGTATTTCCCTACTGACTTAAGATGCACCTTTATGATATACTAAATTTGCATATGCATCTTGTTTATTTCTAAATTTCTTGTCCTACTCAGAACAAAGGAAGAACCACATGATCATCTCAACAGATTGTGGCAGGGCAGGAGAGGATTTGACAAAACCCAATATTCTAGCTGGCTGCAGTAGCACACGTCTTTAATTGTAGCTACTCAGGAGGCTGAGGCAGGAGGATTGAAAGTCTGAGGCCAGCCTCAACAATTCAGTGAGACCCTATCTCAAAATAAAATTTTAAAAAAGGATGCAGGTGGGGGAGTTCAGTGATAGAGCACTCCTAGGTTCAATCCCCAGGGTCCCCCAACCACATAACCAACTTTTTCATGATTAAAAAAAAAAAAAAACATCTTGCAAAATAGAAATAGGAAGCCGGGAGCAGTGGCACACACCTAAAATACCAGTGGTTTGGGAGGCTGAGGCCAAAGTATCACCAGTTCAAAGCCAGCCTCAACAATGGCAAGGCACTAAGCAACTCAGTGAGACCCTGTCTTTAAATAAACTACAAAAAAAAAAAAAAAAAAAGGGCTGGGAGTGTGGCTTAGTGGTCAAGGGCCCCTGAGTTCAATCCCTAGTACCAAAAAACAACAACAAAAAAAAGAGCAAATTCTTCATCTGATATAGTACTTCAACAACAACAAAAAACCCACAGGTTAACATTATACCTAGTGGTAAAAGAAAAAAGCTTTCCTCCTAAATTCAGGAACACAGCAGAGAGTGCCTGCTCATGCCACTTCTCCCCCACCTCATATTGTTGCATTATGGGTGTACACAGAGGTGGGATTTGTGTGATGTATCCGAACAGGCATACACTATAGCAATACAATTTGTACAATATCATTAAAAATATGGAACATTTCATAAATTTGCATGTCATCCTTGCACAAGGACCATCTAATCTATCAGTGCCACTGTTTCAATTTTAGTCTAAGTAAGCCGCTTACCACTCCTTCTACCCCCATCTCCCCAGCATCGGGGATTAGATCTGGGATGCTCTTAACACTGAACTACATTCCTAGCCCTTTTATAGTTATTATTTATTTATTTATTTATTGTGCAGGGATTGAACTCAGGGCATTGTGCATGGGAGGCATGCACTCTACCAACTGAGCTAGGGTCTTGCTAAGTTGTCCAGGTTGGCCTTGAACTTCTGATTCTTCTGCCTCAGTCTGCCAAGTCATTAGGATTACAGGTGTGTGCCAGTATGCCTGGCTCTTGCCATTCCTATTCAGCATTGTACCAGAAAGTTTAGCTAGGATAATAAGATATTAATATGAAATTAAAAAATCAGTCATATTGAATAGAAGAATTAAAACTACCTCTATTTGAAGAGGACATGATTTTTTGGGGGGTGGGGGGTACCAGGGATTGAACTCAGGGGCACTCAACCAATGAGCCACCTCCCCAGCCCTATTTTGTATTTTATTAGAGACAGGGTCTCACTGAGTTGCTTAGCGCCTCCTGTTGCCTAGGCTGGCTTTGAACTCAAAAACCTCCTGTCTCAGCCTCCAGAGCTGCTGGGATTACAGGTGTGCACCATGACACCTGGCAGGACATAATCTTGTATATTAAAACAACAACTTGGGCTGGGGATGTGGCTCAAGCGGTAGCGCGCTCGCCTAGCATGCGTGCGGCCCGGGTTCGATCCTCAGCAGCACCACATACCAACAAAGATGTTGTGTCCGCCGAGAACTAAGAAAAAATAAATAAATGTTAAAATTCTCTCTCTCTTAAAAAAAAAAAAAAAACAACAACTATAGAACCCAATTAAAAAACTATTAAAAATGATAAATAAGATTACAGGAAAAAAGATCTATATAAAAAATCAATTGGATTTCTATACACTAGCAATTAACAGTGCAAAAATGATTAAAAAAACAAGTCCACTTAGAATAAAAATAATAAAATCTTAAGAACTTAATAAAAGAAGTACAAGATGTAGAACACCAAAACCAACAAAACATTATTGAAAGAAATTAAAGCTCTAAATAATGGAAAACCATTCTGTGTTCATGGATCTTTAATGTTATTAAGATGGTAATACTCTTCATATCAACCTACAGATTCAATGCAATCTTTGTCAAAATCCCATCTAGTATACTTGCTCAGTTTTGACAAGCTAATCCTGATATTCAGTGGAAATTCAAGGAACCAAGAATAACAAACATATTTAATAAGAACAAAGTTTGAAGCCCCACACACTATGATTTCCAAATTTGTTGTAAAATTACAGTAGTGACTATAAATGTGATTCTGGTAGAAGGTCAGCCATGGAGATCAATGAAATAAAATAGAGTCCATAGAAAAACCAACTCATTTTTTTTTTTGAGAGAGAGAGAGAGAGAATTTTTAATATTTATTTTTTAGTTCTCGGTGGACACAACATCTTTGTTGGTATGTGGTGCTGAGGATCGAACCCGGGCCGCACGCATGCCAGGCGAGCGCGCTACCGCTTGAGCCACATTCCCAGCCCTGACCAACTGATTTTTAAACTTTTTTTTTTTTAATTGTGGTAAGGTAAGGTACATATAACATAAACATTTACCATCATTTTCCCCCCTCTTTATAATGAGGATTGAATCAGGGGGGTTTAACTACAGAGCCACACCTCCAGTTCTTTCATTCATTCATTTTTAAATCTTGAGACAAGGTCTCACTAAATTGCTGAGGCTGGCTTTGAACTTGCAATTTCTCCTCAATCTCCTGAGCCTCTGGGATTACAGGGATGCACTACTGTGCCCAGCTTTTTAAAAAACAATTATTTTGGGGGATGGGTACCAGGGATTGAACTCAAAGGCACTTGACCACAAAGCCAAATCCCCAGTCCTATTTTGAATTTTATTTAGAGACAGAGTCTCACTGAGTTGTTTAGTGCTTCGCTTTTGCTGAGGCTGCTTTTGAACTGGTGATTCTCTGGTGTTAGCGTCTCGCCACCACGCCAGGCCAATTTTCATAATTTTTTTTAACATTTTTTTTTTTTAGGTGTAGATGGACAAAATACAATGCCTTTTCACAACGCCTTTACTTTTATGTGGTGCTGAGGATCAGAACCCCACCCCCACCCCACCCCAGGCAAGCGCTCTACCTGAGCCACAATCCCAGCCCAATTTCCATAATTCTTTAAAAAAGAATTTCTGTTTTGCAGTGCTAGGGACTGAACCAGGAGCAAGGGCATGCTTGGGAAGCACTCTTAACACTGAGCTGCATCCCTAGCCCAGGTAAAACTGGAACTCTACACACACTAAACAATAATTTGCCATTCTCCTTTTCCTACAGTCTCTGGCAATTTATTAAGTAGAACTTTGCAGCATTTGTCTTTTTCTTAATATATTTATTTTTAGTTGGACACAATACCTTTGTTTTCTTTTATGTGGTGCTGAGGATGGAACCCAGGGGCGAGCGCTTTACCGCTGAGCCACAGCCCCAGCCCAGTATTTGTCTTTTTTGTGACCACTCTGTTCACTCCGGCCTAATATCTTCAAAGTTCATCAATGCTGTAGCATATTGCAGAGTTTCCTTCCTTTTAAAGGCTGAATAATATTCCATATATACATATAATGGAATATTATATATACATATAATATTCCATTATATGTATATACCACTTATCTCCCATTGACAGCCATTTGGGTTAATTCCACCTTCTAGCTACTTTAAATAATGCTATGAACATGGGTATACAAATGTCTCTTGGGCACCATACATTCAGGAATTCTTTGGGTCATATACCCAGAAGCAGAATTGCTGATCATTAATAATTCCAATCCTGACACTAAGAAGCCCACAGGCTCGCAACCCGGCCTTTCCCCACTGGCAGCAGCTAAGGCTATTGGCTCCGTCCTTCCCGTCGTACACGAGGAGCGGCAGCGACCTTGGGGGTGAAGAGGGAGGTGCCGCGACTCCAAACCACCTCTTCCAGGTCGATCCGCTGCGCGGGAGCCCGTGGCCGCCCACGGAGCATGCGCCCTGCTCGGATAGGCCGCGCACTCAGCTCTGGCTGCCATCTTGAGTGAGGGTAGAGCCAGATGCTGGGTCCTTCCCGGCTTTGGCTGAGCCTCACTTCACCCCTTATCCGCGAACGGATCCTTTCTGTGTTCCCTCGGAGGTGAATAGAATCGGCACCCTGATTGACAGGAAAAAGATGCCAGTGAGAAGCGGGTTCATTTTGTATTTTGCCAGGAAGTAAAATGGAGGCTGTTGCGACAAGGCGGTTGTCTCCAGATCTGCCTTCTCGCTCAGAGCCCGGGAAAATACACAGTTCGAGAGAGACGCTTCCGGGAGCTTTGCGCCGGGTCTTTTTCTTGGTGCCGATTCCCATCCGCAGCTGCACTTTTTCCCAGTGCACGCCTGGTTGTTCCTAGGGTTTCTTCACGTATTTTTGTTTCAAAGGAAACTTTCCTATTGAAGCTTGCGTGCCTATTCTATCTAAATTGCTAACACTCCCTAGTGCCCTTCTCCATCTTACTTTCTTCTTCGTGCTTATAACCATTTCACCTGCTAAATATACTAGTTTTCTCTGTTTCTCGCCAACTGGAACGCAAGCTCCATGAAGGCAAGCACTGTTTTGTCCACTGCTGCAGTTCCAAAAACAATGGGGCCTCACAATGGAGCCATGTAATGGGCTAAAGAAAAATCTTTCCAGCACAAGTTAATTTCTTTCCCCAGTCTTAGATTTGTTTCCTTTCCTTCCTCTTGCCTGATTAAACTCCAAAGTGCTTCACCACTCCCAAGTCCCATCCCATGGGAAAAGTCATACCTGAATTGATGAGAGGACAGCACGTAGCAAAAATTGGCCATTACAAAAGCCGAACATGGATCAACAGGGTTTTTTGGATCATTTGTTTTCTTTTAGGTTCTCAGGGTCTGGAAACTCACTGACCTTCACAAAAATAAGATAAACAACTCTTCTGACCATCCGTCTGGGACCTGTGCTTCTTCCCTTGCAAAAAATCATGGGAAAAGTTCACTCCTTCCCTTGCAAAAAATCATGGGAAAAGTTTGATGTAGGGACTGAGGAAATAGTTCAGTTGGTAGAGTGCTTGCCTAGCATGCACAAAGTCCTGGGTTCAATCACCAGCAAAACACACACACACACACAGTAAGGCCTGGCCCCCAGCTGGTAGGCTTAACAGGAGGTGGTGGAAACTTCTGGAGGTGGGTCACAGGGGGTTGTGTGTCCTGGACTCCCTTCTCTCCCTTTCACTCCTCCGCATCCCCTTTTCCTCTCCGGCTCCCCACCACGATGTTCTTTTTCAACAAAGGCCCAAAGGGAAGGGCCAAGTGATCACGGACTGAAACCATAAGCCAAAATACATCTTTCCTTCTTTTAAGTTGTTTATGTCACAATGATGAAAAGCTAACAGATGGTGAAGCAGCCTACTGGGCTCCCTACAAAGAAACCCTGACATCAGGAAGCTAGGAAGCACAGTGGTTGAGCATTTATCTTGTGTGCCTGATTCCTGGGTTCCGTTTCTCAGCATGGAAACATTGCGTTTATATAAGGAAAGAAGTGGAGAAAAAGAAGACCTTTTTTGGATTCAGCAACAGAAGGAGCTCAACAAAGAATAAGATGACGGAGCCAGGTATGGTGAAACACGACTGTAATTGTAGCTACTTTGGGAAGCTGAAGCAAGAGGATCGGAAGTTCAAGTTCTTGGCCAGTCTCAGCAACTTAGTGAGACCTTGTCTCAAAATTTGAAAAATGGCTAGGGATGGAATTTAGCGGTAGAGCATCTCTGGGTTCAGTCCCAGTATAGGGGCTGTGTGTGTGTGTGTGTGTGTGTGTGTGTGTGTGTACAAATGTCACCCTTGATTGAAAGTTAAATCCTAGTTAATTTTAAAGTATTAATACTTGAATTGTCTTTAGTTGATAATTTCTAAAATATTGGAAAAGTTTCCCCTGTGTATCTGCACAAATCTAGATCTCCGAACTCCAGATGGTGCCTTAAGAAAAATTTGTAGGGCCAGGTATGGTGGTGTAGGACTCTAGTCTCGCCTAATGGGGAGGCTGAGGTGGGAGACTTTTGTGAGCTTACAAATTTAAGAACAGCTTGGGCCGCATAGTCTTAATTCTCAAGGAAAAAAAAAAAAAACAGAAATTAAGAATAATTTACACATATTGCACCACATTTTTTCACAGATTAGATGTATTGATGCACTGTTTCAGGCAATATTGTTTTGCATGTTCCCTTACATATAACAGTCAGAATTACAACAAATCTCATCCTTCTAAATGATTTAGTTTGGTATCACCATGGAGAAACAAAATTGGAAGAAGTGCTAGTTATGATACCAATTAATTCTAACCAAAATTTAAGAAAGAGTCTCCATTTATGAGAATGAAATCATGTACCATATCATGATGAAAAGCTAACACAGATGGTGTGCTGGTGTAAATTAGCATTGTCACAATTATGTACTTGGAACCAAATAATTTTATTTATTTATTTTTTTAGTGACCACTTAAAATTTAACATAATTATTAACAAGAAGGAAAAAACTGCCTGATGTGGTGGCACATGCCTGTAATCCCAGCAACTCCAGAGGCTGAGGCACAGAGGATTGCAAATTCAAGTCTCAACAACTCAGTGAGACCCTGTCCTAAAATAAAAACTAAAAATGGATGAGGACATGACTCAGTGGTAAAGATCCCCTGGGTTCAATCCTTGGTACCAAAGGAAAAAAAAAAAAGGAAAAAGAAACTATTGGCATAAAATGTTTTGTGAAAAACTGTGAAACCTTAGAATTTCCAATACTGGGAGATGAGTACTTATTAAATAGCTAATTATGGGCTATTAGTCAAACATTAACAATGATAAAGCAACATGTATAATATATAAAGCAAAATCAAACTTTCACTATGATTTATGTGTGTACATAGTTCATATGCACACGAACAAGGAAAGGAGGAACACTTGAAAAGCAAGTTCTTTGATTGTGGATGGACTTTCTAGTTTTACCAATATATTGGTTGTTCATTTCTTCATCAGTCATTTTCACCAGCTACTTAGCTAGTTGTAAATGTTAAACTCAGGGGGCTGGGGATGTAGCTCAGTGGTAAGGCACATGTTTAGCATGTGTGAGGCCCTGGTTCCATGCCTCCTTTCCCCCCAAAAAATAGTGTTAAAAGTTTCAAGACAGGTTCTGTGGCTTGAGTAGCTTGTGCAACACAGTAAGATCGCTTCAGAAAAATAATTCTCAACTAATTCAGAATCATACCAGTTATCTCTATTTTAAATTTAAAAATTTAAGGAGTAGTGTTTTTCTTCAATCCCTGGGTTGCAAACCTTCAAACTAGCATTAATTATTTTAAAAGTTTCTTTGTAATGTTTAAGTGAATATCTGAAATGAGAAAGGTTTATTTTTAAGTACTTTTTAAAAACAGATACAACTTTTTTTATACCTTTATTTATTCATTTTTATGTGGTGCCAAGGATCGAATCCAATGTCTTGCACATGCTAAGCAAGTGCTCTATCACTGAGCCACAACACCCCCCCACCCCCGCCACCAGGTGAGAAAGGTTTAATTATAAGAAATTCATATTCGGGGCTGGGGCTGGGGCTGTAGCTCAGTGGCAGAGCACTTTCCTAGCATGTGTGAGACACTGGGCTCGATCCTCGGCAATACATAAAAATGAATAAATAAAATAAATATATGCTGTCCATCTACAACCACAAAAAACAAATTAAAAAAATAATTCCAGACATTAAAAAAAAAAAGAAACAAAAGAAATTTGTATTCAGAGAGGTCCAGTCTCCTCTTGTCGGTAATCAGTGTCTGAAGGAAATAATCACAAACTGGATGAAAGTATAAGCTCATAAATATGCAAGTTACAATATGCATTTCCCCTTTACTTTGGCTCTGGGGATTGAACCCAGGGGTGCTTTACACACTAAGCCACATCTCCAGTCCTTTTTATTTTTTGAGTCTTGCTAAATTGCTAAGCCTGGTCTGGAACTTGTGATCTTCCCGTCTCAGCCTCTTGAGATTTATTTGCTGGGATTTATTTATAGATGTGCACCACCACATCCAGCTACATCTCCTTTTTAACCTCTCCCCCACCCTTTTTGGAACTGGGGATCAAACCCAGGACTTTGCCACTGAACTGTATCCCAGCCCAAAATCCCCTTATTTTTGACAGGCGTAGAGGTGCACACCTGTAATCCCAGGGGCCCTAGAGGCTGAGACAAAAGGATCCCAAGTTCAAGGACAGCCTCAGCAATTAGTGAAGCCCCTAAGCAACTTAGTGAGAGCCTCTCAAAATAAAAAACAAAAAGGGCTGGGGATGTAGCACAGTAGTAAAGCAACGTTGGGTTAAATCTCCTGTACCAAAAGTAAACAAAAGACAAAATCCCCTTATTTTTGGTGCTGGGCATTGAACCTAGAAGCTCCCATGTGCTAGGGAAGTGCTCTACTACTGAGCTACACACCCATGGTTGCTCTTTTCCTTTAAAAACAGATTCGATTCCAGGGTAAACGAGATTTGTGGGTTTGGGAGCCTACAAAAACCAGATGTGTTGATAGATGAATAAATAGATGTGTTGATGTATGATCACTCATTTAGTCAGGTAAGAGTTTAAAGAATCCAGATTTCATATTCCATGCTTATTTATTTTGAAGGACTATTTTTCTGTAGTTCACTGATTATCCTGGTACTTCCCAGTGATTCTTGAATAAAGAATGTCATGTGATTGGTCTTCCTGGCACTAATGTGTAATTCATTAATAAATGTGCATACTTTTTATTCTTGCAGTAATTTCTATCTCTACCACCATAGGCTTTCCATGGGCAAACTCAGCCTTTTAAAATTATTGTTTTTAAATGCACCACTTTGCTTTAAGTCTAGCGCTGAGGTATCCAAACTTGCTATACATTTAAAGAAAACTTTCTTTTACAATTAAGTGTTAAAACTTGGTATTTCCAATGTATTACATATTTTCATTTAAACCTAGCACTTTCTTTCTTTCTTTTTTTTTTTTTTTTTGGTACTGGAGATTTAATTCAGGAGTTCTTAACCATTGAGTGACATCACCAGCCTCCCCCTTTTTTTGAGACAGGGTCTTGCTAAGTTGCTTAGGACCTCCCCTAAATTGCTGAGACTAGCTTTGAACTTGTGATCCTCCTGTCTCAGCCTCCAAAATCGCTGGGATTACAGACATGTGCCACCACACTTGGCTAAACCTAGCACTTTCTAGAGAGGCTAATAATAATAATTTCATATAAACTGCAGATACAAATCTTAAACAGATTTCGCATAAAAAATTAAGTGAGCTGGGCATGGTGGCACATGCATATAATCCCAGTGACTCAGAAGGCTGAGGCAGGAGGGTCTAAATTTCAAGGCAACTTCATCAGACCCTATATCAAAATAAAAAAATAAAAAGGGCTAGGGATGTAGTTTAGTATGAAGTTCTCTCTAGGATCAATCCCCAATGCAAAAAAAGAATTAGTGAAAACAAATGTCAAATAAGAATTCTGGGGGTAAAAAAATAGAAGCAAATATTTAAAAGCAAATGGCTCTCAGCCTGACTTTCCCATAGCCGTGCAAGTGACTTCCCTGGTCACCAAGGCAGTGCATGCATATTGGGGTTACCTTTACCTTTTCTATAAGTTGTACCAAAACATCCACTTATGTTCTTTAATTTGTACCATTCCTTCAAATAAAGAAATTTGGTACCCCCCCCAAAAAAAGCAAATGGATGGGAATTTTCTCAAATTAAAAACAGACATGGAACTTCAGATTCAAGTTTGTTCTGAATAACAAACAGGGTAAATAATAAGCCCAGAATAATAAACCTATAGAACGTTAAGGATAAAACTCCTGGGCTGGGGATGTGGCTCAAGCGGTAGCGTGTTCGCCTGGCATGCGTGCGACCCGGGTTCGATCCTCAGCACCACATACCAACAAAGATGTTGTGTCTGCCAATAACTAAAAAATAAATATTAAAAATTCTTTCTCTCTCTCTCCTCTCTCTTTAAAAAAAAAAAAGGGATAAAACTCCTAATAGCTAACAGATAAGATTATCAGTTATCTTCTTTTCAGGAATAGAAGGACCCACAAGACAATTAAGCAATATGTTGACAATATCCAAGAAAAAACAACTTTCAATCTGGAATTTGAAACCTAGCTATCCTTGTATAGTGAGCACCAAAAATTCAGTGTATAATTTCACAGACACCGACGGAGATTTAAAATTTTCTAGCAATAATTTTCCAGTGATTTAATGTGGATACACAACATAGCCCTGCTCAGTGATTGGCAAGTTGTTTCCTATCATTTAAAATAACCAGTCACTGTTTGTAAGCTCTTTCAATTAACTTTATTGAATAGTCAAATTGATAAGTTAGCACAGATCAAACAATTGTTTGCATGGGTTACAAATGACTTTTTCTTTTTTTTTTTTTTACAGGAATAAAACAGTGAAAATTACAAACTGTAAAAAGGAAGACAAATCTTGTCTCTAACATTTTAGAGAAGCAAGATGTAACACAGCACATTGAAGATCAATACATATTTGAATTGAGAACAAGAATTGAATGTTACAATATTATACACTACTTTACAAAATTAAAATTTCTATATAAGGATTAGATTTGTAATAGCTAACAAAATCTCAAAATCACATTTGGTGGTCCCCTAGATAATAGCTGTTATGCATCTTTGATTAGAAGAAATAAATCTTTTATTCTAATTATTGCAAAACAGTCTATTAGACTCAATACATTAAATTAAAAACAATGAAGACATATGCAAACTAAAATAAATGGTACTGCTTGAGTGAATATTAGTATGTCAGACTTACAGAAATGTTATTTTAAAAATTCTAGAAATTAGAAAAATAGAGTACTTTTTATGGTAGAACTGTCATGCTCAGATTTATATACCAAGATTGCCCTTGTCTGTTACTTTAGTAGTTGTAGATCTGTAGAAAATTCAAGGATCTTTCATAATTTACAACTACAATAAAAAAAATATGGTATAGTGTAAATATTAGTTGCTTTACATCAAAAAGTAATACAAGATGATAATGGCAGATAGTGCCTTACTGCAAACAAAAAAAAAACTAACTAAAAAACACATTCATATTGCAAAAGAATAATTGTTTTATATATCAATATTCCCAAAAGTTTCATTCATTCTCTTATTACCTGGAGAACAAATATTGTGAATCCTGGAGAACAAATATTGTGAATCCTAACTAAAGTTATGTGTTTTTTTATGACCTGTTATAAAATTATTCTGAATTGCATGTTACACAATATTTAAAATAATTTTTCAAAGTAAATTCTTGAAATACACTAACAAAGTATGTGGTAATAACACAAGTCATATCCACTTAGGGATGTAGTGAGGCACAAGGAAGATTATCCCTAGAAGCACAAATGTTTCCTTCTGGAAGATTTTTCATTACTATTCAGAAAGAACTTATAAATGTAAAAGTTTAAAATTACATTAAATGAATAATTCATTTAATTTCTTAAAATGTAAAAAAATTAGTTCTTTTAAGAAACATCAGTGTGTAATGACGGTTTCTTAAAAAGATGGGAAAATATAAATTTAATTTGCTGTAATTTAAAAATTGCTTCCTAACAAAAGAAAGAGCTTTCAAGAAACCTTCCAATTCAATGTACCACTTGCACACTGAAAATGATTCTTTTTTTTTTTTTTTTGCGGGAGGCTGGGTGTTGAGGGGAAGGACCAGGGATTGAACTCAGGGACACTCAGCCACTGAGCTAGCTTTTGCTTAGGCTGGCTTTGAATTCAAGATCCTCCTGCCTCAGCCTCCTAAACTGCTGGGATTACAGGCATGCACCTCCGCACCCAGGTTGAAAACGAATCTTAACACTGCTTAAAGAGATGGTATTTTCATAAACACAATTATTCTAATCCAGCTGGCAAGTAGTAGTTGTGTACTCTAGAGGGATTTGCTTCTTCCCCACACCAAACAATTCAGTTAAGTCAGCCCACATGGATGTAAACCTGAAAGTTACTATTCATTGGTGATCATGTAAGACCAAGATTGTAAACACATTTTGTAACCTATTAAAACAAAAACCAAAAGTCTTTTCATCAAGTATTATACATGTACATTATCTTTTTAAGAAGTTCATACGAGACAAGATGAATCGGTGAAAACTGAGCCAAACTCTTAAAGATATTAATTATATCACAGCACTGTAAATACACAGATGTAATTTACCTGTTTGTAAACAAAATCTGCTCAGTAAGTTTTGATTATATTCTCTAGCTGAATCAAAAAAGCAGTCTTTTGAGCATGTTCAGCAACCAAGTTTCTTTTATAACTTCAATATATTGGATTTGTGTAATCTTAATATTCACCAAATCAAACAGCAGCATTCATGCTTTAATAGGTTTTAATATCCCAGAATAATAATATCCCAATTTAATTATCAAACTTCTTAGAAAAATGTTACTGATGCATTTGACATAACATTTTAGAAACCTTTAACTTCTTTCATTCATCCTCATTTCACCAGAAAAGCACTTTTATTATATATCACGGAGCAGAAATGTACCAAATAAAAGCACACCTAAAGGATCAAGATAACTAAATTTCTCATTTCCCTATTATCATTGCCAGTCCCAATATTTATGAAGACAGCTCAAATTCTTTTCATTGCAAAGAAAACAGTATGTCCAAGTCATCTGCAGCCAAATCAGAGAACCACCTAATTACATCTTTCACTTCAAATCAAAGTGATTTTGTTCTTCAAGTATAGAGAATACTGACAGATTTTAAAGCTTGAATGTGTTACTTCATATTCTTCTCAAGATAGACTACAGTTAGTTTGCCTGTTTAATTTAACATGATGATACTTTTCTTTAAAAATAAAACAAAACAGTATGGGGTATGGAATTCTAGCTCTTCTACATTCTATTTACTTTTGGATTTCCCAATTGTAAAAAGATCATTATTAATGGATTCATAACTTCCCTCCAACACGTAGTCTCATGAGGTTTTAAATGTAGCAGCCAAAAACTCAGAAAAATAAAAAATATACATGTGGAACACAGAAGTCTTTATTTTACAAAATGTACTTTACCTCTATAATATCTTTTCCTTATTTCAATCTGTAACAACTTGAACATAATTGGCAGCAAAGGAAAAAAGGTATCCAATCATATGTAGATATATTTTGATTTGAAAAATACAGTATTTTCAGAGTTTTATGTTTGAGTCTCTGCTGTAGTCCTTTATTTGCTATAGTTTGTTGAAATCACAGTGAAAACATCTTAATCATCACATTAGTTTACAAATTAAAATAGAAAAGGAAGGTATTACACATTCCCAGGAATTCTGCTTTGTGATTTCCTTAGCAATAACTAAATCAAATTTCTTCATTTGTTCATTTATTTACTTGTTGCTGAATATGCAAGAGGAATTCATAATATGATAACGCAGATTCTGTTCTGTCTTCTACCATGTTTTGAAGGAAGTTTGCTTTCATTGGACTTTCATCCCTTAGAAATAAAAGGCAAAAATATTTTTATATAGTAGATAAAATATAACAGTAAAACAAACAGTGGATTTCCCATAGTTTTTGACTAACTATGATAGCTATTATAATATTTGGCACAGAAACACTGACTCTGCTTGCCTCACATGCACAAGGCCTGGGTTCTAATCCCCAGCACCAGAAAAAAAGAAAGCCACATCTCTATCCCTTTTTTTATATTTTAGAGATGGGGTCTCCCTAAATTGCTTAGGGCCTTCCTAAATTGTTGAGGCTGGGTTTGAATTCCCAATCCTTCTGTTTCAGCCTCCTGAGCTGCTGGGATTACAGGTGTGCACCACCACGCCCAGCTACAGACTTGTTCTTAAGAATATTTGGTTGATTATGTAAACTTTATTTTTAAAAAATTCTTATTAGTTATTGATGGACCTTTATTCATTTATTTGTTTATACGTGGTGTTAAGAATCGAACCCAGTGCCTCACTCATGCTAGGCAAGCGCACTACCACTGAGCCACAACCCTAGCCCAAACTTTATGTTATTTAGGGGGGAAAAGTTTATACTGGAATTAGGTGAAACAGTCTAGATTTTTAATAACATGCTCATTATAAGTCTAGTAATTCTAATCTGGTCATAAAATACAATTTGGTACCATTTATTGAAAAGATATTTTAAATCCATATTCTTTTCCTTTTAATTTTATTTTTTTTATTATAATTTGTTATATATGGCAGGAGAATGCATTACAATTCATATTACACATATAGAGCACAATTTTTCATATCTCTGGTTGTATACAAAGTATAATCATACCATTCATGTCTTCATACATGTAATGATGTCCATCTCATGCCACCATCTTTTTTATACCTCTTGCCCTCTCCCTTCCCCTTCCACCCCTTTGTCCTCTCTAGAGTTCGTCTAATCTTCCCATGCTTCCCCTCCTAACCCCACTATGAGTCTGCCTCCTTATATCAGAGAAAACACTCACACGTGCTAGGCAAGTGCACTACCAGCATACTACTACTCAGCATTTGTTTTTTTGGGACTGGCTAACTTCACTTAGCATTATATTCTCCAACTCCATCCATTTACTTGTAAATGTCATAATTTTATTCTCTTTTACTGCGGAGTAATATTCCACTGTGTACATATACCACATTTTCTTTATCCATTCATCTACTGAAGGGCATCTAGGTTGGATCCACAGTTTAGCTACTGTGAACTGTGCTCCTATAAACATTGATGTGGCTGTATCCCTGTAGTGTGCTGTTTTTAAGCCTCTGGGTATAGACCAAAGATTGGGATATTTGGGTCAAATGGTGGTTCCATTCCAAGTTTTCCAAGAAATCTCCATACTGCTTTCCATATTGGCTGCACCATTTTCAGTCCCACCAGCAATGTATGAGCATGCCTTTTTCCCCACATTCTCACCAATACTTACTGTTGTTTGTATTCTTAATAGCGGCCAATCTGACTGGAGTGAGATGAAATCTTAGAGTAGTTTTGATTTGCATTTCTCTAATAGCTAGACATGTTGAACCTTTTTTCATATATTTGTTGATTGATTATATATCACCTTCTGAGAAGTGTCTGTTCAGCTCCTTGGCCCATTTATTGATTGGGTTATTTGTTATTTTGGTGTTTAGCTTTTTGAGTTCTTTATATACCCTGGAGATTAGTGCCCTATCTGATGTGCAAGTGGTATATATTTGCTCCCAGGTTCTCTATTCACCTCCCTGATTGTTTCTTTGCTGAGAAGAAGTTTTTAGTTTGAATCCATCCCATTTATTAATTCTTGATTTTAATTTTTGCACTATGGGAGTCTTATTAAGGAAGTAGGGGTCTAATCTGATATGATGGAAATTGGGGCCTACTTTTTCTTCTGTTTTACACAGGGTCTCTGGTTTAATTCCTAAGTCCTCAATCCACTTTAATGCATGGTGAGAGATAGGGGTTTAATTTCATTTTGTTGCATATGAATTTCCAGTTTTCCCAGCACCATTTGTTAAAGAGGCTATCTTTTCTCTAATGCATGTTTTTGGCACCTTTGTCCAATATAAGATAACTGTAATTATGTGGGTTAGTCTCTGTGTCCTCTATTCTGTACCACTGGTCTACTAGTCTATTTTGGTGCCAATACCATGCTGTTTTTGTTACTATTGCTCTGTAGTATAGTTTACGGTCTGGTATAGTGATGCTACCTGCTTCACTCTTCTTGCTAAGGATTGCTTTAGCTATTCTGGGTCTCTTATTTTTCCACGATTTTCATGACTGCTTTTTCTATTTCTGTGAGAAATGTTGTGGGAGTAACTTTCAGTTTGCAACTCACAACTACGAGCAGCTCCAAGTGCTAGGAAAACTTATGCTCCTACAGGCCTGACAGGAACACCTGCAGGATGAGGCGCTCTGCTCTAGCGAGCCTCAGAGATTGAGGTCGGAGTTGCCAGGGAACAGAGAAGAGACAAGGGCCTCAGGGCATGATTCCCCCAACTCATAACGCCCCCTTTTCATAGGGACAATGACCCTACCAGTCTGCTTTCCACCGTGTAGCAATATTTAGAGCTTCCTCATAGTGCAGTTACATTAATCATAAGATGATTAGTTTCTAAATGTTATATAACCTGTTTGCCTATGTATGACTGGAGGATGCGCCCATCAATTGTAATCACTTCTGCATTAAACAAGCTTGCTGGAGGTCGGCTGAGGTCTGCCACCTACCTGCTCTCACCAGCTCCTGGTGTCTGTGTTTTGACTCTGTGTCCCCCACACCCACCGCAACTGAGGTAGCCGAGTGACCCACAGCAACATCTGGCACCCAATGTCTGCTCACACCCGTGCACCTCAGGGCTGGCCCCCGGTTGACCTCGGGTAGGGACCTGTTCCCTGTTTTATGTGCTGACGGTTCCTTGAAGGTGAACAAGGAACACCTTTTCCTTGCTCTTACCCTCTTAACCCCTTTCCTTGTCCTTGTCGAGCATTGGCTCCCAAGTTGAGGCACACACTACCATAAAGGTTGGCGTCACCTTATAGCTCTTCCTTCCCCCTTGGTTCACCCAGGAATTCACATAAGGGACTGATCCTCCCAGAATTTGGAACCTTGATTTTCTCTGTTAAAGAGAACTTCCCTCAGGAGACACCATATGGGCATATGGCCTTGACCTAGCAAGTCAAGGAAGTCTCCCACTAATCACAAGACATTGGATCCTAAACACACTCTTGTTTGTCCTTTCCAGGGACTTCTATGTCTGAACCATCCCCTTGGGTTCCTGTTTTTGGTTCCTGTTCTTGATCCTTATAGGGGGTTATTAGTGTGGCTTCATTCATATTTGAGAGACTCCAGGAGGCCTCTAATAAGCCCACTAACCAGTCAGGGCAACATTCCCACCGTACCCCCCACAACTAGCAGTTCTGAAAGCACTGCTTTCTCAGCACGGACTTAAAGTGAAACCAAAAGATATCAATCACTTCTGGCAGGAAGCTGTCTATTTAGCACCCTGGATTGGCCCCGAAACCATAGGGATCCACAAATTTGAATGAAAGTCTTATATCTGCAAGGAAAAAGGGACACATTTTTCCCATGAGGGACACATTCCCCCTGCCTCTTTCATACCGATTCTTCTAGCCATCATTGCCAGCCTTCAAGGTTCTTTAGCAGAAGATATCATTCAAAAGCATAATGACTCTTTGGAGGACAAAACAATGACTCTCCAGGCCTCTGCCTCGAGGATGACCCTGACGTTTCACAACATCCGGCAATCTCTGTTCCCTTGTCCACCTCCCTGTCTCCAAAATATTCATGGAAAGAATTACACTCCTGCTCCGAGAAGAGACACCCTTTAAGGCCCTCGGCCCCTTATCAACCCCACTATTCCTCTCATAACCCCTTTTCCACCTACCCAGTGAATCTCGGTTGCAACGCAGAAAATAGACCCTGGTACTTACTCTTTTACCAGATCTAGCATTACTGAGAAAGGCTTCTCAGGAGTCTGAGCCTGGCTCTCCTTACTTTGAGGAGGTGTAATAGCAATGGTCAGCTCAACTGCAAACATCCTTTGATTGGATGAATCTCCTCAAGGAATGTTTAACTTGTCCACAATATATACAGTGGAAAGCTCCCTTCGAGGAGGAGGCAGAAAAAATAGCAAGAAGCAACCTCTCCTATGACATCACCATTACCCTAGACATGTTGACTGGTCGTGTGCCTATATGAGTCCTTAAGAACAATCCAGAATTGGAAATGTCATTTACTTTAACCTGAAGAGTCTTAAAACATTACACCTCCAAAATATGAACTCTTCAGAAACTCAATCCAGAGTCCCCATTGAGTGGTTTCCCGACTTTTTGTCCCGAGTCATTGAGGCATCCCGACCTGGCCCTATTCAAGATTTGATAGTCAAACAGTTGGTATGGGAAGGGGCTACAGCCGAAACTAGGGCTGCAATTGCCCCCGTCCGCAGTGAATCCCTCTCTAAGTGAATTTCTGCTACTAAAGAAGTATCCCCTTTCTCGGGGCCTATTCAGGCTTTAACAGCTGCTATCAACAAGCTACTAATAAAAAAGAACAATGGACCTTCCCAACCAAGATCTGATCCCATTTGCTGGGGCTGTAATCAGCCAGGCCACATTAAATGGTACTGTCCCAAGAATGGCAGCCACCCTGGCCCCAAGACACCCTGCCCTAGATGCAAAAAGGGTTATCACTGGGAAAAGGACTGCAAACTCTAGCCTTTAAACTCCCCTTGGGGCAACTCTCAGCCCCACCAGTAAGAGGGAACAGACGCCTGCAAATTCGCTAGATGTTACCCATTTGGAACCAAACCCAGAATGACTATTATGCTTGACAGTACTCCTGTTAAAAGCATAGTAGACACAAGGGCTGATGTTTCCATTACATCAAATACAGCATCCAAGATGAGAAGTGGAAGACAGAGCCCGGTCCCAATATACAAGGCATTGGTGGGCACCAGGCCACTAGGAAAGTTATCTCTTCTGTCATGTGGCAGGACATGGAAGGAGAGAAGGGTGCCTTTCATCCCTTGATTGCAGAAGTCCCTAACACCTTATAGAGTAGGGACATCCTGGAGGACACGGATGCTGTCAAAAACACTGATGAGAAAGCCTTATATGATGAAATAATGATACATGACAAGATAGGGCTATCGGGAAGACCAGTGCCCCCCAATTCTAAAGGCCACTGTTCCCTTGACCTCTAAACTTGATCCCATCCCCCTGGAATGGGACACCACAGGTCATATCTGGGTGGAACAGTGGCATATACTAGAACCCAAATTAACAATTCTTAAGCAAGTAGTTCAGGAACAATTAGATCTTGGGCATATTGAACCCTCCACCAAGCCCACACAATACGCCTATCTTTGTAATCCCCAAGAAAAATGGGAAACAAAGATTACTTCAAGATTTGAGGCCAATTATCAAACATATGAAAAAGACAGGTTCATTTCAATCAGGTATCCCTCTAGCCAGCATCCTGAGCAACTATCTTATTGTTGCTATCAACTTCAAGGACCTCAAGGATTGCTTCTTTTCCTTCCCTATAGCACACCAGGATAAACCCTTTTTCGCTTTTACAGTGTGGGAACCTAACACCATGATACCCTCCCGGAGATATCAATGGACAGTCCTCCCGCAAAGGATGAAAAATAGCCCTCCCATATGTCAGGTCTTTGTCTCTCATGTGACCAGGCCCCTTACACAGCATTGCCTGGACATGGATGACATTTTGCTTACTCACGCAGATTCTGACAAACTGCAGATTTGCCTTAAGAGGCTGATGGACAATCTCCAAATACTAGGCCTTTGCATAGCCACTGACAAAGTACAACATTCTGCCCTATATGAGTTTTTGAGCTACAAGATTGCTGCAAAAATACAACCTCTTAGGCCTACCCTGACTATTAGGTCTCAATACTCACTCAATGAGCTACAACAGTTATGTGGCCAGATTAATTGGCTCAGGCCTTTCCTTTGTTTACTTCCTGATGCACTCACCCCTCTGTTTGATTTGCTGAAAAAAGGAGATGATCCTTCCTCAAAAATAAAGCTAACCCCTCAAGCAGAGACAACTGTTCAAATGATCAATGACAGCCTCTCAAGGTTACAGACCCATAGATACGACCAGTCAAAACCCCTACTGGAGATAATATTAATAACATCTGGAGCACCACTCGGTGTTATTTGGCAGGCCCATGGATCCCTATATTGAGTGCATCTGGCCTGGAGTGAATGTCACAAGATCACAGGTAAGCTACAGAGCATACTTCTGGTAGGGTTAATCGTAAGATATTATTATAACAAGATTTTTCACATAGAGTCAGACACCTTGGTGTTGTCATTAACATACACAGAGGTCTCAACACTCTTACAGAATAATACTCTGTTTCAAACTTTACTGTCTGACTTCCCTGGACAGATTGACAGCCATCTCCCCCCGATAAGTTGCTCCAAACCTTGTAATCTCCAAACTTTGGAGATTACAACTCCTAAGATGCATTCCTCATATCCCCATTCCCCACACACCATCGGCACCATGTGTGTTCACCGATACAAACACACACACCTTCGGTGTTATTCTGAAAATTCCCAATGAACAGGACATTTCCCATGTGGATCGCCACTCACGGTCAGTACAGCTGGGAGAACTTAGGGCAATATTACAGGCACTCATTATGAGCTCAGATTCTGCCATTAGTATTTTCTCAGACAGTAAATACTCTGTCCAGGTGGCAAAAGCAATTCTCTATGCAGCTTTTAGATCCACAGGTAAGCCCTATTGACCAAGCTCGAACCTCACAGAAAACAGGAAGTATCCATGGTTCATCCCACATGTAAGAAGATCCCATACTGGGCTTCCTGAATTAATTGCCACAGGCAACTCTCCAGTGGATAAATTTATTTTCTGCAACACACTATCGTTAGACTTCCTGGAGAAAGCATGAATACTCCACACTAAGTTTCACATGTCTGCGAATATTTGAAGGCCTTGTTTCCTGACCTTCTATGACACAATGCAAGCATCTAGTTCAAACTTGCAAAAATTGCGTCCCTCTGGTGCCACTTGGACTACTGCAACCACAGGGAGTAAACCTCCGAGGCCTCTCCCCTAATAAAATTTGGCAAATGGATGTCACTCACATCCCCTCCTTTGGTAAGCTCAAGTATGTCCATGTTATTGTGGACACTTACTCCAAATGTACACATGCTATGGCACAACCAAGAGAGAAAGCCTCAAATGCCATAAAGGCAATGAAAGCAGCAATGTTAATGCTTGGGGTTCCTTGGTCCCTAAAAACAGACAATGGACTGGCCTATACCTCACAGAATTTCAGAATTTCCTAGTGTCATGGAAGATTACCCACATAACAGGCACTCCTTATGACCCACAAGGGCAAGGAATAATTGAAAGGACTAACCAGACACTTGAGGACACATTACAAAAACAAAAGAGTACTCATACATTCTCAGATCCTCACCTTGCATTGACACATGCTCTCTTTGCCCTCAATTTTCTTACCTTTGACTCAAATGGGATAAGCCCTGCATAAAAGCACTGGGGCTCCTTTCCTTCCCTGGCCCCAGTCCCCCAGGTACGGTGGAGACATCCACTTACTAATGCATGCAAGGGGCCACACCCCTTAATTATCCAGGGTAGAGGCTTCACCTGTATTTTACCATCTGGGTACCAGCAAGAAATGTCAGACCAGCCATTGATATCCAAATTCCGAAAAATGAGCCTAAAGGAGAGGAGGAAATCCATCGAGACCCCCCCCCACTGGAGGACACACAAAATAACATGAATTGATCTCAAAATCCTGACGGATCAAGCTATAAGCATGTCACCCACTGAAGACCAGAGCCCTGGTACTCTTTTCATGCTCATGTGGGCATTATAGCCTGCAACTCACAGGTGAGTGCTTAACAGGAAAGTATGTGGAAAGAAGGGCCTCTGCCTAACAGCCTTAATAACTCAAGGCCCTATGCTGGCCTGCCTGATTAAAGTGGGCATACTTCAAAGCATGGCCCCCAATTGTCACTCAGACAGCTATCTACAAAGCAGATGGTCTTTGGCGCCATCTAGCGGCGACAATCCTTCAATGAGCAAAATACTCATGCCACTGCAAATAAAAAAACATGAGAGCAATCCACACCCATTCAATCATGATCAGAATGTTGCACATACTTCTCTCTTAAATCTTGCAGAATACATCCCAAGGACAAATCTCAGGACAGCAGGAGTCCCCCGGACCGACATTGTCATAAAGCTTACTGTCCCTCACAGGCACAATTGCAACTGCAGCACTCAACGCTCTCCTGCACCTAAACGGAAGGATCACACCCAACCGTGTGAAAACCACTCATGCTGTTGCTGAGACTTTAACTGGACTTTTCCTTTCTCATGCATCAATGCAGACAAAGGCTCTCTATATGCTATTTTGCATTTATATGCTATTGTGCATTATTCTGTCACCAGCCCACAAGTACATACATGGTGGATGGGGGCTCCGTCTCCTGGGATCCTTTTACCTGTTGGTCTAGATGATACTGTCTTGCCTTTTTGTTTGCCACTACTGCCTCATCCCAAGCCCAATAGCACAACATCCTTGGAATTTATCACTTTCAATTAGTCAACATGGACCTTTACCATCCTGCATAATGTCTCAGATGCAAACAAAGTGTGTAAACATACAATTTGTTTTCATAATGACATCCTTTGGGAGTCGGGAAGAGGAGGTTTCATGGGCTTTTGGCCCCTTTCCCTGGAAGGGGAAGCAAGAGTGGTCTCTACCAAGGACTTGCCAGCTGGTGTTACCATGCCCACGAACGCTAGGGATTTGCCATTCATGGCCTCAACCCTTCTTACAGCGGTGCCCATGGAAAAGATTTAAAAATATCAGTGAGAACATACCCTTAAGGGGGATTTCCTGGAGAGATTACCTCCCCCTCTCCCGACCCTATTTCCTCTCTGATGAGCTTATCAGTTGGTCCAGGCCCTACTTAAGAGGAGGATAAAAAATAAAATTCTCATTAAATACAGTACTTCTCAAAAGACATATAGAATGGATAACAAATGCTCAAAATACAAAAGAAAAACTGTCAGGAGATTTTTTACAATTAGGCAAACAATTATTATGTGGTACTTACAAATGTAAAGATGTTAGCCCTATTGTCACCATGGATGCCATCTGAAAAATCCCTCAGCTACCTATGCTACTCGAGGTCATGTGTGTGTTAAGCCATCTTTCTTTGTAACCTCCACTCAGTCACAAGAATTGTAATAATTCCCACTGTGAGTTGACCAATTGTTGGAACTCCTCCATTAAGACAGCAGTGCTAATGAGAATACCCCACATGCTGTGGTTCCCAACGGAGGATGAGTCCTCCATTCAAGAGGTTCATTTTACAAAAGATATTTCCCTTTCCAGAGTTAGGCGAGATTTTGGCATTACCACTGCTATTATTGCTGCCTCCCTTGTCGAGGTTACAGCTGCTACCGCCACTGGTATAGCTTTGACCCAATCCACAATAGATGCTACAACCATTAATCAAGTAGTGCAGCTCTCCACCAGGGCCCTGACCACCCAGGAGCAACTAAACCTGCACTTGCAAGGAGGTATCTTTATATTACAACAACAGTTTGACCTTACTGATGAAAAAATTTATATGCTTCAATTAAATGTCAGAGTACCTTGCAGTCCTCAATTTCTGTATGTTTGCCAAACCCCTGTTTCAGTAAAAAATGTAACAGAAGATCAGCTTGAGCTAGCAAATAGACTTAAGGGACTTTGGGATATGGCTTTCAGAAATTTCACTATGACGCTGCATTCCCAGATTCTCAGCCTAAACGAAACCAGAGCAAATCTAATTCTTAACCCCTCATTTCTACAGCAGCTATGGGATAAACTGTCAGCTTTAATTCACTCTGCTAATTGGATCCTTGCTGGCATTGGCATTGCTCTTCTTGTTTTAATGTATGTTTTTTTAAGGTGTTTCCAAGAAAGGCTCAACAAAACAGAAACTAAACAAGCTATGATAGCTTATGCATGTAAGGAAAGTCAAAAGGAGAATAAGGAGTCTCCTTCAGCTGTGTGGATGGCAGCTATGATTGGATCAAAGTAGACACCAACTAAGGGCCAATTTTCTATGGGGGATTAGGTCCAAAATCTTGCCACGGTTCTCCGTTTTTTGTCTGTGTCTCTCAGCTTTGTCCCAATATCTCTTCTTTTTTCTCACCTGATTACTGTTTGCTAGTTCTGTGGTTCTATAGTTCTCCTTCCTTCCTGAACACAGCCTGTTCTAGAATCTCCCTACCCTATTGTTCCAGGAAGGACACCTCCTCATTTCTAATTTGACTGGGAGGGATCTTGTATATTCCCTATCCATGGGGTTACCTTGGGCTAAGAAAGTCCTCCCTAACTGGACTTCCTGCTGAGATGGGCCTTTCTCCTCTTTGTCCTTTGATGACCCCTCTTGCATTATACCAAGAGGGACACTATTCTCACAAGCCATTTGTCCAAGGCTGCAGCCTGGACTTTCCTGCCCATGCTGATGTTGAAGCTTCCTGAAGGCTGGTACCAAGCCATATGTCTCTCTTACCAAGTGCTGTGAGCTGGGCCCTCCCTGGAGAAGGCTCTGTGACCAGAGCCAGGGCCCCGCCAGCAGGTGAGGGGATCCTAAGGAAGATGCTGGGCATGGAGGCCATGGGGACATTGGCTACCAAGGAGATAGAGAACTGACCTTCTCAGGGGCAATGCCTCTCCCTCACTCAAACACCTCACATCACCCTGTTTGGCCCTGGAGAATGGCTGGTTAGTCCAAGATGAGTAAGATTCCTCAGGGAAGGAACAACCTAAGACAGGCACAGTCGCAGAGGGGCCATCAGGACAAAACTTAGGGGCCAACAGAGGTGGGGCATAGACCCTCACCCCACCAACTTTACAGGGGCCTGAACCGTCACCCCTTCTGAGGGAGTCCTCCTGCTCCCATGGCTGCTTTGCTTCCCACGCCCAGCTCATATCGGGACCCAGGTAGCAGAGACCTGGCCAATAGCAGTTGCCTACCCGCCACAGCAGGATTTGCTTTCTAATTTTATGTTGGACCACAGGGAAAGGGCAGCTGAAGGAAAGGGCTATTAGAATGTTTTTCTCGTTTTCCCCCTTCTCTTCCGCATGCCTCTTTGCCTGTAGTTTTTTCCCTTTTTTCTTCCCTTTTCTCTTTCCTTTCCTTCTCTTATCACGGTTCTCCTTTGGCTACAAATTTAATAAAAAGGGAGGAAATGTGGGAGTAACTTTAGGTTTGCAACTCACAACGACAAGCAGCTCCGAGTGCTAGGAAAACCTATGCTCCTACAGGCCTGACAGGAACACCTGCAGGATGGGGTGCTCTGCTCTAGCAAGCCTCTGAGAAACCACATCCTCAGTGATTGAGGTCAGCGTTGCCAGGAACAGAGAGACAAGGGCCTCAGGGCATGAATTTCCCAACTCATAACGCTCTCTTTTCATAGGGACAATAATCATATCAGTCTGCTTTCCACCTTGTAGCAATATTTAGAGCTTCCTCATAGTGCAGTATTAATCCTAAGATGCTTGGTTTCTAAATGTTATATACCTTGTTTGCTTATGTATGACTGGAGGATGCATCCATCAACTGTAATCACTTCCGCATTAAATGAGCTTGCAGGAGATCAACTGGAGGTCTGTCACCTGCCTGCTCTCAGCAGCTCCAGGTGTCTTGTGCTTTAACTCCGCATCCCCCACACCTGCCTCGATTGAGTGTAGCCGAGGGACCCACAGCAACAGAATGTCATTGGGATTTTGATTGGAGTTGTATTAAATCTGTATAATGTTTTTGGTAGTATGATCATTTGATAATATTAATTCTGCCCATCCAAGAACAAGGGAGATCTTTCTATCTTCTAAGGTCTTCTTTAATTTCTTTCTTTAGTGTTCTGTAGTTTTCATTGTAGAGGTATTTCACTTCTTTTGTTAGGTTGATTCCCAAGTTTTTTTTTTTTCTTTTTTTGAGGCCATTGTAAATGGGGTAGTTTCCCCTTTCAGAGGATTTGTCACTGATATACAGGAATGCCTTTGATTTATGGGTGTTGATTTTGCATCCTGCTACTTTGCTGAATTCATTTACTAGTTCTAGAAGTTTTTTGGTGGAATTTTTTGGGTCTTCTAGGTATAGAATCTCATCATTGGTAAATCGTGCTAATTTGAGTTCTTCTTTTCCTATGTGTATCCCTTTAATTTCTTTCATCTGTCTAATTGCTCTGGCCAGTGTTTCAAGACCTATGTTAAACAGAAGTGATGAAAAAGGGCATCTCTGTCTTTTTCCAGTTTTTAGAAGGAATGTTTTCATTTTAATTCCATATTCTTTTAAGAGGTTTGCTTAAGCATTAGGATTAGGCCACATATATCTATGATTCAAAAAAACAGGTTCTTGCAAGGCCAAATTGTTTTAAAAATGAAAAATTTGACTTACCTTATTATGTAAAGTACTGGGAAAAATGGTCTTTGCTCTCTAAGCCAGGAGATAAAAGCTACTGTTCTGGCAGATTCTGGTGTATCAAGTTCTGGAAGGTCTGTCTGTTAAATAAAACCAATGTACTCTAATTATATATTTAATGTATGGTCTATAGTACTCCTCAAATTTTAATGTTGCTGAGTTGGTGGCACACATCTGTAATACTAACTATTTAGGGAGTCTGAAGTGGGAGAGGATCTCAAGTTTAAGACCAGCCTGAGCAATTTAATGAAGTCTAGTCTAATTAAAAAAGAGGTGGGGGCTAGGGATATAGCTCAATGGTAGAGCACTTGCCCAACATGTGTTCAATTCTCAGTATCAGGAAAAAAAACAAATAACAACCACATATATTAAGTACCTGGTGATTTTGTTGCACCAGACACTAAATACTTTGGGCTTGGAGTTCATTTTGTTTCTGTTGCTGTTATACTAATGCAGATAAGAGGCAACACATAGGTGGATGGGCATGGCTGTGTTCCAATAAAACCTTAATTACAAAAACAGGTGGAGACCTCCTTAGGTATATTTTGCTTAACTCTTCTCTTCATTTTATTATGATATTTAGAATTAATTGGTTCATTCAGATGGTTATTACAAAGATCATGATTCTTTATTGCTTCATTACTTAAAGTACCTGGTCATCTAATCCAGTAGTTTTGCTCCGGGCCTGAAAGCTACTGCTAATCCTGGCTATAATCTTTTTTTGGGGGAAGGGAGTACTAAGTATTGAATCAGGGGTACTTTACCATTGGGTTATATTCCCAGCCCTTTGTTTTTTATTTTGAGACAGAGTCTCTATAAGTTGCTTGAAATTGAGATCCTCCTGCCTCAGCTTCCCAAGTCACTAGGATTTGCAGGTGTGTAACGCCACACCCGGCCCTGGCTATAATCTTGACATAAATCTTTTTTTAAATGTATGAAACCCCAAATGACATCTATGAACAGTCATAGAACCCTGATATATAAAAGTTGGATACAAACTGGCAGTAGGGACTGAAAAATGACACTATATGAGATGATCTATTATTATTTTTTAATAGTTTTTTAAAAATAATATTTATTTTGGGCTGGGGATGTGGCTCAAGTGGTAGCGTGCTCGCCTGGCATGCGTGCGGCCCGGGTTCGATCCTCAGCCCCACATACCAACAAAGATGTTGTGTCCGCCGATAACTAAAATATAAATATTTTTTAAAAAATAATATTTATTTTATTTCTTAGTTTTAGGTAGACAAAGTATCTTTATTTTACGTTTATGTGGTTCTGAGGTTTAAACCCAGTGCCTCATGCATGCTAGGCGAGCACTCTACCACTGCACCACAACCCCAGTAGTGTTTTTTTTTTTTTAATATTTATTTTTTAGTTGCAGTTGGACACAATACCCTCATTTCACTTATTCATTTTTATGTGGTGCTGAGAATTGAACCCAGGGTCTTGCATGTGCAAGTCGAGAGCTCCACTGCTGAGCCAGAACCCCAGCCCCCCCGAAATGATCTATTATTAATTCTAACTTTAAAATTCAAAACTATCCATTTTACAAGTGATTTATCATGGGTTATTTCAATCATTCCTCCATAAGCAAAAACATTCTAATTTTTTCCCCACGGTACTGGGGATTTAACCCAGTGGCACTCTACTGATGAACTACAAACTGTATCCTCAACTCTTTTTAATTTTTAAATTTTGAGACAGTGTTTCTGTTGAATTGCTGAGGCTGGCCTCAAACTTGTGATCCTCTTGCCTCAACCTCCTGAGTTGCTCGGAATACAGACATGCACCACCATGCCTGACTAAGAGCATTCTTATTTTACAAATCTGATTACTGAGTGACTTGTCCAAAAACACACAATTAGTGACAGACAAGAGTCCCATTATTACTTTTTTCAATAATCAACATTAATTCAACCAACAATGACCACCTATTATTTGTTATGTAAACCAGTACAGCAAATTAGTTTAATTCTCTCTCCAAAGCAGCAGTTTAAAAGATCTTGCAAAAAATAAGAAATCACTTGTCAAAACCAAAAATGTCACAATGCATTAATGCCATCTGCAGCAAATCCTTTTTTGATCATTAACTAAATTAAATGCTTTCTCCTCAAAATAGAACACTGTGTTAAACACATAAGAATAGACAAATCAATAATGCAAATCGACAAAGAATCCCATTAAAACATAGGCACGGTGATGCACGCCTGTAATCCCAGCTACTTGGGAGACCGAGGAAGGAGGATGTCTTAAGCTCACAATTTCAAGGCCAGACTTGGAAACAGAGCAAGACCTAGTCTCAAAATACAAACAAACAAGACAAAAATGTAAAATGAGGGTATTTTCAGTTTGAAAGAAAAATAATGTGGGTTTATTTTCTCATTTGGAGGTATACACAATATGAATTTCTGATTTCAAAATAGAATATTCATATTTTTGTCACATGTGAAGCATCCTTTAAGTCATCTATAATCACTAAAATAAAAGCATCTTACCATAGTCTGTGGAATTGATGCATAGTTTTGAACTCCTAAAACTTGAGTGAGAAAATTTTGTGCACAATTTTTTCCAACCCAAAGCATCAGTACCTGTGAAAGGAATAAAATTATTTTGAGAGGTAGCCTAATAGTGTATTCACTCACCTTTACCACTACCACTTAGTATGCTTTAAAAGATCTAAAGGATGAGTATATTTAGTGAGTGTACAGCCTGTAACTGAACTAATAACAATTCAGTATTTACTGGGATGAGACATTTCATGCATGGCATAAAACAGAGGCTGTGAAGGCAGCAAATGGCCAACAGGAATATGTAGGTTAAAGAGTACGTCCTCTGTTCAAGAAGAGAAATATTAAGAGGAATGAAGCCAAATGCTAAAAAAGATACACTAGTTAGAGGAAGAAGGGTCAAGAGTTGTCAAACTACTCACAGAGCCTGCATCCATGAGGAAAGCCCCATCTCTACTCAGCTTCTCCACAGAGAGTTGAAGGATAGGAGGCTGAGGTATGGTTCTGTCATTGATGTTGAGTGCTCCCTGGGGAATTAAAGATTAAGGCTTTCAGGTACAGAAAATACAGTCACAATTAACAACAAAAAGGAACGTTACCTCTAAGAGTATGGGCCTTACTAGACAAATTATAGTTATTCACAACTAAATATGAAGATGATACAGAAATATTTACCACTTATCTAAACAAAGCCACTGTGAATCCCAAGAAAGCCAAATTAACTTTTTTTTTCGATAGTGGGGGTTGAACTCAGCAACAACCCCAGCCCTATTTTGTATTTTATTTAGAGACAGGATCTCACCGAGTTGCTTAGTGCCTTGAATTTGCTGAGGTTGGCTTTGAACTTGCGATTCTCCAGTCTCAGCCTCTCAAGCCACTGGGATTATAGGCGTGTGCCAGCATGCCCAACTCCAAATTAACTTATTAATTTTTTGGTACTGGTGATTTAAAGCAGGAGTATTTAACTATGGAGCTACATCTCCAGCCCTTTTTATTATTTTTTAAGACAGGTTCTCTCTATTGCTTAGACCCTCACTAAGTTGCTGAGGCTGATCTCAAATTTGTGATTCCCCTGCCTCAAACTACCTGAGTTGCTGGGATGGTAGGTGGACGACAATGTACCCAGCCAAAACTAATCTCTGATCTTAGCTAGATTTAAAAACAAATGTGACAATAGGCTGGGGTTGTGTCTCAGTGGTAGAGTGCTTGCCTAGCATGCATGAGGTACTGGGTTTGATCCTCAGCACCACATAAAGTAAAATAAAGATATTGTGTCCACCAAAAACTAAAACCATTGAGTTACATCTCCAACTCCTAAATATGCTTAATTATGATAAAGATCATGATAATAACAATGCTAATAATGGTGGAGGTAGTGATATAATAGTTATGATCTATATGGTGCCTATGGCCAGGCACTGTTCTAAGTGATTTACAAATACTAATTCATTTAATGTTCAAAAGCACAAAAACATCAGAATTCAAAAATTAAGTACAGCAAACAAAATTAAGTGTGGAAAATAAGGACAGGAAGAGAGTGTACTTGTAGAGGACACTATTACTCAGTGCTTTTGCTTTCAGCATCACTCCCATCTTGCACTCCCTGTTGTTTGAGAGACCTGTTCTTTTCACTTTGGTGATGAGCCTTTTAACTCAATACTAGTAATACAGTACTTTGAAATTTCTGGCCTTGGGAAAAGTGGGGAGCAGAAGAGACTATAACCCCGATACACCCAGTGAGAAATTTCCCCCAGTGATTTTCACATGTGAACTAAGAAAATGGAGCTTTGTCTTTTTCAGATGGTGAGGAAAGGAAGTTGCTCTGTTTTCTACTCTATATTAGAGAAGGCTGATCAGAAACTATGAAACTAATGCAGAGTCTTTAAATCTTAAAGTCTAATAGATTCTCTCTAGTGGTATCCATATTATAGACATAATAAATTACATTTGATATTTTTGTTAATTTGTCATGATGTTATATATCTTTTTTTAATTTTAATATTTATTTACTTATTTTAGTTCTCGGCGGACACAACATCTTTGTTTGTATGTGGTGCTGAGGATCGAACCGGGGCCGCACGCATGCCAGGCAAGCGCGCTACCGCTTGAGCCACATCCCCAGCCCCATGATGTTATATTTTAATGTGAAAAAAAAGTAAAGCCTACTTAATTGAACACACTTAACTGAACTTAATCCAACAGGATTAATCTACAGTTATATATACATATATTTATTTTTGTAATATAAATTAATAATGTTCACAAGAGTTTTCATTTGCAAAAACAAAACAAAACCCTCACATTTCACAATTTAAGTTATCTAAAATTCTTTACATTTTAAAAGGTTTTAACTAAAACACTATTTTCAACATACAATATCTAAACTTGATCACAATTTTAGAAAGATTATGACTTCATGCTTATGACTTTAACCCCAGTAAATTTTCTATCAAAAGCCAAAAACATTACAACTTGGAAAAGTATTTTTTCTTTAATTCAAGGACACTGTTACACTGAACATTGACCTAGGTGTTCAGGTATAATCTCATGCTCAAGATACAGATCAATTTGTTTAAATAAATAAGTAGATTTCTCTGGTCAATTTGATAATCTCATACTTTCTTAGATCTGCTCTAGAGATTTGTCTTTGGAAACTGAAAGACACTATTTTCCAGAGCTTCCCTAAACTGAACATTTTTGTAGTTTGTTATTTATTTCTTTTTTGGTACCACGGACTGAACACAGGGGCATTTAACCACTGAGCCCATCCCCAGCTTGTTTTTTTTTTTTTTTTTTAATTTTGAGACAGGGTCTTGCTAAGTTGCTGAGGCTGATCTCAAACTTGAGCTCCTCCTGCCTCAGCTTCCCAAGTCACTGGGATTACAGGCATGTGCGACAGTGCCTGGCTCTAAAATTTCTTTACATAAACTTAGCAAGCAATAAATAAATAAAGAATTTTAATAACAGATCCTTCTGTAATTCTGTACTAGACTAAATATGACATTAAGCTTATAAACCTTTAAGGAAAAGCCACTAAAAAAGGAAATTGATCTTACCTCATCAGAGAGATTGTCAACTCTATACAAAGTGGGATGTGTTGTAAGCATAAGGTAAACCAAGGGCTGATTTTTCACTTGACACATAGCAAAGATGCGTTCATCTAGACGAGCATTTGTCCCAGTCTGGAATGATTTCTATAACAAAAAGCAAAACAAAATATAGAACTTTGTAAATGTTAGTTGTAAAAAGATTATCTTCTGACAGAATTGGAAGATTTAGTGTAAATTATTTAAAAAATAATATATATATTTTTTTTAATATTTATTTTTTAGCATTTGGCGGACACAACATCTTTGTATGTGGTGCTGAGGATCGAACCCGGGCCGCACACATGGCAGGCAAGCGTGCTACCGTTTGAGCCACATCCCCAGCCCTAAAAAATAATATTTTAAAAATATTAAAATATTTTAAAAATCTTTTTTTTAAATTTATTTTTTGGTGTAGATGGACACAACACAATGGATTTTTTTTTATGTGGTGCTGAGGATCAAACCCGGGTCCTAACGCTCATGCTAGGCGAGCACTCTACCGCTGAGCCACAATCCCAGCCCTTAAAAAAATCTTAAAAAATATTTTTTAAGAAGTCACACACTTCTTAAAAAAAAAAAAAAAAAAATATATATATATATATATACACATATATTAAATAGTATATTAAATGGTGACCATAGGTTTATTTAAATGTCTTATTTAATTAACAAACCATGGCAAAGTTATTTGATCTCCTTGGTGTCTGTTCCCTAATCAATAAAATAGGGTCATCTCTTTTACTCCTTTCCATCAAAACCTCATTATTCTCTATGAAGCTAATTAATGTGCTCAGCATTTACTGAAAGAAATGGTAGCTACCCTCTATATGCCATATAGAGAAAGTGACATAATGATTAACACTACAAGAAGGATGACACTACACTATAGATAAAATAAGGACCAATGACACCCATTAAATGCTCTATAAATGCTGAGTGATAATTGACGATGGCTATCATTGTTTCTTCCACTGTTAAAGAAATAAGCAATGTACCAAAGCTTAAAAATCAATGACGGGGATGGGGATATAGCTCAAGTGGTAGCACGCTTGCCTGGCATGCTCGAGGCACTGGGTTCAAACCTCATCACCACATACAAATGAAAAATAAAGATGTTGTGTCCACCGAAAACTAAAAAATAAATATTAAAAAAAAAATCAATGATGATGGTAATACAAATGAGGACAACTGCTTAGTAGAATAGCATTACAGTGAGGGCTGGGGATGTGGCTCAGGCGGTAGCGCGCTCGCCTGGCATGCGTGCAGCCTGGGTTCGATCCTCAGCACCACATACAAACAAAGATGTTGTGTCCGCTAAAAACTGAAAAATAAATATTAAAAAATTCTTTCTCTCTCTCTCAAAAAAAAAAAAGAATAGCATTACAGTGAGATTTAACTGGTGATTCAGCTTTGTGGGGAATAATGAAGTTTTTTTTTTAATTTTTTAATATTTATTGTTTAGTTTTTGGTGGACACAACATCTTTATTTGTATGTGGTGCTGAGGATCGAACCCAGCGCCGCGTACATGCCAGGCGAGCGCACTACTGCTTGAGCCACATCCTCAGCCCGAATAATGAAGTTTTGAGGTAAGGTTTTTAAAAAGTTCCAGTTGATGAAAAGGAGTAAAAAAGAGACAGAGGGAAACAACAATGAAATTATGCTTTGAAACAAATGCACTTACTACAAATAAAAGATGATGTTATGGTTTAGATGTGAGGTGGCACCCAAAAGCTCATATATGAGAAAATGCAAGAAAGTTTAGATATGAAATGATTGGGTTATGAAAGCCTTAATCTAATCATGAATTAATCTTCTGATAGGGATTAAATGGTAACTATTGGCAGGTAGGGTATGGTTGGAGGAGGTGGGTCCCTGGGGGCATGTCTTTAGGGTATATATTTTGTCCTTGTTGAACAAAACTCTCTGCTTCCAGTTGCTATGTTCCCAGCTGCTGTGCTCTGCCACACACTTCCACCATGATGTCTGCCTCACATCAGGACCCAAGGAATGAAGTCAACCATCTACAGACTGAGACCTATGAAACCATGAGCCCCCAAATAAACTTTTCCTCCTTAAAATTGTTACTATTAGGTCTTGTTGGTTCAAAAGTCATCCCAATTAAAGAATAGTAGGTTCCCTATCTCACTTGGAAGAAATTATATATACCAGACAGGCAGATGTTTTTTTTTTTTCTTTTGGTACAAAGGATTTAACCTACTAGGGGCACTTAACAAGTGAGCCACATCCCTGGCCCTTTTAATTTTCTATTTTGAGACAGGGTCTCACTAAGTTGCTGAGGCTGGCCTCAAACTTATGATCCTCTTAACTCAACCTCCTACAACTGTTAGAATTACAGGCATACACCACCATACCAGGATACAGGTAGACCTAGGGAAGTGAAAAAGTACAGAAATTAATAAGATCCAGAGCAGTCTTTGATCAGTGCTTTTAATAAAAAGCATTAACACGAAGCTAGGTTTTTATTTATTTTGGTATTGGGGATAGAACTCAGGGGCACTTTACCACTGAGTTACATCCAAGACCTTCTCTTTTGAGATTGAACAAGGTCTTGCTAAGTTGCCAAGGATGTCTTCAAATTTGTTATCCTGTGCCTGGCTTAACATGAGCTTTTAAATAAAAATTTATAAGACCTGGGATTGGTAGCACATGCCTGTAATCCCTGAAACCTGGGGGGCCAAGGCAGGAGGATCACAAGTTTAAGGCCAACCTTAGCAACTTAGTGATACTTGTCTCAAAATAAAAAGAGCTGGGTATGTAGCTCAGTGGTAAAACATCCCTAGGTTTAATCTCCAGAACCTAAATAAATAAATAAAATAAAATAAAAATAAAAATCTATAAGGGAAGTTTACTTAAAGTATAATTCTGGACACGGGACAAATAAGCCTATTCCACCAGCCTAGAGTTCTTTCTCTTGGGGGAGGTAAAGAAGGTATAAAGAACAAGCAGGGGAGACATAAATAATGAGTCAAATGAAAAGTCCTATAAATAAAGCTATAAAAAGTGCCTCAGGAGGCTGGAGTTGTAGCTCAGTGGTAAAGCACTTGCCTAGCACATGTGAGGCACTGGGTTCGATTCTCAGCACCACATAAAAATATAAGTAAATAAAAAATAAAGATACAGTGTCCACCTATAACTTAAAAAAAAAGGCTATAGGATCACAAAAGGAAAGGCAACTGGGCATGTGGCTCAGTGGTTAAGCAATCCTGGGTTTAATCACTAGTAACAAAAAGAAAACTCAACACCCAATTCCTGTGTTAATGCAGGAATATTCAGAGATTAAATGATTAGACCATAAAAGCTAGAACCTAATAGGTTCATCCTTATTTGAATGGACTAAGTGGGTGGTAACTGCAATAGATGGGATGTGGCTGGAGGAGGTATGTCACTGGATGTGTCCTAGAAGAGTTTTCCCGGCAGCCCTTTCCCCTTGGACTGGCTGTCATGTGGCAATCCTCTGCCATCCCCTTTTAAGGTGATGTTCTGCCTCACTTTGGGCCCAGAGCAATAAAGTTGGCCCAACAGAGACTGAACCTTTGAAACCATAAGCCAAAATAAGCTTTTTCTCCTCTATGTTGTTTTTGTTGTACACTTGGGACATAAGGACAAAAAGCTGACTAATACACAATAATCCATATCTTGAATACCTTTTTCCCCCCAGTACCTGGAATTGAATCCATGAGTGTTCTACCTCTGGGCTACATCTCTAGCAGTGTTTTGAGACAGGTTCTTGCTAAACTGCTCAGGCTGGCCTCAAATGCATGATCCTCCTGCCTCAGCCTTCCAAGTCTCTGGGATTGCAGGCATATATCACCCCATCTGGTTCATATCCAACACCTATCATGTGCTTATTCCTCCAGTCTAACTTTGACCAATATTTCCCCATCCTCTTCACCCCTGAGTCTCTGGTAACCACCATTCTATTTTCTGTTTTTGTTTGTTTTTTTAGGTTCCAGGTATAAGTGAGAACATGGAGTACACGTGTCTTCTTGTGCTAGAAATAAAATATATGATTCATGTTTTCGAAAACTGAATTTTTTATAACATTTTAATGTTTAGTATCTCTTATGCTCAAGGAACTTGCTTTAAATCAATTATTCTTAAATTTTTTTGGCTGTAAATCTTTTCAAGTTTCAAATAAGAGGTCAGGTCCCTATCCTCAGAAAATTTAACTGACATAAAGTTAAATAATGTTTAGTGTTTCACATAATAAAAATTTTGGCTTTTGTCATTTTAACTGTGCTAGTTTCTGGTTTTGTTTTTCTTACCTGTTTAAGGAGAGCCAATACAAAAAGTGGAAAAAGTCTCAAAGAGAAAGGAACCATGAGTCCAGGCTGCTGGTTACTTAAGACTGAAGATCGGTAAGCTGCAAGAGAGTCAATGACGGCATTCACTAGAGCATCTCGGGCGTCACTCAGACTGGCAGTCATGGACCTGTCAACAGCTAATTGAGGTAAGGACAGGGACAAGAGACAAGACAAAATTTAACAACTGCACTGTAAGCATAGATAAGGTAACTTTTTAAAACTATACTGAGCCTCTCTCTGATTTATTATAAACATAATGAGCCAAAATTTACAGATAAAAGTATGCTCTGGAGAATCAAGCTAACCTCTTTTGAAATTTCTTTTTAGTTGTAGTTGGACACAGTATCTTGATTCCACTTCGAACCCAGGGTCTTGCATGTGTGCAAGGCAAGCACTCTATTGCTGAGCCACAACCCCAGACCTAATCTGCCGTTTTCTTAGCTGTATGCCAGTTTGACAAGAAACTCAACTCCCCTGAGCCTACATTCCTTTCTTCATAAAATGGAAAAACTACTTATTATTAAATTGATTAAGCCACCATTTTAGTTTATACCACTGAGAAAGGGAAAAACCCTGAAATTAAATAGAAAAGGGAGGCTGCTTTTCTGTCACATGGAGTTTTTATTTTAGAAAATTATTTAGACAAATTTTCATCATCAGTTATGTCACTGTTTTGCTTTTTGGTACCAGGGATTGAACCCAGGGGTGCTTAACCGCTCACCAAATCACATCCCGGCCCTTTTTCATATTTCATTTAGAAACAGGGTCTCAGTGAGTTGCTTAGTGCCTCATTAAGTTTCTGAGGCTGGCTTTGAACTCAGGATCCTCCTGCCTCAGCCTCCTAGCCCTGGGGATCACAGGCGTGCGCCTCCATGCCCAGCAATTATGCCTATACATGTTTCTGTATACCAAAAACATTTTTTTTCTTAATACTAAAAATAATGTAATTGTTTTGAAGACTTCTCAACCTGCAACTAAAATCAATCCATGTGGTATCAAAAACACATTTAATGATGTTATTAAATGCTATGACCAAAATTTACATGTAGGTTGGAAACAAAAATATTATTATCAATAACAACTCTTAACACTTCATCAACTCAAGATAACTCTGATTTGAAAGATGACAAAACATGAAAAAATGTGCATACCTGGCTCAACCAAATATGATAGCAGAACTAATATATACAAAAGGTATTGTGAGGCTTAATGGGTATGAGGTCCTGGGTTTTAATCCCTAGCATCACACACAAAGAAAAGAAAAAAAAAACTATTGTGAAGATTTCTTTTTAAATCCATAAATATTGCCTGATACTTATTACTCTTATAATAATAATGATCATTCTGTTATTTTGAGGTGGTCTTGCTAAATTGCTGAGGCTGGCTTTGAACTTGTGATCTTCCTGCCTCAGCCTCCCAAACCACCAGGATTCAGGCATGCAGTGCCACGGCCACTGTTTGTATTTTGCAGTACTGGGGATTAAATTTCATGAGAGAACATAGTCTAACAATGAGCTATTTTTTTTTTTTTAAAGAGAGAGAGGAGAGAAAGAATTTTAATATTTATTTTTTAGTTTTCGGTGGACACAACATTTTTGTTTGTATGTGGTGCTGAGGATCGAACCCGGGCTGCACGCATGCCAGGCGAGCGCGCTACCGCTTGAGCCACATCCCCAGCCCCACAATGAGCTATTTTTAAATTTTGAGATAGGGTCTTGCTAAATTGCCCAAGCTGGCCTGGAACTTGCAATCCTGGAACTTGCTCAGCTACACAGTCTTGGAATTACAGGCATCTGCCACCATGTCCACTCCATGATCTTCAAATTTTGATAACATAATAACACGAAAGTAAGGACTGGATCCTCTAACCAGGCTCGATGAAAGAAAATTTTCCCAACAGGAAATTCAGAAACCAGTAACTATTCCTGTTATAAAGTAGATTTAAATTTGAAGTAAATGGGCCCTATGAAAGTCTTTCCTGAAGGAGAAAGGTGGCAAGAATCAAACTGATATTAAATTTTGTATGTCTGAAAAGAGGAAAAAAATATCAAGGAGACTAGGTATATGGCTCAGTGGCAGAGCACTTCCCTAGCAAGGGCCTAGGTTCAATTCCAAGTACCACCAAAAAATAAAAAAAATAAAAAACGACCACCAACCACCACCAAAAAAACCACCTTATTAAGCACTAATTTTTCATTATTTTATTGCTTTTTTTTAATGTATGACTGTAGAATCCATTTTGATATGATTATACAAGCATGGAATATATCTTATTCTAATCAGGACCCCATTTTTGTGGATGTACATGGTGGTGAGAACACCATGGTAAATTCATACATGTACATAAAAAAATTATGTCAGATTCATCTCACTACCTTTTTTTTCCCTATCCCTTCTCCCTTCCCTTCATTCCTATTTGTCTAATCTACTGAAGTTCTATTCTACCCCCACCCCTTATTGTGGGTTAGCTTCTACATATCAATAAAAACATTTGACCTTTGGGGTTTTGGGGATTGGCTTATTTCACTTAGCATGATAGTCTCCAGGTCTATCCATTTACTGGTAAATGTCATAAAGTCATTCTTCTTAATAGCTAAGTAACACTCTATTGTGTATATATACACAAGACAATTTGTTAAGCATTAATATTAACTATTCTGTTAGATATAGTTATTTTAGTTCAAAGGACATAAATATAAATAGAAAATAGTTTAATGGTTGCTTAAGGTCAGTGAGAGATGGAGGAAGGAGTGGGCACTAACTGCTAATGGGCATGAGATTCTTTCTGGGTGATAAAAATGTTCTGAAATTAGATTGTGATGATGACTTTATAACTGTAAACTTTCTAAAAATAATGGAATTGTAAACTGCAATGGGTGAAATCATAGCACCAGATCTTTTCTTTTTCTTTTTTTTTAATATTTATTTTTTAGTTTTCAGCGGACACAACATCTTTGTTTGTGGTGCTGAGGATCGAACCTGGGCCGCACGCATGCCAGGCGAACGCGCTACCACTTGAGCCACATCCCCAGCCCAGCAGCAGATCTTTTCTTTTTTTTTTTTTTTTTTTTTAATAAATATTTTTTTTTAAAGAGAGAGTGAGAGAGGGAGAGAGAGAAAGAGTTTTAATATTTATTTTTTAGTTATTGGCGGACACAACATCTTTGTTTGTATGTGGTGCTGAGAATCGAACCTGGGCCGCACGCATGCCAGGCGAGCGTGCTACCGCTTGAGCCACATCCCCAGCCCAGATCTTTTCAATGAAATAGTTACAATCACCCAAACATTGAAAACTGTAAAGTTAGTTACGTAAAAGAAAACAAAATTAGGTGGATTTGTCGAATGGTATTACTTGCAAAATATTTATAAGTGATAACAACTCTTACCCATATTGGCCAATAACCCCGAAATTGCTTGAACATCAGCTCCAAGAAAGATTTCATTTAGAGTCGAAACTACTGGCAAACACAAAGTATGGACACGAATTCTTCTTTCACCTTTGGGAAAACACACAATAGTAAGGCACAACTATATACAAAAAAGATTATGTTAAACTCATTTCAACTTAACCAAGTAGGATTATAGGAAGCAGAGACCTATAAAAATTTTAGTTGGTGAAAATCAAAGCTTTTTTTCAACTATAAATTTTTTTTGTTCACATTATTACAAAATAGATAACAGGGATTGTATTTAAATGATAGTATGCTAGGGTTTTTTTTAATTTTTAAAAATTTTAATTTGTTATAAGTATGCTAGGTTTTTCTAAATCTCCTTTCTAAATTTTCTGGTTACTTCTTTTGCAATAAAATTTCTGAGTTAATATATATAAAACATCACTACTCTTGCTTGTTTTATAGTCTATTTTTTGACATTTTAGCCTATTTTTGACATTTAAAGTTTAGAAAAACTTTATACTTCTTAATCGCAGAAAGAAATTTTTGTATGTAAGTTGCATATGAAATGTAAATTTTGTTAAGGCTTGGACCCTACTTCCAGGATATTTCATTATGTATATGCAAATATATCCACATTTGAAAAAAATTCTAAATCAAAACCACTTCTAGTCCTAAGCATTTGAGATAAGAGATGCTCAACCTGTATATGATTCCATTTTTTGACACTCCTGCAAGACAAAACTCTCAGTGGTTACCAGAGGCTGGGGATGGGAGAGAGAGAATGGTTACAAAAGCAAAGGGTGATGCTGGGAATGATGGAAGCAATTATGACTTTATTATGGTGATAGTTACATGACACACTTGTCAAAACTTGCGAATTTTACATTCAAAATGGTTCATTCAACTGAACTAGTGGTGCACACATGTAATTCCAGCTACTTGTGAAGCTGAGGCAGAATCATGAGTTTGAGTCTAGCCTGGGTAACTTAGTGAGACCCAAAGAGTTTAATACCAGTTTGAATCTTGCCACCTTTCTCCTTCAGGATCTCACTAAGTTGCACAGGATAGACTCAAAATAAAATTAAAAAGGGCCAGTGATGTAGCTCACAGGTAGAACACTCGCCTAGCATACTTGAGGCCCTGGGTTCAATCCCCAGCACTGCAAACAAACAAGTGACATCAACACAAACCAACCAAAAACAAAAGAAAAAGGTGCATTTAGTTGTGGAGTAACTCAGGAACAGGGTATGTGCTTAGCATGCACAAAAGCCATGGGTTTGATCCTGGGTACCACCGAAAAAATAAAACAAAATAAAAATAATTGTCTTTTACCATATATCAGTTATACATTTTTACAATGAACAGAAAAGGGACTGAGCTGGGTTTTTTGTCAAATAAAAAAATGGTACCTAGAGACAGAAATCCATCTTACTTTACATTTATAGTGTGTCATATTAATTATAATCATACAGAACATTCCTCTTAAAGGTTTTTATTAAAGTGTCCTTACTTCATACTTTCCATAAATTTTGGAGGGGCTATAAAGATTGAATACATATAACACAGAAAGTCTCCTCCAAAATTAAGGAGAACGTTAACAGACGTTAGGAGTAAAAAATCTTTAAAATAAAAAAGCAAATTAACATGCCCCACATCAGATTAGGTTAAAACACAAATTACAAATTAATTAGGAACAAATAAATCACAACTTAAAAAGTGTTTTCTGGTGGTCAAGTGTCATAGTATGTACCTGTAATGCCAGCTAGTTGTGAGGCTGAGGTGGGAGGATTACTTGAGCCCAGAAGTTTGAGGCCAACTTGGGAAATATAGCAAGACCCCATCTCAAAAGAAAAAAAAGCCAAGTGTGGTGATGCACAACTGTAATCCCAGTGACAGGAGGATCACAAATTAGAGGCAAGCCTCAGCAACTGAGTGACACTTGTCTTAAAAATAAAATAAAATAAAAAGGGCTGGGGTTATAACTCAGTGGTAGAGCACCCTTGGTCCAATTTTCAGTGCCACACACACACACAAAAAAAAGTGTTTTATCATCAGTTTTTTCAAAACTTAACTCAAATATCACTTCTGTGAGAACTTTCCTGTCTACTCTATCTTGAAAGAAAAACTGTTATTTATCCTTTTTACTATCTAATTGCCTATTAGAATTAGGTTATATAAAGGAATTTTTCAACTGAAAAACCAGTGTTTAATATATAGGAGATTCTCAATAAACATCCGTGAAATAAATGAATAAATAAAATCGTTTAGAAAGCCTGGTTTGGTGGCACACACCTGTAATCCCAGCAACTCGGGACGCTGAGGCAAGAGGATAGCAAGTTCAAATCCAGCCTCAGCAAAAGTGAGGTGCCAAGCAACTCAGTGAGACCTGTCTTTAAATAAAATACAAAAGGGCTGGGGTTGTGGCTCAGTGGTAGAGTGCCTGTCTAGCACGTGTGAGGCCATGGGTTCGATCCTCAGCACCACATAAAAATAAATAAAATTTAAAAAAATTTAAAAAAAAATAAATAAAATACAAAAAAGGGTTGGGGGTGTGGCTCAGTGGCTGGGTGCTCCTGAGTTCAATCTCCAGTACCAAAATAAAATAGAATGAAACAAAATCATTCAGAAAACTAAAGCCAAACACGTTGGCTTTACCAACATAGCTCTTATGATTGGGAATACTCTTTTGGCTTAAAAAAAAAAAAACCTCCCTCGGGGCTGGGGATGTGGCTCAAGTGGTACGCACATACATGAGGCACTGGGTTCGATTTTCAGCACCACATAAAAATAAAATAAAGATATTGTGTCCACCTAAAACTAAAAAATATTTTTTTAAGAAAAAAACCTCCCTCCAAAGAAAAGTTTATTATAGGCCACAGAGTACCACATCAAAAAACTTTAATATAATATTATGCATACAGTTAACAATATTCTCTCTTAAGAGGATAGAGCTCATGGTTTTTACGATAATTAAAGCAAACAAAAAATATACCTTTGCTTGATGTGTACAAGAGTGCTGACTGAAAAGAAACCAATTGAGTGTCAGTAAGACTTTCTTCTACTGACATCTGTACTGCATACCCAGCATCAGGATTGACATTGGGCAAAGAGAGTAAGTCTGTTGACCTAACGAAGAAGTTCCCATGGAAAGTATGAATGGAAAGACCTAAAAGAGAAAAAAAAAATTATCAAGATGACTTTTATATATCTATATGTGGATATTTACATTTTACCCTAATCATTTATTAGACAGTAAAAAAGTTCAATAATACACAGTATTGAATGAGGTTGAGGAGTAATAAGTGTCATCGTTGCTGTCATCTTTTTTTTGTACTGGGCTTTGAATCCAGCGGTGCTTAACTACTAAGCCACACCCACAGCCCTTTTTATTTTTTATTTTGTGACAGGGTCTCATTAAGTTGCTGAGGGTCTTGCTAAATTGCTAAGGCTGGCCTTGAGCTCATTCTGTCTCAGGTTCCTGAGTCATTGGGATTTACAAATATGTGCCACCACACTTCTTAAATTAGAGTGAGGATACAAATTTTCAAAAACTATTAGAGAACAATTTGGTAGTATTTATGAAAATTTTAAATGAATACTTATTTCGACTTTAGCAATCTCTTGTTTTTATTTGTCCTATAGACTCATTCAAGTGCCAAATTTCTATGTATAAAATAATTTTAAGGGATATAGCTCAGTTCGTAGAGTGCTTGCCTTGCATGCACAAGGCCCTGGGTTCAATCTCCAGCACCACACACACACACACAAAAAAAAAATAATAATAATAATAATAATAATTTTAAACAGACCGATGTGTAATAGCAAAAAAATTTTAAAATAGTTATGGGTAGGAAAATAAATAAATTGTGATTTGTTCATTTTATTGAATACTGGAATGAGAGAAGTTTTATATGAATTAAAATTAATGGATTTTTAAAAAAATATTTTTTGTTGTTGATGGAGCTTTATTTTATTAGTATGTGGTGCTAAGGATCAAACCCAGTGCCTCACATATGCTAGGCAAGCACTCTTCCACTGAGCTAGAAAAAATTAATGGATTTTTAAGATTTATTGAGTAAGCATCCACTGCAGCAACTTGAGAGGCTGAGGCTGGAGGATTGCAAGTTTGAGGCAAGCCTTGGCAACTAAGCAAAAAAAAAAAAATATGGTGGGGGGGCTGATAATGAAGCTCAATGGTAAAAAGCAATTGGTTTCAAACCCTAGTACTGCAAAACAAAAAAGAGTAAGTTTCTTGGCTGGGGTTGTGGCTCAGTGGTACAGCGTTTGCCTAGCATGTGTGAAGCACTGGGTTCAAGCCTCAGCCCACATATAAATAAATGATTAAAATAAAGGTCCATCAATATCTCAAAATAATTTAAAAAAAAAAGAATAAGTTCCTTGGTAACAAATTCTTAAAAGAAACAATTAAAAAATTAAAAATTAAACACTAAGTGAAAATATCTATTTATGCAAATACAACATGATACTTAAGTATTTAAATGGGGGCTGGGGATGTGGCTCAAGCGATAGCGTGCTCGCCTGGCATGCGTGCGGCCCGGGTTCGATCCCCAGCACCACATACCAACAAAGATGTTGTGTCCGCCGAGAACTAAAAAATAAATATTTTTTTAAAAAAAAGTATTTAAATGTACAGAAAAGTGGAATATACACCAAAGTGGTTACAGTAACTACGAACAGAGTGAAAATGTATCTGTGTGTGTGTGTGTGTGTGAGAGAGAGTGCACATGTGCATGTGTGTCCCCAAACATAAGCCAATATAGGAGTTTAACTGTAGCAAAAATGTATTTAATTTAATTTAATTATTTATTTTGTGGTGCTGGGGATCAAACTCAGGGCTTCTGGAAGAAAAACAAATGTATATTTTGCTTATGAAGTAAAAATCAACTTTAAAACAGCAATCAGAAAGAAAAAAAGGGTGTAGGTCTACATGTACATAGGCATCTAAGACCTGGTTAACAACAAAAAAATAAACAAAAAACACGTGCAGTGGTGTATTGACTATAATCCAAGCAATTCAGAAGGCTGAGGCAGGAGGATCTCAAGCCAGCCTGGACAACTTATTGAGACTCTGTCTCAAAGAAAATTTTAAAAAGGGTTTGGGGGCTTGGGATGTGGTTCAAGCGGTAGTGCGTTTGCCTGGCATGCACAGGGCGCTGGGTTCGATCCTCAACACTACATAAAAATAAAAAATAAAGATAATGTGTCCACCTAAAACTAAAAAATAAGTGAAAAAAAAAAGAGTTTGGGATGTAGCTTAGTAGTAGAGAATGCTTATTTAGCATTTGTGAGGCCCTGGGTTCAATCTCCAGTACCAAATAAATAAATAAATAAGAAACTAAATAAGGTAACCACAAACTTTCTTAGATCCCTAGTAGCAATAAATAAAATAAGAGAAACCTAAATAGGTTAACCACAAAGTTTTGTTAGATTAAACACTCTAGGAAGTGGGCAAAGGCTAGTTTATTGACATGTCCCCAGGCTGTTTGTGAAAAGTAAGTTACCACTGCACACAGTGGCACACACCTGTACACCCGGCGACTTGGAAGGCTGAGGCAGAAGGATCATTAGTTCAAAGCCAGCCTAGCAACTTCGCAAGGCCCAGAGCAACTTAGTAGTGAGACCGTCTCAAAATAAAATATAAAAAGAGCTGGGGATGAAGTTCAGTGGTTAAACACTTCTGGGTTCAACCCCTAGTACAAAAAAAAAAAAAAGGTACCTATAAATAGCATCCAACTGGCCAACTACAACAAGTCATAAGCAATTTTAATATGTATTTCCCCTAATTAGGAACCAATATCTGTAGAAATTGACACTTTGGAGGTCTGGCAATCTTCATAAATAGGATCCAACAATTGTATCCTTTGAAACAAATGGGGCTAGGGATGTAATTCAGTAATATAGCCAAAAACTTATATAATAGGCCCTGAGTTCAATTCCCAACACTGAAGAAAAACCCTCAAAAACATAAATGCCGAAAAACTATTAAATAAAAATCAATTCAGCAAGGCTGAATTATTATAATGATGGGTAACAGATAAGTTCATATAGACAGATTTGAAAATAAATCAGATATGTTAGTAGATCCTTATGTTTTTTTCCCTACATGTCTCTCATATTTTTTTCCACTTAAAAACATGATTGTCTTATTCCTGTTATAGAACAAAACATTGTTATATGAATAAAAAAGTAGAGCAGATTAATAATATAGAGAAATGAGAAATCAAGAATTAGAGCATAAATTAAAAGATCTTCCACTTCTGGAGATGGGTAATAGTAATGGCTGCACAATGAGAACGTATTCAATGCCACTGAACTGGGAGAGTGCTTGTCAGGAGTGCACAAGGCCCTGGGTTTGATCCCCAGAATTGCAAATAAACAAATAAAAGCAAAAATAAAAAAAATGTTTAAAGTGGTAAATTTCATGTATATTTTACCATAATTTTTTAAATAAAAATAACTGTTAACTAAAAATTAAAAAAAGTATGTGTGATGACATGCACCTGTAGTCCCAGCTACTCGGGAAGCTGAGGCAAGTTCAGGATCAGCCCAGGTAACATAGCAAGACCCTGTCTCAAATAAATAAAAGATTTCCCACCACTATTGTTCAAATATTTTCTTTGGGGACGTGGTCTCTTTTTAAAAAAAAACTTAAATTAATTCATATAGTATAACATTCATCATTTTTAAAATTTTTAACATATTAACAAGGGTTCCTATATTTTAATAGTGTTTCTTCTCTCTCCTTAATTGCATATACTAAAGCCTGCAAAGTATCTTAGAATGGCAAATCCTATAAGAAAAAACTAAGTGAAAATTTGTATTTATTGGTATAAAAAACCAATATTTATTCCTATGTTTTTTTAAAAAGTATCCTCACCTTTAGTGCATCGAATCCTCATAACTGCCTCAAAGCCAATTTTCCGAGTGAGGTATCTCTGTAGTTCCTTCTGTAATTTCTGTACTTGGACTGGGTTGTGCTGGTGATGGTAAGAAGGATAGTAATAGACACTACCTGCTGAGTACCGAGAAATACACCCTGGAAGAAAACATACACATTTTTCAAATAGTGGCATTACCTCCTATTACTATGGTAAAATAAGTGCAGACATTTGATTCAATTTTCTCTAACTTCTCAAGTCAAAAGAATATTCCATTCCGTAACTGTCAAAAGAATATTCTATTCCTCTAAATAGTAATGTAGACATTTTTCTATTTCTCCTCTACTAAATTAGAGTACAAGACGACTATGAAGTTTATAGTACATTAAATTGACTGTTAAACTGGGTATAATGTTGTGCACCTATAGTCCTGGCTATTTGTGAGGCTGAAGTATGAGGATCACTTAAATTCACAAGTCTAAGACCAGCTTGAAGCTGGGTGCAGTGGCCCTCACCTATAATTCTAGCAGCTCAGGACGCTAAGGCTGCTGGATCACCAAGTTCAAAGCCAGCTTCAGCAACTTAGTGAGGCCCTAAGCAATTCAGCAAGACTCTGTCTCTAAATAAAATATAAAAAAGGGTTGGGGATATTGCTTAGTGGTTAAGCAGCCCTGGGTTCAATCCCTGGTACTAGGAAAAAAAAAAAAAAAAAACAGCTTGGGCAAGAGCCCATTTCAAAAAAAGAAATATCCAAACCAAAACTGACTCTTCCAAAACTCTCTGGAAGGAATAAAAATAAATTTATTGGGCTGGGGTTGTGGCTCAGTGGTACCGCACTTGCCTGGCATGAATAAGGCACTGGGTTCGATCCTCAGCACCACATACAAATAAATAAAAGATATTGTGTGTACATCTTCAACTAAAAAAGATATTAAAATAAATAAATAAATAAATCTATCTATCTACGTATCTGTTTATTTATTTATTTATTTTTGGTGGTGCTGGAGATTGAACCCAGGACCTTGTGCATGCGAGGTAAGCACTCCACCAACTGAGCTATATCCCCAACTTGGGAATAAAAATTTTACTTTTGTCCTCTACCTAGAATACCATCATGCTACCTGGAAAGCTAAAGCAGGAGGATTGCAAGTGCTCAGGGGCACCTTACCACTGAGTTACATCCCCAGTTCTTTTTTTGTTTGTTTTGTTTTTGTTTTTATTTTGAGATAGGATTTTGCTAAGTTGCTAAGGGTCTTGCTAAATGGATGAGGCTAGCCTCAAACTTGTGCAGTGGTAGAGAACTTGCCTAGCATATGCAAGGCCCTGGGTTCAATTCCCAGTACTGGGGAAAAACAAAAACAAAAAAACAATGAAATAAAATCATTTAAACACCATTTTGATACTCATTTAAGGGAAAAGAAAAAATCATCAGGAAACACTTACCCAGAGAAGCCAAATCAGAATATTGTCCACTGAGAAGGAACAAGTCAACAGCTATCTGCTGACCAGAACAGTCCAATGCTAATTTCTTATAGAAGTCAGTAGAAGGTGTCAGGTGTATTTCCTATGAATAAATTACAAAGAGTTTTTTTTTTTAAATCATTAAATTATCAAAAATGTAAATACACACCTACATATAGCAAGGTGTCAATAACAATTGTCTTTAGGGATTCTACATAATCTACAGTGCTTTTACTATTTGATTTTTTTCATTAAGAATTCAGGTACTGATTAAGAATTTTCTATGGGCTAGAAATGGAGCTCAGTGATATAGAACTTGACTAGGATGTGTGGGGCCCTGGGTTCGATCCTCAACACCACATATAAGTAAATAAAATAAAGGTATTGTGTGTCCACCTACAACTAAAAAAAAAATATATTACAAAATACCTCTATCATATTAATTTTGTAATAGGCAAAGATAGTCATTATAACCAAAATCTAGCGAATGCTCAGTATGCTGGGAATCATTCTAAATAATTCATATGCAATATCTACTTAGTCCTTACAACTACCCCAAGAAGTAGATACTATCAATATTTTCACTTTATATACACAGTAATAAAGCAACAAAGAAATGAAGTAACTAAGTTCACACATCTAAAGAGCAGTGGAATGTATAGGTAGTCTGACTCCAGGAGTAACTTCATAATCAATATATTATACTGACTTCTCATAATCTTTTGGGAAACACAGGTCTCAAGCCATTAAGTTTAGCTGGGAACAGTGGCACACACCTGAAATCTCAGCAACTCAGGAGGCAGAGGCAGGAAGATCAAGAGTTCAAAGCCAGCATCAGAAACTTAATGAGACCCTGTCTCTTAATAAAAATAAAAATGGGCTTGGAATGTAGCTCAGTGGTTAAGTGACGCTGGGTTCAATCCCTGGGTGCCAAAAACCACAAAAACCCCTAAAATTGTAAGTTTATACATATGAGGTACTCAAATGCAATCTGAGGCTGTCAATATACCAAGTTACAACCATTCCTAGCTGGTCATCCGGGTTTCCCTTTGTCCCTAGCAAGTACATTAACTCCACTTTTTTGGGGGGTTGGGAGTTGGGGGTTGAGGGTTGGGGGCAGGTACTAGGTATTGAACCCGGTGCGCTTAACCACTGAGCCTCATTCCTGGCCCTTTTTTATGTTTTATTTTGAGACAGGGTCTCACTAAGTTGTTTAGGGGCTTGCTAAATTGCTGGGGCTGGCTCTGAACTTAGAGATTCTCTTACCGCAGCCTCCCAGTTGCTGGGATTATAAATGGAACTGGAGACTGAATCCAAAGGTGTTTTACCATTGATCTACATTCCCAATTCTTTTTATTTTACATTTGAGATAGGGTCAAGCTAAATTGCCAGGCTAGCCTCAAACTTGCAATTCTCCTTCCTCAGCCTCCCAACTCACTGAGACTATAGGCATGCACCACCATGCCCAGCTTAGCAAGTACTTTCTTTTAGTCTCCCAAACTTTCTCTTCAAAGCCAGGCTGGATGACTAGTGGTACTAAAGATATTAAAAATAAGGCATGGGTGAATCAGGTAGAGAAAAATATAGTAAGGGTTTCATATAAAAGTGAAACCATTTATCTATTTCCTTATAATTCCTCCTCCTCACAACTGGAAATCTTCCCTGCCTCCTCCCGCTAAAAAAAAACCCTATAGTCAAAGGGACAAAGTACCAGCATTAATCTTATCATACACTTGATGACTTTCTAACCTTAGCAGATGATTTTTGGTTGGGTTCCTCTCGTGGCTTCAGGGCTCCCACTCCAAGAGTTGGGAGCTGTGTTTGAAAGACGGACATTCGACCACCAGTTGGGGACATCAGCTTAAAGGCAGCCTGAAGTGCAGGACCCAAGGCACTCTGGGTCTCCAGAGTCTTGGTAAACATTTGTGGCAAAGTTTTCAGTAATTCTTGAACAAGCTTGTGAAGTAAATAAAGAAAACTCAAGAGTGTTACAATTAATTATTTTCATAATAAGTCAGTATCTAATACAAAAGACAAAGACATTGAGTCATGATGATGATCAGAGAATCTACAGACACTACACTAAACAATGAAGTTGGTCAAATGACAAGAAAGCCATTTTAAGTCAACATTATAAATTGGCAAGCAAGACATCAAAATTGGGGCCTTACAGTTCTTGCACATGCAATAGCCCAGCAAGACTATAAGTCCAAAATGTATCCAAAAGAACCATAAGTTTAGAAATTTGATCTATTTTCATGCCATGAAATATGGCTTTCTCTGTCGCCTCTACACTTTATTCTTTTAAGTTCCAACATGAGTTAATTCTTCCCTGTTGCAAAATCTAAGATATCCAGTAACTTTGCCAACCTTGTAATATCACTACAAAAGAAAAACAAAAATCAAAACCAACTACCTATTCAGGTTAGGTTGTACAAATAAAGAGAATAAATGGGGGAAAAATACTTTGCACCATGGCACAGTGACCACTGCCAACAGCAGAGACCATAGACTTGCTAGTTAAAATGTTACCCCTATGGCATATATGCATGTACAGGGTAGACAACATCCCCATTCAGACACATTCTGTTCACCTCTCAGTGTATTATGTCATGGCAATTTCCAGGCAGGTAATAAGAGTTTCTTCTGAACTGACCCCAATGACACTCTGTGAATCAGAAAAGCAAAGGGCACTGAGAGCAGCCTGGCTCATGTGCTTCTGTGTAGTGACGAGAAGCTTTATCTCAGCAACCCTCCCAACTTCCCAAAGGGCTGGCAAGACATATTTCCTTCAGATGTTGCTCCTTTCTGGAACAGGCTTCTCATCTATCCTACTAAAATACCTAGTTGCATTAGACTTAAAAATGATTGGCATGAGACTGAACTTGAGAACTGTTCATTTAATGAACTTAAACTAAGAGCAAGCTAAGATGCTACATAGCTTAGAAATGTCAAAGCAATCAGTAAAATTTTACTTAAAGTTCATTTAAAAAATATGCCTTCAGGACTGGGGTTGTAGCTCAGTGGTGAAGCACTTGCCTCAAGTGTGAGGCACTAAGTTTGGTCTTCAGCACCACATAAAAATAAATAAGTAAAATAAAGGTATTGTGTCCATGCACAACTAAGAAAAAAATTTTTTTAAATATGCCTTCAATATTTCAATCAAACATGTTGTGTAGGAAAATGTATCTTACCTCTTTACTTTCATTTAAGTTTACTAATAAGTTCTCTGGCATAGGTATAAAAACATCTGAAAGAATAAGTAAATATTTATTTTAAACAAAATTAAACTGTTAAGAATGTTCCAAATACACAACACTGATGCAATTCACTACTTTATACTTAAAGAAAAGCCTTCTCCCTGACTATAGACTACACATGTCCAAAGAGCTACCAAAACAGCACTGACTTGGGTATTTACAGCAACTTTTCTTGTTATTTGATGACTAATGAAGGTAAATAGCTTCCCAATTAGTAAACAGTGATCTGTAAGCACTCAGTAAGGGTTTGTGCAAGTGTTTTGTTTCCTAGGTTAAAGACAGCAACTCTTTTAAAAAATCTTGCTTTACTTTTTTTTATGGCTGACCCTGCAAACCAGCCAAAGATACTCTTTGCATAAAAAAAAAAAAGAGGCAACACACAAAAATTTAACCTTTATACAGAATAACCGTTATTCCAAACACTGATATTTTTTCATAAAGACCCACATAAATGCCCCAACTAATGAGACTACAAAACCAATTACAAATGGGAGTTCATAATCCACTTGAATCAAATGTATGAAATATGATATGTCAAGAGCTTTGTAATGTTTTGAACAACTAAAAAAAAATGAATTAGAAAGAGTACTAATGTGGGGGCTGGGGTTGTGGCTCTGCAGTAGAGCACATGTGAGACCCTGGGTTAGATCCTCAGCACCACATAAAAATAAATAAACAAAATAAAGATATTGTGCCCATGTATAACTAAAAAAAATATTTAAAAAAAGAGTACTAATGTGACCACTTTAGGTGAGCCTCTCAAAATTCACATTTATTCCTGCTTAGGAATTGAATTCCCTTCCTTAGATGAAGGAAAGCAAACTAGGAAGAAAAGATAGGTGTTGGTGAATTATGAGGAAAATCACTTCCTATGTTTCTATACTGCTTTTGCTAAGAAAAAAATAAAGCTAATTATGAAGTTTGTAAAAAAAATACAATAAGTAACTTAAAATATTAAATGTTTACTTTAGCTGTCATGAAAATTCTATTGCTAACTGTTCAGTTTTCTTCCTTTTATTCTTTAAAAAATTCACCCTCATGAAAAGAAGAGGTCTGAACTGGGTATGGTGGCTCATACCTGTAATCCTAATTATTCAGGAAGCTGAGGCAGGAGGATCACAAGTTTGAGGGCAGTTTGGGCAACTTGGTGTCTCCAAATAAAAAATAAAAAGGGATTGGAATGTAGCTCAGTGGTAGAGCACTTGTCTAACATGTGCTAAGGCTCTAGGCTCAAACCTCAGCACCACATTAAAAAATAAATAAATAAATAAATAATAAAATAAAAAAAGAGTATTCAGTTATTTTTTAATATACATATATTCACAGACTTTTCCACTACCATCATCATCTAATTCCAGATCTTTCTCATCATCTCAAAAAGAAACCCTGAAATCATGGTTACTTCCCATTACTACTTTCCCCAGGTTCCTAGCAACTAATGTACTTTCTTTTCCTATAGAGTTGCATATCCTGGACATTTTACATAAAGAGAGCCATAGTGGACTGGGATTATAGCTCAGTGGTAAGTGCTTGCCTAGCACGTGGAGGCCCTGAATTCAATGGTCAGCACCACATGAAAAATAAATAAATAGGGGCTGGGGATGTGGTTCAAGCGGTAGCGCGCTCGCCTGGTATGCGTGCGGCCCGGGTTCGATCCTCAGCACCACATACCAACAAAGATGTTGTGTCCACCGAGAACTAAAAAATAAATATTAAAAATTCTCTCTCTCTCTCTCTCTCTCCTCTCTCTTTAAAATAAATAAATAAATAAATAAATAAATAAAATGTGTAGTGTTCATCTACAATCTTAAAAAGAGAAAGAGAGAGCGCCACACTATAGGTACTCTTTTGTGATTGGCTTCATTCACTAAGAATATTTTCAAAATTCATCCATATTAATACGCATCAGTACTTTATTCTTTTTTATTGCTGAATAACATTTCATCATAAGAAAAGACTCTATCTGTTTATCTATTCATCAGATGGTGGGCATACAGTTGTTTCCACTTTTGGTCATATTGCTCTGAACATTTATATATGAATTTTTATGGATATGCTTTCTGGTTTTTTGAGTATACACCCATTGAGTAGAACTGCTAAGTCATATGGTAACTTTAACTTGTGTATGATTCTGTGTATCACTAGAGACTGAACCCTGCGGCACCCCACCACTGAGTTATATCCCCTTGGACCTTCTTTTTTTGTTGTTTTTGTGATGCTGGGGATTGAACCTGGAGCCTCAAGCATGCCCCCAGACCTTACTTATATTTGAAACAGAATCTTGCCAAGTTTCCCAGGCTGGCCTTGAATTTTTTATTCTTCTTGCCTCAGTGTCCCAAGTAACTGGGAATACAGGTGTGTGCCACTATGTTTGGCTTCTGTTTAACTTTTTGAGGAACTGCCGGACTGTTTTCCATAGTGGCTACACTGTTTCACATTCCCCTAACAGTATATGATTTTTCCAATTTTTGTTATTGTCCAAACCTTTCATTTTGGCCACCAACTTGGTGTGAGTGACATCTCATTGCACTTTTAATTTGTATTTGCCTGATAACTAATGCTGTAGAGCATGTATCAAATCTTTCTATAGAAATTTTGGTGGGAAGTGCTGGGGAGTGAACCCAGGGCTTTGGACAAGCTAAGCATGCACACTACCAGAGCTACACCTCTATCCCTAAAATATTGAATATTATATAATGAGTAGAGAAATGTCTATTCAAATCCTTTATCCACTCATTCACTGGGCTATTTGTCTTTTTATTGTTAACTTATAGGAGTTCTTTAGGTAATCTAGATATAAATTCTTTTTCAGATAGGATTTTCAAATATTTTCTCCACATAGCAGACTCATACCATACACTACTAATTTGCCAGGTCATGAATATTCCCCAAATAGAAAATTCCTTACACAGTTCATTAAATTTGTGTATAACATATACCTTCAATATCTGAAACTATTAGCATCTGAGGTTGAGAGAGACCTTCTTGAAGACTGTAGAAATGAATTGTACTGTCAAATGTTATGAAGCCAATTTTTGTTCTAGTGTTGCCAGGAAGCCTAAAAACAAATTCAGAAGAGTGTTTTATAAAATACATAAAATATATTCTAAGTATTATTACATGCAAATATCTAATTTACTATTACGGAAACTGGTCCAACACAAATTTTTAAACCATCCAATGTTTACAACTATGAAAACATCCCCCTCAATGGAAAACATGACACACATAAGCCAAATAATCAGTGAAAAACAGGAATAACAGCAATCCAACTTCTAATATGAAGTTATAGAGCATTTACTTGCCTGGCCTGTACAGCCCTGAGTTAATCCAGCACTGGGGGTGGGGACGGGGGTAAGAATGCTCCAAAAAATAATCATATTGGACTGGGGACATAACTCAGTTGGTAGAATGCTTGTCTCATACGAACAAGGCCCTGGGTTCAATTCTTAGCACAACAAAAAAGTATATAAATAAATAAAATCATATAACAACTCTAAAATGTAATGTGAATATAGGCAGTGCACCCCTAAAAAACTCTGCATGAATTTTATATATTTTTAAAAAATATTTATTTTTTAGTTTTAGGTGGATATAATATCTTTACATAATATCTTTATTTTATTTATGTGGTGCTGAGAATCGAACCCAGTGCCTCAGACATGCTAGGTGAACACTCCACCACTGAGCTACAACCCCTGCCCCATGAATTTTATTATATTGTTAAATGCATTTATTTAAAACAAAGAGGAGCAAAAGCATCTATTTTAAAGGAACTGTTTTTTTTGTTTTTTGTACCGAGGATTGAACCACTGAGCCACATCACCAGCCCTATTTTGCATTTTATTTAGAGACAGGGTCTCACTAGTTGCTCAGCACCTTGCTTTTGCTGAAATTGGCTTTGAACTCATGATCCCCCTGCCTCAGCCTCCCAGCAGCTGGGATTATAGGCATGTAAAGGAGGAGGATTAGATGATACAAGAAGAACAGAATACTAAAGATGAGAAAGTTGAGAGATGGGCAGTTCATTCAATTATTATTCCTTCTTACTACAGATTTGAAAATAATGTTCTTAAGAAAAAGTGAGTACTGCTGGGTGCAGTAATCCCAATGACTTGGGAGGCTGAGGCAGGAGGATCACAAGTTTGAGGCCAGTCTGGAAACTTGGAAAAACCCTGTCTCAAAATAAAAAATGCAAAGGGCAAAGACCATATAGCAGTGATAGAAGAATCCCTGGGTTTAATCCCAGGTATTACCACTCCCCCTCAAAAAAACCCAGTAATACCTAAGTGATTTAAATGAATTTTTAGAACATAAATTATATGACTTATTTTTGTATTTTGAAAACTAGTCATTCATTTTGCAAACACCATTAGTTACAGGTTTAAGCTGAATTGAGACACTTACAAATCCAGATTGTCTAACAAACTCTGGCAAACTGAATTCAAGTATCCAGTTTCAACTGCATTGTGAGACACATCAAAAACAAAGAGGTACACTGGAGGTTGTGGTGGTCGTAACTAAAGAAAAGAAGAATCTCATTAAATACATTTAATAGGATTAAATTTCAACTTATTTGTTGAGTTCACATACAGCAAAACCATAAAATATGCATTATTTACATACTAAGGGGAGATAACAGTAAAGTTACATCATAGTGTTTATAAATGCATACTTAAAGGAAAAATGAGTCTGGGATTGCCATATTGCAAGAGTATTTTCTCTAGGACAGAAAGGGGAAGAAATGTGATCAGAAGGGCTCATGGCAATATCAGTCACATTCAATTGCATGACCTATATAGTGTTATGCAGTACTAACAAAAGTATTTACTTGTTAACCTGTATATTTACATTTTATTGACATTTTTATGTGAGCATATTTTGCAATTTAGGGAAATGATCGTTACGAAAGTGACAACTCAAGTTAGCCTTGGCTGATTATTTAACCAACATTTTTAGGTTAAATCCCACAAAAATTTAAGACTATGTATTTTATAAACTTACAAATCCCCAAAGACTTGTTTTCATTTCCTCTTTTTATTTTAGGTGGGGAGGACTGGGGATTGAAGCCAGGGGCACTCTACCACTGAGCTACATCCCTAGCCCCTTTTTATTTTTTTATTTTGAGATAGGGTCTTACTAAGTTACCGAGGCTGGCCTCAAACTTGCAGTCCAGCTGCCTCAGCCTCCTCAGTAGCTGGAATTATAGAAATTTGCCACTACACCTGGCCAAAGATTTGTTTTCAATTAAAACAAACAAACAAACAAAAAGCATCAAATAGCCACAATCACAACTGGGCATACAGTACACTATTTTTTATTTATTTTTACATATATCACTTGCCAAATTCATAAAACCTGTCATTCAAGAGGTAAGCCAGGAAAAAAAAAAAAAAAGAGGTAAGAGGTAAGCCAGGAAAGAGTAAAAATCTTTTGCAATAGGCCAGTTTCCAAATTTAAGGGAAGCCATTTTGGCAAAACCTGGGCAATAAATGGCCTTATAAAGCTCAATTCAAAAGAATAAATGCTTCTGCTCTTCTGACTTTAATTCACCAAAGAAACAGTCATTCTGCAGAAAGCATTACCAACCACCACCAAATTTTTTATCTATAGCAAGACACTGACCTCTCATAAATTCCTCAGTATAATCAACCCAATTGCCAAGATAAAGACTATGCCACAAAAATATATTAAAATACTAGATTATTAAAGGTTGGTGATAAGTTTTATCTTCATATTCCCTTTCCCTAAGGGTAATTATGGCATAGCAAAAGAGAAAAGAAATCAAAAGACCTGAAATTTTTCCAACTACTGCCCAGTCACTTAATCTAAATTTATTTTCACATCTGTAAAATAGGATTAACACCATTTCCCTACCTTAGAGTATTACTTGTGATGATAAAAATGTAAGTGCTCTATAAAATGTAAAGTGCTAAGCATTTGGCATAATTATCTTTAAAATGCAAGGTCTCAGATACTTTCTGAAGAGTATAAAAGTACTTACAAGAGGATGTTCATCACAGCATTGTTTGTAAGAGAAAAAACTTGGGCATGATCAAATATAAATAGGGGTCCTATATTATACTGCAAATTTCTTGATGAACATACAAAAACTTCAGTGGAACTTTATATACACTTTTACTTTTCAAACTTATTCTTATCTACCAATTGCTTTTTTTAATGAATAGTATACTTTCTGAATTTAAAAACATAAAATTTTATTAAAGAATACTACATATTTTAACTTAAAATCCAATATTATAAAATGTGTACACTGTTTAAAAAAATGAAAGCTTACCATGTATTCTGAAGGAGCCATAAACTCAATAGTAGCGTTTTGAACTTCAGGTCTCCTGTGAGGTTCTCCATAAACTCTTGTCAAAGGATTGTACATGAACTCTTCAGGTACTGTATAAAGTTAACAATGTTACTGAAAGGATTAATTTAATATACCTTGCATTTGGCCATTTTCTTAACTTAGGGGTTTAGAATTAATTCAAAATAGTCTAAATATTAAGAATTAAACTCACTTGTTTGTTAATAAATTCACTTTTTAAAAAAGTTCCATTCAAGATCCTCACATACCAAGGGGCACTAAATATCTCTTATTTTTACAACTACAGTCATTATGATTTTTCTTTTCCTGTCTCTTGTTATCCTCTCTGTCTTAATTTTTACTAAAACTGCTTTCTGAAAATCAGTTGAAAAGATAAGAAAAACTGTCATTAAAAGTCAATTATTTTCCTAAATTTCAGTATACAAGGATTAACATTTGACATATGAAAAGTATAGAATGGCTAGACCTGAAAAGCCATGGTAAAACCACTTCAGAGGTTAAAATCATAAGAGAGTATACATTTTATTTATTATTAAGACATACAGAATATCAATTACCTACTACTTATATTAGTGCTCAGAATATTTTTTAAATTAATTATCATTGCAACTGTCTTCTCAGTAATTGTTTAGTAATTAAAATCCCTATGGACTCTAAAAGGTAAGCTACAGTTTGTGAAATTGGCTTGCATACATATAAAAGAGGCTTCTACCTTTATCACAATTTCATTTTGTATATTAAAACACATACCAATAAGATTATAAAGGTGCACTACACACTATACATACATTTTCTGAATTACTATATAGTAACTAAGTTTTCTTAAGCTATCTTTATTTTCCTCTACTTTTAAAAAATACACAAACAATAAAATTTTACAAAATCTCTGATTTTACAAAATCTCTTATATTCCTCTATTTCTCAATTTTTAGTTAACTTATTTTCACTAAGTTACTGAGGCTGGCCTCAAACTTGCAGACCAGCTGCCTCAGCCTCCTCAGTAGCTGGAAACATAGAAATTTTCAATGTGAATACTGGCATATTGATTTTCTTCCCTAATCCTAATTGAATGTCACTGGTTAGATGATATTCTTCAAACATAAATTATAAAGAAGTTACTGAGAGAAATCTCTTCCTCCTCAATTATTGAGAAAACTACATTCAACTGACCTTCTAGCACTGCCCACCTCCCTTCACACAGCAGTGAATGAATTAGGCTGCTAGTCTGTGGACTTAGTTTCTTTCACCCTAGAGAAAAGGCATGGGACAATTTCTAAATAAAAATATTTCTTAAGTCACTGTCTTAATACCATGAAATATACCATTTATTATATGCCCAATATAATAAATGTAAAAAAGTGATCACAAAATAATATTATTACATTTTTTGCTTAAAAAGTATATAATTATTTATTTGTAAGTAAATTTGCATAGAAAAAATTAACAGTGGCTTTCTCTCAGTGGAAGGATTGATTATAGGTAAATAACGGTAAATTCAAAGAATTGCTTTTATTTTTTTTGAAATAGGATCTCACTATGTTGTCATTTCCTGCTGCCTCAGCTTCCCTAGTAGCTGGGATTACAGATTCGTTTTTTTTTTCATTTCACATTTTTATTTATTATCTGATTTCCCTTCAATGCAAGTAGAAATTATAAAATGTTTCAAAAATCATACCATCATTGACTCGGTAACATAAGTTACACTTCCATCTTCTTTGATCAAGAAAGCTGACAAAAGGGTTAATGTATGTCCTGCATGAACGACATCTCACAATTGTACTGGAGGTAACCACAGGCAATTGCTGAAAAGACAAAACTAAGTTTGTAAAGGGAAAGATCCATTGTGTTAAAAGGGCAAGCATAAACCCATCTCTTCCACAAAATTATTAGGACATTTTAATTGGGGGGGGGGAGGAAAACAAGGAGAATATGTGTTCAAAATACCACACATTTACAGCTAGAGGAATGGGAAGTTATGCTCCATTTGTGTACAATATATCGAAATTGTACATATATAACTGTCATATATAACTAATTAGAACTAATAAAAAAGAAAAAGAAAAAAATGCCATTCAAAAACAATTTATGTAGCTAAATGTTCTGATTTTAAATCCTATTATTTTTCTCCAAGATCATTCTCATTAAAATTTGCCTTTTAAAAAAATTATTTTCTCAAGGTTGGGGTTGTAGTTCAGTAGTAGTGTTTGCCTAGCACATGCAAGGCCTCAGGTTCGATCCTAAGTACCACATAAATTTAAATAAAGGTACTATGTCCAACTACACTTAAAAAATAAGTATTTTTTTAAAAATATTTTCTCATAAACATTCACATTACAAAATGAAAATACACTTACAATATATTTTTGGCATAGATGGCAAAGAAAACAGGAACAACATCCTGAAATAATGATGAATGAAATTATTCCCAGTTTTTGATGTTACATGAAGAGGGTTGTCTTAATTCTCACACAAGAACTGTCATAAAGTTAATTTGTATTTAAAGTTTATTCTACATATTAAAAGTTCTAGGGACTGGGGTTGTGGCTCAGCAGTACAGCGCCCACCTAGTGCATATTAGGCACTAGGTTCACTCCTCAGCCACACATAAAAATAAGTAAATAAAATAAAGGTATTGTGTCCACCTATAACTTAAAAAAAAAAAAAAAAAAAGCTCTAGGGGCTGTTGCTGTAGCTTAGTGGCAGAGTGCTTGCCTTGCACATGTGAGGCACTGGGTTCAATCCTCAGCACAACATAAAAGCAAACAAATAAAATAAAGGCATGCTGTCCATCTACAACTACAAAAAATATTAAAAAAAAAAAAGTTCTAAAATTTTATACCAAAAATCAACAAAGGGGGCTCAGTGGTAGGGTGCCTGCCTAGCTAGCACTGGTGAGGGGGAATCAATAAAGGCAATAAAATCCTATTACCAAAAGGAAAGTCACCTCACTCACACTGATCTTCAAGTATGGCTATATGTTAAGGTCTCAGAGTCTCAAGACATCAGTGGATCAACTCCTGCCCTTTCTAAAATTTTTTTATTTTATTTGAGAAAGGAGCAACTTCTTAAAATAACTAGTTTTGCTCTAAGAATGGCAGAATGAGGAGATGAAGGTAAAGTACTTTAATTGGTAAATAATCTATAATTTATTAAAATAGTACAGCTTATTTATGTTAGTACCTCTATTCTATTCAGCATCTGCTGAAATTTTTTTTCTGGTACTGAAGCCTGAACCCAAAGGCACTTTGCTACTGAGCTACAACAGCTCTTTTTATTTTGAGATAGGGTCTCACTAAGCTGCTTAGGACCTCATTAAGTTCCTGAGACTGGCTTTGAACTTGTGATCCTCCTGCCTCACTGGAATTATAGGCATGCACCTCCACTCCTGGCCTCTTGGATTTTTCAAAAATATACTTCTTTGACCTTGTTTGAAAGTGTTTTGATAATAAAATTACTGGTTAGATTACAAATACAGAAATCCAATCTGGCAGATTGGATTTCTCAGAGGGAGAATGCTCGATTCTCATGGCACTGGGTTCAATCCTCAGCACCACATAAAAATATAATAAAGATACTGTGTCCACCTATAACTAAAAATTTTTTTTTTAAAGAGAGTGAGAGAGGAGAGAGAGAGAGAATTTTTAATATTTATTTTTTTTAGTTCTCGGTGGACACAACATCTTTGTTCGTATGTGGTGCTGAGGATCGAACCCAGGCCGCACGCATGCCAGACGAGCGTGCTACCACTTGAGCCACATCCCCAGCCCCCTAAAAAATTTTTAAAAAATTAAAAAAGAAAGAAATCCATCAGTAATCAAGTTCCTAAGGATAGCTCAAATTCTATATATCATTCCTGAATTACTGTAGAAAATTTCTACCACTAAGATAATTTTCTAAAAGACTTTTACTTTCACTAGAGAAACATACCACTAGATCTTTGAAAGGATGAAGCAGCAGACCCAAAGGAAGTTTGGCTTTATTCAGTAAGGCCTGAGTCTGAGGAATGCTGGTCAGTGTGCATCGAAATAACCTGCATCAAGGTAAAAAGCATATGTCAGTTGCTGCTATGATTATCCTGAAAGGAAAAAAGAAAAGTATTTAACAGGTACATATCTTAATATTAGATCAGATTACAAATAAAATTTCTCAGTAGCCCCTCTCAATTTTTTTTTTGGACCGGGGATTGAACCCAGAGGCACTTAACCACTAAGCTACATCTCCAGTCCTTTTTTACATTTTATTTAGAGACAGGGTCTCAATGAATTGCTTAGGCCCTCACTAAATTGCTGACTGGCTTTTGAACTTGTGATTCTCCTGCCTCAGTCCCCCAAGTCACTGGGATTAAAGGTGTGAGACACCGTGCCTGGCGACCCTCTCTACTTTTATCCCATTAAAATATTTAAGTCTTAAGTTCTGTTCAAAAATAGAGTAGATGGCTACCCTGTATTATATAGCTAAAATATTGTCTCTTTTCTTGTTTTAGGTATAATATAGCCTCGACTATCAAATGACTTATTTTTATGTAAATCTAAATCACACTAGAATTAAAAGGTGATTACACACACTTATAAATGCACTTTATATTTTATTTATTTATTTTTGATACTGGGTATTGGAACCCAAGGCACTACTACTGAGCTACATCTTCAGTCCTTTGTATATTTTATTTTGAGACAGGGTCTCACTGAGCTTCTCAGAATTTCACTGAATTCCTGGATGTCTATAAGACTGGGATTATAGGCATGCACCTCCAGTGATACTCATGACTCAGTGCCTCAGCCTCCCAAATCACTGGGATTACAGGTGTGTGTTGCAATGCTTGACTTTTTTTTTTTTTTTTTTTTTGAGACAGGGTCTTGCTATGTTGCCCAGTTTTCCAAGCTGGTTTGGAACTTCTGGGCTCAAGCAATCCTCCTGCCTCAGCTAGGACTATAGGTGCATGCTGCCATGCCTGAACAATTCATTCAATTTTGCTGAAGGTTGTAAAAAACTACTTCAAAATAGAAATAACAAATTTTATAACAAAATTCAATTTCAGAGTCTTCACTACACACATTTAAACTTATAACAAATATTTAGGAAAAAAATTATAATTAGGTTTATAGTGAAATAAATTTAAAATGACAGCAAAAAAAGAACTACATAGACTCAAATAATTGTATTTGGGATGCATTACCAGAATGATAATGAAAAGCATAATCTTATCAGAGCTAATAGAAGCAGCAATCACTTCAAGAGTTACAACCCTAATTCTTAATTTAAAACATTTCAATCTCAAGTTTAAGTGTAAAAGGTTTTTCTTCTATATTAGACCTCTTTCATAAATTAGTCTACTTATACAGCTTATTCATAAAACATGAAACTAAAAAAATGTATTTTAAAAATTCTAGAAAATGTAGGACATTCATGATGTCACATATAATATGAAACAACACAATTTGAAACCCCTTACTCTGGGTTACAGTTGAGTTTCTGGATGTCTTCATGCAAATTTGGAACTGGAGGCTGCAAAGGTGTTGAGGGAAGCATATTTCTTTCTTGAAGAAGATTGATAACTCTTAGTCCCTCTGGATGTAGACTTAATCCACTCATGCTTGTAGTTAAATGATTAGCACCTAAGGGAGTCTACAGATATATAATTTAAAAGTAAGCAACTTTTGTTTTTCTCTTTCTAAAAGTAGTAAACTTGGTTCATTTCACTACATAATGAAAGTACAATCTATATTTCTTGGTCAATTTTTTGGTTCTGGAGAAATGTGTAAGTATAAAGGTTTTATAAAGTATCCATTATTATTCTAACTGGTTATAAAAAATGTTAATACAACTTCCTTAAACTTTCTTCATGTATATACAGTTTAAACCAAAAGGTAGAAAATAGATTGGGGAAAAAAGGCGAAACTTTACCTGAGTAAAGGCCTGGGGGCCACTTGGATAATTCAATGAAGAAGGTGGGATTCCAGTTGCACTAGGTGGTGTTGTGTTCTGATAACCAGGTGGTAAAGAGGGATATGCATATCCAACACTTCGGCTCATTTTGGGATTCTTATTAATAAGCTGTGGTGTTGCTAGAAACAAGGTAACTTTTAAGTTCTATTTTATATTCCAGAATACTTTAACTCAACACATGGATCCATTAAATTATGGGACTTATAACACCAAACTCCTTTGGATTAATTTAATAATCTCATTTATCAATTGAAGACAAACACTAGTAACGATTATAATCTAGCAATGATTATAATCTAGTTAATGTAGACTATAGCTATAAACACATACAAATAAGTTTGATATATTTAATTCACTTTCATGTCATGTAATAAATTTTGTATTCATATCACATTTCAATTTAAAAGAGCTTTAATGAAAACATCTTAGATGCTCGATTTATGGGATTGATTAAACAAATTTAGTTTATATAACTGATAAAAATAAAATAATAGATATGGCTACATAACACAGTATAAATTTTTTTAACTTAATTTCCTATAATAAGCAAATATGACTTCTATAATCAGAAACAAGATTTTTAAAAAAGAAATTTTCATAGCATCTCACCCAAGAAGCCACCTCCTTCAATTTCATCATAACTACTATGGACCGCCATAGATCCATTATTGGCATTTGATGTAATACCTAAGGAGCAAGTTCATTAATAATATTTAAGTTAGAATGGGTATTATAATTTCTATAAGATATGAACTAATATCTAAACTCTTAGATAATCTCCAAAAAAATAGTTTAAATCACTGCCTACCAAAAATATTGTCTTGGTAGCACACACCCACAATTCTAGCTACTGGGAGGTTGAGGCAGAAGGATATTGCAAGTTCAAAGCCAGCTGGGTCAACTTGGTGAGACCATGTCTCAAAATAAAAAATGAAAAGAGATAGGGATGTAGCTCAGAGGTAGAGTACTTGCCCTGTGTTAATGTCTAGTACTAGAAAGGAAAAAATGAGAAAATAACATAAACAGATGTATTTCAAAAAGTCTGGTGTTAGAAGAGGAAGAGGAAAAGGAAAAGGAAAAGGAGGAAGAGGAAGAGGAGGAGGAGGAGGAAAGAAGATTAAAGAGGAAGAAGAGGAGGAAGGAGAGGGAAAAAGAGGAAGCAGACTACAACCTACAGACAACCAACAGATACCTGAAAAAATGTTAACATCACTAATCATCAAGGAAATGTGAATCAAAACTATATGATGAGATAAAGTTCAAGACCAGACTACTGGGCAATTCAGCAGATCCTGTCTCAAAATATATAAAAAAGAGCTGGGGATGTATCTCAGTGGTTCAAGACCCCTGTGTTCAATCCCCAGTATTACACATACACAAAACAAAGACAAAAGTAATCCTGGAGTTGTGGTTCACAGGTAGAGTGCTGCCTAGTATGTGTGAGGCACTAGGTTTTATTCTTAGCACCACATAAAAATAAAGATATTGTGCCCACCTATAACTAAAAAATAAATATTTTTAAAAAAAATAAATAAATAATCCTGGCAAGGATGTGGAAAAGGGTAACAGCTAGTGGAAATGTTAACCAGCACAGTAATTATGAGAAAGAGTATGGAAGTTCCTCAAACAACTAAAAACAGAAATATTAAATGATTTTGACAGGGTTGGGGTTGTAGCTCAGTTGGGCTGGGATTGTAACTCAGTGGTAGAGCACTCACCCTGCATGCGTGAGGCACTGGGTTCGATCCTCGACACCACATAAAAATAAATAAATTAATTAAATAAAGATATTGTGTCCATCTACAACTAAAAAATGTATTTTAAAAAAATCAGCATGACAAAGAGATGTCTATACTCCCCCATTTATTGCAGCACTATAACACAAGAGCCAAGATACAGAATCAATTTAAGTGTCCATCAATGGATGAATGTATAAAGAAAATGTGTTAGTATATATGTGTGTGTGTGCAATGAAATATTGCTCAGCCATACACACACACACACACACACACACACACACACACACACACACACACTCCTGTCATTTGCAGCAATATGGATGAGCCTACAGGATGTTATGCTAAGTAAAATAGCCTGGCAGTATGGAAAAACAAATAACACATGTTCTCTCTCTCTCTCTCTCTCTCTCTCTCTCTCTCTCTCTCTCTCTCTCTCATACACACACACACACACACACACACACACACACACACACACACACCACACACACGTATGTATGTACATATATATTGAAAAAGTTGATCTCATAGAAACAAAGGAATTGTAGTTACCAGAGATTAGGAAGTGTAGGATGGTGGGAAGAGAAAGATTGGTTAAAGAATACAAATAACAGTTAGATAGGAGAATTAAGGCAGGTTGCAGTGATACATACATCTAATTCCAGTTATTGGGAGGCTGAAGATTGAGGATTTAAAGTTGGAGGTTATCCTGGGTAACTTAGAGAGACCCTGTCTCAAAGCAAGAAAAAGGGCTGGAGATGTAGGTGCTTGCCTAGCATGTACAATAACCAAGAAGGAAGGAAGGAAGAAAGGAAGGGAGGGAGGGAGGGAGGAAGAGAGGAAAGAGGGGGAAGAAAGGATTAATTTCTAGTGTTCTATAGAATAGTAGAGTGACTATAGTTAAAAATAATTTACTATTTCAAATTATCTTGGGCTAGGGATGTAGCCAGTAGTAGAGTGGTTGCCTAGCATATGAGAAGCCCTGGGTTCAATTCCCAGTACTGCCCCAAAGTATGTGTGTATCAATGAACGACAGACAGACAGACAGACACACACACATACACACACTCACACACAATGATTTAAAATGTTCTAAATACAAAGAAATGATAAGTGTTTGAGGCATTAGGTATACTAATTAGCCTGATTTGATCATCCAGATTGTATGTATGTATGGAAATATAATGCTGTGTCTGAAAAATATGTATCGTTATTATGTTTTTGATTTTGTTTTTTTGGTACCAGGGATTGAAACCAGGGGCACATAACCACTGAGACACACCCTCAGTTCCTTTTTAAAAAAAATTGTGTCATTTCTTTTTTGCTTTTATTTATATATTTATTTATGTGGTGCTGAGGATTGAATCCAGTGCCTCACACGTGCTAAGCAAGCATTCTACCACTGAGTTACAACCCTAGCACCCCTCAGCCCAACTTTTTTATTTATTTTTTTTTTTTAGAAATAGGGCCTCGCTAAGTCACTGAGGCTGGCTTTGAACTCATGATCCTCTTGCCTCAACCTCCCAAATCACTGGGATTACAGGCATGCACCACTGCACCTGGCTATGTATTGATTTTTGATAAGGTCAAATGTTGAAATAAATCTCAATAATGCAAGTTTTAAAATATACAAACATTTCAAGATTCTTAAATAGATTTTCAAGGAAAGGAAATTTGAGTCTCTGGAAGTAGTATTTTTTCCTTTTTTTTTTTTTTTCTTCTTTATTCTGGGGATTGAACCAAGGGCTTCATACATGGTAAGTGCATATTCTACCACTGAGCTGCATCCCCAATTCCTGTAAGGACTCTTCTTTCATCTTAAACTATGCCTGCCTTGAACACACAAGGCTCTGGGTTCAATCCCCAGCACCACAAAAAAAAAAAAAAAAAAAAAAACTGCAGTGGGCTGTGGTTGTTGCTCAGTGGTAGAGCACTTGCCTGGCCCATGTGAGGCACTGGGTTCAATAATTAGCACCACATAAAAATAAATAAATAAAATAAAGGCATTGTGTCCATCTACAACTAAAAAAAATATTTAAAAAGAAAGAAAGAAACTGCAGTAAAACTTTTAGTAAAAGCCTGGCAAGTGTGAGGCACTGGGTTCAATTCTCAGCACCAAATATAAATAAATAAAGGTCTATCAACAACTAAAAAAAAATATTAAAAAAAAAACAAGCAAAATAAAAAAACATAAGGCAAGTGAATTTTTTTGTTAAATATTTAAATACTTATTATAGCTTGATTTTCAAAGTTAGATTGCGGCAATCTATATTGTTACTCATGATTAACACCAACCTTATCCCTACTAATAATGCTTTAAAATACAATAATAATATTGATCATATTCAATATAAGGATATGAGCAAATGTTTTTACCCCTCTTCTCGGTTTTTTTTTTTTATTTCCATGTCTTAGGGCAATGGTTATATTTTTATTAAAATTAAATTCTTTTTTCTTTTAAATATATTTTTAGTTGCTGATGGACCTTTATTTTTTATTTATTCATTTATATGTGGTGCTGAGAATCGAACCCAGTGCCTCATGCATGCTGGATAAGCACTCTACCACTGAGCTACAATCCCAGCCCTAAAATTAAATTCTTACTTTACAAAATATTTTACTTAAATTAATGCTTAACTTCAAAGTTACATGTATTCACAAGATAATGTTTGAAAACATTTTACTTAAATAAAACTTCAAAACGCTTGTACATTTGACTTTTATTCTTTTTTTTAAAATTTTTATTATTTATTTACTGTACTAGAGAATGAAATCCATTGAGTTCCTATGCCCAGCTGACTGCATTGTTTTTTAATATTATTTTTTTAATTGTAGATGAACAAAATGCCTTTATTTTATTTATTTTTATATGTTCCTAAGGATTAAACCCAGCACCTCTCACATGCTAGGCAAGCACTCTGCCACTGAGCTATAGCCCAAGCCCTGACTTTTATTCTAATAAATATTTATTAATATTTATAATAATATTGTTGATAAAAATATAATTATTTTTAAAAGATAGGGTTTTTTTGGTGGGGGAGCTACTGGGGGTTGAACTCAGGGGTGCTTAACTACTGAGCCACATCCCCAGTCTTTTCTTTTTCTTTCCCACATTTTATTTACAGACAGGGTCTCACTGAGTTGTTGAGGCTGGCTTTGAACTCACAATCCCTCTGCCTCTGTCTCCTGAACAACTGGAATTATAGGCATGCGCCACCACATTAAAAGGATACTGCTAACATCATACCCAGAAAAGCAGGACTTCTCCAATTTTTTTTTTTTAATCTACACAATAATAAAAAAAAAAGGTAGAAGGGCTGAGGATATATCCCAAAGGTTAAGAATGAGTTCAGCATACCCAAGGTCCTGGGTTTAATCCCCAAAACACACGCACGCACGGAATCGCCCGCGGGAAGAGCTAAGAGAAATGATTCTGGTTCCCAAATGCTAATCCACAGTAATGGAAGTCTCGAGGAAATTTTAACTACATATTCCTGAAGCCCATTCTAACTCAAACTGGATTTTCTTAAAAAAATATGACTAATGCTCAAGATTCAGATAATATTCATTTTTTTTTTTGTTCTAAGTCAAAACATTTGGAATTAAAATTGTTTTCTGATTTACTCACCTTCTTGGTTGACAGCTGAATTAAATGAAGGCTGGGGTGCAGGTCTATGTGAATTCTGGAGCATGGGGTCCCTTACTGGAGGTGGACCTCTAGGTGGAGGGGGCCCATGAGGAGTTCCTGGTTGAAAAGTGGTAGGCAGAGGTGGATTCCTTAAGGGAAGTGATGAACCTTTGGAAACATTAGTTTTTTTCACATCATTTAAGAACTTAAGACAAAGGCCAAAAACAATCTTTACCAAAGCTGAACAACTTCCAAATTTACGTTTTAATTATAAATCCCAACAAATTATTAGAAATACAGTAAACTTCCTAACTGTATGACTTCATGGTTTCATATGTACATATTTCCATCTCTATCCTACCATGTTTCTTATCTATCAGTTATTAAAAGCAATATAAAGAAATAAGTATCAAGAGGCTGGGGTTTTGGCTCAGCAGTAGAGCACTTTCCTGGCATGTGTGAGGTCCTGGGTTTGAATCTCAGCACCACATACAAATAAATAAAATAAAGGTCTATCAACAACTTAAAAAAAAATCATTAAAAAAAAAAAAGAAAAAGAAAAATGGAGTTGGGGTTGTGGCTCAGTAGTAGAGCACTGACCTCGCACCTGTGAGGCCCTGAGTTCAATCCTCAGCATCACATAAAAATAAATAAATAAAATAAGGGTACTGTTTCCAACTACAACTTAAAAAAAATACATACATATATATATATATATATATATGAAGTATCAAACCACTTCTAGAGTAGATTCAATGCCATGCTAATTGATTAATTCTTCATTAACTGATTACAGAGGTTTAAGCAGCCTTTTGAAATATTCTAATAGAAACTAACATGAATAAAATTCTATTAATTTTCTTATTAATTTCTAAATATTTTGTTAATTTTGTTTGCAAATATAATCTGCTCAACTAATATCAACAAGTTGACAGCTTTCTAAAAATACAAATTAAAAATTTGTAAACTAAGTTGTAACAATTTCCCAAGTTTTATTTAATTTTGCTTCCTTTTTAATTTCTGTGGTATTAGGGATGTGAACCAGGGTGCTCCACTACTGAGCTACATCTCTAGTTCTATCTATCTATCTATCTATCTATCTATCTATCTATCTATCTATCTATCTATCTATCCAGCCAGCCATTCATTCATTCATTTTTGGTACTGGGGGATTGAATTCAGAGGCACTTAACCACTGAGCCAGATCCTCAGTCCTTTTTTTTTAATATTTTGTTTAGAGACAGGGTCTCACTGAGTTGCTCAGGGCCTCATCAAGTTGCTGTTGCTGGCTTTGAACTCACAATCTTCCTGCCTCAGCCTCCTGAGCCGCTGGGATTAGAGGCATTTGCCACTGCACCTGGCTTTATTTTTTATTTTAAGGCAGGTTCTCAATTGTAAGGCTTCCCTCAAACTTTCAATCCTCCTGCCTCAACATCCCAAATTGCTGGGATTACAGGTGTGTAACACTATATCCTGCCTAATTTTGCCTTGTTTTGCTGGAATATAACTACTAAAGATGAGATTATAAATTTGTGCACTGTTCAGTGTTTACCAAATAATAAAGTTATTTACTTTATATATTGGTTTAAATACTTTATAGATACAGCTGGGAGTGTTGTTGTGTGGTATAGCACTTGCGTGTGCATGAGGCCCTAAGTTTGATCAATAGCACTACAAACACATACACACACACACACACACACACACACACACACACACACACACATATGTATATGGTCATAAGCATTTTATCATATGTTAAAAACATATAAGATTTCACCAGGCATAGTGGCTGATGCCTGTAATCAAGTGACTCAGGAGCCTGAGGCAGAAGGATTGCAAGTTCAAAGTCAACCCCCTAGGTTCAATATATGATGTTTTGCCTAATACAGTGGTACACGCCTATAATCCCAGCAACTCAGGAGCCTGAGGCAGGATCACAGGTTTGAGATCAGTCTCAACAACTTTACAAGACCCCCAGCAACTGAAACCCTATCTCAAAATGAAAGATAGCTGGGCACAGTGATACAACGTCCTGCATAGCTCAGGAGGCTGTTGAAGGAGGATAACAAGTTCAAAGCCAGCTTCAGCAACTTAGCAAAACCCTAAGCAAGACCCTGTCTCTAAATAAAATATAAAAAAGCGCTGGGGATGTGGCTCAATGGTTAAGTGTCCCCGGGTTCAATGCCCTGTACCAAAATGTGTGTGCATGCTTAAGGGTTTTTTTTTGAGCTAGATTTCATAATATTACCCATGCTAGCCTTGAACTCCTAGACTCACTCAAGTTATCCTCCTGCCTTTACCTGTCAAATAGCTAGGACTGAAAGCATGTACCATGATGGCACCTGGCTTTTTTTTTTTTTAATTAAATAAATATTTTAAAGCTAGCTTACCTTCTGTAACAGTTTAAATATTGTTAGGAACATTCCTTAGGCTTAAAAATTGGTAAATTAGCCAGCTACAGTGCTATACGCACCTGTAGTCTCAGTTACTCAGGAGTCTAGGGCAGGAGGATCAGGAGTTGCAGGTGAGCCTGGGCAAACTAGCAAGACCCTGTCTTAAATAAGTAAATAAAATTTGGAAATGATTTAAATTTATACACAAGCATTATAAAATACTGATATCCAATAGGTTTAAAAGTACCCCTCAAACCAAGAATGACACAATATTTATCCTTGTATCAACCAGGATATCACTGCCCTAATTTTATCATTTTCTATTTGGGCCATAAATCCTGACTCTATAAAAACTAGATGAGTTACTTTTTAAGGATATTCTATGTGACATCAAAGTTTCAAACCCACAACTATTTATTCTTTCAAGATAACCACATTACTTCAACCTCCCTTCTCATTGCCAAAGTCTACAAAGTAGATGAAACACCACTGGTATATTTTTCATTCCAGGACTTTTTAAAAAATTTGTTTGTAAGTAAATAGGCAATAAATTTTACTTATAGTATACAGTTAACTCTATATTTTATACAATTAAAGGAATAAATGCACCCAAATGCACAGGTGCAGTGGCGCACACATGTAAGTAATCCTGGCAAATCAGGTTGAGGTAAGAGGATCAAAATTTTGAGGTAGGTGTGGGGAACTTAGCAAGGCCCTTTCTCAAAATTAAAAGGGCTGGGGATGTGGTAGAGTACCCCTTAAATTCAATTCCCAGTACCAAAAAATAAAAATAAAAAGTATCACTGTTAAATTCTCCAGGACCAAATTGAAAAATCATTGTTATTCAAAAACCTTATAGCTCCCAAGAAGACTGATCTGCTTTTTGTTGGCAAAAGTGAAAACAAAGATTACAGAAATGTAACTCCCTTATCTAAGAAGCACCCACATATATCTATGGCACAAAGGGGCAAGGTACATTACCAACTCAGCATGAACTAGAATGCATGATACATCTGACCCCAAAGATATAACAACCTAATGATTAACAAAACACAAGTAAGCTTATGGAGTTTTTACAACTTTTAGAAGAATATTTTGAACTTGGGACATGCTACATTTCATATAATAGACTTTTTGTAGAAGTTGGAAAATTTTTTTTCTTTTTCTACAGTGCTGGTGATTGAACCCAGGCCTCACACATGCTAAGCAATCATCTAGTTGAATAATTCTTATTTATAACAGTAGAGTTTAAGAATCAGGCCAATTAATGTAAAGATGCTAAAAGGCAGCCTATTAGGAAAAGTCAGAAAATTTAGTATGAGGATTAGAAAATAGCATAACTTATATAATCAGTTTTGTTTTTGTACTGGGGATTGAAATCAGGGGCATTTGACCGCTGAGCCACATCCCCTGCCCTATTTTGTATGGGTCTCACACAGTTGATTAGCACCTCACTTCTGCTGAGCCTGGCTTAATTCGCAATCCTCCTGCTTCAGCTTCCCAAGGATACTCAACAGTTTTTGGTATGAGACTATCAGGTACCTATTATCAAGTATGTGTTGGAAAAAAAAAAGTGAAAAGCATGGATTTTCTTCGTTTTTTTTTTTTTAAGACATCTTGAAAAGCATGGATTTTCTTCGTTGTTTTGTTTTGTTTTTTTTAGACATCTCATAAGAAAAAAGAGGAATCATACATTTAGGTTCATTTTAAGATTATACATCTGTCTTTTCCCTTCTTTTATGTGGAAATGTTCATAAGTTTCAGCACTTATGTCTCTCTCATTACATCTATGCTGCAATCTAAATGCTCTACCTGAGGGCTTCTGTTAAAGCTAAAGTAATTCCAGATTATTGATCATATGCCTTTTTAAAAGATTATATCAGCTGAGTGTGATGATGCATGCCTATAATCCTAGATGCTCAGGAGGCTGAGGCAGGAGGACTGCAAATTCTAAACCAGCCCCAAAAACTCAGTGAGACCCTATCTCTAAATAAGAAATAAAAAGGGCAGGGGACATAACTCAGTGATTAAGTGCCCCTGGATTCAATCCTTGGTACCAAAAGAAAAAAAAGATACATCTACCCTTAAATATATCCCCCCAACCCCACCCCAGATGGAGTCCCATTTCACTACGTTGCCAAGGCTGGCCCAAAACTACTGGGTTGAAGCAATGTTCCTTCCTCAGCCTTCCAAGTAGCTAGGAAGCTAGGGGAAATAGTTTTTACATAGTATGTTTTCCCAAACTATTTTCTTGTGGGCAAACTTTGAAACTTCATATTTGTTAGCTATAAGAGACTAAGGTGAAGATTAAATAAGATATCATGTATAACTAATTAGAACAAGTAAAAAATATATATTCTAAAAAACAAAAAGATTAAATAAGATAATGCATAACAGTTTGATAAAGTGTTAGACAATATTATAAATGTTCAATAAATGTTACCTATCATTATTAAAAATAAAACAAATATGCTGGATTCGGTGATGCACACCTTTAATCCCAACCATTCAGAGGCTAATGCAGGAGGATCACAAGTTCCAAAGTGAGCCTCAGCAACTTAGCAAGACCCTGTCTCAAAATAATAAATAGAAAAGGCTGAGAATTTAGCTCAGTGGGATAAAGCACCCCTGGAATTGCCCTCCGCAAAAGAATATGCATTAATTTCAAGAGATAGATGCTCACACATGGTGTCAACTGAACCAGAGTAAAAGTAATCTAATGGATTTCGGGCTACCAGATGTGAGTCAGAAAATTTCCACAGAGAGATGAGAGTTCACTGGCAGAGGATATGCTCAGCAAGGGGAAGGTTAAGGTTCAATCTCCAATATCCTCTGCCCACCCAATTTATATCAAGAAACGAAGTTTCTAAAAGATTCCTTAATCTTGGGCTGGAGTTACAGCTCAATGGTAGAGCACTTGCCCAGCTAGCATGTATGAGGCACTGGGTTTGATCCTCAGCACCACATAAAAATAAATAAATAAAATAAAGGTATTGTGTTCATTTATTTAGAAAAAAATTTTTTTTCTAAATAAAAACTATACTTAAATCTTTTTTTTTTTAATATTTATTTATTTATTTTTTAGTTTTCGGCAGACACAACATCTTTGTTTGTATGTGGTGCTGAGGATCAAACCCGGGCCGCACGCATGCCAGGCAAGCGCGCTATCGCTTGAGCCACATCCCCAGCCCTATACTTAAATCTTTACAAGGCCAAAATGTATTCACTAGGGCCAATGGCTGGCCAGAGGCTTAAAAAGTATTAACAAGCTACAAAACTGATGGAGTGTACACCATAAATAAGAAATACATGAATTTTTTTAAAAAAAGGTTAACTATTTATATTAACTATTTCACTTGGAACTTGTTACTTGTTCACTTTCTTGAAAAGTGCAAAATCAATCTGCAGATCCCAATATGGAATTTTAAACACTTTTCAAAGTCACACTATTAATGTTGATAAGTTTCTAAGATTCTGATCATCTGAACAGCAAAAACGCAAAGGTGAAATGGTTTTTAAAGCTACTTCTGAACCAGAAGTAGTTTACAAAATACAATGATGGGGAGAGGTGGTGACTGGAGTAGTGGCTCAGTGGCAGATCACTTGCCTGGCATGTGTGAGGCACTGGGTTCAATACTCAGCACCACATATAAATAAATAAAATAAAGGTCTATTGACAACTAAAAAATATTAAAAAAAATACAACGATCGGGCTCAGTTGGTAGAGTGCTTGCCTTGCACGTAGGACGCCCTGAGTTCAATAACCAGCACCCCCTCCCCCCCAAAAAAAACAATGATCATCCAGCCCAAGAATATATGGTTTTCTCTCCCAAAATGATATACAGATTCAATTCAATATCAAAGACAAAACCCTAGGTATCTTTTCTACAAAACTTAACAAGCTGATTCTAAAAATCTTAAGAAAATACAAGGAAACCAGAAAAGCCAAAATAATCCTGAAAGCAAGAGTTAGAGAAGTAAAGCTTTATGAATTCAAAGTTACTACAAAACCAATAGCAATCAAGATATATGGAGGGGAGGGGTTGGGGTTGTGGCTCAGTGGTAGCGCGCTTGCCTAGCATGTGTGAGGCACTGGGTTTGATTCTCAGCACCACATACAAATAACTGAAAATAAAAGCCCATCAACAATTAAAAAATTTTTTTAAAAAGATATATTGGGGGGGGCTTCATGATAAAGGATTTACTTAGCAAACAAAAGGGCCTGGGTTTGATCCCCAGTACTACCACCCCCCCACACACACACACACAAACACACACACGCACACACACACACACACACACACACACACACACACACACACACACCCCAAAGAAAGTAACTCAAGTAAGAAATGCAGGGGAAAAAAAATATTTGGTAAATATAATAAAAATATATTTGGTAATATAATAAAAACACACATACAGATCAATGAAATAAAATTGGGATTCCAGAAATAAACCCTTAACTTATGATTAATTGAATTTTAACAAAGGTACTAACAATAGTATTTCCATTAGATAGTGCTGAGACAAAGGCACAGATAGCCACATGCAAAACAATGAAACTGAACCCCTACCTATCAACATACACAAAAATTAAAATTAACCAAAGACCTAAACATAAGAGCTGAAATTATAAAACTTTCAGAAGAAAACATACATATAAATTTCTAGGGGCTGGAGATTTGGCTCAAGTGGTAGCGCGCTCGCCTGGCATGCGTGCGGCCCGGGTTCGATCCTCAGCACCACATACAAACAAAGATGTTGTGTCTGCCAAGAACTAAAAAATAAATATTAAAAAAAAATTCTCTCTCTCTCTCTCTCTCTCTCCTCTCTCTTATCTAAAAAAAAAATATATTAAAAAAAAATTTTCTACCCATTGCACTAAGCACAGCTGTGCTCAGTAACACTCCACTTCAAAAGCATTGTCTCAGTTGGACATGGTGGCATATGCCTGTAATTCCAGAGACTCAGGAGGCTATATGCAATTTAGCAAGACCCTGTCTCAAAAGAAAAATTATAAAGGGACGGAGATATAGTTCAGTGATAAAGTGTACCTGTGTTCAAAGCCCAGTACTCCCCCCACAAAAAAAAAAAGCACTATGTTTTTAGACCTGTCCCTTCACAACTCCACAGTTCTGCAAATTTGAAGTCAAAAACTGCCTGCAGCCATGCCAAAAAATAATGTAAGCCTCAGATTAGGATCCAAGAGAAACCATAACAATTCAGCATCCCTAGACAGTAAGGTAGAAACCAGTTAATAAAAGTAGTAGTGAGGGGCTGGGGTTGTGGCTCAGTTGGGAGAGGACTTGCCTAGCACATGTGAGGCCCTGGGTTTGATCCTCAGCACCACATAAAAAAATGAATAAGCAAATAAAGGTATTGTGTCCATCTACAACTAAAAAAAATATTAAAAAAAAAAAGTAGTGGCAAGTTTAAAGCCAACCTCGGCAATAAAGTGAGGCCATAAGCAACTCAGTGAGACCCTGTCTCTAAATAAAAATTTAAAAGGGCTGGGGATGTGGCTCAGTGGTTAACTGCCCTTTGGTTCAATCCCTGGGACAAAAAAAAAAAAAAAAAATACAAGCAACAATAAATGTTGGCAAGAACGTGGGGAAAAAGGTACACTCACACATTCCTGGTGGGACTGCAAATTGGTACAACCACTATGGAAAGCTATACGGAGATTCCTCAAAACTTGGAATGGAACCACCATTTGACCCAATTATCCCACTCCTTGGTATAAACCAAGGACTTAAAATCGGCATACTACAGTGATGCAGCCACATCAATGTTTAAAGCAGCTCAATTCACAATAGCTAAACTATGGAACCAACCTAAGTGCCCTTCAACAGATGAATGGATAAAGAAAATGTGGTATACATACACAATAGAATATTACTCAGCCTTAAAGAAGAATAAAATTATGGCATTTGCAATTAAATGGATGGAGCTAGAGAATATTATGCTAAGTGAAATAAGCCAAACCCAAAACACCAAAGGCCAAATGTTTTTTCTGATACATGGATGCTAATTTACAATAAGGGGAGGGGGCACTAGGGAAGAACAGAAGTACTTTGGATTAGATAGAGGGGAATGAAAAGAGGGGAGCGGGTATGGGAGTAGAAAGAATAGTAGAATAAATCAAGCATTATTCCCCTATGTGCATATATGATTACATAACTGGTATAACTCCATATCATGTACAACCAGAAGAATAAGAAGTTATACTCCATAAATGCATTCTACTGTCATGTATAACTAATTAGAACAAAAAAGAAAAAAAAAAGCACATTTTACTATTGTGTATAACTAAAAAGAATTAAAAAAAAAAAAAAAAAAAAAAGCCAAAAGTAGTGGCCAGTCCCTGAGGAAGTGGTTCTGCAAATATACCTGAATCCCTGAAATATCACAAGTGACTCAAAGAAAAACAGCCTGTAGCTATTCAGAGGCTGAGGAAGGATTGCTTGAGCTCAGGAGTTCAAGGCCAGCCTGAGCAACATAGTAAGACCCCATCACAAGAAAGAAAGAAAGGAAGAAAGGAAAAAGAAAAAGAATACCTTCAAAGGAAAGAAGCAAAGCAGAAATAATTCATTAATTTAAGTTACTGAGTTAATTCAAAGATATTACAAGTAATTTACTTAAAGATTTATAATAATTTTTTAAACCAACAATTTTCCATGTGGTTTTAAGGCTTTAAGTATTCATTCAAATCTCTAAACAAGCAAAAGTTGTTTATTTCTACATTTTTAACATTCCTAATAATACTACCTGATTTTATGAAGCTGTTTTGAAGTGAAGGGTCTCCAGAAGAAACATACTGATGATTTGTTGTTAAGTTTGTACTCCCCAATGCAGTCAGTTGGGATGATGCACGAGGACAATGGTTTGTCTGTGATCCTGTGGGCGGATAGTTATATTGCCAATTTGAATGTGGTGGTATGTTGGCTCCAGGAAGAAAGCTACCAGAAGGCATCGGTGCAGCAGCTGGATTCTGAGAAGCAGGTAGTGGCATTCGAGGAACAGGACCACTATGGAGTGAAGGTGTCACTGTATTAGAAGCTACAGGTGGTCTATTAATAGTTTGCCCAGATCCCTGAGAACCACCGTAGTTAGACTGTCCAGAGACTGGATTCAAAGTCTTTGCTGGTATTAAATGAGGATAGGATCCTGGAAGCTGGAAATTATATCCTTGACTCACTGACAATTGTGAAGACATCAGTGCATTTTGAACAGGACCTTCCAATAAGAAGAGAAGGAAAAATTAGTCTTTCAAGTGAATATAACAACACTTTAAAAAAATACAGTAGCCCCAGGCCCAGTATCGCACACCTGCAACTTGGGAGGCAAAGCTAGGAGGATTGCCAAATTCAAGGTCAGCCGCAGCAACTTTAACAAGGGTCTAAGCAACTTAGCGAGATCCCGTCTCAAAAAATAAAAAGGGCTGGGGATGTGGCTCAGTGGTTAAGTGACCATGTGTTCAATTCCCAGTACAAAAACTTAAAATTAAAATAAGTAGTCCCAGGAGTGGTAGTGCCTGGCTGTAATCCCAGTTGCTCTGAAGGCTGAGGCAGGAAGATCACAAATTGGAGACCAGCCTGAACAATTCAGTGAGAACCTGTCTCAAAATTAAAAAAAAAAAAAAAAAATAGGGGTAGGGATGTAGCTGAGTGGTAGAGGCACTCCTGGGTTCAATCCCTAGTATGGCAAAAATATAATTAAAAATTTTCAAAATAGGCATATAATTCAAAAAAGATATACAAATGACTAATAAGCACATGCAAAGTCACTGAACATTATTAATCATTAGAGAAATACAAACATCAGTCATTAAATAAACACAAATAAAAACGACAACAAGGTACCACTCACTATCATCTAGAATGTTTAAAACAGACCAACAAAAAGGGAAAAAAACAGCCGGAGCACAATAACACATGCCTGTAATCCCAGCAGCTCGGGAGGCTGAGGCAAGAAGATCGCTAGTTCAAAGCCAGCCTCAGCAAAAGCTTAGTGCCTAAACTCAGTGACACCATGTCTTTTTTTTTTTTTTTTTAAGAGAGAGGGAGAGAAAGAGAGAATTTTTAATATTTATTTTTTAGTTTTCGGCGGAAACAACATCTTTGTTTGTATGTGGTACTGAGGATCGAACCCAGGCTGCACGCATGCCAGGCGAGCGCACTACCGCTGAGCCACATCCCCAGCCCGACACCATGTCTTTATATTAAAAAAATACAGGGCTGGGATGTGGCTCAAGCAGTAGCGCACTCACCTGGCATGCGTGCGGCCCAGCTTCGATCCTCAGCACCACATACAAAGATGTTGTGTCCGCCAATAACTAAAAAATAAATATTAAAATTCTCTCTCTCCCTCTCTCTTTAAAAAAAAAAAATACATAAAATAGAGCCAGGCGTGGTGACACATACCTATATTTGTGTCCTGAACACTGCAGCAAAATTATAAATCTGATATTAGTAAAGCAAATTATTTGAACTAATCTTTTTTTCTTGTCTGTCATCTGTTAAAGAACAGCTCTATTAATTAAGAACATTCTTAGGACGCAAAGGTGAGTAAGGTCCATTTCATCCCTGTACTCCTCCAATAGCTCAGTCTAGATTGGCAAATACCAGGCACTCCAATAGAGAGTGATATGATAGGGGAACCCTATGACACTGAGAGCCCCAAAGTAGGCAACACTTGGGCTAGACTGAAGACAGAAAGGTAGCAAAGATGGTTTCCTGAGGAAGGGAATTTTAAGCTAAAACCTGAGAAGGCTGGGGTGTAGTTCAGTGATACAGAATGTGCATAGCATGTGCTAGGTCCTGTATTTCATCCCCAGTACAAAACAAACAAGCACGAAAAATAAAGAATAGCCTCAGGAAAAAGAGTATATTACCAAAAAAAAAAAAAAAAAAAAGTGTTTCCATAAGGCTGGGGTTGTGGCTCAGTGGTACAGCGCTTGCCTAGTACGTGTGTGGCCCTGGGTTGAATCCTGAGCACCCATATAAATAAAAACAAAATAAAGGTATTGTGTCCACCTACAACTAAAAAACTATTAAAAAATAAAAAAGTGTTCCTGTAAACCAGGCATGGTGACACATGCCTGTATTCCTAGCGGTTTGGAAGGCTGAGGCAGAAGGATTGCAAGGTTAAAACTAGCCTCAGCAATTTAGCAAGGCCCTAAGCAAATTAGTGAAACCCTATCTTAAAAATAAAAATAAAAAGGACTGGGAATATGGCTCAATGGGAAAGTGCCTCTGGATTCAATCTCTGGTACCAAAAAAAGGAGAAAAAAAAAAAAGTGTTCCTGTAAAGGAATTTATATTTACAACAGCTTGTGATGGTGAAAAGGCATTCTGAAAAAAGTTCAGTATGACAAAAGCAAATTGTTGAGACACTTGCCTGAAGTGAAGCAGGAATTGAGGACTACACTAAAGAAGTATGGATTTGATAAAGAAGTTCAAGTATGGTGGCACATACTTGAACCTAAGAAGTTATAGGAAAAAATTTTTCTCTCCGCAACTGAAAACAATATTCATTTTTTAAAAGGAAGACAAATAACCAGGGAATGATGGGGCTGATGTGTATTTTAAGTAGAAATGATTCACATGGAAGTCCATGTCCTAATTCCTGGAATCAGGTTATATGACAAAGGAGAATTCCGGTTTCTAATCAAATGACCTTGAAATGGGAAGATTATCAGGGTGTATCCAGTATTATCATGAGTGTTAAAGAGAGCTGAAGGAATAGCCCAAAAGCAGAGCACTTACAGAACATGTGCTAGAGTGGTAGAGTAGGTGATTAGCGTGTGCTAGACCCTGGGTTTGATCCCCAGCAACAAACAAATAAGCCTTAAGGAAAAAGAGCTGGTCAGGCATGGTGGCCCACAGCTGTTTGAGAGGCTGAGGCAGGAGAAACATGAGTTCAAAGCCAGCCTCAGCAAAATTGACGCACTAAGCAACCCAATGAGACCCTGTCTATAATAAAATATAAAATAGGACTTGGGGATGTGGCTCAGTGGTTGAGTGCCCCTAAGTTCAATCCTTAGTACAGAAAGAAAGGAAAAAAAAAAAAAAAGAAAGAAAGAAAAGACTTAAGAAAATGAATATCAAAGACTGGGTTCAAGCCAAAAAAGTAAATAAAAAGAAAAATAGTGAGTGACCAGGATAGCACCCAACCAGAGCTCCATCATAAAACTAAAACAATCCAATCAACTTTGGCTTCAGATAAACTATCATATTATTGAGTGTCTTAAAATTGAACTGTATTTTTCCCATATTTTTATTGGTGCATTATAATTATACATAATGGTGGGACTGGTTGATACATATTCATACATACACACAATATAACGATATAACTTGGCCAATATCATTCCTCAGTATTTCCCTTTCTCTCCCCCTGGTTTCCTTTGATTTTACTGGTCTCCCTTTGATTTTCATGAGACACCCCCTCCTACTTTTCTTTTTCTTTTTCCTCTCCAGCTTTCACATATGAGAGAAAACGTACACCCCTTGACTTTGAGTTTGGCTTATTTCACTTAACACAACATTCTCAAGTTCCATCCATTTTCCTGCTGGTGACATAATTTCATTCTTCTTTATGGCTGAATAAAACTCCATTGTGTATATATACCATATTTTCTTTACCCATTCATCCACTGATGAACAGCTAGACTAGTTCCATAGTTTGGCTATTATGAATTGGGCTGCTATAAACATGGGTATGCATTATCAATATAGTATACTGACTTTGTTTAGAATAAATACCAAGGAGTGATATAGCTGGATCATATGATGGTTCCAAGCTCCATCTCTTTTTTTCTTTTTTGGGGGGAGGAGAGTGGGTTATGGGGATTGAACTCAGGGGCACTTAACTACTGAGCCACATCCTCAATCCTTCTTTGTACTTCATTTAGAGACAGGGTCTCACCGGGTTGTTTTGTGCCTCACTTTTACTGAGGCTGGCTTTGAACTTGCAATCCGCCTGTCTCAGCCTCCCAAGCCACGGGGATTACAGGTATGTGCCACTGTGACCAGCTTTCCATGCTCAATCTTTTGAGGAACCTCCATAATGATTTCCATAGTGGTGTTACTAATTTACAATACCACCAACAGTGTAAAAGTATTCCTCTCCATCATATCCTCTCCAGCATTTAGTATTGTTTCTATTCTTGATGGCAGCCATTCTAACTGGAATGAGATGAAATCTCAGTATAGTTTTGATTTGCATTTCCCTGATTGCTAAAGATGTTTTTTCATATATTTGTTGGCCATTTATATTTATTTTTTATAAGTATCTGTTGATGAACTGTACTGCTTTTATAGATATTTTTACTTCAATGTTTTGAATTTATAATGATACAACAGCTATATACATATGGAAGTTTATACCGAATTTTGTATTTTTAACAAAAAAAAATAGTTTCTATACATTAATTTTAAAACATCCGAATTACAATTACAAGTTCAACAGAACAGACAGTATGGGATATAGAAATAATAGGGGTAATGAAGAAAGGAAGGAATCAAGGATGACTCCTAGCTTTCTGACCTGAGCAATTCAGTGAATGGACAGTACTATTCATTAGAACAGAAAGATGAAAGAAGATTAGAGAAGGTGGGAAATGATAAAGGGAAAAAGACCAAAGAGGATTTTATACATACTAATTTTCAGGTGCCAAGAAATCCAAGTGGAGGTGTCTAATAGAAAGATATCTATCTGTGGGCTGGGATTGTGGCTCAGTGGTAGAGCATTTGCCTAGCATGCGTGATGCACTGGGTTCGATTCTCAGTACCACATACAATAAATAAAATAAAGGTCCATCAACAAAAAAAAATTTAAAAAAAAAATATCTATGGGGCTGGGGATGTGGCTCAAGCGGTAGCGCGCTCGCTTAGCATGCATGTGGCCCGGGTTCGATCCTCAGCACCACATACCAACAAAGATGTTATGTCCGCCGAGAACTAAAAAATAAATATTAAAAAATTCTCTCTCTATCTCTCTCTCTCCTCTCTCACTCTCTCTTTAAAAAAAAAAAAAAATATCTATTTGCAGGGCTGGGTTGTAGTTCAGTGTTAGAGCGCTTGCGCTTGCCTTGCATGTATGGGGCACTGGGTTCAATCCTCAACACCACATTAAAAATAGATATTGTGTCCATCTACATCTGAAAAAAAAAAAAAACACTCCTTACCTCATAAGGCTATTGTAAGAATTAAATGAGATGATATGAGATGATGAATATAACAGAACCACAAAGCATAGGGCTGGGCACATAGTAAGTGACAATAAAATAAATACTAATTCTTGTTACTATTTCTCTCCCCCCTACCACCCATTTTTTTGTGGTACTGGGCATAAAACCCAGGAGCACTCTACCACTGAGCTATATCCTCAGCCCTTTTTGAGTCTCACTAAGTTGCCCAGGCTGGCTTTAAACTTTTGAACTTACTACTTCAGCATCCAGAGTAGCTGGGATTACAGGCCACTGTGACCCCTGCAACCAGCACTGTTTCTGTCTTTAAGAAGCTTTCAGTCTATTAGCGGAGATAAAACAAGAAGCACAATGGTTACTACATGCAATATATGGTAGGTTTTTTTGTTTGTTTGTTTTTCAGTACCAGGGTTTGAACCAGGGGTGCTTAACCAATAAGCCACATCCCCAGCCCTTTTTTCATTTTTTATTTTGAGACAAGGTCTCACTAAGTTGCTTAGAGCCTTGCTAAATTGCTGAGGCTGGTTTTGAACATGTGAGGCTCCTGAGCCGCTGGGATTACAGGTGTGTGCCACTGCACCCAACTGGTAAATTCTAAAAGAGATCTGCAAAAGGTATTGTGGGAATCCAGAGTTACAGCCTCTACTACTGAAAACACAATAATCAGTGTTACAGACCACATGCCACTTTTATTTAGATCATGTTTGTTTCATAATTAAAGACTTCTTATATTAAATACACAATCATAAGCATGATTTACATTAGAGGGAAATTTAAAAATTGACATTTTTGTTACTCCTAAATTAGATAAATAGCATTTTTTAAAAATAGTGTTGTTTTTTTTCTTTTTAACCTTTATTTTATTTATTTATATGTGGTGCTGAGGATCAAACCCAGTGCCTCACACATGCAAGGCAAGCGCTCCACCACTGAGCTTCAGTCCTAGCCCCTTGATGCCCGCTCTGGGGGAAAAAAACAACTCTGGATGGGTTGGGTTTTTTTGTTTGTTTGTTTGTTTTTTAGTACTGGGGATTGAAACCAGGACACTTTACCACTGAGCTACATCCCCACACCCTTTCATTTTGAGACAGGCTGTCCAGGATGAATTCTCTAGCCTTAGCCTCCTGAGTTGCCGGGATTACATATGTGCACCATGATGCTGGGCTCACAAATTCTATTGTTTTGACTGATGATATTGTGCAAAAAAGAGCCAGAAGAAAAAAAGAATTTGGAAGTGAGCTCCAATTTTACTATTAACAAATCAATAAATATTTAGTGAAATGACTTACAAAATACCCAATTCTAACACTTTTGTTCAACAAAACTGGCTACTCCTAAAATGTGTTACACACTGTGGGGAGCTGGAGAAAGAATAATATGCAAAAAAAGATATCCTTCTCTTCATAGGGCTTATAGTCTAGAGGGAAGCTGAACAAACATTATAAAGCTACAATATATTAAGAATAAAGGAGAAAGGTGGAGAATATCCTTCTCACCCTTAATTCTATAGTAAAAAAGTGAATATTACATAATTATTATAAACAAATGAAAGCAATAAAACTGCTATTTCTGTCTTGGCACATTGACTCAAATAGTTGATAAAGGAGGTAAGGTTCAATGGGGTTAATTATTTGACTTTAGCCTTATTACATGCTAATCAGATTAAGATCAGCTAGTTAAAAAAAAAAGATCAGCTAGTTTAAGCACTATAGAGTCTCACTATCAATTTTTTTGCAAAAGAAATATGTTATATACAATCCACACAAAGATTTAGAAAAACTTGTCTAAACAACTTTTAGGTCATAATGCAAATTCTGTAACATAATAACACCACACAATATAAAAGCAAGTTATAAAAAAATGAAAAAGGTCATTATTAATAGGCCTTTGATTATAATCTAAAAATGTCTAAACATCTAACTATACTATAATATGAAATTTATGCAAGCTACATTAAATTTATAGCTTGAGTTTTCAATACAATACTTAGGCAGCAATTACTGCCTTGAAAGAATTAACTAAAACTAGATTCCAGCATTGAATCTTTTTTTTTCTTTCATTTGTTTAATTTCTTTCTTCTTCTCTTGTACTGAAGACTGAACCCACAGATGCTTTACCACTGAGCTACATTCTCAGCTCTTTTTATCTTTTGAAACAGGGTCTCACTAAGTTGCTTAAGGCCTCACTAAATTACTGAGATTGGCCTGGAACTTGCAATCCTCCTGCCTCAACCTCCAGAGTCGCTGGGATTACAGATATGCACCATTATGCCCACTGAACCTTTTTTTTTTTTTAACCTTCTAGAGGAATATCCCCTCCACCCCTATCCTGCTCATTTCACCACCACATCCTTACTCTCTGTATTACTACTGGGATCAACAACAACAATAACAACAACAACAAAACCCAACATAGGATATTGGCCATTTATTGAAAATAAACTTTAGAAATGGAGCTTATAAATAAGAATATGAAGGAGACTAGGGTTGTGACCTAACGGTAGAGTGCTTGCCTAGCATGTATGAGGCCCTGGGTTCAATCCTCAGCACCACATGAAAATAAATAAACATAATAAAGGTATTTTATCCATCAACAACTAAAATGTTAAAAAAAAAAAAAAGAATATGAAGCAAGGGGGCAGTTGTGCACACTTGTAATACTAACTACTTGGGAGGCTAAGCAGAAAGAATTCAAATTCAAGGACAGCCTGGGCAACTTAGCAACTTAGCTCATCTCAAAATTAAAAAAAAGGCTGGGGATGTTCCTCAGTGGTAGAGTGCTCCCCTCCAAAAAAAAAAGACTGAAATTATATCTTAGAAGAGGCTTATATGCAAACTCCTGTTATTTCACTCCTCATCTAAAATTGGCTGCATTCTTTCAGCTGTTATCATCCTAAAATGCAATCACTAGTCAAAATGCTGAATTTCCAACTGGCTCTGGGCAACCTATGCACAGGAAGTGCTTTCTTATTCTCTTCTATGTCTTCAAGGACAGACCTTAGAAGGTGTGCAACAAATGCCCATTGACCTGAATCAAATCAACATAGTGATAACAATTCAAAAACAGCATATCACAGTGGTTAGATTCCTTTAGCACTTCAAAATTATAGTAACTACACTTACATATAAACTTAGAAGTACATATGCAAGATTTGCTTTCAAAAGTTTATATAAGGGCTGGGTTGTAGCCCAGCAGTAGAACACTTGCCTAGTATGTGTGAGGCCCTAGGTTTGATCCCTAGCACAACATAAAAAACTAAATAAACAAAATAAAGGTATTGTATCCACCTACAACTAAAAATATATTTTTCTAAAAAGTTTATATAAAGATTGCAATTTAGAAGATAGTAGAATGAAACAGACATTATTACTGTATGTATATATGTGACTACATGACCAATATGATTCTCCAACATGTACACTCAGAAAAATGAGAATTTATATCAACTATGTATGATATAACAAAGTGCATAAATGCATTCTACTGTCATGTATAACTAATTAAAACAAATTTAACAATTAAAAAAAGGTTGCAATTTAGCAATTATATGAAAAATGCATGGCCCTGTAACATCTTGTTTAATTTTTCACCTTAAAGTGAATGTCTTAAAATGATTTCATCTTCCGGGTAAATGTTACTAAACACCATAGAATAGAATATACTTTTTTTTTTTTTTTTTAGAGTGTGAGAGAGGAGAGAGAGAGAATTTTTTTTTTTAATATTTATTTTTCAGTTCTCGGCAGACACAACATCTTTGTTGGTATGTGGTGCTGAGGATCGAACCCGGGTCTCACGCATACCAGGCGAGCGCGCTACCGCTTGAGCCACATCCCCAGCCCCGAATAGAATATACTTTACATAATCTGTTACTATAAACTTGAGAAAGAACAAGTGATTCAAGTTAACGCATTTTCAGTGCCTATTCCCTATTCTAGCTTCTGCCCACATAGCTGCCTACCCATAGATATTTTAAAGTCCTAAAAAGAGCCTTCTTTGTAAAGAAAACAGTAGAATTCTCTAAAAACAATGTAAACTGGCCATTTTAGTCACTGGCTATTTTCTCCAACTTCACAGTAATCTAAGATTCCAGTGTGCAATTTAAGCACTTTAGTATTATTCTACTGGTATTTATTTCCATAAACCAAAGATGTGTAAGTTAATTGGTAAGTAGGCAGACTGTTGGCAGAAAATCTTTCTCGATTACAACAATTAAAAAAAAAAGTTTAGCAAATCACCACGTACGACAATTCAAGGAATCCTAGAAGAGTTATAAAACTAAGACATTCTCACGCAAATTACAAATTACAGTGCCACATATACATGCCTCTCAGAGGTCCAACCATTTTCCAAGTGATGTAAAGGCCTTAGGAAATCAAACAACAAATCTACTTGGTTCTTTCAAGGCTGAAAAACTGAACAGGTGGCCCAGGCACAGTTCTGGGAAAGTCCTGGGAGAGATGAGTAGGTCCTAAAGGGGTCTCCGCAAGAAGTCACTCATTCATTCACGTCCGCAAACTCAGAATAAATTCGACCCCAACCTGCTCGAGACGAATCAGATTCCAAACTCTGCTCCCCTGGAGACTGGAGCTAGGTGGCGCGGAGGGTGAAGGCACAGCCACTAGGACCGTTTATTGAGGGATTGACGGAATCTGTTTTTTTTTTTTTTTTTCACCCTTGTTTGCCAGGACGTTGCATACAGCGGGTGCTCTTTAACTGTTTGCTGACTGAATGTGTGTGTGTGTGAAACGCTAAAACGAGCCCGCGCCTGAGAGTGCACAAATGCCGCGGTATCGGGGGCTCAGCCGCCCACCACCACCGGCGCCAGACCCCAGCCGAGAGGTCATCCTCTCTTCCTCGGTGGCCTGAAGAGTAAACAGCATCCAAAGGTGAGTTCCAGCCCGGGCCCACGCTGAGCCCTGCTCTTCGCCCCCGTGCAACACTCACCGTTGGTGTAGGGAGACCCCGAGGTCGAAGAGGCCCCGTTCTGGGCCTGGAGGCCGGTTGGGGCGCCGCCGGAGGCTGGTATCCCCGGCTGGGACATGACGACCGCAGTTATCCTTGTTGGAAGGTACTGGTCTGAGTCGACAACAGCGCCCAGCGGAGAGACTGCTGAAAGCAGAGGGAGAGGGCCAAAGACTTAGGACTGAAGACTGGAGGAGAGGGCGGAGCATCAAGCCCGAGGCATGGCGCTTCGCTCTCCCCAGCCCGCCGGCATCCACGGCCTGGCCTGGGAACTGAAGCTTAGAAGTCGGGCCAGTGGGGCCGCGAATGCCGGGCTGGGAGGCGGCAGCCTAAACCGGTGAGGAGGGAGGCCCCGGCCGGAAGTGCCTGTCAGCCGCTGGCCGCGCAGGCGCAATCAGGACACGTGGCACTTCCGGCTCCGGGCTCGCGGCTTCTCCAGCGCTCACCTCTCCCCGTGGGGCTGCCCCGAGGCCACCTGACTGTCCCGTCGTCCCGGCCCCGTGGACGGTGCCCGGACTAGCCTGCCACGTCACTGACTCCGACTGCCGGCCGGAAGTGGCGTGTGTCACCGCTGCGGAAATCCCAGCGTCTTGGACGTCACCTCGCGGGCTGAGCGGGGATCCGGGAGCAATGAATGCAGACTTCAGTGGCTGCTTTCGTGGAGTGGGACAAACAGTTCCTCTCCCGGGTCTTTGAGGATTACTTGAGACTACAAACGTCATCGTCCTCTGTTGGGATTATGCCACCACTAGTAGCTGAACCGGTTAATATTCATCACATTATTTTATTTCACATTCTGTTGTCATATTCCAGGGAATTATTTTAAAGAGATAGTTAAATATGTATGTTAAAAATGTGATCAAGTAAAGAAGGCCTTTGCTTTTTTACTGGAGATTCAGAGGTACTTTTAATTTTTAAGCTCGATTATCCACAGCGTAGTCACACTGAAGTTCATTAACAGCACTTTTTTTTTTTTAAATTAGTGCTGAGAATCTAACCCCAGGCCATACACAAGCTAGGAGAGCACTCTATTGAGCCATACACCCCATCCTCCAACATTACATTAAATGGCAGTTTTATTTCCTCTTTAAGAGTTTGTGGATCCGCTGTAAGGTGAAGAATTCAAACTTCCCTACTGGGAAAGTAGGGGTTTTTGTTTTGTTTTTGAGAGTAGACTTTGACTTTTGAGGCCAAAGGGAAGTAGAAACTGGGTGACTGGACAACATAATTAATGACTTCAGTAATGATCTTAGCTACCTTCACTCTACTTAGGTTTTTCTTGCTCTAAGCCGGTGACAAAATCCTTCACAGATTTGTACTGTTGATTAGAATGTCATGCTACAGGTTTCACAACCTCAGGGTGAAGTACATCTTACCTAATTCATTTAATATCAAATGTCTACTATGAAATGTTACATTACTTGGAAGAAGAGCAAGATCTAAACCACTGTGTCAGTCCTGAAGAACAAGCAATAAGAATAAATAAATAAATATGAACTTTTACCATAACCCTGTTTTAATTATCATTTATCTCAGCACCTTAGTGTATTTGCTGTGAATAGAATTCAACAATTAAAACTTCTCTTTTACAAGGTGCAGGTATAAAGCTTTTCTTCCTTTCTTTCTATTTTTGGTACTGGGCATTTAACCCAAGAGCATTTTACCACCCAGCCACATCCCAGACCTTATTCTAATTTTGAGACAAGGTCTCACTAAATTGCCGAGGCTCCAAGTTGCAATCCCCCTACATCAGCTTTCCCAGTTGCTGGGATTACAGGTATGCGCCATGAGCCAGCTGTAAAGGCTTCTTTAGGATGAAGATAATGCTTTTGGCCAAACTGTTTTCAGCTTAGAACTCCTGTAACAAAATCGCAAATCACATATCCAAGAATACTTAAGAAAATACACAGCGGGGCATGGTGGCACATGCCTGTAACCTCAGTGGCTTGGGAGACTGAGGCAGGAGTATTCAAAGTTCAAAGCCACTCTTAGCAACTTTTTGAGGTCCTAAGCAACTCAGTGAGACCTTGTCTTTAAATGAAATACAAAAAAGGGCTGGGGATGTGGCTCAGTAGTTAAGCACCCCTAGGTTCAATTCCCAGAACCAAAAAAAAAAAAAAAAAAAATCACAAGCTTCTTAATGTTTTAAAGAATAAATAGACCTCAGAAAACAATTGGACTTTCATGAAATCAGACAGAAAACCAGGGTTATTTCTCCTCAAAGAGAGAAATACATAGGCCTGGTCTCAAACTTACATCAGTTTAATTCTCTTTATATATATATATATATATTTTTTTTTTTTATCTTGGTTTGTTGGCCTTGGCAGAGATTTGATTTGGTTAAATCAGGCTTTCTTTGAACTTTGTTCTGTTTAAGCAATACCTTTGTGTTCAGAGATTTTTGAAAGAAAATAACCTCATTGATTAAATCAGTTAAATAATTAGAAGTAGTTTGCTAATAAGTAAACAATACTTTCTCTAAAATTTGTTCTAAGTTTCCCTGTGGCTATTATTCCCCCAAACTATGATTAAGTCTTTCAAATGTTTGTAACATTTTCATTGTAGTCAGCTTTAAAATACTGAGGAATAGTAGTAAAATAAGTTTAAGAATTAACATGGAACAACATACAAAAATATAATTTTCATATTAAGAATTAGGAACCCACATAATATCAAATCTATATGACTTCTTTTTTTATTGTTGGTTGTTTCTATATGACTTCTTAAAGTATGACCACTTAAAATATCTTGGAAAATTATTAGTGCTATTGCCAATTGTTAAACTTACTGATATTTCTTTGTTTCTATTAACCATATCTACTCCACCTGCCCTTAATTAATGTCATTCATAGAGTCTATTTTTTTTTAGAATTTTTTTTTAATATTTATTTTTTTTTTAGTTCTCGGCGGACACAACATCGTTGTTGGTATGTGGTGCTGAGGATCGAACCCGGGTTGCACGCATGCCAGGCGAGCGCGCTACCGCTTGAGCCACATCCCCAGCCCCGAGTCTATCTTTTTTAAATTCTACTTCTTTCCAGAACAGAAACCCTTCATATGTCTGTTATAAATTATTTTCAGCGCTGGTGCACACCTGTAATCCCAGTGGCTTAAGAAGCTGAGGGAAGAGGTTCCCAAGTTTCAGGCCAGCCTCAGCAATTTAACAAAGTTCTAAGTAACCTTGTAAGACCCTATCTCAAAATAAAGAATAAAAAGGGCTACGGATGGGCTAGGGTTGTGGTTCAGTGGTAGAGCAATCAACTGGCACATGTGAGGCACTGGGTTCCATTCTCAGCACCACATAAATAAAGTAAAAGCATTGTGTTCATCTACAACTATATATATATATATATATTTTTTTTTTAAAGGGCTAGGGATGTGGCTCAGTGGTTAAGTGCCCTTGGGTTCAATCCCTGGTACCAAATAAATTATTTGCAGAGTCTTCAATCCTAGTTTAAAGATTATAAACACCCAGCAACTCTGGAAGCTGAGGTAGGAGAATCACAATTTGAGGCCATCATAGGCAATGCAACTTAGTGAGACCCTGTCTTAAAATAAAAACTAAAAAGGGCTTGGATTCAATCCCCAGTACCCGCCCCCCACACACAAAGGAACTATCAGTAAGGAGGCAAGCACTGCAAAGGATATTCATTACATTTGAGTTTATACTTAAAAGAGGGATGGGATGCAAGCATTCATAATGAAATTTGCTGATACAAAAAAAAAAAAAACAATAATCCCAACTACTCAGGAAGATTGAAAGTTTGAGCCCAGCCTGAACAACTTAGTAAGATCTTGTCTCAAAAAAAAAATGTTTTAAAGAGGACTGGGGGGTGTAGCTCATTGGTGCATCTTTTGCCTAGCATGCACAAGTTCCTGGGTTCAATCCCCAGGACTGCAAATAAAACAAACAAAAATTTTGCTGGTATGAGGAAGTGGACTTAGGCATAACAGGGCCCCTTTGCTTGCTTGCTATGACTGTTGCATTGTCAACTAATAAACAGGATCCAGTTTGGTTCACTTTTCAGGAAGGGGCAGGTGGTTTATCTTTGGCTCTTTAATTATTTTTTAAAAATTGTTCTGTTTGGGGGCTGGGGCTGGGGCTCAGTGGTAGGGCACTTGCCTTGCACATGTGAGGCACTGGGTTCAATCCTCAGCACCACATAATAATAAATAAATTGTTAAAAAATTGTTCTGTTGGGCTGGAGTTGAAGCTCAGTGGTAGAGAGCTCGCCTAGCATGTGTGAGGCACTGGGTTCGATCCTCAGCACCACATAAAAATAAATAAAGGCATTGTGTCTATTTACAACTAAAAACAAATTTTTTAAAATTGTTCTGTTTATTTCAAACTAAAAAGCAGTTTCAGTTCCAAACTAATTTGTACAGTTTCCTTCACTGAAACTCTTGTGGTGCCATTTTAGGATCAGTTCCTCTGGCCTCATTTGCCTGACAGGACATCTGTTTGTATCTCAAGTCAGCTGCTCTGAAGCTACATCACAAGTACACTCATTACATGCCAAACCAGTAAATCCTATTACTTTCTTGGACACTTTTCTGTTTATGTATTTCTTATTCTTACTGTCTATTCTGGTTAGTTTTCATCTTATACTTGAACTACTGGAATCATTTTTCTGGATTCCTGTCTCCAATCCATCCTACATGTTGAATTGAGTTCCTAAAATACTTATCGCACTTTTATTTTCCTGTACCCTCAAATCTATAACTCCTACCCCTGCCTGCTCCATCAAGTTAAAATTCCTCAGCATGAGTTGGGCATAGTGGCATATGCCTATAATCACAGCGACCTGGGATGCTGAGGCAGGAGGATTCCAAGTTCAAGGCCCCCTTCAGCAACTTAGTGATGACCTTTCTCAAAAATAAATATTTTAAAAAGGTGTAGTTCAGTGGTACTGAGTTAAATCCCCAGTATTCCTCCCTGTACCCCCCAAAACAATCCCTCAGCATGGCTTTTCTTTTTTTCCTTTTGGTACCAGGGATTGAATCCAAAGGTGCTTAACCACTGAGTCACATCCCCAGCCCTTTTTATTTTTTATTTTGAGACAGGTCTTCTAAGTTGTGTAGGGCCTCACTAAGTTGCTGAGGCTGGTTTTGAACATACCGTCCTCTTGCCTCAGCCTCTGAGCCACTGAAATTACAGGCATAAGCCATTATGCTTGAATCAGCATGTCTTTTCTCATGCTGAGTAAAACCTAAATTCTATTCATAACCTTCAAAGCCCTAGAGAACCCAGCTTTGCTACTTCTATGACTTCATCTTCTCCCATACTCCCTTTCACTCAGTCCATTCCAGACACATATGCTATTTTATCTGTCTAAGCATAAATCCATCTTTACCTTTATTCCTTACTTGGAAGCTCTTCCTCAAGACATCCAGAGAGCTCATTATTTCACCTCTTCCCAGATTTATTCAAATATTACCTTCTTTAATAAAACTTTTAAAAAATTGTGCTAATTTATTATACATAACAGTAGAATGCATTTTGACACATTGTACGTGAATGGAGCACATTCTGGCTGAACATAGTACAGTCTGGCTGTACATAGTACAGTCACACCAGTAGGGTAATCATACATGTGTATAGGGTAATAATGTTTGTCTCATTCTATGGTTTTTTCCCATCCCCACAGCACTGCTCCCCCACCCCCACACAATCCAAAATTCCTTCATTCTTCCCTACCCTACCCTACCACCACTATGGATCAGCATCTGCTTAGCAGAGAAAATATTTGGCCTTTGTTTTCGGGGGAGTGGCTTATTTACCTTAGTATAATATTCTCTAGCTCCATCCATTTACCTGAAAATGCCATAATTTCATTCTTCTTTAAGGCTGAGTAATATTCCATTGTATATATGTACCACATTTTCTTTATTCATTCATATGTTGAAGAACATCTGGGTTGGTTCCATAGTTTAGCTATTGTGAATTGATCTGGTATGAACATTAATGTGGCTGCATCACTGTAGTATGCTGATTTTAAGTCCTTTGGGTATAAACTGAGGAGTGGGATAGCTGGATCAAACGGTCCATTCCAAATTTTCTGAGGAATCTCCATACTGCTTTCCATAGTGGTTGCACCATTTTGCAGTCCCACCAGCAATGTATGAGTGTACTTTTTTTCTCACAACTTTGCCAACAAATATCACCTTATTTTTTTTTTTTTTTTTTTTTAAAGAGAGAGTGAGAGAGAGGGGGACAGAGAGAGAGAGAGAGAGAGAGAGAGAGAATTTTAACATTTATTTATTTTTTCTTAGTTCTCGGCGGACACAACATCTTTGTTTGTATGTGGTGCTGAGGATCGAACCCGGGCCGCACGCATGCCAGGCGAGCGCGCTACCACTTGAGCCACATCCCCAGCCCCAAATATCACCTTATTAAAGAAGCCATCTCTGAACATTCTGTCCAATTACCTACTTATCCTGTTCAATCTCTCCCTTTTACCCTTTTCTGTTTCTTCCTAGCTCTTCTCATCTTTGTTACATATCTGTGTTTATCTTTCTTCAATGAAATATAAGTCTATACATCAATTCTAGGGTAATTATGTGTATCTAAGAAATAGACTGTCAGAAAGTGAGGACTGGGGGCTGGGGATGTGGCTCAAGCGGTAGCGCGCTCGCCTGGCATGCGTGTGGCCCGGGTTCGATCCTCAGCACCACATACCAACAAAGATGTTGTGTCCGCCAAGAACTAAAAAATAAATATTAAAAAATTCTCTCTCTCTCTCTCTCTCTCTCCCCTCTCTCACTCTCTCTCTCTCACTAAAAAAAAAAAAAAAGTGAGGACTGGGGACTATGTCTTATTCACCTATGTATTTTTAGCACTTAGGGCTTACACTTAACAGGCATTCAGTAGACTATTTTGGAGAGGTGTGCTGGGACTGAACCTAGGGTCTCTGGCATACTAGGCAAACATTCTACCACTGAGCCTCATCCTCAGAAAAACCATTTTGAATGAATACATTTACAGCATCATTTCTTGGGCTGGGACTAGAGCTCAGTGGTAGAGAGCTTGCCTAGCATATATGAGGCCCCGGGTTCCATCCCCAGCATTTAAAAAAAAAAGGTGTTATTTCTTTTAGTCTTCTGACTGTCAGTTTTCATTAATCCACTAGTATATGTTCCTATTGCACTTATGGCCTAAACTACATCACTAGCACTTGTTTCTAAACTGTTTCTCTCTATTTCTTTTTTTTAATGTTTTTTTTTTGAGAGAGAGAGAGAGAGAGAGAGAGAGAGAGAGAGAGAGAGAGAATTTTTAAATATTTATTTATTTATTTTTTGGCGGACACAAAATCTTTGTTTTTGTATGTGGTACTGAGGATCAAACCCGGGCTGCAGGCATGCCAGGCGAGAGCGCTACCGCTTGAGCCACATCCCCAGCCCTATCTTAATTATTTTTATGTGGTGCTGAGAATTGAACCCAGGGTCTCGCACGTACTAGGCGAGCACTCTACCGCTGAGCCACAACCCCAGCACTTATTCTTATTTTTTTGCAGTAGTAGGGACTGAACTCAAGGGCACTTTACTGCTGAACTATATCCCCAACCCTTTTATTTATTTTTTTATTTTGAAATAGGTTCTCCATAAATTGTCTAGGATGATCTCAAATTTGCAGTCCTCTTGCTTTAACCTCCTGAATCACTGGGATCACAGGCCTGCACCACTGTGCCCAACTCTATAAACTTATTTTTTCTTCATGACACTATCTGATGAATGACCTCACCAGCTCCTTCATTCACTAATTCACTCAATTAATTTAAAAAATTTTACTAAAGGCCGTCCATATGCCAGGCACTGTACCAGGAACCAGGTAAAAAGAGAAAAGGACAGACAAGCTCTCTGCCTTCTGTGGAGGTTAACGAAATGTAAACATAAATACATATATATTTTAACATTTCTAAATTAGTAAGTTTATTGAGGAACTGGTGCTAAGACAGAGACTAGCAAGCAAGATCCTGTTTTGGATAGTATGTTAGGATAGGAGATGACAGTTAAGCTGTTATCCAAATGATGAGAAAGCTAGCTAGACAAAGAGAGAAGATGGAGAGAAAAAGTGGAGAGAAAAAGCATATGAATTGCACTTACAAAAGCCCAGAGGCAGGAATGACTTTGCTGTGGCAGGCAAAGCAGAGTGGTATGATACAGGATTGGACAAGTAGAGGGTGCCAGAGCAATGAGAGCCCTATAAGCCTTTGCAGAGTGTTTAGAGGCTTTAGAGAGCAATTCAAGAATTGTAAATGGCAGCAACTTGATATGATTCGTGCTTTGAAATAAATCACTTAAAGAAAAAAAATCCATCCTGCTGGGTGTGGTAGCATACACCTGTAATCTCAGGGACTCAGGAGGCTGATGCAGGAGGATCTCAAGTGTAAAGCCAGCCTCAGCAACTTAGCAAGGTCCTAAGAAACTTAGCAAGACCCTGTCTCAAAATAAAAAATAAAAAGGGCTAGGAATGTGGCTCAGTGCTTAAGCATCCCTGAGTTCAATCACCAGAACTATAGGAAAAATTGTTCAGATGCTGTGAGGACAATTGATTGGAGGGGAAAGAATGGAGTTATTGCTATAACAAGTGACCAAAGATGATCTTAAGTAAATTGTAGTAGTAGAGATGGAGAGAAGTGTAGTTAAAACTTTGCACTTTAAGGGCTGGTGTTGTAACTCAGTGATAGATCACTTGCCTAGTGTGCAGGGTGTGCTAAATTCAATCCTCAGGGAAAAAAAAGAAAACTACTTTGGACTTTGCTTTTACCTTTGCTGAACTACATGCAATCAATCATGAACTCTTGCAGATTTCAACCTCTAGTTTCTCACACATGATTATTTCTCCATTCCTATTGACCCAACCCAGTTCCTTGTTACCTCTCATCTGCACGATTGCAGCAATCTCATTACTGAAATGATCTCAGCTTTCAATCTTGAGTTATTTCAATACAACCCACATATTTTCAACTACAAAATTCCCACCATAGTTTTATACTAGTCAAAACCTCCTTAAGACTTCAGTTTGGTAAGCAATGACCCCAATGTTTTAGGCCAATACTATACAGTTAAACCATAATATTTGCCTAATGCTTTTTCCATATCTATTCCTTTGTATGTTATTATATATTTATTTAGGTGCCGAGGATTGAACTCAGGGGCACTTCACCACTGAGTTACATCCCTATTCCCTACCCCCCCTTTTTTGGATTGAACCCAGGGATGTTTTTCCACTGAGCTACATCCCCAACCCTTTATTTTTAATTTGGGAACAGTCTCTCGCTAAATTGCTTAGAATCTCATTAAATTGCTGAGGCTGGCCTCGAACTTGCAATCCTTCTGTCTCAGCCTCCCAAGTCACTGAAATTACTGGCATGTGCCACTGCCTCGGGCTAAAAGGGTACTTTTAAGAAACCGATGTGATGGATAACTTTTTCAAGTGAGGCATCACTATTCCTTTCTCTTCTAGGCCAGTGGGTCGCTAAATCCTCTTGGGGCTGGTGTGGGGAGGGACGCTCAAACTACCAGAGTGGGTGGCAGGTGTGGAGTGGTTACCAGACCCTGAGAGGGCGGAACTTATTGCGTGCGGTGCTGTGGCCCTACGGACCTTAGCTAGTGAGGCACCCTCTGGCCCGGAAGGAGCTTACGGTGAGCTGGGGTCCGGCAGCCATAGCGCTTTGCAATTCGGCCTCAGAAAGTGTAGGGCCGACTCGGAGGAGGGAGTTACGTTCGTTCCAGTCTCAGGTGAGTGGCAGCCCCTGCGGACCGGCGGGCAGCAGCTGTGTACCCAGAAAGAAGGCGCACTTTAAAGCTTAGGTCCACCCTGGGCTCCTGCTGGTGGCCCTGAGATGAAGAGTCGCCAGTTCTTCGCCCGGAATCGGGCGTCTAGAGGGACGATGAGTCCGGACAGTGTTCTTCGGGGCCGCCCTGATGTCCCTCTGGGCAGGACCTGGCTGCTTTCGGGCGCTGTTATTTCAGGAAAGCGCGAGATGACAGCAGGCGAGCCCCTTCGTGGGCCCCAGTTTCCTCCCTTGGTAAGGCGAAGGCAGCGGGGATCATTGACAGCTGGAGAGGCTGTGACACGGCGTGTTGTTTTTAGCTTTTCCAGTTTGTCGAGGAGGCAAATCGAGCTTGCTTCCTGGCAGTAGTTCACATTTTGCCATAGCCAAGTCCCAGCTGAGTGGGAAAAAGATTCACTTTAGAAAGCCAAAGATTTACAAAGTGTTCAACATTTTTTTCCTACGAGATAGAAATTTGTTTTGAAACAGCTAAAACTCCGGTATCGTTAGTCGAAAGAACTACATTTGTCAGGAATTTAAGCTATTTGGTATATTGGGCAAAATGAGGTGGAGGAATCCATTTAACTTGAAAAATTAAACCTACTATTGTTTGTTTTCGTGTTCTTACCTCAAGCTCTATGTTATCATGTTGTCTTATTCTGAAGAACTACGTTGAATGATAAAATGTCGGTTAAGAATCCCTCAAGTCATCTTGAATGAACCATACGTGGTGTCAGAAACCTATAATACCAAGTACTTGGGAGACTGAGACAGGAGGATTATGGGTTCAAGGCCAGCCTCAGCAATTTAGCAAGACCCTGTCTCAAAATAAAAAATAAAAAAGGACTGGGGATATGGCTCAGGGGTAAAATATGCCTAGGTTCAGTCCCCTTTGGGTGGGGAGGGGGAAAATGAGGGATATAAGAGGCATTGTAGCAGATGAAAAAGGAAAAAGAACATTTATTTACTTTCAACTATGTGTAAGGGGCTGGAATAGTCTGCCAAGGAAAGTAGTGGTATCATCTCTTTTTCAGATGAATAAAGGAAGATTTACAATTTGTTAGTAATTAGTGGTGACAGTATAGAAGAACAATGTGTATTTACTGTTGTATCTTTAAGTAGATTTGTGTTTGTCACCAGGATATTTTGAACTTTAAAAATTCAAAGGCAGCCAAGCTAGGTGGCTTGGGCCTGTATGACTAGGTACTCAGGGAGCTGAGATGGGAGGATCAGTTGAGCCTAGGAGTTGGAGGCCAGCCTGGCATCATAGCAAAACCCTATCTCAAGAAAAAAAATTTAAGATGTTCATTGGCAGTTTCTGAGTTTGCAGAAAAGGAAAGTGTCTTCATTTCATAAATGTTAGAGAAGCTGTGTAATTATGAAGGTTAGCAGTTTAAATATGGTGCATTTTAACCTTCTTTTGCCTTGTACTATTGTGCTAGAGTAGTAATTCAAGCAAAACTTGACACGAAAGATTAGTCTATCACAAATTGAAATCACAGCCACATCATTTCAAGCTTACAAACTAGAATTCTATAGTAATGATTCATCATTTCTCCACCCCTTTCTTTAAGTACACAATTGACTAAAACTCTTTAAATTATTTAATTTCTCAGCAGAATATTACCAAGCAAATAATCACAGTGTTGAAAGTTCTCTCTCTCTCTCTCTCTCTTTCTCTCTCTCTCTCTCTCTCTCTCTCTCTCTCTCTCTTTCTCTCTCTCTTTCTCTCTCTCTCTCCTTCTCCCTCTGTACTGGAGATCAAACCCATGGGTGCTTTGCCTGTGCTTTTTCTTCTCCCCAAGACAGGGCCTCACTAAGTTGCTATCAATGGCATGGTACTTGAAATCCTCCTACCTTAGCCTCCCAAGTCTCTGAGATTATAGGCATGTGCCATGGCACCAGGCTAAGATTTCTCTTTCTTGTATCTTTTTTTTGGGGGGTGGGGAGTACTAGGGATTAACTCAGGGGCATTTACCCACTGAGCCACATCCCCAGCCCTATTTTTTGTATTTTATTTAGATGTAGGGTCTCACTCTGTGTCTAAATAAAATAGACACAGTTACTTAGCACCTTAGTTGCTGAGGCTGGCTTTTTTGTTTGTTTGTTTGTTTTTTTGAAGAGAGAGAGAATTTTTTAATATTTATTTTTTAGTTTTCAGTGGACACAACATCTTTATTTTATTTTTATGTGGTGCTGAGGATTGAACCCAGCGCCCGGCGCATGCGTTACCACTTGAGCCATATCCCCAGCCCCTGAGGCTGGCTTTGAACTCAAGATCTTACTGCCTTAGCCTCCCAAGCTTCTAGGATTACAGGCATGCACCACTGTGCCGGGCAATTAATTAAGTCTGAATGAGCTAAATCCATCTGTGCCTCTATAATAAAGTATTTTCATGTGTATTATCACATCTCATCAATCTTAACAATATTGTGAGGCAAGTGATATTCCTATTATATATATACTAAAAGCAAAGGGCTCAGGAAGACTGATTGGCTTTCCTAGAATGAAACAATAGTATTAAAATGGTGCATTTTATCTCTTTTTGTCTCCTTTTTTTTTTTTTTCTTTTTTCCCTTTTTCTTTTTTGGTGGTGCTGGAGACAAAATCCAAGGTGTCACACATAGTGGGCACGTTTTACCACCCCAAGACCTTGAAAGAGACATTCTAAATCCAAATAGTTTTGTTTTTGTTTTGTTTTTGGTACTGCGCATTGAACCCAGAGGCACTTTACCACTGAGCCATATCCCAGCCCTTTTTATTTTTTATTTTGAGACATGGTCTCGCTAAGTTGCTTAGGGCCTTGCTAAGTTGCTGAGGCTGGTGATCCTGCTACTTCGGCATCCCAAATTGCTGGGATTGTAGGCACCACACCTGGCCAAATCCAAATAGTTTTTATTCTAGGTCAGATATTCTCTTTATTTCACTTTGACTCTACTGTGATTTTCATCCCAAAATTATTAATGAATTGATTCTGTAATCATATTAAAGTTCATACCAGACTGGGAATATAGCTGAATGGTAGACCACTTGCCTAGCATGCATGAGGCTCTGAGTTGGATCCACAGCACCACAAAGGAAAAAAAAATTATCAAAATGATTTTGCTTAATTATTCATATAAATGAGTAATAAATATAAAATGTTCATATAAATTTTAAAATTTTTGCTTTTTTTTTACTTAACGGCTTTATTGATCTACAGTGTCATACCATAAAGTTTACCCTTTTAAAGTATTCAGTTCAGTGTTGTTAGTATAGTCTAGTGTTGTACAAACATCACCACTAATTCCAAAACATTTTAATTACCTCAAGAAACCCATTAGCAATGGCTCCCTACTTTCCCATTTCCCAGACTAACAACCACTTATCTACTTAGTCTAAGGTTTGGCCTGTTTTTAGAAATTCCACGTAAAGGGAGTTGTCCATAAACATTTAATGGAACAAAGTTTTTTTGTAATCTGAGAAGTTCTGTTCCATTATAGCCTTTGCACTGATTTTCATGTTACTTAAGTAGATCACCTTTTAATCTGCCTAGGGCCTTTTCCTGTTTGGTGTTCATGGAATAAATAAACCTGCTGACGTGTATATGTTTCCTTGTTCTTGACCTTTGCTCTTCACATGTCTTAATAGTGTGTTCATGGTGTTGTATAACCTGTTCTCAGGGCTCAGGTATCTGGAGCTAAGTAACTTTTATTCTTAGTTGGATATTCTTACTTCTATTTAAACAACAACAAAAATAGTTAATTCCATTTCCAATAACTTTTAGTTTGTTTTAAGGTTGTTATAAATCACAAGAGAATTAAAAAAAATTACTTCTTTGGAAGTAGAGTTTCTCTATGTTATTGTGTTATTTTCTGTGTGGGTCAAGTTTTACAACAACAAATTGAGGGCTGGGGATATGGCTCAACTGGTAGCGCGCTCGCCTGGCATGCGTGCAACCCGGGTTCGATCCTCAGCACCACATACCAACAAAGATTTTGTGTCCGCCGAAAACTAAAAAATAAATATTAAAAATTCTCTCTCTCTCCCTCTCTCTCTCTCTCTCTCTCTCTCTCTCTCTCTCTCTCTCTCTCTCTCTCCCCCTCTCTCCCCCTCTCTCTTAAAAAAAAAAACAAATTGATATCATTCTTACGCAAAAAGTCCTTTTTTTTTTTTTTAATCATTCTTCACCTACCAACCATTATTTCCTTTGAGGACTTTGTCTTTCTATAGCAGTGCCCTCTACTCTTCTAGATGATTCCACTGCCTGTCACTGTGGACATTGTACCCTCTAGTCTGGCTTCTCTTTATCTGTCCAAGTCAGAGCCAGACCTTGGAGCTTGCCACCACCCAGACCTAAACTTCTCTTGAATTCTTGAATCCCATATTCTTCATTTTACTGGTATACTTGTGGCCCAACCTTCACTTCTCATCCAATCTCAACTACACCTTTGTTTTGGCTTACAGACTTTCTTCCTGTTTCCTGGTTCTGTTTTGTGAGAAGCATCACCACCATCCCCCTTACATACTAGTGACTATACACCTTTATTCACTCAGCCTGAACTTCTGATCAGATCACTTCAGTACCTTTGATCAGTACTTTTCAAGTCTTGTGCTTTTTCATCCCAATCCTGAAAGTCCCTAATCTCCGGTGTCTAAAGCCAAGCATTGCTGGTTGGGGAATCATGTGTCAAAAATTAGTGTTGATTGGCACTGTTTGAATGTTTGCTTTTCAAGTTCACCCCAGCCCTTAGATCTCTTTAGCAATATCCACCAACCACCACACCATGCCAGGAATAGAACCCAGTGCCTTACACATGCACACTCTACCACTGAACTATATCCCAAGCTCTTTAGCAATCATTTAACTTGATCTGTTTATTCCTTACAGTGGGTGTTCTGATGCTTGCTCTGTTCAAAATTTCTCTACACCCTTTCCTTTTGGAGTCAGATTCCTGCCACCTTCACAGATTTCCTGGCATTTCTTCCTTGTGCTCTTAGAGGAAGAGATACCTCTCAGTTCAAGCTCCTCTTCAGACTTTGTCCCTTCCTTTTAGTTTAATTTTTTCCCTCTTAACCTCTCCTTTCCCAGTAGTTCCTTCCTTTCCCTTATCATCATTCTGAAGCCTCACCCATCCTTGAGAAAATCTCATTCATTCCATTCAAACTTTTTTTTAATGTTATTTTTTAGTTGTAGTTGGACACAATCCCTTTATTTTTTTATTTTTATGTGGTGCTGAGGATGGAACCCAGGGCCTTGCGTGTGCTAGGCAAGTGCTCTACCACTGAGCCACAACCCCAGCCCCTCATTCAAATTTTTGAAAAGGGAATCTCTCCCCCACTGCCTCTTCCAATTAACTTTTTCAGTTAGGTGAATGAGAAGTTCTCATTTATTTTTCAGTAATAACAGCAGCCAGGCTTACTTTGTGCATATTGTCTCATCTGATCTTTACAATACCTTGAGAGATATTTTGAAAGAAACTTGTAACTTGTTGAAGAACATAAAGTATATGCATCATAAATAAGCCTTGCTTTGCTTTAAGTACTAGCTACAAGTTATCCTAAACCACTGTTCCACTGCAGGCTGCTCATGCTCTCAACAATTGGCTCCTCCTCACCAAAGCCAGCTATGACCTCTCTGCAGCTGTACTTAAGGTCACTAACTTTTTTCCTCCATTTTCATCATTGTCTTTTCTAATTCTTCCAGTCTTTCTGGGTTACATTGGTTCTTCCACTCCCATCTGTCCCTTAAAGACTCTCTGTAGTGAGACCTTATTTCTTCCATAGCATTTTGTCTGGTGTTTAAGGAGAAGGATTACAGGCAGAGATGGTGGAAGAACATTCTGATGTTGAGAAGGAGAATGGGCAGAAATTTTAATGTTGCAAAGTTTGAGTCCCCTGCAGTGAATGGCAAGAAGTTTACTTTGATCTAGGGAAAGCCACAAAAAGGGACATATATAAGGTAAGCTTGGATCAGTAGCTAAAAGGCAAATAGTAGAATTTCTGGAGTACTAGATTAACAGTTTGATTGAATATTATGAGCTTTTAAAACCCCCTGATGGGGTAGTAGCCACTTGTCTGGCACGTGTGAGGCACTGGGTTCGATCCTCAGCACCACATAAAAATAAATAAATAAAATAAAAGTATTGTGTCCATCTACAATTTAAAAAATATTTTAAAAATAAAAATTAAAAAACCCTAGTGGACCAAACAAGGTGACACAAATCTGTACTCCCCAATTTGGGAGGCTGAGGCAGGAGGGTCATAAGTTCAGGCCAGGCTCAGCAATTTGGCAAGCCCTTTATCAATATAGCAAGACCCTGTCTCAAAATAAAAATAAAAATGGCTGAGGAAGGGCTAGGGTTGTGGCTCATAGGTGGAGCACTGGGTTTGATCCTTAGCACCACATAAAATAAAATGAAGATATTGTGTCCACCTATAAGTAAAAAAAGGTAAATAAATATTTTTTAAAAATCTGTTTAAAAAAAATGGCTGAAGAAGTTGCTCAGTGATAAAGTGCCCCTGAATTCGGGCTCCAGCAGGAGAAAAATCAAAATACTGGTGGTGGGGGGCTGTGGTTTTAGCTCAGTGGTAGAGTGCTTGCCTAGCATTTGTGAGGCACTAGGTTTAATTCTCAGCACCACATATAAATAAATACATAAATAGATTTAAAGAAAAAAGGTTAATACACACACACACACACACCAAAAAAACCAAAAAAACAAAAAAAAACCCACTGATGGCTCTTCATCAACTGCATAATTTAGATGGCCAAATAACTTATCATCTAAACAGGGGCCTTTCTGAGTGACGGAAGCACTATTAAAAATTACAGAGATACAATAGGTATGAGCTGAGAGTCTCTTCAGCAGACTGATAGTTATAGTCACCCTGACAACATAACAAGTCAAATCCAAGATAAAATTTTGGTAAAGCCATTCTGGAGGCAGTGTACAGATGGATAGAGCCAGTGGCGCTCACCTATAATCATAGTGGAGGCTGAGACAGGAGGATTGCTAGTTCAAAGCCAACCTCAGCAACAGCAACTCAGTGAGACCCTGTTTCTAAATAAAATACAAAATAGGGCTAGGGATGTGGCTCAGTGGCTGAGTGCACCTGAGTTCAATCCCCAGTACTTTTCCCCTCAAAAAAGATGGCTAGAGACACATTTTGAGATGAAGGTGGTAGTTAGAACTGGTTGTGTTGGTGAATACCTGTATTCTGAGCAGCTTGGGAGGCTAAAGTAAGAAGCTGAGACAGAAGGATTGTGAGTTCAAAACCAGCCTCAGCAACTTAGCAAGGCCCTAAGCAACTCAGCGAGACCCTGTCTCTAATAAAATATAAAAAAGGGCTGGGAGCTGTGGTGTGCATGTCTATAATCCTAGCAGCTCGGCTCGGAGGTGAGGCAGGAAGATGGAGAGTTCAAAGCCAGCCTCAGCAACTCAGTGAGACTGTGTCTTTAAATAAAATACAAAAAATAGGACTGGGGATGTTGCTCAGTGGTTAAGTGCTCCTGGGTTTAATCCCTGGTGCCATCCCCCAAAAAACAAATGGTTGTCAGGAATGTTATATAAGGATTATTTTTTTAAATTATGTATTTATTCCAATTTGTTATACATGATGGCAGAATGCAATTCATAATACACATACAGAACACAATTTTTCAAGTCACTGATTGTACACAAAGTATTTTCACACCATTCATGTCTTCATACATGTACTTAGGGTAATGATGTCTAACTCATTCCACCATCATTCCTACCTGCTTGCCCCCTCCCTTCCACTCCCTCCTCTTTGCCCTATCTAAAGTTCCTCCATTCCTCCCATCCTCCCCCCATGGCCATTATGAGTCTACATCCTCAAAGAAAACATTCGGCCTTTGGTTTTTTGGGATTGGCTTGCCTTACTTAGCATTATATCCTCCAACTCCATCCATTTACCTGCAAATGCCATGATTTTCTTTTGTGGTATATATTAAAGTTTCCCTAAGGATTATTTTTGATGTACTTAGGCTAGAACCCAAAACCTTATGCATATTAGTCAAGTACTCTACCACTGAACTACATCTCCATCGCCCCCACCCTGCCACTTTTTTTTTTTTCTTTTTAAGGAGATAGAGTCTCACTCTGTTTCTCAAGCTGGCCTTAAACTCCTGGGCTCAGACATTGCTACCTAAACCTTCTGAGAAGCTGAGACTGCAGGTGCATGCCACCATACCTGGTGACAAAAAACTTCTTGACTCAGTGGTTCCTATTACTCTGGCTCCTGTCTCACTAGTTAGCACCCATTGATTTTTACTCTCTGTTCAACTCTATCACAATCATGTTACCCAACCATACTTGACCTTTGACTTTACCTATTCAGTTTTACACCTCTGTACACTGTAAGTTCTTCACAACCTTCTAGCAAATTCCTACTTAATCTTTAAGACTCAGGCTAACTATTATCCCTGAAGGCTTTCCTTAACTGCACTTTGTTGCCTTCTGTAGAATTGTGGACATAGGGCTTTGAGTAGAAACATAAGAAGCAGGATTGATTTCTCTTTTTTAAGAAGCAGGATTGGGGGCTGGGAGCTGGGGTGTGCATGTCTATAATAGTGTAGCTTAGTGGCTTAATATTATAATAGTGTAGCTTTGTAGCTTAGTGGTAGAACACTTGCCTAGCATATGTGAGGCACTGGGTTAGATTCTCAGCACCACATAAAAATATAAATAAAGATATTGTGTCCATCTATAGCTAAAAATATTTTTAAAAAGCAAGATTGGTTTCTCTCTTTTTTTATATACAGATATAAAAGAACATTTTAAATAGTGTGTGTGTATGTCATACTTGTCTAAAGAATGATAAAGACAGCATACCCTTGAAAAATTTTGAACTTGACCCAAGTTTCAGGCCTGTTCTTTTATTCCTATCTGAAAAATGAACTTTGTTGACCTTTTTTATATTTTTATATGTGTGATCCTTCTTCTCTCAAGAGGCTTTTTCTCATATTTTCCATATTACTCTATTAGTTTATCAAATCTGTTAAGTAAATAATGAACTAAACTATATTTTCTATGATTTAAAAAATTTTAGCGTTGAGCAATATGATTAAAATTTGAAAAATACAGAAAGATAACAGACAAGAAATTTACCACTTAGCACCACTTGCTATTTAAAAAAAAAAAGGAGGGGTCTTTATTCCACACAGGTATAATCAGACTTGGAAACTCTTTTTTCATTACCACAACCTTCTTATAAAAATATCCTCTTTCTTGGACACAGCCATATCAATGTTTATAGCAGCACAATTCACAATAGCTAAACTGTGGAACCAACCCAGATACCCTTCAGTAAATGAATGGATTAAAAAATGTCTATATACACAACGGAATATTACTTAGCAATAAAAGAGAATAAAGTCATGGCATTTGCAGGTAAATGGCTGGCATCGGAGAAGATAATGCTAAGTGAAGTTAGCCAATCCCCAAAAAAACAAATGGCGAATATTTTCTCTGATATAAGGTGACTGACTAATAGTGGGGTAGGGAGAGGGAGCATGGAGGAATAGAACTCTAGATAGGGCAGAGGGGTGGGAAGGAAAGGGAGGGGGCAGAGGATTAGCAATGATTGTGGAATGTGATGGACATCATTATCCAAAGTGCATGTATGAAGACAGGAATTGATGTGAACATACTTTATATATAAAATTGTGTTTTATATGTGTAATAAGACTTGTGATGCATTCCACTGTCATGTATTTAAAAAAATAAAAGCAATTGAAAAAAAGAGAAGAAAAAGGCTTCAGGACAAAACAAACAAACAAAAATATCCTCTTTCTTTTCTCTCTGCTCTTCTTCCTTTCTCCCTCCAATACCCACTACAAGGATGTAGTAAATGTCCCATGGCTGTATATACTATAATTTATTTAACTTACTGAACATAGATTTTCTCCAATTTTTTTTTTTTTTGTACTGGGGATTTTACCCAGGGTTGCTTTACCACTGAGCTACATCCCCAGTCCTTTATGTTTTTTATTTTGAAATAGGGTCTCACCAAAGTTGCTGAGGGCCTTGCTAATTTGCTGAGGCTGGCCTTGAACTTTTGATCTTTCTGTCTCACCCTCACAAGTTGCTGAGATTATAGGTATGTACCACCATACCTGGCTCCAAAATTTTTTTTAAGTAACACTAATGAAGAGTATATTTATGCATAATGATTCTCTACGTTTAGGATAATTTATAAAGAATTCTTGGATCAAATTATATCAACAGATACATTACCAAATTGGTTTTGAAAAAGATTTGTACTACCAGGCACGATGGCACACTCTTATAAGCCCAGTAATTTAGGAGGCTGAAACAGGAGGATTGCAAGTTCAAGACCAGCCTCAGCAACTTGGGTAGGCCCTAAGTAACTTAGTGAGACCCTGTCTCAAAATAAAAAATTATAAAGGGCTGGGGATGTAGCTCAGTGACAAAGCACCCCTGGGTTCAATCCCCAGTACCGAAAGAAAAAAGAAAAAAATTTTTTAGAAAGAAAAATAAAAGAAAAAGATTTACACTAAGCCAGGGACTGTGGCACACACCTATAATCTAGCAACTCAAGGCCAGGCAGGAGGATGAGAGTTCAGTGGTAGAGTACCCTGGGTTCAGTCCCCAGCATGGCAATATAGCAAGACCCTATCAAGAAAGAAAAGAAGGAAGGAAGGAAGGAAAGAAAAGAAAAGAAGGTTGGTTATATAACTCAGTTGTAGACTGACCCTGGGTTCAATCCTCAGTACCACCCCTCTCCTCCAGAAAAAGAAGAAAAAATTGGTACTATTTTATACTGCCGTGAATTGTGTGCCTTTTTGCCCCTTTCTTTTTAGTTCAGATTGTTGTAATTCTCTTTCATTTTGCTACTTAGATGGACATAGAACATTCTCTACTTAGTATTATAATGACATTTTCCTTTTTTATCTGTCAGTATCTATTAAGTTATGGGGGCCTGGATAATAGTGCTTAACTCTTTATAGTAAGATTGTTGTATTATTTATTCAGAGTTGATGTTAGTGTTTAATGAATGTTGGTATATAATGTTGACTACTAAATTCAAAACTCTTTTTCAGACCCTGTAAGATTTGGATATGTCTTTCATATTCGATTGGATTTACAGTGGGTTCAGCAGTGTACTACAGTTTTTAGGTAATGGCGGCCCTTTGTTCTCTATAGTTATCCCATTTAATCTGTTTATATATATAAGTAAGCTTATTTGCATAGAGCCTCTCTATATAAGCCAGTAGTTAAGAATGCAAGCTTTTTTGCTTATTTATTTTTTGTGGTACTATAGGTGAATCCAGTGATGTTTTACCACAGAGCTACCTCCCCAGCCCTTTTTATCTTTGAGACAGGGTGTTGCTAAATTGTTCAGGCTGGCCTTGAGTTTGTGATCCTCCTGCCTCAGCTGCCCAGGCAGCTGGGATTATAGGCATATAATGCCCAGCAGGACTGCAAGGTTTAAAATCATAACAATCACATTAATTATTCATCCCTTTTACCCCTTTCCCCACCCCACCCCGCCAAGAACCAGAGACAATTTACCACTGAGCTACATCCCCAGCCCTTTAGATTTTTTGTTGCCTCTGCTAGTCTCAAACTTGCAATTCTCCGGCCTTAGCCTCCTAATAGCTAGAATTACAGGTATGCACCACTGTGCCTGGCCAAATTAACTTCTGTTAATATATACATACAGGGGCTGGGGAGGTGGCTCAAGCGGTAGCGCGCTCGCCTAGCATGCGTGCGGCCCGGGTTCGATCCTCAGCAGCACCATATACCAACAAAGATGTTGTGTCCGCCGAGAACTAAGAAAAAATAAATAAATGTTAAAATTCTCTCTCTCTCTCTCTCTCTCTCTGTCCCTCTCTCTCACTCTCTCTTTAAAAAAAAAAAAAAAAAAAAAAAAAAAAATATATACATACATATGTATGTATGCATGTGTGTGTGTGTGTGTGTGTGTAAAAATATATGGCTTTATTATTGGAATAATTAACAAACATTTGAAGATATTGCCAGTCTCCTGATTTTCAAATTTTACCCTGCATTTAGTCTCTCTGTAATCATCAATCTTTTGAACTGGATTTCATGGCATAGTTTCAGACAGGTCACAGTGCTTACAGAATTATATCTCCTATATAAATATTTCTTCTTCCATGAACATTTTCTTGACAAAGGAAATAAATTTTGTAGTCAATTGCACATCTGTAATCTAGCTACTCAAGAGGCTGAGGCAGGACTCTCGTAAGTTTGAGGTCAGCCTTGGCAATTTAGTGATACTTTTTCTCAAAATAAAAAAATAAAAAGGTCTGGGGATGTAGCTCAGTGGTAGTGTACCCTGGGCTCAGTCCCCAGTACCACACACATAACACACACAAATGCACAAGAAAAATCATAAGCCTCCATTTGAGTATGATGTGTCAAAATGCATTCTATTGTCATGTGTAACTAATTAGAACAAATAAAAAATATTATAAAAAATTAAAGGGGAAAGCAGAATAAAAAAAAAGAAAGAAAAACCATAAGTGCTTAATATCCTAAAAACCTCATTTATTAATTGAGTAAATATTTTTTTGAGCTTCTGCCATGAGTAAAGATAAGTCCTGTGTTCTCTTGCAATTCTATGGGGTTAGAAAACTAAGCACCTAAGAAAGTTGAAGGTTGAGGGTATAGCTTAGTGGTAAAGTATATGCTTAGATTGTGTGAGGCCCTGGGTTTAAGTCCTAGCCTCAAAATTTGATTTTAAAAAGTAAAGTTAAGGCCAGACATGGTGGTACACACCTGTAATCCCAGCTGCTCAGAGGTTCAGGCAGGAGGATCACCAATTCAAGGCCAGGCTGGGCAGTTTATCAAGACCTTGTTCCAAAATAAAACAGAGCTGGAGATGTTGTTCGATGGTGGAATGGTTGCCTAGCATGTGTGAGGTTCTGGGTTTGATCCCCAGTACTAGCAAAAAAGGAATGAAGTTCAATATTTAGCTTTTAAATGCCAGTCTACTATAAATTGGTCAATGCTGCATTTTCAGCATTTATAAATTTATCATTGCCTCATTGATATGTCTAAGATTATACACTTGGGATTTTTGTTTCTGTTGTTATAGCTTAGTTTTATATAATCCTATGATCAACCGTTTAGTCTAATTTAGTAAGTTAAATTAAATTCAACATTAACCTTTTAACTTTTTAGCTGAAAGAATGCTTACTGTTATTTTTTCACCAAAAATACTTGTTTTCATTCATGAAAAAAAATCTGTTTTTAATCAGGCATGGTGACACAGGACTGTAATTCCAATGACTTGAAATGCTGAGACAAGATCAAATGTTAAAGTCCAACTTCAGCAATTTAGTTAGACCTTGGCCCAAAATGAAAAAAATTAATTTTTTTTTTTTTTTAAAGGACTGGGTTGGGCATGGTGGCACAGACCTGTAATTCCAGTGGCCCTGGAGGCTGAGAGGAGGATCACAAGTTCAAAGCTAGCCTCAGTAACTTATCAAGGCCCTAAGAAATGTAGCCAGATCTTGTCTCAAAATAAAAAATACATAAAAAGAGCTGGGGGCTGGGGCTGTAGCTCAGTGGCAGATTGAGACACTCAGTTCAATCCTTAGCACCACATAAAAATAAATAATAAAATAAAGGCATTCTGTCCATACACAACTACCAAAAAAATTATTATTATTATTATTATTTTTAAAGAGAGAGTGAGAGAGGAGAGAGAATTTTTAATATTTATTTTTTAGTTCTCGGCGGACACAACATATTTGTTGGTACGTGGTGCTGAGGATCGAACCCGGGCCGCACGCATGCCAGAGGAGCACGCTACCGCCTGAGCCACATTCCCAGCCCCCCAAAAAAATTATTTAAAAAAAGGGCTGGGGACATGGCTCAGGGTTTAATTCTTGGTACCAAATAAATTTAAATAAATAAATAAATTTTAAAAGTGCTGGGGATATGGCTCAGAGATAGAATGCTCCATCCCCAGAATTTTAAACAAAACGAAACTTTATTAAAAAATTTCCTTCAGGCTGGGGATATAGCTCAGTTGGTAGAGTGCTTGCCTGACATGCACAAGGCCCTAGGTTCAATTCCCAGCACCAGCAAAAAAAAAAAAAAAAAATTATCCTTGCTGGGTAGGGTGGTACACACCTATAATCCCAGCAACTGGGGAGGCTGAGGCAGGAGAATTGCAAGTTCAAGGCCAGTCTCAGCAATTTAGTGAGGCCCTAAGCAATTTAGGAAGACCCTCTCTCAAAATAAAAAATAAAAAGGGCTGGTCTGGTGTTGAAGCTCCGTGGTAGAGTACCTGCTTCACACACATGAGGCACTGGGTTTGATCCTCAGCACCACATAAAAATAAATAAATAAAGATCGTATCCATCTACAACTTAATAAATAAATAAATAGATAGATAGATAGATAAATAAATAAAAGGGCTAGGGATAATAGCTCAGTATTAGGGTTCTTTTGAGTTTAATCCCCAATAACAAAAACAAACATTTTTTTCCTCAGTCTAGCTTTATAAATACATGATATCAAGTATTTTTTCAGTGTTTTTCTAATAGAGAACACAGATTTTACCTCTAAATTGTGAATGTATCAGCTTTTTACTATTGCAGATATGTTTAGGAAATACAAATATTTCACCAACTGTTGTCAAGTTTAGTTTTTTAATTATTTGAAGTCCTAAATCATGAATAGATGTAAAATAGTTCTGTTAAGACTGAAAATAAATTTAGAAATTCATGCTTATTCAGGCAAAATTTAAAGTCATTTGGATAATCTATGTCAATATCACTTTGACTAATCAGAGCTTTTAATCTACAGGATTATATAAGAAAACCGGTAAATTGGTATTTCTTGGACTGGATAATGCGGGAAAAACAACATTGCTACACATGCTAAAAGATGACAGACTTGGACAACATGTCCCAACATTACATCCCAGTAAGTATATTCCCCCATCTGACACAATGCTTGATTAAAGTGATGCTGAGTCATATGCACTACCAAAAGGGATTTGTTTTGTTTGTTTTTGATGGATATATTATGATCAGTTTGTGTGAACTGTTCCTAAAATAGTATAATAAATAATAAATTACCTAGCTTCCAAGGAATATATTTAGGTCTTCAAATAATACTCATACTATTTTATCTATTACTACTTCCTTTTCTAGCTAAAAAACTTAAAAAAATTCTCAGAGATTATGACATGATCAGTATATAGTCGTGATTATCTTGTTTATATAGCCTGAATTTCTTATGTATTTTAAAACCAAACTATTTTAATCACTTGCTCAGTAGATAGTTTATGGTTTTATACATTGCTAGTAACGCTCAACTTGTTGCTCAGTTATTTTTTTATTCCTGAAAATGTCAACAATATCTAATATAAACCCATGCTAAAGGATGTGAGGCTGATGGAGGCTAAGGATGTAGCTCAGAAGTACAGCAAATGGCAGGCATGCACCATGCCCCTAGTTTAATCCCTGGTGCCACGATATAAATAAATATTTTAAAAATAAACACTATAGAATTATGCCAAAAAACAGGGCATGTACTGATGTAGAAAATTGTAAAACAGGGGCTGGGGTTGTGCTTGGTGGTAGAGCACTTGCCTAGCATGTATGAGGCACTGAGTTCAATCCTCACCACCACATAAAAATAAATAATAAAGTTATTATGTCCATCTACAACTAAAAATATTTTTTTTTAAAAAAAGAAAATTGTAAAGCAATTTTTAAAGTACTTTCCTATTTTCTTTTAGAAAGACATTAGTAATCATCCTGTAAATTACTTAATGTATACCATCCTGATATAAGTTTATATAATGAGTATGTTTTAGAAAGTAAAGTTAATGTTAAAATGATTTGGGGTAGAGGGATACTCAGGATTGAACCCAGGGACATTTAACCATTGACCCACATCCTCAGTCCTTTTTTATGTGGAGACAGGGTCTTTCTGGATTGCTTAGGGCCTTGCTAAGTTGCTGAGGCTAGTTTTGAACTTGTGATCCTCCTGCCTTAGCCTCTTGAGCCACTGAGATTATAGGTATATGCCACCATGCCCAGCCTAAAATGAATTTATACATACCTGTGACCTTACTTTTGCTAGTGAAAGATTATAAATCAGGTAGGTACAATGTTTAAAGAAAGATAATATAAGATTAATGATGTGGGGTTGGGGGATTTAGCTCAGTGGCAGAGCGCTTGTCTAGCACACTCAAGGCCCTGAATCTGGTCCTCAGCCCTGGAAAAAAAAAAAAAAAAGATTAATGATGGATTAAGGAGTGTATTTATTTATTGTGTTGCCAGCAATGGAACCCAGGTCCTTGCACATACTAAGCAAGTGCTCTAACACTGAGCTGTAATCCCAGCCTGGTGTAGCTTTATTTATTTTTTTTTAAATTTTGTTTTGTGTATATATGTGTGTGTGTGTGTGTGTGTTTAAACTTGTTCTCTTTAGATATACATGACAGTTTGTTTCTGTCATGTTATACATACATAGAGTGTAACTTCCCATTCTTATGGTTGTACATGATGTGGAGTTACACTGGTCATGTATTCATATATGAATGTAGGAAAGTTTTGTCCAATTCATTCTACTGTCTTTCCTATTCTCATCCCTCCTTCTTTCTTTTCATTCTCTTTTGTGTAATCTAATGAACTTCTCTTCTCTCCCTGCCTTATTGTTTGTTAGAAGTCACATATCAGAGCCAGTGTAACTTTAATAAGGAGTATGAAATTGAAAACTAGACCAAAAAGCAGATAATAGTTGTTCAGTAAATGTTCAAAGAGCAGGTGTGGTAACACCCACCTATAATCCCAGCTGTTCTGGAGACTGAGGAAGTAAGTTTAAGGCCAAACTCTAGTGAGAATCCATCTCAAAATAAAAAAGACTCGAAATGTAGCTCAGTGGTAGAGTGCCCTTGTTCAATCCCCCGTAGTGCAGGTGAAAAATGACTAAGGAAGGAGAACAGAACAAAACTATTTTTTTTCATAAAACTATTGTTAGAAAAGGAACATTTCATAAAATTGATAAATCTTTTTTATTTTAGAAGAGGGGGGCCTTGATAAATAAGATTCTGATACAAGAACAATACTGTTAGAGAAAATGATCATGGTGAAATTTAATATATAAAATTGCAAAAACAGCAGAATTGGAAGAGACCTACAGAGTGGTGTAAGTTGCTTTCTTACTTTTTGATGTTGCTGTCTTTCATTTATTCACCAAATATTGAGTGCTTACTTCAAAACCAAACATTTTTCTAAATGCTAGGGATATAGCAGTGGCACTAAACAGATGCTGTCTTCACTTTGCTGCAGCTAACATTAATTTCAGCTCACATTTTTATTTATTTATTTATTTTAAGAATTTTAATATTTATTTTTTAGTTTTCAACGGACACAACATCTTTGTATGTGGTGCTGAGGATCGAACCCGGGCCACACACATGCCAGGCGAGCATGCTACCCCTTGAGCCACATCCCAGCCCCTCACATTTTTTAATTAAAAGAATATGTGAGGGGCTGGAGCTCAGCAGTAGGGTGCTCACCTAGCTCCTGCAATGCCCTGGGTTTGATCCTCAGCACCACATAAAAATGAATAAAATAAAGGTATTGTATCCAACTACAACTAAAAAATTGTGTGTGTGTGTGTGTGTGTGTGTGTGTGTATACACACACACACATATATATATATATATATATATATATATATATATATATAAAAGAATATATGTGAGGGTTGGGGATATAGTTCAGTTGGTAGAGTGCTTGCCTTGCATGCACAAGGCCCTGGGTTCAATCCCCAGCACCACACACACAAAAAAAAGGTAACATACATATAACCTGTGATATAACAATTCTACTTTAGGAAAAATGAAAACATATTTACCAAAAAGTTTATACAGGAGTCTTTAATCCAGCTTTATTTTGTAGTTGCCAAAAAACTAGAAACACCTCAGATGTCTATTTAAAAAAGAATGAATATGCAGTGGGATACAACTCAGCAAGAAAGGGGATAAACTACATTCAGTCATATTATACTACACAGAATAAGCTGATCACCAAAAGTTACCTACTGTATATTTATCTTATATTTGAAAACAGGCAAAACTAACCTATGGTGATAGAATTCAGTTTAATGTTTGTTTCTGGGGGGTGGAGCTGGTAATTAACTGGGAGGAGACAATAGGGGACTTTTCTGGGATGTTTTAACAGTGTTCTGTATCTTAATTAAACCAAGACTTAAAAAAAAAAAAAAAAAAAAAAGAACGAAGAGTGTATTGGTGATTATGACCATAGAAGTGGTTTGCCAGCCATATTTAAGCATTATCTTTTCCTTATGGTTAGTGATTTTGAACAATGATTATATAAATATTTAATTCATTTGCTACTCTAACAATAGTTTGTTAATAAAATAAACTACTCTGAGCTAGAGTAGTTAACACTAGCACTTCCACTGTAATTATGGGGGAACTTCTGTTTCTAGTCTAGAAGGAAGAGTAACAGTATGAAATTATTCTTTCATTATAAATGATTAGATAACTAGACAGAAAAATCATATGACTACAACTGTTTTCAAGGATTGGGCAATTGCACAAGATTATAATTCCTGAAAGAAGGAAAACTTCTTTATTCTAGCTTTCTAATAGGAGGTAATTTTCAGACCATTGTGCAAAGAAAGGAAACCCAAACATAGCCCTCTAGTCTTGCTAAGTTGGAGACAAGAAAACAGACTTTGGGGAGGCCAAAGTAATGAGAGTTTGTTGGGAGGGAAGGGGGAGCTCGAGAGAAATAACTCTAGAAATGTGCATGGCTGAACACCATTTTGTACATGCATAGAACAAAAACTCCACAAGATTAATCAAGGAATCATTTCTGGAGAAAGAACAATTATAGGGAGCTATCAGCCAAATCATTACTAAAGCTCACAAAGGACTGTGAATATTCAAGTCCTACTAGCTAGAATGGGCATATTTGATCAGATACACAGGCATTGAATAGAGGACCCAGAGGGATCATACTTTAGTAGTGGGGCTAAAGTAGCCCCAAAGAAAAGCTGTTTTTTCCTAACAGAACTTAAAAATGAATCTACAAGCAATTTACAGTCCTCCAAGGCAAAATCCAAAGAAATACAACAAAATTTAGCATCCATTGTTAAAATTACTAGACATGTAAAGAACTAGAGAAGTGAGGAGAAAATGCAATCAGAAGAAACAAACCCAAAAGTGATAGAAGACGATGGAATAGACAGATAAGGTCATTAAGACAGCTGTTGTGGGCTGGGCATGTGGCTCAAGCAGTAACATGCTCACGTGGTATGCCCTCATGCGCAGGGCGCTGGGTTTGATCCTCAGCACTATATAATAATAAAATAAAGATGAATATTAAAAATATAAAAAATAAATATTAAAAAATTCTCTTTCTCTCTTAAAAAAAACAAAAAAAAAAGCTGTTGTATGCCCAAGGATTTAAAGGAAAACATACTTAATGAGGAGAGAAATGGAAGATGGAACCAAGTGGAACTTTTTTTTTTTTTTTTAACCAAGGATTGAACCCAGGGGCACTTAATTACTGAGCCACATCCCCAGCCATTTTTATTTTTTGTTTTGAGATAGAGTCTTGCTAAGTAGCTGAAGTTGTTTTTGAATTTGTGATTCTCCTGCTTCAGCCTCCCAAATCTCTGCGATTAGGCCTGCACCATAATGCCCAGCCCCAAATGAAACTTATTTTTTTTAATTTTTTTTTTTTTTAGTGTGAGAGAGAGAATTTTGATATTTATTTTTTAGTTTTTGGTGGACACAACATCTTTGTATGTAGTGCTGAGGATGGAACCCGGGCCGCACGCATGCCAGGCGAGTGCGCTACCACTTGAGCCACATCCACAGCCCCCAAATGAAACTTCTAACAATGAAAATTTCTTTGGATAGGATTAACAGCAAATTAGACAGTGCCAATACTGCAGAAGGAAAGCCCAGTGATAGGCACTATTCCGAATGAAGCACAGAGGCCTCTCAGCGTCACCAGTTGCTGTGTATGCATGGAGGACCGAACTAGCTCGCAATAAACACCTCTTTGCTGCTTACAAAAAAAAAAAAAAAAGAATGAAGCACAGAGAGAAAAATGACTGAAAGGAAAATAAAAAGAGCCTCAGTGACTTATAAGACAATATCAGGTAGTCTAAGAGGCTTGTAAGTGAAATTCCAGAAGGAGAAAGGAGAGAGCAGAAAAAATTTGAAGTAATGTTTCCAGTTTTTTATTATAAATTCTGTTTGCTTTTAGACTGTCTTGGGACTGGGGATATTGCTCAATGGTAGAATACCTGGAGGTACTAGGTTTAATCCCCAACAGTCGTGGGGGACGAATGTTTTATGATGGCCATTAGAAAATATTATTAGATTATTTCACCTGCATCATTTAAGAAGAATTACAAGAGCCGGATACAGTGGTGCATGCCTGTAATCCCAGCGGCTTGGGAGGCTGAGGTGGGAGGATCATGAGTTCAAAGCCAGCCTCTGCAAAAATGAGGGGCTAAGCAATTCAGTGAGATCCTATCTCTAAATAAAGTACAAAATAGGGTTGGGGATGTGATTCAGTGGCTGAAGGACCCTAAGTTCAATCCCCAGTACTCCCCTTCAAAATAAAGAATTACATGAAAATGTTTTACATTGGAATAGTTTGAATTCAGAACCATAATTGTCTAGGTTAATATTTTCGGCAGAAATGAGAAAAGAAAAAACAAATGTTAGATTTATTATGGATAGTGAATATCAGAATTGGCTATTATGATTTTTTGTTATATTATCTGTTTTAATTGGATTATAATTAATCATAACAAAATATTCTTTTACTAGTTCCTAAATGTTTCATTGTCCTTATTTGTAATTACAGTAAATCAAATATTAAGTTATAATGCATGCTTTGAATGAATTTCTAATTTTTATATCATAAAAATATTGTATTTTTTTTTTTTAGCTTCAGAAGAATTAACTATTGCTGGTATGACTTTTACAACTTTTGATCTGGGTGGACATGTTCAAGGTAAGATTCTGTACTATTACAGTCACTTTATTTTATTTTAACTTGGTTGAAAGGCCATTATGTTCCAGTGCATGAAATCTCATTCTGTTTAAGCAAAGCCAGAGTAGACTTAAAGTTTAGGGATTATTATTACCCCCAGATAAATGCTTTAAAAGCAAGAGGTAATTTTCATAATATTCCTGGTCAGTTTTAGTGTAAGTTGCTTATGGTGATTAAAAATATGAGTGAAATTTAGCTTCCATTCTTTCTGCTTCAGTCTACCTATCATCTGTTGTTGTAATTATGTTATGAATATGTATCTGCTCTGAAAACACCTTCAGTAGATAATTCATTACTTAAAATAATAAGGCCAAATTTATTGACCTGGCATTCAGTATCTCTGGTATGTACTATGGACTTTTCTTTTTTTTCCCTGATATTCTCCTCTCCACTCCCTCCCTCACCCTTTATTTTATTTTATTTCTATTATTATTACTATTATTATTATTTTCTTTTGGTGGTTCTGGGATTGAGCATAAACTAGGGCCTTGAGCATGTAAGCAAACCCTCTACCACAGAGCTACATAACCAGTCTTTTAAAAATTTTTATCATGAGACAGGATCTCACTATTTGCCCAGGCTAACCTTAAATTGGTAATGTTCCTGCCTAAGTGTGAGCTACTGCACACAGTCCCATTCTCTTTATTCCATCCAAACCAAAGCTTAGTGATCTCTGCGCTTTTGCTCATGCCATCCCCATGTGTATGTAAGTAACTAGTTAAGGGCCCAGTGTACATTCTGCTGCCTTCCAGGGGAAGCCACTCCCAGCTTAGAGTGCTCTCAGTTTAGCTTCCTTAGACTTTTCAGTGTTTGTGCACAGGTCTGCAGCAAGCTTGGGAAAGACTATCTTATCTCCTAAATTAAATTGTAGGACTAAAATTCTACAGAAATCTAAATTTGTTTTTTTATCCCCAAAAGTACTTGACAATGTCCAGCACATAGTAAGTTATAACTAATGCATATTACAGAGTTAATGGGCATTCTAAAAAGCTGATCTTATATGTATTTGAAAGGATTTTAAATGGTTGTGGCTAGTATAAGCACATTTGATACATAAAATAATTGTTTATATATATATATATATAAATTAATTTTGGGGATGTGAAGATTAGTAAGAATTATAATCTAGCTGGGCGCAGTGTGCCATGCCTGTAATCCCAGCAGCTTGGGAGGCTGAGACAGGAAGATTTTGAGTTCAAAGCCAGCCTCAGCAATGGCGAGGGGCGCTAAGCAACTCAGTGAGACCCTGTTTCTAAATAAAATACAAAATAGGGCTGGGGCTGTAGCTCATTTTTTATTTTGATATAGGGTCTTGCTAAGTTGTAGAGACTGGCCGCCAACATGCAAGCCACCTGCCTTAGCCTCCCAAGATGCTAGGATTACAAGTGTGTGTCACTGTGCCCACCTTGGAGAACTACTCTTAATATCTTTTTTTTTTTTTTGGTTCTGAGGATAGAACCTCAGAGGCACTTAACCACTGAGCCACATCCCTAGTCCTGTTCTGTATTTTATTTAGAGACAAGGTCTCACTAAGTTGCCTGGCACCTTGCCATTGCTAAGTCTGGCTTTGAACTTGTGATCCTCCTGTCTCAGCCTCCTGAGCTGCTGGGATTACAGGTGTGCACCACCACACCTGGCTATTCTTTACTATCTTGTTGGACACTTCATTCAAACCATCTGCTAGGTTTGACCAGCAAATAAATTCTCTAACTCCTGATTGTTTTTGTTAGCCCGAAGAGTATGGAAAAACTACCTTCCTGCTATCAATGGCATTGTATTTCTTGTGGATTGTGCAGACCATGAAAGGCTGTTAGAATCAAAAGAAGAACTTGATGTAAGTTAAATAATTAAAACTAAGCATAGTAAAATCACTCTGGTAAACCTGAAGAAATAAATTAGAAATATGGTGTCAGAATGCAGCCTTTCTGTACTCTCTGATGAAACTCCTGAAAATTTGTTGAGCTTAGTGATTGCTTTAAGTAGTGATTACTCGGAATGCAGGAATTACTAGCAGTAATTGTAGCTATTGAGGAAACATGAACATAGACAACCTTCTTAAAGACTCTTCTAGGGGTTCACCCTCTACAAAGTGTGCCCATCCTAGTATATTTCATGTGTACTGCATTCTTGGAGTGGGGTTTATCTTGAGTCTCTAGTCCTTCTTAGAATGCCATTTCTTCAGGAATTGGCTAGAATTTAGAAATAGTATAACATGTCATCTTTGTCACCACTTCCAAAAGTGAGCAGGTGCATGTTTAGCTACCTCTCCTTTCCCCTCCCAGGCCAGATGCTTTATAAAGGGTCTCAGGAATAGCAGGTAAGACCAGAAATAGATCTGGGACCAAAGGGTAAGTAGCTCTGTGCTTTTACTGAAGCAAATCATACCTCTGCCCAGAGCAGACAAATACTCCTTTATATGGAATAGTCCAAATGGATTCTGTAGTCATGGGACATGGTCTGGGAGTTCCTGATTCCTTCTATGTGCCAGGCATTGTAGACGTGCACTATTACTTCATTTAATTCTCACATCAATTCCATAAGGTAGGTGCTACTATTCTCTATTCTCTCTGAGCTTCTGTGAAGCTAACTTGCCTATGGTTACAACTCATAAGCAGCAGAACCAGAAGTGAAACAATGTCTGTCCACCTTCAAGGGGTTAGCTGTAGCAACTCTACCTCACTGATTTACATAGTGAGCAGAATGAACATTTACAGAAAGAGCTTTTGGGAGACATAAGAATTTATGAGTCCATTGTATTTACCTTAAGATGTGGGAAAAGTTTGCCAAAAAAATCATCATGTTGTGTAATGTAGAGAATGAGTCCTTGATTGTTTTTGTATTTTTTTGCTCTTTTTTTTTTAGTCACTCATGACAGATGAAACCATTGCTAATGTGCCTATACTGATTCTTGGGAATAAGATTGACAGACCTGAAGCTATCAGTGAAGAGAGGTTACGAGAAATGTTTGGTTTATATGGTCAGACAACAGGAAAGGTAATAAAAAAAAAAAAAAGTTTGACAGATGTGAATATTTAATTCTGCAGTAAAAGTGTCTTTAAATTAGGGGCTAGGGTTGTATCTCAGAAGTAGAGTGCTTGCCTAGCATGTGTGATGCCCTGGGTTTGATCCCCAGCACCACGTAAAACTAAATAAATAAAATAAAGGTATTGTGTCCATCTATAATTGAAAGTATATATATTTTAAAAGTGTCTTTAAATTATACAAGCTTTTTTTTTTTTTTCTGTTTTTGGTACTGGGGATTGAACCCAGGGGCACTTAACCACTGAGCCACATCACCACCCTTTTTTTGTATTTTATTTACAGACAGGATCTCACTGAGTTGCTTAGGGCCTCACTAAATTGCTATGGCTGGCTTTGAAATCACCATCCTCCTGCCTCAGCCACCTAAATTGCTGGATATAGTCATACACCACCACACCCATTTGTCTTCTTTTTAATAAGTCAGCTTTACATTAAAAATATCTAGTTTGGTCATAAACCTACTCAGAATGTTTGCCTCTATTATCTATGAAGCCACTTTGTATTTTTTTCTATGATAGAATATTTTTATTTTTGGGCTGTGGCTCAGCAGTAGAGTGCTCACGTAGCACATGTGAGACCCTGGATTCGATCCTCAGCATCACATAAAAATAAATAAATAAAATAAAGTTATTGTGTCCAGTTACAATGAAAAGATAAATATTAAAAACATAAAGTAGAACCTACTATCTACTGGGGAGTAGAGCTTTTATTTCATAAAGCTCCAACGTGTCTCTCTTTTCTTCCAGGGCGGTGTATCTCTGAAAGAACTGAATGCCCGACCTTTAGAAGTTTTCATGTGCAGTGTGCTCAAAAGACAAGGTTATGGAGAAGGATTCCGCTGGATGGCACAGTACATTGATTAACATCGACATCAACCTGCCTCTGCTCCAGGTCTCACATTCAGGCCTACTCAGAGATTTGATCACTCAACATGCATAACTTGAATTCAATAGACTTTTGTTGGATTTAAAATAGATGTTTTTTAGATTATTAATATTATATCAACTTAATTTGAGAGAGAATTGAAAACTGATTCAAGTAAGTTTGAATATCCCAATGTTTGCTTTCTAATTCCATACAAATAGTTTTTAAAGTTTATAATCTGATGTTTACCCCAGCACCATTTATAAAGAGCAACTTTACAGCAGTACATTTGAAGCACTTTTTAACATTGTGAATCTACAAATATAAATCATATTTAAAAGCTCATCATGTTAAATTTTTTATGTACTTTTCTGGTACTAGTTTTTAAATTTTAGATCATTTGTCTGCCTCTCGAGTGTACAGTTAATAATTAGCTTATCAATGATTGCATGATGCCTTACAATTTTCAATAATACTTTTTCTTATGCAAACGTCATGCAATAAAACAAACTCTAATGTTTGGTATCCTTGTTGGGCAAATGTTTCATTTGAATGTGTCTTATTTAAGTATATTCTTAAATTTTAAAATATTTAATATACAGGAGAGGATTTTGGGAAAGGAAATTCCTTTAGAATATTTAGAATAATGTTTAAGTCCCTAAAGGCTTTTGCATTTACAATGTAGCAGTTGTAGTTGGTTGCACCTGATACCACATTTCTCTTGGAATCATGTGTATTTTTATCAGTAATGCTGTCATTGCCAGTGCTGGTGGACTGTATGTCCCAGTCCCTGTGGGATCAACCTTCTGAAGAAAAGCACATCTACAATATGCAAGGTTGAGCCTCAATTTCGTAGGCCTTGTAGTTGCATCCTAGTTATCTAATGCTGAAGTGCTCAAGTCTAACTGGTGTCTAGTTTGGTAACCTGTACTTTGCCAAAAATAGTGACAGGCACAAGTCTCATTTATAGGTACTTCCCAGGGCATGCAACAGGTAGGATCCTATGCACAGTTTTCGTTGTATAGACCTGCATATCTAAGGACAAAGAAACAGCTTGTTCTGTGGGGATTTTACTTCTATCCTATAGCTCTTCTGCGTTCTTTGGGATATTTTGCTTCCTGGTAGGGAGAAAATGAATGTGTTTTTTTTTTTTTCTTAATTGCTATCAGCTAGCTCTTCCTTTTTAATCACAAAGACTCGTTTTTAGATGTAAAACTTGCTATGTGATAGTGTCCACAGCCTCACTGTTAGACTCACTAATGAAAATTTAGTTGGTTTTTAAAAGCATTATAATTTCCTAAGAAGTTGAGTTCTTTTCATATGTCTGAGATTCCCATCATGAGTAAAATAAGCTGAAAGGTAAGTGCCCAAAATGAATCATAAGAGTTCTCTTCTGATTATAAGCAAGTTTTTATAGTATATTTAACCAGTTCCACTGAGAAGAGATTGTTGCAATTCCATCAAGAATAATTTGAATATCAACCTTAGTGTTTTCTCTAGCCATTTCCTCAGGCAAAGTTGGTATATTTCTTTGTCATTGATAACGTAACCTATGAAACAGATACAGATTGAGGAATGTGACTGGAAGGAATTAGTAAGCCAACAAGATCATTTCTTAACACTTGGTTTTAGTAATTTGGCTATTCTATTTCACTTTCAGCTTGTTTCTAAGTGAAAATGAAAGAATTTCTTCTCTGCCTAGAAACGTCAGTAGCACTAAGGGAAAATTAGAAAATGACATTGCAGCCTGTTGGTTTATGTGCCAGATGGTTTACAGTATTCGCTCCTAAAATCCTGACTATACAGAGCTAAGCCCTATTAGAAAACATCTGCATCTTGTTCATTGGTTTCTGTCTTCACTACCTTCAGGGACATACCTTTCTGCATGTATTTCCTAGAGGAGCTGTTATAATACTCTAATCATTTTGGCATAAATTGGTAAAAAGAAAAAAAAATTAACGGGTTCTTGGTAAAATAGTTTGTTCAAGAACCTTCATTCTAGCTCTGATACTGGGATCAAAGAAACAGGTCACTAAATGGTGGATATTTTCCCAATAATGTAAGAGTCTTATGTCCCAAGGTACTAGAAGTAGAGCTGACTACACTTAGCTGCAACCAGCTTTCTTTCCACTCCCAGCCAGAGGATTTAACCAGCCAGAGCTGAGAACCCCTCCAGAGCACATTCACTAGGTCGCAGCTCCCCTTCCAGGAAGCAGATTGAGAGAAAAATATGTAGAAGGCAACTCTGTACATGAATGTGCCCCTGTGAAGTGTTTCCTAGGCAAATGTAGGGAAAAGAGGTTAATTCTGTGCCCCACACTAAAAGCTGTTAAAGTATAGTTATTAACACTGTTGTATACAAGTTAAGACTGGATTTTATACAAACAGGCATCATGCAAACAACATTCTAAAATCTGAAGTCCAAAACTCTACAATTGTAAGGTCTGAGCCCACTTTTATATTCTTAAAGTTGTTTTAAGTCCACATCTGTTTGAATGACTGCTATTTATTATATTTTTGGACCATAAGTGGTTAAGTTGATAACATCTAGTTTATCTTGGTGAATCTTTTTTTTTTTTTTTTTTTGGTACTAGGAATTGAAACCAGGGGCACACTACCACTAAGCTACATCTCCAGCCCTTTTTATTTACCTTTTTATTTATTATTTTGAGATAGGATCTTGCTAAGTTGCTGAGACTGGCCTGTAGCTTGCAATTCTCCTGCCTCAGCCTCCTAGCAACTCTGCTGGAATTACAGGCATATGTCACCACACCTGGCTTAGTGAATTTTTAGAATGGAAATGACGCATTTTAAATCGGTAACAGATGTTTTCTAAAATACATGATTTTTTTTTTTTATGGTTTTGGGGATTGAACCCAGGACCTTGTACATGCTAGACAAGTACTCTACTAAGTGAGCTATATCCCCAGCCCTCCCAAAGTATATAAAAAAAAATACTGTTCACCATTGGCTTAGTTGAACCAATATCTTTTTGAATGAGTGCCAAAGATGTCTGAATTCAGATATTACCTACAACAGATCTAAATTTTAGTTTTGTTTTCCTGCCTCCATATACAGATTTACTGTGATTTACAACATAAAGGCAGAACATTGTTTTCCACTGGTTCCACTTCTTCATGATACTTTCCAGCATGTAAAATACTTGTAAACCATTAAAATAGGATGTTAGTTATGATGATAGTGTTTCTTGTCTTCTGGAAAATGATTTTATTAATCACATTTAAAACCCATCACTAGGCTAGGGATATAGACTAGATCAGTGGTAAAGCACTTGCCTAACAGGCATGAGGCCCAGTACCACAAAGAAAAAAGAAAAAGAAAGAAAAAATTATTTTCAAAAATTTCATCATTAAAAACAATATACTTCTAGTTATCATTTCAGGGAAAAGTTTACATTTCTGAAACTCTTTATTTGGTATGTGACTCATTGTGGTATTTTGATCTTGTTAATCTAATCACTTACATGACCGAAATTCACAAGGACTTTTTTTTATTTTTATTTTTATTATTTATTTTTTGCAGTACTGGAGATTTAACCCAGGGCTTAATGCATGCTTAGCAAGCACTCTACCACTGAGCTACACCCCAAGTCCCACAAGGATTTATTGCCAAGTAAAATTTGACTAGAATACACGAAAACGGCTTATATTTTCTTAAAAATTTCCTAGTTATCTTATTTAGAATGTAGTATTTGGGTCATTTTTAGACATATTTGGTGATATTTCACAAATAAAAAACAAACCTCAAGTATTCAAAAAAATCTTACATATTTTGACAGAAAGGTTTATGAAAAAACTAGACAGTAAATATAAATTCTAATGCAAAATTAATGAGTAATAAAAACTTATTAAAAAAACACGTTCTGCTATAAATTCAAGAGTTCAGAAGAAAAAAAACGGTATGCTCTAATTAAGGACTGAATTATCAAAACTGCATGATAATACTTCTACTCATTTCCATTATTGTTGTTCTTTTGAAATTCAAGTTGGTGCTTTTTAACAGCAACAACAACAAAAAAGCTCTTGGAATATATTGCCTCTGTGTATAAAGTGAATGGGATTTTTGTTAAAACTACCTTTCCACTCCTGAGCCCTGTAACCATCCCTTTCATATGCCAACCCCCACCACCCACATGCACACACTTGAATTTAAAAGATCCCTAAGTAGGAAGGAAATCCACAGTCTATTTTAGATGCAGTTCTGAACCAATGGATTTTTGTTCTCATAATTTAGAACACTAAGTAGCTAATATATTCAATGCCATTGATTGATTTTTCAGGACTTTGTCCACTTTAAAATAGAATCCAAAGTCATCAGAGGAAAGTAAGCAAGGTCATCCAAAGCAAACTTTCGTTTCAGGTGTGTCCCTATCCCAAACAGATCTTAGGACAGAAATGGAAAAGTGATTTCATGCTGAATTATTTTTGGAAAAATTGCACTGGAGTGCATGGATTCTTAAGCATGCATTTTAAATGGGGAATTAGATTTAATTTGGGGGGTTAAAAGAGGGTGACAATTCTATAGTTTTGACAGAAAGGGTTTTTGTTTGTTTGTTTTCCAGAATTGTCATTATCAAGTATAAAGATTCATGTTAGAATGGCCAACTTCACATGAGTGTCTGTATTCCCTGGTGCTGCTCCTAACCTGAACTCATAATCAGTTGCCATACTAAAGCAAGAGCACTCAGGTGAATGTGGTCAAGTTACTTTAAGATTCATAAAAAGTTTTTGACTGAATGCAAAATATGTTGAGATGGTAAGTCGGTGATCAATTGTTCATCACTAACTTTGTTTGCACTTTCACAGAACACTGCTTGCACTAGGATCTTAGTGTGAATTATAACAATTGTTTTACAGTATATACAGATTGTTAAGCATAATTTATATGAAGATGTTTCTGTTTACTTTTGTGTATTTTACAAAGAACAACTATAATAGATGGTTAAATGTTTTTGAATTGTGTTTGTATGTTATTTTGATTTTGTTCTGTTATCTTTTCACTTCCTATGAATTTGAGTGTGTCAGGAATAGAGAAATAAAATGCTAACCTGGTTGTCAAATAACTCCAGTATTTGGTTCCATTTTGCTGTTGTGTTTTGGTTTTAACTTTTTTGTTTTTTTGTGGCGCTAGAGATCAAACCCAGGACCTTGTGAATGCTGGGCAAGTGCTTCTACCACTGAACTCCTTCCCCCAGCCCAGTTCCATTTTTATTTTTCAACTCTAATTTTCATTTTGCTCATTAGAAATTTCTGAGACTTTGAAAATTGCAAAGAATTTTCCCTTTGTGCGAACATTCTTATTTGCTTTGTAAGACTGAAAACAACTTAGAGGTAAATTGAAATAGAACTTACACAATGCTGCTCAATAGAAATATGAAAAATAAGGCAACCAGTTGGTTTTATCTATTTAAAGGTTCTCTAACTTTAGTATGCACAGAAACTCCTAGGGAGCTTAAAAAAAAAAACAGAAAAAAAAATTCCCACCAAAGACTATGATTCAATAGATAGGGTTCTTGAGGGCAGAATAAGTAATCTGAATCTCTTAAGATTTTTATGCTGGATTCTGGATATTTTATTTAGGAGAAACATGATAAAACAATTCAGTACTCCAGCGACTAAACCCACTGAGGCAGGAGCATTGCAAGTTTGAGGCCTGTCTAAACAACTCAGCAAGATCCTCTCTAAAAAAAAGAGCTGGAGATGTAACTGAATGGTAAAGCTTCCCCTGAGTTCAATCCCAGTGCACCAAAATAACCAGTGCTAAGAAAAGAAAGTCTTATTTATTTAGCTATTTTTCCTAAATTTAGCTACATAATCTTCAACTAATCTGACATTTGTACCACGCATACACAACTAATGCAGATGTCATAACATTCAGCCTAGTGTGAAGAGTACCTTGTTGGAAATAGGGAAAGTTCCTAGGAAATGATGAAAATGGAACCTTTTGGGTAGTGGCCACCATCCTCCTAATTGAAAAGTGGGAACAACAACCTATAAACTTGATTAAAAAGATCCCAAGTCAAGTTATGTCGGTATACCTGTAATCCCAGCTAATAGGAGGCTAATACAAGAGGATTGTGAATTTGAGGCCAGCCTGGGCAATTTAGCAAGACCCTGTCTCAAGAGGGAATCATGTGCGGTGGCCTACTCCTGTAATCCCAGGGGCTCTGAAAGTTGAGGTAGGGGAATCACAAGTTCAAAGCCAGCCTTCGCAAAAGCAAGGCACTAAGCAACTTAGTGAGACCCTGTCTCTAAATAAAATACAAAATAGAGCTGATGATGTGGCTCAGTGGTCGAGTGCCCCTGATTTCAATCCTTGTACCGCCCCTAAAAATAGGTGGATGGCTAGAAATGTAGCTCAATGATAAAGCACCCAGGGATTTAATCCCCATTATTTAGGGGAGGGGGTCTTGCTTGATTGTGTTATAGGGTCTTGGGTTAATAGGTAACAGATTTCCTCCAGTCCAAAAACTTTGCCTGTGAGCTGGGCATGGTGGAATACACCTATAATCCCAGCAACTCCAGAGGCAGAGGCAGGAGGCAAATTTGAGGCCAGCTTCAGCAATTTAGCGAGACCCTCAGGAACTTAGTGAGAGCCTGTCTCAAGATAAAAAGGAGATGTAACAGTGGTAGAGCACCTCTGGGTTCAATCCCTGGTACTTAAGAAAAAGGTACCAAAAAGAACAAAAAAACAAGTTGTCTTGCCTCTTCTAGGGCCTTCAAAAAAATGTTTAAATGTGTGATTTATTTTTTATTTTTATATATTTTTTAAGGGCCTTCAGTTTTGAAAACCGAGAGATCAGGTTCTCTTTGTGGGAAAAGGGCTGAACAGGAGAACTCTAGCCCTATTCTGGGATCCAGAGAGGCAAAGGGGTGGGACCTTCTGTGCCTCAGGACTCTTGTACCAGGACATAGCTCTGATAGCTCTTAAAGGAAGCCATGCAGGCTGCATTCTTCCCTGTCTGGCAGCAGATGGCAGGGGCAGGAAGTTATTTAGAGAACAGTCTGAGTTTTTTCTCCACCCCAGCTTCTATTTGGGGCCATGCTCAGAATCCTTAGGCTCTTGAGTCCTCTTGCACACAGGAGACCATGGAGCCCCTCTTAGATTTGCCAGGGCCTCACTCTGCCTTTCTCCTTGAAGAAGCACTGCCTTGACCTTTCTGATTACCAGGGGACAGGACATAATTTTTGCGCATCATTTCATGTGCACGTTTCATGTGCTCAGCTGGGCAAAATAGGGAGCAGGTTCCCTACTCGTTTTCTCTCACACAAAAAATCTTACCTAAGGGAAAACCTTAGTTTTCACCAGGCACTTAACCAAGCATTCTTGAGTGTTGAATTCTGGCTCTGGTGCTTGGCCTTTCTTTCTGCTGCCTTCCCTCAGTCAATCATCAGGCATTTCCTGTAGGGGGCTGGCATGGCATGAAGGAAAATGGGCAGAGAGATCTGTCCAGGTACCTTGGAAGGAAAAAGGAGATGGTTTTCTAAAAGCATGGTGCCTTTTTCTACAATGGTCACTGCAGCTAGATTTTTTTTTTTTTTTTTTTTTTTTTGCTGGTGCCAGGTATTGAACCCAGGGCCTTGTGCATGTGAGGCAAGTACTGCACCAACTGAGCTATATCCCCAGCCCTCTAGCCAAATCTTGAGAACTACAAAGTGATTAAGTGGAAGGTAGTGAAAGGACATTCCAGGCAAATGGACCAGCAAAGACAGAGGCAGAAAGATCATGCTGTGATTTGGAGGTTGGTAGAGCTCATTGCCTAAAGATGGACCAGGTAGAGTGTATTACATGGAGGTAAGACTGCACAGCGTATTGGGCTTGGTGGCCAACACACCTGTAATCCAAACGACTTGAGAGACTGAGAAACGAGGGTCGCTAGTTTAAGGCCAGCCCTAGCAACTTAGTGAGGCTGTAAGCAGAATGCACAGACTTGCATTGTCAACTTAGTTTATACTTGGATCTCTGAGAGTCTGTTTTGTTCATTCATCATCCTCCATGGCTCCCTTCTCTATGAGAGTCTCTGCTTGATTTCCAGTGACAAAGAACCTGTCCTTTGAAAGCCCTTTTTAAATTTTTTAAGATTTTTGAGACAGGTTCTAAGTTGCTGAGGCTGGCCTTGAATTTACAAGCCTACTGTCTCAGCCTCCATAGTCTCTAGTCTCTAGTTAGCTATACCCTTTCTTCTTTCTCTCTCTCTTTTTTTTTTTTTTTTTTTTGTGTGTGTGTGGTACTGGAGATTGAGATTGAATCAGGTGCTCTACTACTGAGTCACATCCCCACTCTTTTTCATTGTTATTTATTTATTGTGGTTTTGGGAATCAAACCCAGAACTTCATTCTTGAAATTTTGAGATGGGGTCCTAAGTAGCCCAGGCTGGCCTTGAACTTGTGATCCTCCCACCTCAGCTTTCTGAATTGCTGAGATTACAGGCCTGTTCCACTGTGCCTGGCAGCACATACCCTTTTTGTTCCTTTTTTTTTTTTTTAATAGTAGATGGACACAACACCTTTATTTTTATGTGATGCTGAGGTTTGAACCCAGTGCCTCCCACGTGCTAGGCAAGTGCTTTACCAACTGAGCTATAACCTCAGCCCCACATACCCTTTCTTAACTGGGGGACTCCCTAAGATTTACTTCTTTCTGAGGTCCTCTCTGATTCCTGATGCCTCCACAGCGGCACGTCACCCTCCTCCAACATTGGCCCACTTATGCCTCTTACATAGATATGGTAGAGACCAGGCCTGCCCATCAGCCCTCCTTTCCAAGCCTGGCAGGACTCTGCTGCAGAAAGAAATGGGCACAAATATTACAGCTGGATGCAGGGAGCCATAATATCAGCGCCCAGCAGACGAAGCACCTGACACCAGAACCAGGCAGTCAGTCTCCCAGAGCCTCAAAATAGCGGTTCAAAATATCCACAGGTGAAGCTTTATTTTGCTGAGTCTCTTTTCTCTCTTGGCTTCCTCTTGCAAGCCCTTGGCAGCTCCTCTGAGTCTCATGTTGATCACAACATTCAATCTGATGCAATGGAATGTTCCTTCAGTGCAAAAGGAAGGTGTGGGGGAGGAAGATGACCTATTCAACTACTTCTTGGGTTACAAGGTTTCAGGTGTGGGGTAACCACAGCTGAGGAGGGGCCCTAGGAGCTCAAAATGCAGCTGGGTGTTTCTTGGCCTAGGCACTGACTGTCACACACATCACTGGCTTCCCTGATGACCACTAGCTGTTTACAACCATTCTTCTTTTTTTTAATATTTATTTTTTAGTTGTAGTTGGACATAATACCTTTATTTCACTTATTTATTTTTATGTGGTGCTGAAGATCGAACCCAGGGTCTCGCACGTGCAAGGTGAGCGCTCTACCACTGAGCCACAACCCCAGCCCAACAACCATTTTTTATAAGGGAGCTGCCCATGGCTAGTCCCTGCCCTGACCCCAGACCACATTTATCCTACTTGAGCTTAGGCAGGCCCATGAGAACTTAGAAACAAACAGGGTTGACCTGCTCAGATTCCAGGAAGTACAAGTTAGTAAACAAATCCTTCTGGCTACCTTGCCTCTGGTCAGCCCGCCAGACTCTTAGGACTCTACCTAAACCACTGTGTCCTGCCCTCCTCTAACACCTTCACACTGGCATCCATGCTGACCCTCTCAGTCCCCTACATGATCACCCAGCAGGGGCTCACATCCCTATTTCACATATGAAGAAACTGAGGCCCAGAAAGGACCAGAATGCAGGTCCCCAGTTCACTGTGACCCCAAGACTCACAAAATTTCATTTCTAGTCACTTATTCCTTTGTGGCACGTTCATGTATGGATGGATACTCCAGACCTGAATGGCCATGTACTGCTTAAAATTAACCAAAGAAGAAGGGAAGGACAAAGGGGATCATTCACTGAATACAAGCCTCTGGAATTTTGTTACTCAGATCACAGGGCACATGCTTAAACCTAGAAACAGATGTCTCACTTTCTCGTCTAGCACCTCTGGGTCCTGCTCTGTGCTCCACCCTGTCACTGCCCTAGCCAGACCGGGCTATTTTTTTTTTTTTTCAATCCTTACACAGGCTAAACATGGGGACTGAGCTACATCCCCAGTCTTCCAGACTTGGCATTTAATTCCATGACCACCTCCATACTGATTCTGTGCTCCTAATAGTCCCCTCACCTGGTGACCGAACACTGGTACACTGAGAACCAAGCCTTCAACACATGAGCTTTTAGGGGATATTTCAGATCCAAGATCCAAGCCATAACAGAATTGTTCATTTTCATCTTAGTTATTGTCATTAATCTCTTACTCATCCTAATCTGTAAGTTACACTTAAAAATTTTTTTTTAGTTATAGATGGACCTAATACTTTTATTTTATCATGCAGAGCTAAGGATTGAATCCAGTGCCTCACACATGCTAGATAAGTGCTCTACCACTGAGCGACAGCCCCAGTCCTGTATATTAAATTTTACCAGGGACTCAGGAGGCTGAGGCAGAGAGATTGTGAGTTCAAAGCCAGCCTCAGTAACATCAAGGCACTGAGCAACTCACCGAGACCCTGTCTTTAAATAAAATGCAAAATAGGGCTGGGGATGTGGCTCAATGGAGTACCCCTGAGTTCAATCCCCAGCATCAAAATTAAAAAAAAAAAAATTGTGGATGTAGCTCAGTGGGCAAAGCACATCTGGGTTCAACCCCAGTACCTAAATAAACATAAACTTTATCATAGGGTGTGGTATTATTTGCAGTTTCAGATATCCACTGGGGGTCTTGGAACACACTTATCTGAAGATAAGGGGGAACTATTATACCACAACTTCTTCATCCATTCATCTCTCAGTGGAATTTTGGTTGCTTGAGAATAGCTGGGGATATAGCTCACTTGGTAGAGTATTTGCCTCAACTGCACAAGGCCCTGGATTCAATCCCCAGCGCAAAAAGAGAGAGAGAGAGAGAGAGAGAGAGAGAGAGAAAATAGTGTTGTAGCCAATGCAAACTCTTTATATGTTGAGCTGAGATGGCAAATTCACTGGGTTCTGGGGAACAGGCTCCCTTAAGAACACTTCAGAGCTTCGATTCTGTCTTGGGTTGGGATGTGAGAGGCATTGGAAATCATGCTGCAGCCAAAGTGGGCACAACTGGGTTCCCTGTGTCCTGGGCTGCAGCCCCTTCACATGGCTCCTTGCACACTATAGGCTGAGTGTGTCAGCAGATCTGTTCCAGATTATAAAACTGTGAGACATCATTCACCTGCATCAGCCCCCTGCCTGGGACACCATGTAGCAAAAGACATAAAACTTCCTACTAGGATTGCAGGTGAGATGCAGGGTACAATATTCAGATCATACTGACATTAAAGAACTATTCATTGTTTGTTTGAAATTCTAATTTATGTACTGTATTTTTTTTTTAATTAGAGTATGTCCTGTGTTTTTATTTGTTAAATCTGGAAGCCCTTCTTCCTATCCACCTGGTCTTCCTCTCTAGCTAGTAATCAGGACCTGTGTCATAACTCAGGTCCCTGCAGAAAGGGTGGTGGGGATGCTTCTGAACTCAAGCCTGACTTGGATCACTGATGTCCAGCGCCCCACTGCTACAGTAAGCTTGTTCTACAGGTTCCCAGAGGGGTTCCAGGAGGAAGCCACTGTGGCCAGCAGGAGTTGTGGGGTGGCTGACTGGGGACCCCAGGAGCGCCTGGCGGCCCAGAGCCATGAAATCACGATGCTGCAGCGTGTGCTGCGCAGGGACAGTAGCAAAGGGCTGATGAACTTGGAGAGGAAACAGAAACAGGACAGATGGCTCCTCCTTTCTGGAAGTGGGGAAACCAAAGCAGGGTGGGCTCAGGATAAGGTCAGGTGAGAGGGGCCGTCGGCAAACTTCCTTTCCTTCTTCCCTTGACTCGTACCAGGGAGTCTTCCTGAACCTCTAAAATCCATATTTCATGATTGACTCTTCTTTTATCAGGCAAACCCTAAATGGTGGTCATGATACCTCATGTCCCTTTGCCTGAGTCTCTTGTGGGGTCAGACACACACAGGGGTAGCTGGGGCTGGTTGTAAGATCCTTGCTTAGCATCTGGACGGCCATCTTAAGTGACAGCTGCCATTTTAAGAAAAATTTCACTTGTCCCACCCCAGAGCATTTCTGAGAAAGGCTCACCACTCCCTCATACCCACCCCACCCTTAACTACCCGGCTCTAATCCCTCAGCCTGCCCCAAACCTGTATTGCCTCTCTCTGTCCAAGGAGAGATGGCCTTTCTTTGTCAGCTCTGACAAATAAACTCTCGTGTATATGTCAGCCTCGCTTTCTTTTCAGCTGGGTCTTCACAGAGCAGAGCAGTTGGCCCTGGCACATGCCCTCAGAAGCCTGGCCACCTGCTTGGGCAACTTAGTGAGATACTGTCTCAAAATTTTAAAAATAAATAAGTAAGTGCTGGAGGTAAACTCACAGGCAGAGCACTTTTTGGTTCAATCCCTAGTACTGCAAAAAAAAAAAAACAAAAAAACAAAAAAAAAAAAACCAACACCAATAACAACAACAAAAACCTGGCCATGTGAGGCCAAAATATGGGGGGTTTCTGTGAAGGGATAGACAATGAGGAGACCACTTTTGAGCAGCTTGCATTTCCCACTGTGGGTAAGGAGCACCTCTGCAAGTCCTGAAACCTGGTCTCCAAGAAAAGGGAACTTTGCTGCCTCCTCTGGTTGCTCTGGACACGGAGAGCTACAATAAAAGGGACAGCGCCCAGGCTGAAGGCTTCCTGTTTAACTCACTGTTGATCCCCTGCCTTGGCAATGACGAGTCTCTTTGGCCTCCTCACACTACCCAGGGCTGGGCACCCAGCAGACCTCAACCAATCCTTTTTTTCTCCCAAGGCCTCTCATTCCTTAACAGCCTGTTCCTGTAGATGGATGGAGAAGATCCTTTTCTGGCCCTGCTGGCAAAGGGCAGTGGAGAAGGGCTGTGGTGAGCAGGACCCTTAGGAAGGACAAAGGAGGCAGAAGACTGCAGCTCTGCAACTGGGAATGTGTCCTGGCCCTGTGTCCTTGGGACCTGCAGCTGAGCATCTGGGCTGGGTCCAGGTGATTGGCAAGTGGCACCCCATCCTACTCCAGGAATTTAGAGAAATAAGGGAAATTCGGGCCAGGCGCAGAGGAACATGCCTATAATCTCAGCGGCTTGGGAGGTGGAGACAGAAGAATTGTGAGTTCAAAGCCAGCCTCAGCAACAGCAAGACGCTAAGCAACTCAGTGAGACCCTGTCTCTAAATAAAATACAAAGTAGAGCTGGGAATGTGGCTCAGTGGTTGAGTGCCCCTGAGTTCAATCCCAGTTCCAAAAAAAAAAAAAAAAAAAATCAGGGAGGGTCTGTGTCATGTTGATGCTCTCCATCACAGTTTCAGTATGTAACTGCACTGGTTTGCCATTGTCTCATGGACATGTCTCCCACACTGGCCTGGTCTCTCAGGAAGTTCATATGGTCACTACCATGTCCTAGAGCCCTGCAGCAGGTGCTCAGTTAGTGCATACTGAATGAAGAGTGGATGAGTGACATCCAGATTTCCCCCCAACCCTGCCTCCTCTCAGACTCCTGTGTCTTCCAGCTGTGAGAACTGGCTGGAAGGAAATGACTCACCATGGAGAGATGCCACCAGGTCAGCCTCACACTTGTGCTCTTTTGTCCTAGGGGTCCCTTCTAAGGAAACAGGGACAGCACAGGTAACCACAGGGGAGGCCTAGGAGCACAGGTCAGATGTGATGCTTGTCTTAAGGATTCTGCCTGACTGGGGACTCAAGGGCACAGAGCTAGAGGTCCTTATGGAAGTGAGTCATGTGTTGTTCTTGGGCTGGAGTTGTGGCTCAGAGGTAGAGTGCTTGCCTAGCATGCATGAGGCACTAGGTTCGATCCTCAGCACCACATAAAAATAAAATAAAGAAATTGTGTCCACCTATAACTAAAAAATAAATATTAAAAAAAAAGAGTTATTCTAAATCTGGGCATGGTGGCACTTGCCTGTAATCCCCGTGACTTGGGAGCCTGAGGCAGGAGGATCGTGAGTTCAAAGCCAGCTTCAGCAATTTAGCAAGGCCCTGAACAACTTGGCAAGAACCTGCCTCAAAATTAAAACAAAACAAAACAAACAAACAAAAAACATAAAAAGGGCTGGGAATGTGGTTAAGTGCCCCTGGGTTCAATCCCTTGTACCAATAAAAAAGAGTTATCTAAGGGCATGATAGTATATTCCTATAATCCTAGTGGCTCAGGAGGCTGAGGCAGGAGGATCACAAGTTCAAGGCTAGCTTCAGCAATTTAGTAAGGTTCTAAGAGACTTTAACCCTGTTTCAAAATAAAAAATAAAAAGGGCTGGGATGTGGCTCAGTGATAAAGTACCCCTGGGTTCAATCTCCAGTACTAAACAAAACAAGTTATTCTAGCCGGGTGTGGTGGCACACGCTTATAATCCCTGCTACTTGGCAGGCTGAGGCAGGAAGGTCTCAAGTTTGAGACTAATCTGAGCAAGTTAATGAGACCAACACCCTGACCCAAAGTAAAAAAAAAAAATTAAAAAGGGCTGGGAATGTAACGAAGCGGTAGAGCCCTTGTTAGCATGTGCAAGGCCCTGGGTTTGATTTCTATCACCACACATAAAAAAGTTTTTATTATGTTTAAATAATCATGTTTTAGATAAAATGGGTTAAATAAATTATTAAAATTCCTTTTACTAGCTTTTTACTTTTTAAAAATGTGGCTACTGCTGGGTGTGGTGGTGCACACACCTGTAATCCTAGCAGTTTGGAGGCTAAGACAAGAGGATTGTGAGTTCAAAGCCAGCCTCAGCAATTTAGTGAGGCCCTGAGCAACTCATCGAGACCCTGTCTCTAAATAAAATACAAAAAAGGGCTGGGAATATGGCTCAGTGGCTAAGCACTCCTGCGTTCAATCCCTGGTACCAAAATAAATAAATAAAAATAAAAATGTGAGCTGGGCACAGTGGCATACACCTGTAATCCTAGTGGCTCAGAAGGTTGAGACAGGAGGATCAGGAGTTCAAAGCCAGCCTCAGCAGAAGTAAGGTGCTAAGCAACTCAGTGAGGCCCTGTCTCTAAATAAATTACAAAATAAGGCTGGGGATGTGGCTCAGTGGAGTGCCTCTGAGTTCTATTCCTGGTACCCCCAAATGAACAAACAAATAAAATAAAAATGTGGCTTCTAAGCCAGGTGCATTGTGCATGCCTAAAATCCTAGCAATGTGGGAGGCTGAGGCAGGAGGATCCAAGTTTAAAGCCAGTCTCAACAAATCAGAGTCCCTAAGCAACTTGATGGAACCCTGTCTCAATCTTACAATTTAGACCCTGTCTTAAAATAAAAAATAAAGCTGGGCACAGTGGCTCATCCTTGTAATCCCCTAGGCTTGAGAAGCTGAGGCAGGAGGATCATTAATTTGAAGTCAGCCTCAGCCATTTATTGGGGCCCCTAAGCAACTTAGTGAGATCCTACCTCTCACTTTATTTATTTATTTGTATAAAAAATAAAGAGGGCTGGGGATGTGGCTTAGTGGTTAAATGTCCCTGGGTTCGATCCCAAGTACCAAAATGAATTAATTAATAAATGTGACTACTAGAATAACATTGTGTGGCTGACTGTATTCCTATTGAACAGTGTTGCCTTGACCCTCTGGTGCCTTTGGCTCTGCTGCCCCACATTCGTCAGCTGGGGCAGGTGCGCAGGTGTTGTTCTTCTGGACTGCTGTGGTCAAGTGGTCCCACAGGGGCCTTGTTTAAGGGAGTCTGTTAGAGGACAGAGAGGCCAAGGTACTGATAGCTCCTTATCCTGTTAGGTGGGCTGTCCACCCAGGATCCCTCTTAGCCCCAACACCAGTGTTAAGACCCCTATGCCCTTCCCACTCCCAGCTAAGCTGCTGGGTCCCGGGGTTTGGTGCCCCGAGAACTTGCCAGCAGAAATGAGCCCTCCACAGGCCTTCAGGGCACATTCATAGTCCATCCCAGGCTTATTTTCAATGCCTTTAGTGTTGCAGACACCCAGGATCTGGGCTCTGGAGGCACCCTTAGGGACCTGCTGCCTATTGTGGTGAGGAAAGGGGGCTTTCTCTGTGACAAGTGACTAGGTCAGTGGCCTTAGAAGCTAGATTCTTGGAGTCCCAATGATACCGCCGGTTATTGGTGACGAGTTCTGCTTCCTCACATGATGAAGTTTGAGCATTAGAGAAGCACGCGGAGGCAAGCATATTCCATAGCTGGAATCCTGGTATCCCAAGAAGCAAGGTGTTCTGCCCTTTTTGTATGTCCTAGGATTCCTTTGTTCTTCTGCCCTCTTCCCCTTATCTCTCTCCTTCCTGCATACATGACTAGGCCTAGGAATGCTCATGGATGGCCAAAAGGTGGGACACAGGTGGGCTGAAGGGGGAAGAAGACCAGGATGGAGCAGCCCAGGATGCATTAATTAACAACCTTATAGCTCCCTGTAGTGGAGGGCAATTCCTGGGACAGGTTACCTTAGTAATAGGTTGAGCAGGGCAGATTCTTCTTCTTCTTATTTTTTTTAAATCGTCATAAATGTATTTTGTATAATGATGACCATCACATCAGGGGCAGGTTCTTGATAAGGGGGCAGCCTCCAACTTCCCGGACTCATTCAAAATTGATCCAACCTGACTCGATTTACCTACCTATACTGGCTCCTGTCTAATTCTGGATTCACCGATTCAATCTCTTTTCTGCACAGCCTTCCCCTGGGCCCGCACTCCAAGACCTCTGCTGAGCTCTTTTGGGAATGCCCCTTCACCAGCTCCGCAGAATCCCGTGGGTTAGCAATTATTGATCCCTGTGGTCTCCATTGCCTGGAGGCTGTGGGCACAATCACATAAGCCAGCATGCTGGCAGTGAGGCGGATGTATGGTCAATAGACCAATTGCTGAATGAACAAAGGAACGCTGTCATTTCCTCTGAACTGTGAGCTGACTCAGAGCAGGGAGGGCAGCTACATTCTTCACTCTTTCCAAAACAAACCCAGGCAAACTGGACAGAGAAGCCTCCCAAACTCTCCCGCTGTACCAGGCAGGTGTCTGGAGGTGGTGAAATCATGCAGCAGTCCTGCCTTTGATGTAGAACTGACTTTGGGCATATTCTGTAACCTCTCTGATTTCCAGGGACTGTACTGTGAAGATCAGTCGAAACGCTGCCCTTAGACTCTGGCCCTGGTGTGTATTTAACATCCACTGGTTAAACCACTCTCATGGTTCTTGTTTTTTTTTTTTTTTTTTTTGTACCGGGGATTGAACCTGGGGACACTTGACCACTGAGTCATGTCCCGAGCCCCATTTTGTATTTTTTATTTAGAGAGAGGGTCTCACTGGCTTAGCACCTCGCTTTTGCTGAGGCTGGCTTTGAACTCACGATCCTCCTGCCTCAGCCTCCTGGGATTACAGGCGTGCACCACTACATGGCGCCACATAGTTCATTAGGAGTTTGCAGTAGGTCTCTTGGGACCCAGGGAACTCTTGCTAAGACCACTGTTGGGTGAGTGCAGTGTAAGGGCCTCAGGTCCCCTACCCACCCAACGCAATGGAGCCTCACACCAGCTAGCACAGAAAACATTGCTTTATTAACTGCGTTTGCCAACACATGAGGAGTGCAGAGGGCTCCGAAAGACACAGGCCCTGGTAGGGGCCGGGGTCTGGAACCCCCATGAGTGAGCAGGACAGGATGGGGTTGGGAGCTATGCAGCAGCGGCAACACAGAATCATGCAGGGCACAGCGGGCATTGGCCACACCGAGGTGACCATACATTCTATTGCTCATTAAGGGTTGCGAACATGGACAATGTACAAAAAGGAGAAATAGGTCTTTGCGGTAATGAAAAATACATTTTTTTTCTCTACAAAGGAATCTTTTCTAATACAAGAAAATAAATATTGCAACATAAGCCAAAAATAATTTAAAATTGCTCTTTTCAATATATTTTCAATATTTCTCTTGTATATTAACAAATGGCACATCACTTTCTTTGAAACAAAGACAGAAGGTGTCTCCTCCTGTGACATTCATATCACCCCCCCCACCGCCACCCCCCAAACGATTTGGAGCACACAGTGTGCATCTGAGGGAGAAAGCGGAAGGAAGTGCCTTAAAGAACAACCAAAGGTCCCAGACTCCAGCCCTGGCTCTTTGGCCAATGTGGCCAGCAGGGCCAGGGACATTGGAGAGTGGCCTCCCCAAGGGCCTTGCTACAGGAATCCAGATCATTCTGCAGAATTTTGAGTATGGCCAGAGGTTGGCCACATCTGGCAGTGAGCAAGGAAATGCCAAATCCAGCTGCTGCCAGGGTTTGTTAGCATCGGGCAGTTGAATCTCTAGGAATTGCCCCAGCAAGTCCCATGGTGCGACTCTCTGCAATGCACCCAGATGTGCGTGTACGGAGACACAAGACATGCTCTGGCACACATGCACACCACTAAGGTCCAATGCCCACGTCTGGAAACCTGGGTGACTTCTCCAAAGAAGCTGAGTCCCTTACATTGCAAATACTCATATACTGTCACAAAATCAGAGCTCATTTAAGAAAGTAAATGAGCATTCTACCTTTCTTCTCCTTATTTGTTTCAAAATACATTTATAATACATAAAAATACTTTCCTTGCACATTATCCTTTGTCACATAATGAGAGGGAAGGAGGTGGAAGGCAGCGGGACTGTGAGAATGGGGGACTATATAGCCAGAATGAGTTTACGGAGCAGCTTCTGCCTCCCTGAGGAGGAGCTATGAATGTGGGCAGATGTGGTCAAGAAAAAGATCTGTCTCTGGTAGAAAAGGAACCTTCTTGGTCTCAGAGGGCAACATAGCCCTGTCCATTGTGGATAGTGGGTTAGAAAGAATGAATGAAGGGGCTGTGGCTAATGGGGAAAACTGGGAGCCACTGGGGGTAGGAGGGAGGAGAGACTGGCATCTTTGTCCTCCCTGGAGCCTGGTGGACATCCTGGAGGTGGAGTCAGCTGCCTGGTAAAGACTGCTCTAGGGCCTGGCCTGGGAGCGACTGGCCCAGAGACTCTGGGCTTTCCAGGACACAGATTCCAGGAACAGTCTAGTCCAAAGCAAAAGCCAACAAAGAGGGGCCAGAATCCAGAGGCCATCACTAGCAGAGGCTTCCTGAAGAAATGCCAGCCACCCCATCAGCATGCCCAGCCTAGGCCCTGGCTTAGAAGCAAGGCCAGCCCCAGGGCAAGAGGCTAGATGTTTCTAAAATTCACTCACCCCTTGATTCTCCATTCAGAGTCCAGACCCTGCCCCGAGATGGAGTGAACGGGTCGGGGCAAGTGCCAAGACTGCTGAACCCTAAGCCTGACTGGCGCTCTACCCCTGGCAGAGTTTGGTTGTTCTTTAAGCTCACCCCTTTGTTCGCCCCAGGGCCAGACCAGGCAGTCTGGCACAGAGAAGGATGCGACCCGAAGTGACCCGAAGCACGGGGAAGGAAGGTCTGTTCAAAGGCAGTAAACAGAGACTGGGGTTGGGATGCCCATGCTAACACTGCACTGTCACTACTACCAAGGCGGGCAGGCAGACTAAGTCTACGTGGTAGCTCATGCCATCCCAACGCCCAGGATCCTTGGAGCCCACCCACTCCCTCAAGAGTCCACTCGGACTGGACAAATTTGCCCGATCCTCTGAACTGAAGTCATTCTCTTTGTTTCCGGTTTTGCTAAAATTCACAAGATTGAGTGTTGATGACAATGCCACTGTCGTACCTTGTTAAGTTTGGAGTCAGGGGAGGGGTGAAGGTTAAGTTGTTCCCCATCCCGCTTGTTTGCTCTTTGTGTATTCGTGCGGGGGGCGGTGGGAGGGTCCACATGGTAAAGACGGTTTCCACGCTGGTTTCACAGTCAGGATTTCCCCTGGGAGTCTCAGAGTTTAGGAATGCTCACAGTGGCCCAGCCCAGGGTCTGAAATCCAACACCCAGGTACAGAGCAGCAGTAGCAGTAGCAGCAGCAGCAGTAGCAGCAGCAGCAAAGCATCCTGCTCCAAGGACCTTGGGCTCTCCGTGGGTGTGCGCAATGAACGTGTTTCTGTACTTTGTTGCTAAAGAACTCCATTTAAAAAAAAGTCCCAGTGACAAGTTGTCAGGTTCAGACTGTGCTGTATTATGGTCAAAATATTCTTTGGCATCCATAGAATGATTCGACTGATTCACTGGACTTTTGCAAGGTTCTTGTTGGAGAAGTTCTGGCTTTACCAGTGGTGGAAGTGACCCAGGAGTAATTCGTTAAGAGGAAAAAAAAAAAAAAAAGTTTTCACGGAATTCCTTTTATGTTTGTTCCCTGAGCTATCACCCTGGGGCCACTCCACGGAAAACTCTTCAGAGCAACTATCTGGGACCTAGAGGTCAGGAAAGGTGGGGTGAGGCAGGGTGGGATGGGATGGGGGTACAAGGAACAGGATTAAGGCGCCAAGGGACACGGGAAAGGAGAACATCCAGCAAAGACTTCAACCAGCCCCAGCAGGCCGACATTGGCCTGCTCTGGCCCCGGGATCCCACTGCTTGTTGGAAGGAGATGTTTCCAAAAGGAAACCGAGGAAGAAGCTCATCTTTAGCAGGACTAAGAAACTTGAAAAGGCAAACGGTCTGGTCTGGCCAGCTCCACGTGGGAGTGAACAGACTTTAGCCGAGACTGGCCCCGAAGGAAGGAAGTTGGAGCCCCAGAGTGATTCTCCGCAGTGGGCTGGTCTGAGCCCCACGCCCCTGGCTGGGCACTGGCCCTCCCTTGGAGCCCTCCACCGGCACTGGTGGCTGGCTGTTTGGGAGTCCCCTGAGTAAATGAACAGCTCAGGAAGGATTCTGGGAACCCCTTCCCAGAGCTGCTGGGCTGGGCACTGGCAGGGGCAGAGCAGCAAGGGAGGGGAGGGTGGTAGGGTAGGCGGGCAGGCCTCAGATGATGTGGGTTGGTCAGGAACCAGTGGGCCCCCTGCGCCCCCTCAGTGCTTTCTTATAAACTCGTTGTGCTTGTGACAGTGAGTAGACTCTGGCTGGGTTATCATTTATTATACTTCCTTGGGGATCAGTGGAGTGCAGCAGGACCCCCCCCGTTATGGGCCCCAGTGTGATCTGGGGGCAAGGTGGGGAAGGCCCTGGGCTGGCCCATCTGCCATGAAATAATGCCCAAACGACAGTCTGTCACCCAGTGGCAGAGGGCTTGAGTCCTGAGCGCTTCTTCACCTTGCCTACATCTAACCAGAAGCCCAGCAATGCTGCGTGGGCCGGGACAGAGGTGGCACACAGGACCTAGTATGGTCCTTGTGGCCAGAGCCATGGAAGGAATCCTAATGTCCTAGGCCAGCACAGAGGAAAGACAACAGTGTGGAATTCAAAACTCTCTATATTAAAAATAAAACCACAACAGAGTGGCAGCCTCAAGGGTCTGGGACACTCAGCAGATATTGGAAATGGCAGTTGTGACTGGGCTGAGGCCTTATCAGGGACCAGGGCAGGACCTGGGACAGGGGTAGGGTGAATTAGGAGGCCAGTACACCCATGCGGACCACCTCCTCAGCCCCTGCCTCTCGGGAACCCCGCTGTACCCCGCTGTCATGGGCCTCTACATCCGAGTCGCTCATCTCCCCATCAGAGAAGTAGCCATCAGTCTCAGTGTCAAAGTGTAGGCTGACCTTTGGCCTCTCGGCCACAGCAGAAGGCGGTCCTGTCCCAGCATCAGGCCTGGCACCCAGTGATCTCCGGGTGGCTTTGCTCTCACGGGGTGGCCGGAGCCGACCCAAGGGCTTGGGGCTCACCGTAGGGCCAGGCACTTGCACATTCGAGTCAGCAGCCATTGGGACTGCCTCGTCTGGGGTCTCAGGAGCCAGTGGAGGGGGGCTTTTGGGGGCCGCTGGGATGGGACAGTCCCCAGCTGTAGGGCTGGACGGCAAGTGAGAAGACGTCCGCCGTGGTGGTTTCCTGGCAGGTGGCCCCTGCCCACCCTTGCCACTGCCTGCCTCCTGGCCCCAGGGCTTCTTGGGGGCTTTGTCTGGAGTTGTCCGCGAACCATCCTGCAGCGGTGGTGGTTTCTTCTTGGCAGGGAGGCGGGTGCGGGCGCGGGCTTTCCTGGCAGGGTCGCCAGGTCGCAGGGAGGGGTCCCGCATGAAGCTGAGCAGCGTCTCCTCGTCCTGCAGCAGCTCTTCTGACAGCAGTCCCGGAACGGGGTCCTCACGGTGCCCGTTGTTCAGCGACCACTCGCTCATGGCCATGTCCTCTGCTGTGATCTGCACTGACTGTGCCAGCCAGCTGTTGAAGAAGGTGCCGTCGATGGGGAATGAGGTGGACAGCCCTGACCAAGGGAGAGAGAGGGCAGGTGAGATGCAGCGAGGGCATGTCCTGCCCTTTCAGGAGCCCTTGCCCACCCTCCTTCACGACTGACCCAGGTGAGCTATCTCGTTGGGCCCATCTCTCGCCACCACTTTCTCCCAAGAAAGACAGCCTACCCCCAGAGTTGGCTTTATAAATTTTGGAGTAGAAATGGTACTTGCCCAAATCGCTAAGAATCTCAAGGTGGCAAAAGCAAAGAATAAACCAATGGCAGCAGCCCTGTTTAATCAGGTTTTCAGGGAAGGAAGAAGGGAGAAAAACGACCTCTAGCCACCAGGGGGCGCTGCCTCACCATGTGGGTTCTCTCTGAGCGCTTGCAGCAAAACACCCAGCACAATCAGGGTAGGAAGGTATCAGGGCCTCCCTTTAGAGATCACTCAAGTGTCCCCATCTTGATGTGCAGGGACATAAAAGATGACCTGGGGCTTCTGTGCTGAGGTGAGGTCCTGAAGGGAGCTCTACCCTGCTGTCTGAGAACTTTTAAGTGTGTGACATCCCAGAGTCAGAGCCCGTGAGGGCTGCTCCGCCCAATGGGGCAGGAAGAAGGCCTGTGACAGTGACATAAAGGCCGACTGCCACTCCTCTGGATCTCTCTGGGTGGATGGTTCCATTAAGGTTTGCTGGAGTTGAAGGATGAGACCATTTAAGGGACAGGCAGGAAGAGAAGGGGGCGAGGATTTCCGGCAATTCTCCCTGCTTAGCCTGGTGCTGGCCTATGGCCCTCTGTGACAGTCTAGCACCCTGGACCCCAGCATGGCAAATGAATGGGTAGTCCCTGAGTTCCACAGCCTCCATCCACATCTACAGAAGGGGAATTTCTCAGGATGTCAGGTGGGTCCCTGAGACCCATCATCTCCTTTGTGGCTGGAAGTTGTAAGCACCTGGCCTTATGTGGGAGTGTGGCTGCAAGCAGGTGACAGTGTGAGCTTGTGTTTGTGGGGTCAGTGTGGCCCCTCACTCACCCAGCTGCCCCAGCACGGAGTCTGGCCCAGCCTTCACTTTCTCTTTCTTCTCAGGGCTACTGCCCTTAGGGCCTTCGTGACCTTTCTTCTTTGAGTCGCTCTTCTTGCCCTTTGCTCTCCTCCCAGACCGCTCTGTGTCAGGAAAAGTGAGAGGAAGGAGATGATTACACCAGGTAGCCTTGGTCTGGACCACCATCACTGAGTGGTAGCCTAAGAATCATCAGCCCATGCACAGCCTCCACTGCACCAAGGTCAAAGCCAGGGGCCTGTGAGCACTGTCAGGGGACAGCTGGTGTGGGACCAAGGGCTAACTGAACACTGCTGCCATTTGGGGTCTTGAGGAGGGCACGAGGCCAAGAGGAAAGGCTCTTGCAGAATGTTAACTTCAGTCTGACCTGAACAACTTAAACCTTGGGAGAGTCCTGGACAGTGGGAAAGACGGCTGGACACAAGGATGGAAAGAACATCATGTGAGGGGCAAGAGGCTTGGATTCCAGTCCTAACAATCCGGTCAGCCCCCTTGAGCAAGTCTCCTGCCTTGATCCCTGGTCTGCATCTGAGGTCAGGCAGCAGATGGGAGATTCAGGCTGCATACCTGGCTCTCTTATCTTTTCAGTCCATGATCACCTTGCAAGTCTAGGGGAAGAACATGGAGGAAGGGCGGAGCTGCCCTGAATCCTCCTAGCTTCTTGGCCACAGGCAGGATGGATTGCTGCACAAGGTTCAGAGAAAGTGGAGGGATGTGGCCCCAGCTCTTCTGCTGGTTCCCAGAGCAACCTCAGGCCTCAGTCTCCTCACCTGTAACATGGACCCCATGCCTGACTCTCTACCAACACAGGTTCTGGCCTCAGTCTCCATATATGTACTTACTTGTCTTGTCCTTCACCCAGTTCAGATCCAGGCCTCCACTGGGAGGCCCTCCCAGCCTACAGGCACAGATAGGACTCAGCAACTTATGTCCCACCCTGGAGGTCATGGGTCACAAATGTCACTCTAGTATGGGTATCAACTTCAGGCAGGGGCAAATCAGTCTTCTGTCCAAATGTCCTGCCTTGAACAAAGCTGCCTATTATCAGGAGAAGGAGCTGTTGTAAATGTCCCCAGACCCAAGGACCCAAGGAGGGATGCAAACTCTCCAGTTTCTTGTTTTCTTTCTTTTCTTTTCTTTTTGGTAGTGGGGGTTGAACCCGGGACACTTTACCAGTGAACTATATCCCCAACCCTTTTTGAATTTTTACTTTTTTTGAGATAGGGTCTCATTAGGCTGATCTCAAACTTAAAATCCTCTTGCCTCAGTCTCCTGAGTAACTGGGATTACAGGTTTGTATCCTGGCCAGACCCTCCAGTTTCTAGGATCCTATGCCCCAAGGCACTGTCCCTGCCTTGCCAACCTCAGCTTCTTTGGCTGTGGGAGTCTTGTGTGGGTGTCTTTGCAGCCAGATGTGTGGCCACAGTCAAGTGCTAGGGAGTATCAGTGTCACCACTGATACCTCTGTCCCTATACTGCCACTGACTGCAGCTTTGGGATACCGTTATCTTTTCTCCAGATGGTAAGGCCTATGGGGACAGGAACCCTGGGCTTCTGAATGATTAAAGAGAAGACAAGGAGCCTGGAAGGAGGCTACCAGCCAGCCTTTGTTCACAGTGAGCTCAGCATGGCATGACCCGCCCTGACCCAGCACCTGGAGCTGTCGATGGCAGTTTCTTAAGCCAGAGTGGGTGGCGATCCCAAAGCACACGGAGGCAACTCAGCTTTTGGCAGGGATGTGGGGAGGACCCAGTTCTCAGTCGCCTGCTCAGAGGGTAGCCTAGCAGCTCCCCAACCTCCTCTTCACTCTGGGCCCAGCCTGACCTTAAGGCTGAGCTGGCAGTGGCAGCCGGTGGCTGGCTCAAAAATCTCTCTCCACTCAGCTATTTCTGCTGTGTGCGAGTTCAACGTTAGGGCACAACTGCTTTAGGTTAAGCCCTGCCCTTCTTAACACGTCCACACTCCAAGAAGGGCCCCACGTCTGGCAATATCCACAATTAACCCATAAGATCAAGGTCAAAGCTTCTTTGCTTTCCAGAGCTGTTTGGTACATGCAACAGAATACAGAATAAGAAGGCAACAGGGAAAATGCTGCTAACTAACACAGGGCCTGAATCTAGTCTCATGGCGTCAGAAAGAAGGAATACAAGGGCTCTGACCCAGCTCAGCTGCCTTTCTTGTACTGACTCCCAGGAACATGGGGGTTCAAAGAAGCTCACAAGTTTCCTGCTTGTCCTGCCTCAATTCAGCAGAGAGCTCCTAGGACTTTGGGTTTGAACCTGCGGCTAAGCTGAGGTGACTCAGTGAAACAGTAAAGCCCCCAGGGGGCAGGTCTTGTGCCCACATTTTAAACTCTGGCTCCTTGCCCACCACTACAAGCTGGACCTTGGTAAGGACCTCTCTGGGCCTAGTAACTGGATGCTGGAAAGAGAGGGGCTGATGCCCCTGGCTTTACACACATGCCCCCAAACACACCCTCCTTGGGATCCAGCCCTGCACCCGAGTGCACACAGAGGTGGCGGGTGGCCAACAGAGAGGCTCCTACCTCGACACAGATCCTGTTCAATAAGTTTCATCTGCAGGTGGAATATCTGCTCCTGGAGCTTGCAGATGGCGTGTTTTGTTCTCTCGCGCCTTGTCACCATGTAGCACAGATTTCTAACCTGAGGAAACACAAGAGAGATCTCCCACCTTACTCATAGCAACCACCCCAAATCTCTCATATCTGGGGGTCACTGCTGAATAAGGAAGCACCTGGGATAGAGGTTACTGCTGCTGCCTACCCTGCACAGGACATCTGGAAATCAATTCCCATCCAGTGAGTGCATCCCCGGCCGTATGATCCAGAATATGGAGTCAAGAGGAGCCTAGGCCCTAGGGCCCTGGCTGAGCCAGAGCCAGCAGGGGCTACCTGGTTAGCTCAGCCCAGCAACTGTACCTTCCTCCCCTGGTCCTAACTTTCAGATGTGGTTTAGTGCTAGAGCACTTGCCTAGCATGTGCAAGGGCTGGGTTCTATCCCCAGCAATGCAAAAAAACCACCACCAACAACAACAACAACAATAACAACAACAACAACAAAACACATAAAGAAATGAACTTCTTGGGCTGGGGTTGTGGCTCAGTGGTACGGCACTTGCCTAGCATGTGTGAGGCCCTGGGTTCCATCCTCAGCGCCACATAAAAATAAATAAAATTAAGATATTGTGTCCAACTACAACTAAAAGAAAAATATATTAAAAAATTTTTTTAAAGATTAAAAAAAAAAAAAAAAGAAATTAACTTCTAGGCTGAGCCAGCCATTCTGTCTCCCAAGGCCCTTCCAACATGGTTGTTGTCCTTTAAGTCCACAGTGACCCAAGGCTCATCAGGGCCTCTCCAGGTAAGTCAAGTTTATCCTTCACCTCCCGTCCAAGGCCTGCCTTTCCCAGCAAAAAAAACTCCTCAGACACAAGGACTGTGGCAGACACCAATACTTATCCTGAGGCACACATGGCCCTATAAATTTGGAGCTAGAGATTAGGCAGAATGGCTTTGAAAGCTTTGAAAGCAGACAGGCAGTCCTAACCCACCTGTGCCCAGCTTGCAGCTGCCCCACATCTACCTGCTGCACTGGGACCTGAGCCAGGTCTGTGCTACTCTGACCAAGGCTCCCACACCCACATGGCCATAGTCACTCAGCCATGTGGCAGACTTCCTTAGCAGAAAGTTGCAGAGGTCTCTCTGACTTCCTTAGGCCATCTGGGAAGAGTCCCTAAAGGGCTTTGAAGGCATCCTACATCCTTTAGGTGGTCTGGAAGCACATGAAAGATGGACCACATCACAAGATGCCACCCTCTTGGCACCTCACCCAGCTTGCCACCGTCACTCACTAGCTGCTCTCTCACAACTTCCTGGGGCACAGATTTGGGTTCCACCCCGTGAGACCCTTCCATGGTCTGCCATCACCTTCTGCTCAGAATGGAGTCTCCAAGGAGCAACGGCAGTGGCAAAGCTGCTCAGCTAAGTCCTGGGACCTAGCAGGGTTTGTCCTCTTCAAGGCAGAGGTCAATCTGATTCTGAACCCTTGTTTATTTGGCATGACCACCACTTCTCTGGGGCCTGAGGGTAGCTGTGATCAGACTTCTCTGTGGGGTCTAAGCATCCCTCTTTCCCTCCTGAGCCTAGTCATGAAGGAGATCCTAGAACAAGGCTTGCACTAGTTCCAAGCCTCTACAGGACGGGCTCTGTAAGGACTTTCCATGGCATTATAAGGTGGTGTGTCCACCCCCAGCCTACACCTTGAATACCAGATCTTGTGGAGTGGAGCCCCAGGTCTACTATTCACATGGCCACCACCTCCTTAAGGGACAGCCTGGGGCTGCAACTACTTAGGAATAGCCTGTAAGTTCTTCTCTCTGGAGTCCTGGCATGGCCTGCCTTCTTCAAATCCTGAGCTTCCTCAGGACCGCATTCTAGCCAAAATCCTCCCCATAGCCCTAAGTACCAGTTAAAGCTCTTCTTTCTTGTGTGGGGCCCTGGGCTTTGTAGTTAGCAATGCCATGGGGAGTCCCTTTCTTCCTAGGGCCTGCCACCCAGGAGGGCAGATAAATGCTGACCAAGTATCGGAGAGCCCTGACCCAGAGCTGGGGAGAGGAGCCAGGCTTCCTGGAAAAAGGGACAGCTAGGCCTAGCAGAAGTTGATCACACACATCCTGGTGACAAGGGATCCACAGTAAGGCCAATCAGTGAAGGGGCATGGCCAGGCCCAGCATCAAGGGAGCATCAAGGACAGGCAAGACCAGAAGGGGGAAGGGCAGGCTCTGAGCTCTGACTGAGCCAGGCCAAGGGAGGCTGTGGAGGGATTCTGCAGAGGGGTGAGCTGAAACCTCAGAGTCGTCTCCTGGATGACCTGCTCTCTTCATCTGCACCCATCACCCCTCGTCAGTTATATCCATCGTCTTTCCTTGTGACCCTAAGTCCCTATAGCTCCTAATCCTCCCTCATCACCTATCATAAGAAGCCATCAGACTCATCTGCTATCCCATAGAAATCTTGAAACAAAATCAGACCACTTCCTCTTTCCCTTACATCCTTCCAGGGCTTCTATACCAGGTGGAATGGTGTCCCCCCAAATTCATGTCTGCCGGGAACCTCAGAATGGGCATTCTCTGAAACTGAGTCTCTGTGGTTGTCATTGGTTAAGATGAGGCCACACTGAATTAAGATGGGCCCTTAATCTGACTGATGCCCTTATAAAAGACCATGTGACGATACAGGGACATAGAGACAGTCAGGGAGACTATGGCATGAGAGTAGAGGCACAGACTGCAGTGATGCACCCAGGAGTCCAGCAATTCCAAGGCTTCCCAGGACCACCAGAAGCTAGGAGGGGAGAGTGGAACAGACTCTCCCTGGAGCCTACAGGAGGAACCAGCCCACTGACACTTTGACTTTGGACTTCCAGCCTCCAGAACCGTGAGGACAAATTTCTGTTGCTTTAAAGTCATCTAGCTGATGCTACCTCGATGGACAAACCTAGGATACAAACAGAACTTCCCTCATGTCTCATCTCATGGCTTATGTCCCACAGCCTAGCAGGTCTTTTCTCTCCCTGTCCTGCCCACTTGCACTCTGGGACCCTGGTACACATTCACCCTTGGCCTAGGAGGCTCATCATCCACCTGCTCATGGCTGGCCCCTATCCTTTAGCTTTGGGCTCAAATTCACCTCCAGAAGGTCATCCCTGGCTCGAGCATCTAAGCAACCCAATATTATTCTCCTTCTCACAGCCTGGCCCATTCCTCTCTAATAGCCATATGGACTCGGAGGTGAGGGGGTAGACTTGGAAAGGGAAATGGATCATCAACATTTTGTTGTTCCCAGCCCAATCAGGGCTATTTTGGAACTTAAAATATAAGCCAGTCATATCTAATCTAAAGAGAAATTCATCAAGGTCTAACTTTCAAAACATTTCTAGAACATGCCACCCTGGAGTTTAATCCACCCTTAGACCTAACATCCAAAGGTGAGGAACCAGATGAAGTAAGGTCCTATGTTGCAATCCCCCCGCCCCCCAAATCACTGAGGGGTATACTCGATTTCCTTGTAAGATGTAGATATAGTTTGTCTCTGATCTGAAACTCTTTTTAATACACATTTTAGACAGAACTGCAGACTCTAAGAACTACTTGCCTCAGGTCAGGGCCCATCTATAGTGAAGTGCATAGGAAACGAGTTAAACAATGCACTATGGCATGGGAGAAAAGATAGCAGAACTTCTGCTGGTGTTTTATTATTATTTTTGGAACCTATTAAATAGTCTGGTTACGTTCATTCTATAATATGCAGTGGTAGCGAAGAATGAGATACTTAAAATACAACATCCTGCAGTATCAGCTCAAACTCTTTTACTGATAAAGACCAAACTGCCTGGGGATTCAACTCCAGAGACAAGAATGCTTCCTTCTGTAGAATCCCAATGTTCTTTGATTGGTACTTTGGTCACACTTTGACCACCAGATCCACCAGTTGAAGGGGGCTTACAGAAGGGTCCTTTAGCATCTACTTCACCCTGAAATCACCTATTAGTTTTCTAATTTATTTTTTTTTAAAGATATGTTATTAGTTGTTGGTGGCCCTTTATTTTTATGTGGTGCTGAGAATTGAACCCAGTGCCTCACACATGCTAGGCAAGCGCTCTACCACTGAGCTACAACCCCAGCCCCTAGTTTTCTAATTTCTTAGTAACACAATAATCTCAGTAACATGACAACATTTTACTGCATGTAAATACTGAATTCCTTTATCCTATGGCTTCTGGGAGACGAATTATTATCTCACTTTAGAAGCTCGCATAGACCCATAGGCTCCTTACATTGTCATTTTTTTTTCTTACTATAAAGTTAAAACATTCTCATTTTAAAGATAGCAGTGCAAAAATGAATCAAGAAGAAAACTAGGAAAGTTCCAATAACTAGGGCAGGGAGTGGTAATAAACACAAGTTTTATTGTTTTTTTTTTTTGCTACTAGGGATTGAATTGAGGAGCACTTAAATACTAAGCTACACCCCCACCCTCCCCACTGAGCCCCAGCCCCAGCCGCTTTGGGCCTTGTTGTGTCCCACAGTTTTACTGTTTTTTTGTTTTGGTTTTGGTACTGGGTGTGGAACCCAGTGCAAAGCACATACAAGCCCCAGGTGGCTTTTTTGTTGTTTATGTTTTGTTTTGGTAGCAGGGATTGAACCCAGGGAGCACTTAATCCCAGAGCCACATCCCCAGCCTTTTTTATAGTTTACTTAGAGATGGGAACTCTTACGTTACTTAGAGTGCTAAATTACTGAGGCTGGCTTTGAACTTGCTGAGCAACATCTCCAGCTCTGTTTTATTTTGGAACAAGGTCTTGATCAACTGCCTAGCCTGGCCTTGAATTGGTGATCCTCCTGCCTCAGCCTGCTGAGCTGCTGGAATTCCAGGTGTGTTCCACTGCGTTGGGCCCAGTCCCCAGGTTTTACATTAAAAAAAAAAAAAAAAAAACAACTAAAACAATTTTTTTTTTTTTTTGAGGCAGGGTCCTAGTTGCCCAGGCTGGCCTAGAACTTGCATACCCCCGACCCCCCCAACTTTTCACTCCTTCAAAGGTACAGACAGATTTATTTAAGAAAGTAGATACAGATTCAAGAGAGAATGGGAGAAATCTCAAGGAAGGGAACTGCTGGGCTAAAGCAAGGAATAAATCTCATGAGGGCTCTCTCCAGAGCCCTCTGGAAAGAGAGCTGAACTTGCCATCCTTCTGCCTCAGCCTTGGATTAAATAGCTTGGATTAAAGCTCACACTGTTGCACTTGGCCATGTTTATTTATTTTATATATATTAATTTCTATATATTATTATATTTAATATAAATTAAATACTTTTAGTTGTAGATGGCACAATACCTTTATTTGTTTATATATATGTGGTGCTGAGGATTGAACCCAGTGCCTCACACATGCTAGGCAAGTGCTCTACCACTGAACTTAGACCCCAGCCCCCAGGTTTTATATCTTGATGAAGTTGTACTGTTAATCAATGAGTTTTAGAGAGAGCCTGGGTGTGGGGCTGAGGAGCAGGGAGGACTCAAAGCTGGATGTTGAGTTAGAATGGACCAGTGTTGGGGTGCTCCCAGAGAAGTGGAGGCCAGGGAGGAGCAGGCATCTTTAGTGTGCGATGTTTGAAGGGGACTTACAGAGCTGGAGTTCAGGAGGGAGATATGGGTTGAAGCCAGTTCTCTGTTATAGGAAAAGCTGTGGAATGGATACTTCAGACAGAGGAGCCAGGGAAGCAGGACCTTAAGGCTGACCTGGTCAGAGCATCCATGATGAAAAGATTAAGGCCAAGGTCAAGCTTGAAAGCACTGACAACCAATGCTTCGGGCGAGGGATGAGGATGGACAGTGGGAGGTGGAGGCTGCTGGTGACCAACACAGAAGGCTCTTAGATGCAGTAGTGGTGAAGAGCCTGGCCACAGGAAGCAAATCCCATGAGGGATGACAGGAAAGGAGAAATGAGGAGGGCAGTGGAGTATCCCACGACCCCAGGGAGGTGGGAGGCGGGACTGACTGATTCTAGTGCTGGTGGAAAAGGTCCTGAGGAGGGGATAATAAAGGGCAGAGTTGGTTCCCTGCAGGTATAAACTGGATAGAGGTTATTTGAGGGGAGGAAGGAAGGCAGCAAGGACAGAGATGGGGTCCAGGGGCTCACTGGCAGGAAGTGGAGGTCTCTGGTCTGAGGAAGAGATGAGCTGTCTGCTAATGGACAGGGAGAGCCATAGGGGAGGTGGCAGGGTTGGGAAAATCCACCACACTGCTGGACAAGACTGCTGGCAGGTGTCTCGGGAATCCTTTGCTCACTGCATGAGGCTCTTCCAGGGGTGTGGCCCCAGCACAGGGGCAAGGGTACAGGCACCCAGCTAATACCAGAGCCAGGGGTAGGAGTTTGGGGAGTTCTGTGTCACTGACCTGGGAGCAGTTGGAGGTAGTGACTAGGTTTGGGGGGAGGGACAGGGGCAGTAGGTGTTGAAGAAGTCCTGGAGGCTGAGGACCCAAAGATCTGGATAAGGTAGGCTTTGGTAGTGGGAAGTAGAGATGAGGGGACTGACTATAATGTAGGCAGTGAAGACTGTAAACAGAGTGATTAAACGACAAGGAGGAAGGTGGCAAATGTCAGGAAAGGGCAGGACCCATTTCATACTCAGCCCTTCTCTCCCTGGGAGGGGCAGCAGTAATGAGGCTGTGAGAGGGGCAGTGGTGTCCATCTTCAGGGCAGATGTGTGTCTAATAGGTACCTCTACCCTCCCGGCCTCTTCCCCAGGACGGGTCCTCAAATAAACTCCTGGTAGTGAGATCCACAGCCATAGGGAGCAACACAGAGCCTGACCACCAGTGTGGTTGCTAGGGGACACTAGCTGGTGTTTTTAAGGCTGATGTTCAGTGCTGCAATTTTTCTGTCAGCTGTGAATAACTCCGGGAGGCGGTGCTGGTCTTATTTTCCTGAGCTGCCCACCAGGGCCAAGGCCTATGGCTGAAATGTTTAGGAAAGTGCATCTTCTGGGATGACCATAAATAAGGGATTTCATGCTGTGGCAGTCCCAGATTCTGCTTCTCTCGGCACCCCCCTGCCTGACCGTAGAGGGACAAATCAATCAGGAAGGCTGCTTCCCACCCCTGGCGCCAGGCCTGCCTCTTCAGTTGTTTGTGGAGCTCACCCTTGCAGCCTTAGGCTTGGCTTCCCCGCTAAGAGGTGAACACTGTACGGGGTGAGAGCATTGACAAGAATCACAGCCAGCACCGGAGGGCACTGTGTTTAACCTCTGTCCCCGGTCTTCACGGTAACCAAGATCAGTTTGATTTTTATTCCCATTTTATAGACAAAGAAACCAAAACTCAGATAACATGGAAACTGAAACAAAGAAGGTGCAGAGCTGGGAAGTACTGGACTAGACACAGGCCACCCAGGGTTTCGATCTCAAGCCCTGCCCTACACCTCCCTGATGGATCCAGGCCAAGGTGGCCCAGTGCCCAGTCATAGGCTGGATACTCTTGGCTCTTGGCACTGGGCCATGGTAAGAGGCTGGGCCCACTGGCCAGGCCACCATCACCATGGGACTTTGCAGAAAGCCTCCGCAGCAGCAGAGTTCTATGCATGGCCATGAGAGGCCTTGGTGCAGGAGCACTGAGGGGGTGCCCTGGTTCACTACAATCTCTGATGGTCTTCCTCCTCAGCCTGCCAAGGCTGGCCTCCCCTTGCCCTGCTCCCAGCTGGTGCCCACCATCCTAGCCCTGGGCTGCTGTGGAAGCCACAAGACAAGACCCACATGAGCCACAAGAGCTGCACAGACATCAAAAGTTGCCCTGACTCCTCTTTCTGGAGAGGACACCTGCCTTGGAGGGGGTCTGTCGAAGTCCTGCTTGCCCTGGGTCCCCGGGAGCCTGCTCAGCAGGTTTGCTGGCAACTTAGCCTCAAACCCTGGCTCCACCTGTACCCGCCGACACAGGGGTTGGGAGGTTGGGGCACTGATATGGGGATGCTTTTGCCCGGGAAATTTACAGAATAGAGAATGAGCCAACGTTGCATTTCCTGACTCAAGCCCTCCCGCAGTTCAGCTCTGAAGTCTCTAGAAAACATGCTCCTCTAAGGCTTCCTGTCACCTCATCTCTCTGAGCCCCAGTTTCTTCCTTGCTCAGTACAGCTGGGAGGATAATCTTCTTTTCCAGGATGATGATTACAGAAGTGAGATGATTCCTGAACCTTCACATATAGCCTAGCCAGGGTCAGGGCTAGGCTGGAGAGCTGCTGCTCAGCATGACCAGGGAGGTCAGATTTGATGGGTCACTTGGGAACAGCAGGAGCAAAGCAGCTGTTTATACAAGAGACCCTGGGAATGGAAACTTGGGGGTGGCCTCAGGACAACTCTCTGGAAGTGTCTTGTTCTCAGAGGGCTAGTATCATGCCCTTGCCCTGTGTGACAGAAGGCCAGGCTGCCCAGGAGGTGGTGACTCCAAGGCAGGTGGCCTTGCCCTCTGCCTTGGCTACAGCAAGAAACATGTGACCCCTCCCACCCCTTCCTCTTCCTTTTGACCTGGTTGTAGGCTGGGAACTGCCAGGCAGTAAGTCCTCTCTCAGGCCACTAAGGTCACTTCCCCTTTTGTCCAGGCCCCAAGGCAGATAAATGGGGTGAAGAGGAATGGGGAAATGGGGTCCAGCTACCTCTGCACAGCAAAACACTTGCTGAGATGCTTGACCCATTTTACAGATTGCTCACCAAGTTGTGGGTAATAAAAGCAAATGCCTCAGATTACACAAAAGCTTCCCTGATGCTTCCACCCAGGGCTGCTTCCTGGAACATCCCAACTCATTCACAGCAGTCCTGCGACTCCTCCTCCCTGGGGAGGATTTGGAAATCCCAGGTGCAGTGAGACCATCCCTATTTATTTATTTATTTTAGTGCTGGGGATTAAGCTCAGGGGCACTCGACCCCAGCCTTATTTTATATTTTATTTAGAGATAAGGTCTCATCAAGTTGCTTAGTGCCTTGCTTTCGCTGAGGCTGGTTTTGAACTCGTGATCCTCCTGTCACAGCCTCCCGAGCCACTGGGATTATAGGCATGCGCCGAGACCATCTCTATTTAAATCTCGCCTGTCTGCAGCTTGCAGACATGGTGGTCCACCAGCTCAGCCTCACAGGATCTACTGGCCACTCCAGGCTTATCCCTCCACTCCACGCAGGCTGCAGACCCTCAATGCCTGTACCCATGCTTTGTGCCTCGGTTCTGTCTGCAAGGTACCCACTGGGAGCCATATTCACACCTGTGTACCCAGACCCGCACAGCATAGGTCAGTGGGGCAGCTTGGGAAGCTCCAGTCCCTCTCCTGCCTGATTCTAAAGCTCACATGTTAGGACCAGGTAGTGCCATGGAGGCCAGAAGTGGGGCAGAAGTGATTAGGAGCCAGGCATCTGGACCTCTGCCTCAACTCTGACGCTCCCCAGCCTTCCTTCCTTGGTAAGGTTACCTTCACCAGAGCCCGAGAAAGCTCTAGGACTAAAGATATTTAAAGAAGCAAGAGCTAGATCCTTCTGTGTTCTGTGATATCAGTCCCCCCCGCCCCCTGTACTGTCCACGACTTGGAAGCCCTCAGTCCCTTAGCTGATCTCAGAGCAGGGCACTTGGCTAGGGTCCACAGCTGCCAGGTGAATCCTGGCTGGCTGTCCCAGGGCAGTGAGCCAGAGCAGAAAGGCCTCCTGAGGTGGCCTACCAGGGCTACTCACCCTCTCCAGGTCCTGCCTCAGGTGTGTGAAGAGCTTCAGGCGGCGGTAGAGGACGTCCTGCTCTTGCTGGGCCAAGTTGTCCACCTCGTCGGTCTTGGGCGTCAGCAGCGGCTGGTTGGCATTGGCTTTCCTCTTCAGCTTCCAGTACTGGTAGATGAAGTCGACCAGCGCCTCAGCCAGGTCCAGCCGCTCGGCCACCTCAGCCGGCTCCACCAGCTCGTAGAAGTCTTCTTCCAGCTGCTGCAGCCTCTGTTTGCGCAGAGTCACCTTTTCCATGTCCTCAATGGCCTGGCTGGGCTCTGTGGGCTCGGATGTAGGCTCGCACCGTGGGCCCCCATCACTGTGCTCCTGGCAGAACGACTTGAACTTGACCTCATCGTTGTCTGCTAATATAGTCCGCATTTCTAGGCCATGGTCAAAGGCGCACGTGACATGGAATGCAGTGACACAGGAAGGCATTGAACACTGGAGGGAGAGAAAGGCAGCATGAAAGGAGCCCTGGTGGGAAGGAAAAGGATATGGGACTTGCCACAGAGCTCCACTAACAATGCTGAATGCCTGGGAGTCCTACATAAAATGGCATGGGCTCCCAGTGCCCTGCCTAGGATGGAAGGAGTCATGGGACAGAGGAGCCCTGGGACACCTGGAAAGATTGGCACAACACACCCCTGGGGAGTCAGCAATCAGAAAATGATTCTGTGACCTCTGGGGACAAGCTGCATTTCTGTGTGGGCAAAATGACTCTGAGAGCAGAAGGCATCAAAAGAAAGGCTGGTGATGGGCCACGCCTCCTCTACTACTGCGACATCATCTAAGGCGGGGATCCTCATTGCCAATCTGGGAGGAGGGGCTGAAGTCTTGCCCAGGCAGCTGAGGCCTGACCCTCCCTTCCAGCCTTGTTTCAGCAGCAATACCCTCAAATATTAGGAACCAGCAATGCTGCACTCAGAAACCCTTCTGAAGGTCTTATAAATGGGTGAAGGCTCAGGTAGTGTTTGCAAACAATTCCGTTCCTGAAGAGATGAGACGGAAAAGGATGCCCCCCACCCCCAGAGATATCAGAATCACGTGGGACCTTGATAAGGTGCCAATTCTCAGTTCTAGACCTACTAAATCAGAACCTCTGGGAAGGAGGCCCAGCAATGTGTGTTCAATAAGCCCTCCCGGATCTGATGCACACTAGATTCTGGGAACCAAGGCAGACTAGTGCAATCCTGTGGCAGGAGAGCCCATTAGCTCAGCTGGAGGGGAAATTTGATTCCCATTCCTCCCAAGTCAAGCCTGATGTCTAAAGCAAGGTAAATGTCTTTATTAAGCCTAAAAACACTCTCAGGGAAAGCCAAGTTCTCAGCGCTCCTATGGGGTGGTGAGCCACTCTGTCTCTGGAGGACCTGAGGATAAAAAGGAATGCTCACCTCCTCCCAGGAGTAATCTTGAGTCTGGCCCCAGTCCCACACCTCCTGGGCCCATCTGTGGTCCCACTGTAGTAGCATAGGGGCAGGGTGGGGAGAGGGTAGGGAGAGGGTAGAGACTGCAGTCTGTTTTCCAGGGGACTCCAGGGGGTGAAATGGGCTTCGTACCTGGATGCAGGTGCCTGTGCACTCCTTGCAGAGGCTGCAGGACAGAGCCCAGCGGCTGGCTGGAATATGTGAGATCTTGGTGATGGGCTCCATCTTCTCTGGACAGCCAATGCTGACCTGAGCAGGACATAGGGAACTGTGTCAATCCCCAGTCTGCCTCCAGGGAACCCTGTCACATGGTGGCTGCCCACAGAAACCAGGTGGTAGGCAGAAAGAACAGTGGCTGAGCCTCTGAATCCCACTTCCTGACCCCAAACAGGTCTGAGTCCCTCCTCACCGTCCCAAGCTATCTGCTGGGCAAGTTGTGTGCTCATCTGTGACTAATCCTGGACTGTGACTGAGGGACAATGCACATGACCATCATGTACAGTTGACAGGATGACTGTGCTGGCCTCCCACAGAAGTGCTTCTGTGTGTGTGTGCATGTGAGAGAGAGGGAGGAGAACGTGCGAGGTCCCTTTTCTTTCTGCATCTCGTTAGCATCTATAACTTATTTTAATTTCATCATTTTTCCTAGACACCAAGAACAGGCCTTATGGAATCTCCACTTTGGGGTCTTCAGGCCTCTCGTGGCCAAGAGGGATGTAACTTTACTTAGCCCTGCCTAGGGGGACAGGTCTGCATATAAGACCTCTATAGGGCATCGGCCCCAGGAGGCAATACACATTCATCTGGCCATGTCTGAGAATAGAATAAGGGCCCCTCTCTAAAGGGCTCCCATGGTGGGGTCCTTGTTGGTTCTGTCTCTGCAGTGTCCAGGCCAGGCAACACTGAGAGGTAGTCCCAGCCTTTAAGATGCTGCTCTGAAAGCCAGTGGCTTCTGCTGACACAAATGACCACCATCACAGAAAAGTCTGCAATGTGGGCCTCCCTGGTCTATGAACTCAGGAAGGGAAGGACCAAATACTGACAGGGTTACCTGGCTCATTTCTGGACACAGGCAACATAGGAATGGGGTCTCAATCTGCACAGCACACCGTAGGGCTGGGGCTAAAACTCTAGTGAATTTCAGCATTTCACATTTTAAAGAAAATGAATGGTATTCTAGGAGACTGGGGGCCTCTGCTGACGTGTGGACCCAGCCTGTAGCCTGTGGCCTTCCCACCTGGCCACAGCCACAGGCAGACCCCTCCTTCCCAACCACAGCCAGAGCGACAGGCCTGCTGTCCAACTTTTCATTAGGCTTGATGCCTGGTTTTCTTTCAGGTCAGAGGGATTATTTGTGGTTTAAACTTGCAGATTGACTGAGGTTGGAACCACTACCCACATTTTGATAGCTACCACAGCCTGTCCCCTACACGCAGCTAACTGACTTCTGCCCAGACTTTAGATCTACCTCCTGAAATCCCCAGCAGTCCACCATCCCACTTGCCTACCTGAACTGTGCCCAACCCAATGGACCGCTGCCCCAGTTCTTCCCAACCTGTCACTTAAAGACCCCTGTGCTGTCCCATGGGTTCATCCCCAAGTTCTCAGTTCCATGCAAACCCACTTCCCCAGGTGCTGATCCCTGAGCTGCCACACCCCCACACCCACTCACCTCAGGAATCCACAGGGCGCAGCTGACGTGCACCCACTTGGTCCCACTTCGGGTGGGCTTCAGGGCTCCTCCTCGCTTGGGGCAGAGCAGGCACTTTGGCTGGACTCCCAGGGCACACGTCCGGCATAGCCAGCTGCCTGTAGGCACCTTCAGGATCCCATAGCAAGCCTGGGGAGAGAGCAGGGTGGTCACGAGTCAAAGGCACTAGCCAGTCTGTGCCTGGACAGCAGTCAGCTCTTCAGGGTTGATGATATGAGGGCTCCTAGAAAGCTCTTTGCCTGCGTATTTCAGTCCTCCAGGAAAGGGCTCAGGTCTGCCCTCTGCTGGGAGGAGGCTCACGTTAGCTAGCAGTTCCTAATCAGGACGAACTTGGGAGGGTCCATGATTTCCTCACAAGTTGAATAAAAAACTGGTTATCTATTTCCTAGAACCAAGGCCCACAGTTTTCATCTGTTTCTTAGGAATCTGAACAGGGTTCCTCCTGGTCAAGTCTAGAGCTTAACAGAGATACTGGACCTAAGAGCTGCTGGGTGGAAGGGACATGGATGTATGAGGGTCACACTGATCACCCCACCTGCAGTCCCTCCTGAGCTCCCCAGGGTCTAGTTCAGCAGCAGTAGATACAGATGGCCTTAAAGTAAGGGTCAGAGTGGGTCTACTGGGTACCAGTCAGTTGTTCAGAAACAAGGCCCAGAGATACCCAAGACCTGGAGCCTGAGGGCCCAAGATCGATCGGGGGTGGGGAGGGGACTATCCAGACTATATCTAGTTTATAATACCAGGAATGGTAGTAAGTACTCACAGTACTTATTCTACTATACTAAGCAAATAACTCATAATAAACAATTCAAACGCCCCCCCACTTTTGGTACCCAAGAGTGTTTAATCCCTGAGCCACATCCCCCATAATTTTATTTTGCTTACAGAACTGCTAAATTGCCGAGACTGGCTTCGAACCTATGATCCTCCTGCCTCAGCCACCCTCCCCACCAGCTGCTGGGATTACAGTCATGCATCACCAGGGCTAATTTAAAGGTTTGACAAGTCTTTTTTTCTTTCTTTCTTCTCAGGGCTGGGATAGAGCCCAGGGCCTCAGACATGCTAGGCATGTCTATATCACTGAGTTACATCCCTAACACCAATAACTCACTTTTATTGATAGTTGAGGGGAAAAGAGGCCCAGACCCTGCTTGTGCATTCACTTACTCCTGTAACATTATCTAGGGTCACACAGCTTGTGAAGGACACAACCATGTTTTGAAACCAGGCAGGCTGGCTCCATGCTTGGCTCTCAATCACTACACTGTGCTGCTACTTCTTTTAAAGTTCAGGACATGAGAAGTGAAGGGAGAGTAGAGTAGGGTAGGATGATCCACGGGGGTGTCTGAGGTAGATGGGAGAAGACAGAAAGGCAACCCAATGGGCATTTGCTCAAGTCTGGCTGTGGGGCTAAGTCAAGGGCCCTGGTATCCCTAGAAGCTCAGGGCATCCATGGCATTGCCTCCCTCCTTCCCTGCTAAGGGAGGTAGCTCACAGTATCCCTGAGCGCCTACAGCCAGATCGACCAGCCCCGACAGGGGTCCACCCAGGCAGCAGGTACATTCATCACCAGGTCAGGGAGGAGAGGGCTGCCCACCTGGTGCACACAGACGTTGCACTTGTCACAGAAGACCATCTCGTTGCCATCCTCGCCCTCAGGGGAGCGGCACACGTCACAGACCACATCCTCATCATACTCAATGCCCAGCCCCTCCTGCGTCTCAATGGCCCGGGCCATATTCTGGTGGCACAAAGTCTCCAGCTCCTCCAGCACACGTTCTAACGTCAGCTCGTCCAGCTTGGGCCTCTCTGTGGGGAGAACAGTAGTGGGTGGTATCAGGAATTCTGGGCAGACGTATGGAAGATTTTTTGCTTGGCCACCATGTGCCCTGGGACTCAGCTCCACCCTCTAATGATGGAACAGGCTGGACCATTCTATCACAAAGGTTCCTGACCTGTGTGGTGTTCTCATTGTAGATAGCTGGCCTGAGATACACATGTATGTATAGAAAGCATGGAATGCTGTGTGCAGCAGGCATTTCCAAACGTGGCTGAACAGGGCAGACCTGATCCTTCCTTGACACATCAGTGGGCTTTAGCCAGGATGGTAATACCCAATGCCCGGGCCCTGCTTGTATGTTTACTTACTCCTACAACATTCATGTCTGCTGCAATAGTCCCAAGAACCCTGTGAATCATGCTATTATTGCAGCCACCTGACGGCTGCAAAATCTTCAGGATGCACAGAGATACTAAATAACTATACCTATCAGTGACACAGAAGTCACTGTTCCCCAGTCTCAGCCACTGTCTTTCTAGAGGAGAGGATGCTGCGACTGGGAAGGAAACCCTCCCTCCCTGTCCTGATTCCATTCCTAGCACAGCGGGTCACCTACCCATCTCCTTGAGCTCGGAGTTGATAAGCTCCAGCCAGTAGGCGTCAATCTCGTCCAGGTCATAGCGGCTGCCCTCTGGCCAATCAGGCTGGGAGCCCTCACCAAGTGCAGAGTTGTCTGGGGATCCCTGTGCAGGGGGGCCTTCCAGAGGTGGGAGGATCCTAGGAAATCAAGAGGGGTTGTCATGAAGGGAAGGACCCTCAGCCGCCAGGCTCGGAGGCTCCAGTGAGCTGGTCAGTGAGGAGCTGGTGGCCAAGTGTGAGGTCTGACTGTTGATGCTCTGTGTATCCCCTCCTCCTATTTCTTCCTCCACCATCTGCCCACCCTGCCAACACTCGGATGACTATGGGTACACAGGAAATATAAGACCTAAAGGGCTATGGAGAAGCCCCAGCTCACTTCATAAACATCCATGACCAGCCAGAGCCCATCTCCACAGTCCCTCCACCAGGGTGGCTGGGCCTAAACTGAAGCCTCCTGATTAGCCTGGGCCTGTAGGAGGTGTCCCAAGTGACATCCTAAGCAATGCCCTGTGCCAGTCACTTGGGAACAAGCAGGATAGAGCCAGTTCGGATTTCAGGTCCTTTAACATACTCCTCCAGGTGGGGAGGGGCCAGAGATTGATTAGCTACCCACTTTCACAAGCCCTGGTCCCTCCTTCACCAACAGCCAGAAAATGCCCTGGTCTTGAGTAGAACTGTGGCCAGTTCTCCTCGGGGGTGTGAGGGGGCACAGCCAGGTTCCAGTGCTACAGCCCCAGATACAGCAATGCCCAACACCTGTCCTTCCCCAGATCCCGTACATAAGCAGCAAATATCTTAGGTTACTTGTCTCCCCACCAACACTGCCCAGGACAGAAGCAAAGTCTCTTGCATACAAAATTGCACCCACCATGGTCCCAGGATCACATCCCAGCTCAGCTCTCCCTTGGGGACACAGCTCTGTCTCTGACGCAGCTTGGAAAGGCCATGGCTATATGTCTAGATTACATCACAGCTCCCCCATTGAATGTTCTCATGTTCTCATCCCAAAAATGGGCTAATGACATTAGTACCTACCTTATACAGTTAGTGAGAGGACTGTAAGGATTAATGTGTATAAAGTTCTTAGAAAAGTGCCTGGCACACATACATAGTTAAGGGGGAAATTTTGCCTTGTGAGAAGATCAGTGTCCCCTCAGCTCAGCCCTATGTGGTCTCTCAGATCCTCATGCCAGTTCAAAATGCCAACGCTTAACCAGGTGCAGTGGCTACTCAGGAGGCTGAGGCAGGAGGATCACAAGTTCGAGGCTACTCTGAGCAACTTGGCAAAATGTTGCCTCAAAGTAAAATAAAAATTTTAAGAAGGGCCGGGGATGTAGATTAGTCACAGAGCACTCACCTAGCACATAGGAGGCCCAGGTTCAATCCCCAGTACCAAAAAAAAAAAAAAGAACAGAACACCAAAATACCAGCTCTTCCCACCCCCCACTGGTTGCCATGGTTATTGCCTGGGAGCCTGGCCTCCATCTGGACAGCACTGCCAGGCCTGAGAGGCCCCTCACTTGCCTGGGAGGCCTCCTGGGGTCGGAGGCAGGGCTGCCAGGGGCTGTGACTCAGCGCACACTGTGGAGAGGAGGGCAGGGCCTGAGATGGCAGAGACATGGCTGAGCTGTGGGGAGGGCGCCTGGGCTCCAGGAAATGCCCCAGGTGTCAGCAAGAGAGGCAGGAAGGTGGCAGGGGACAGGGAGGCAGAGGCCCAAGCAGGAAGACAGGCCTCCAGGCCAGAAGGGAGGCCTAGAAAAGGCTGAGGGGCAAAGAGAAAGGGAAAGGGCTGGCACCACCTTAATGATGTCGGTGGCACCCCACCACCACCCTGGGGGTTCCAATCAGAGCTACACCAAGACCCGAGTCCAACAAAATGCTGCCTTTCCCGGTGAAACAGCCATTTGAACTAATGCTTCCTTTTAAGCGCAGCCTGTCATTTGGTCACGATCTGGCTTTGTTTGTGCCCTAAACATATGCTTAGTCAAGGGTTTGGGGCAGCTCTCATCCAAATGCCCAGCTGCTGGCACAACACTACCTAACCCTGCTTGCCCTGTCAGCTGTCACCTGGCCAGACCTCTAGGGAACAAGATCAGTGTCTTCTCTCTGGGGAGCCAGGGCTGAAGGATTCACACCAGAAAAATGCATTTCCTGGGACTCCCATCTTCACCTGTTTGTCCTCTTCTTGCTCTAGCTATCAAGGAAGATCTCCTCCCAGGCATAGACTGACCTGACCGATGGACATGGCATGGAGGTCAGCTGGAGGACCACTGGGTAAAGACCTATAGGAGAGAAAAGAGTCTCTATCCCATTAAGAGACATTCTCCAGAGGCTGGCTGGGCCCTAGGCTTTCTGGCTATACTAAGCAGGTGGTACAGGCCTTCGCTCAGATTTAGAGGGCGAGGCGGGCAGATTTGCCCAAAAGGCCAGGGAGGGAGGGATAGTAACTGGGGAGAACAGTTCGAGCCAGCAGGCATAAGGCTCTTGCTCTGGGCCCCACACAGATAACCCAAGGCTTGCTCGTGGGGCCTGTGATTTCCTGGCCCAGCCCACTAGGCCCCAGCAACCCTGTAGGAAAGTCCCCAGAATTTCCCAACTTCCTCATCTATAAAATGGGGACAGTACTCTGTACTTTACAAGGCAAGTAAGATCATTAAATGAGAAAATGAACATCCCAGGCTCAGTACAGCAAATCATCAGGCTCAGAGCAGTTCTGGCAATTCTGGCCATGATGGCCGCCACGCAGATAATCAGACAAAGGTTGTGCAGTAGGAGGCATCCAGGGAGATGGATGGGCTGGGCTGGGCTGGGGAAGACACAGATGGAGGCATGGAGAGCTCGCCAAGAGAACACCCATCTTATCCCTTTCAAACCATGGACAGGCCGGGAGCGCCTGGCTCCTGTCATCCTGGTGCAGCTGTGCATATGCTGGGAATGCACGTCATGAAGCCAAGGCAGCCGGAACATGTGCTCTCCTCTTGATGTCAACAGATAAAGTACCCTACAGGCACACTGAAACTAAGCTACTGGTGTGGAAGCATCTGCAATTAATTACCTAGGCCTGTGGATGTTTCCGGAACCACCTGACATTGACATCAAGTACAAAGGACAGACTGCTGGGGCAGGCCCAATCAGGACTGGCTTTTTTCTGCCCAGTAAAGTGGCCTGCCCCTTCTCCTTACCCTGGGCCCTGGCACATGTGGTGACAACTTGGCATGTGTATTCTCACCACCACACCATCAGGCAGGTTCTGGTGTTATCCCCATTTCACAGAGGAAGAAACTGGCTCAAAGAGGTCAAGCCAGAGTTTTCCAGTCTGCCTAGGTGAGGGCACAAAACTGGCTAGGAGCTTCAGCCATGTTGCTGGCCCTAGAAAATGATGTGGAGAATAATCTCTATTGTCCAATTCATTCACTGATGCAGCATATACTCCCAAGGGGGCCATTAGAGAAGTTCAGACCTTCCCTTATTCTCAGAAAGTCCCAGCCAAGGGTTGGTGGCACTCAGCCCTCAGAAGTTATTGGACGAGGAAAGGCCCTCCTCAATAGCCAATCCCCACAGAGCACCCGACAGGGTTGAATCTGCTTCCCTTATGATCCTGTGCCCAGCACAAGGCTGGCACTAAGGTTCTCAATGTCTATGAGCCAGTCACAAGTGTGGTTGCCAGGAAGCGATGGTGCCAATGTCAAGGGAAGGAACAGCTGTGATCTTTGCCCTAAGCTTGGTCTACATGAGCTCTAGCAAGAGCCAAGGCTGCCAAGGCCAGAAAGGGGCTGCCAATAACCCGAGCTACCCTGCTCAGGCAGGCGGGTGGGTGGGGAGGACAAAACACCAGGCCCCCCTGCCTTGAGGGTTCCTCAGGGTGCAGAAAGAAGCACCTGACTGAGCTCTAGTTGGAGGCACAACCTATGGCAATGTGGCTACATCCTGCAAGAGCACCCAGGGGTCTCAGTACTCCATGAAACTGGAAGACTCCAAATCCCAGTTAAGACTCCTCTCTGACTCAGACCCTCTCTAAGAACTCCTTTAAAGGGCCTTTTAAAAGAAGATAAGAGCCAGGCATAACACCTGTAACCCCAGCGATTTGGGAAGGTGAGGCAGAGGGATCACAAGTTCAAGGCCAACCGGAGCCATTTAGCAAAACCTTGTCTCCAAATAAATAGGTAAATCAACAAAAAGGGCTAGGGATGTACCTCAGCGGTAAAGCACTTGCTTGCCTAGCATATGTAAGGCCCTGGGTTCAATTCCCAGTACTGCAAAAGAAAAGAAGGGAAAGAAGTTAAGAGCATGGCAACTTAGCAAGACCCTGTCTCAAAATAAAAAATAAGGCCAGGAGCCAGGTGTAGTGACACATGCCCGTAATCCCAGAGTCTCAACAGGCTGAAGCAGGAGAATCAAAAGTTCAAAATTAACCTCAACAAATTACTGAGGCTCTAAGCAACTCAGAAAGACCCTATTCAAAATATAAAAAGGGGGATGGGGATGGGATGGGGATATAGCTCAGTTGGTAGAGTGCTTGCCTTGCATACACAAGGCCCTGGCTTCAATCCCTGTTACCAAAAAAAAAGTCAAAGATGTTTCTAATGGAGTCCGGAGTGACATCATTCTAAGAGTGACATCCCATTTCTAAGACAAGGAAATGGAGGCCCAGAGAGATCCGGATTCTGACCCAAGGTCACACTGAATGTGAGTGACAATTTGGATCCAAGCAGTCTAGCTCCAGAGCTGAGCCCAAACCAAGGTCCAAAGCCTGAAAAATGTTTCTAGAGTATTTCTAGAATATTTCAATGATTTATCAGATAAGAGAACTGAACACGAAATAGACAAACTAGAAAGGAACTCGAGGACTGATAGGTCCCTTTCGGGAGAGCAGCCTCCCTTTCCTCCTGGGCACTGCCTGTCTCACCTCACCACCGGCTCTGGAATGGCCTCTGCCCCGGCGGGCACCTGCACACCTTTCTCCCATTCCTGTCGCCACGGGTCCGCCAGGATATAGTAGTCATCCGGGCTCAGCTGGTATGAATCTGGAATCTTCATGGCTGTGATCAAGTCTGTCCGGAAAACCTGGCAGGGCGAGAGAAGGGGATTTCAGATCACCTTGGGGTGGTCTGGACCATAGGCTGTGGCAAGAGGCATATAAATGCAACCGAAGCGGACTTTCTGACTGTTCACTTAGAAATAAACCAAAGCAGTAGGAACAACACCTTCTCTGAACCAGCATATGCCCTTCCCATAGTATATGTTCCATAAACACGAGGAACTGAATTCACACGGTTCTAACCTGTTAAAAAGGGACAGAATTTGAATGACCAATAGGATTTTTTCCTTCCTAAAAGGGGAGAAAAAGAATTGCAGAGAAAGGCAAAAACAAAAAATAAACACGAGCAAAAGAAAAAAAACCTCAGAGGGCAGAAAGGCATCTGTGAATGTGATACTGACCGATAAGTAACTACAAAGAGAATTGTCATTGGAAGTTTAAAATTATGCTGTAAATTTGTACCCACAGGCACAAGGAGAGATATGAAACAGCACTAAATAGCAACCCCAGGAAAATACCCCTCATCCCACCCTACCCCTGTCCTGGAGATCTATGTGTGTGAGTCAAGTACTCTATCTCTAGACACATCCCTAGCCCAACCGCAGGAAAATAAAAGGCCATAGTGCAGGGAGAGGATGGAACTTGGAGCAGCCTGGAGAGTAACCATGTTATGAGTCAGGACCTCCAAGGTCCCACAAGAACAAGGACACTGTCTCCCGCTTCAGTGGTGTTCTTTACTACCACCCTCAGTGTGTGATGGGGTAGAAGAGGACAGTTGTCTTTTCTCTTCAATCTGTCCTCATTCCCTCAGTGCCAGCCAGCCCATGAGGCTACCTCAAAATGCTTTTGGATTTCTTGAGCACCTATCTACAGCTCATTCAGAGGGAAACTGGCTGTCCCCATTATTCTATTTGTTGTCCTCCACCTCCACCCCAAAACCATCTCCAAACATATTCCCAGCTGGCTCTGGCAATGCCTCCAGACTCCATTGCCTAATCACACTGTGGCCCCCCTGACAAAGCACTGCTGTGGAGATGGTGGTGCCTCTAGATACCATATGACTTGCTCTGGTACCAACTTCCCTGGTAATCATCACTTGAGAATCACAAGTTAAAGAACTTACATCAATGAGACAAGAGAAACCACTTCAAGGAGTATTCCAGTCCTAAATTCAACTTCCAAACCCGTCATGTCTATCATTATGCCTGGAGCAAAGTCAGCTCACTTGGCTTTCACCAGGCTCCAGGCTCCTGACAAACCAATTCAGTGCTAACCTCTGCCTGCTGGGGGTGCACTCACCAGCTATATGAGCCCCACTGGAATCCAGAGCCATTACCACAAGGAAAAAAACTAAATGGGTGCACGGATGGGTCTGGAAGCAGCATCTTGCAGAATCTAATTAACATCTGCATCTAGCTAGAGAGGGCCCTGGCTTGAAAAAGGTCAAGTTTCCTGAAGACTCTATTTGCCAATATAATTTAATTGTTAAGACTAACACCCTAACATTTAATTAGGGTGCCAGTGTGAAAAAATTAAAATCAGATTACGATTAAATGCTAATTAAACAGAAGATGGAATGTGGCTAAGATCTCACAGCCCTGATAATTTGCATATCTTATTAGCAAGCAGCAAGACAGCTAATATAAGAGCACACACTCAGGCGCTGAGTGCTTTTGGGGCTCCTTTCAGCAGCACCTCTTCAGGAATGGAAGGTTTACTCCACGGAGGCCTGTGGGGACCCTTGGAGGCCCAGAGGGCTAGAGCTGAATAAATAATCCAACTCCCCAACTCCCCTCACCTCCATCCCCTATATAGGACCTAGAGTGAGCTGACCTCAAAGTGACTCAAATTCAGAGAGACAAGCCTGGTTCTAACAAAGTTCCAAGTTTTTAAGTTCTTGTTTTTGGTACCAGGGATTGAAACCTGGGGCACCGTACCACCCCTGAGCCACATTCTCAGCCCTTTTTATGTTTTTTATTTTGAGATAGGGTCTTGTCAAATTGCTTATTAGGGCCTCACCAAGTTGCTGGGGCTGAATTTGAACTTGCAATCCTCCTGCCTCAGCCTGGGAATATAGCACTCAGGTGACTGGACATGACTGGCCCTTTCAGACAGGACTCATGGGAAAAAACTAAATGGGTTTCCACAAGGAAGTCAGCTCTATGACTGTCAGCTATCAAGCAGAGACATGGCTGTGTGCCAGGTGACAGACAGCTACTTGTAATTTTGTCTCAGTAGTAGTTCCTAGACCAATTTTGAGAGGTAGGTATTTTGGACTTGAGAAACTTGGAGAGTTAACCTACTCAAGGTTTACCTCTTGAAAGTGGCAAAAGGCCAGGCCAACACAACTCCGGAGCCAGGCTGTACTTCCTTCCCCAAGGCCTCCAGCCACACCACCCCCCCAAGCTATAGTCCAAAGTCCTAGAATCAACCTTCAGCCAAATCAGGTGGATTCCCCAAGGGGAATATGCAAATCTGATGGTGTCCTTTGTAAGTTCCAAGCCCATAGCCCTCAGGCTGAAGTGCAAGTCTATAGTGGTCAAAGGCATCCAGCACTTACTATCTCCCAAGGGCTTTTTACATGGGAGCCTCCTTCTGAATCACTCTTCTCTCTCCTGCACAAAGTGGGCCTGGCGTGCTTCATCTTGAAGGTCTCCAGTTCAGCACATATCCACTCTGGGAAGCCCTGCCCAATATGAGGCTGGGTTCTGGATGTTGTTAGAATTCTCACAGCACCTGTATTGGAAGCTTCTGGTTTCCCGCCATGACTTCCCTACTAAGAAATGAAAGTATGGAAGTCTGGCTAGACCACAGTGCACATGGGGCTTGGCACACGCTAGGTGCAAACAAATGTTGAAAAACTGGAGATGATTCCATGGATCAGCCACCTCTTCCTTGGGTGCTGCCCCAGGCTATAGCTGGGCAGCTGGGTACTCTGTTAACTTCCGTAGTAGCCTCTGTACATTACCTGACCACAAATATGGCAGCCAGTTTCTAACCTAAAACATCTTATTATTTTGATATGCCAGGGATTAGGCTTGGAAAAGAATAACAACTCTGAATAATTTATGTAAACCGAGTAAAGAACAAAATGGACACTGATGCACATATTGATGAATGGAATTCGTGCTGTGGCACGGAAGTTGGAAGCTGGAAAACAAGCAATTTTCTTAGAACGTGAATGTTTACTACTCTTCTGTCTTTTGGCAGAAATCAACAAATTGTCTTTAAAGGTCTGCTGCCTAGCAACCAAGTTCTGCTGAGCTACTTGGGAAATACTAATTGTAACTTCTTTGAACAGTATGGAGGATGTTTAAAAGGCACAAACTCTAATTTAATAACCAACCTGGGTGCCAGGGGTGCCAATGCAGCCATACAGGAGGCCAAAGACCTTGCTCTGTCCAGATGTAGGGATGTCGCCCCAGGAACACATCACGTGACCCTGCTCTGTGGTTACTTTTCCTGAAACTGAAGACCACAACCCCCACAAATCTACCTTTCTACACTTATTTCCCTAGGAAGAACTGAAAGCAGGTCACATAAAAATGATCAGTGCAGCTGGGCAGTGGTAAACGCCTGCAATCCCAGCAGCTTGGGAGGCTGATATAGGAGGACTGCAAGTTCGAGGTCAGCCTCAGCCATTTATCAAGGCCCCAAGCAACTTACAAAGACCCTATCTCCAAATAGAAAGTAAAAAGGGCTGAGGATGTGGTTAAGTGTCCCAGTAGGAAAACAAAACAAAAACAAACAACAACAAAAAAAAAAAAAAAAGAAAGAAAGAAAGAAAGCCCAGTGGAGCTCAGTAGTGTCTGTGATCTCCTAAAGCAAACAACAGGCAACTTCCAATGTGCAGTTTTAGAACATGATGGTTGGTTCTGTGGCTGCTATTTGAAAAATTCATCCTGGAACCTTAGTTTTTGCTTCCTTTCCTCATGGGCTGAATTACCATGTCAGAGTCCTTTGGACTAAGAGGTGCCAAAGAAAGTTGGATTTTTTTGGTAACAGGGATTGAACCCAGGGGCACTTAACCATATTCCCACATCCCCAGCCCTTTTTATTTTTTATTTTGAGGCAAGGTCTAGCTAAGTTGCTTAGGGCTTCACTAAGTTGCTGAGGCTGACTTTGAACTCATGATCCTCCTGCCTCAGCCTCTTGAGTTGCTGGGATTATGGGCAGCACCACTGCCCCTGGCAGGAAAGTTGGATTATTTGAGAAAAAGCTCTAGCATTTACCACAACTATGAAATAAAATTATCTTGGAATTATTTGTTCAATATCAATCTCCTTTGATAACCAAACAGCAGAAAAATACACTGCATGTGTCCAGTGTCTCTATTGCCTTTACTGTGCCCGTTTGTGGTGCTGTGCTTGTGAGGGCTGGGGATATAGCTCAGTTGATAAAGTGATTGCTTAGCATGCACAGGCCCTGGGTTCAATCTCCACCAAAAAAAAAAAAAAAAAAAAGATTGCTTGTGAGTTGGGCACAGTGACACATGCCTGTAATCCCAGCCACTCAAGAGGCTGAGGCAGAAGGATGGCAAGTTTGAGGACAACCTTGGCAACTTAGTGAGACCCTGCTTCAAAATAAAAAAGAAAAAGGGTTGGGGTCATAGCTCAATGGAAGAGTGCCCCTGGGTTCAGTCCTCAATACAGCATAAAAAGAAAACAGAAATGCTTATGGAATGAGTAAAGGAATGAATGAGTCCCAGGAGTAGCCTGAACAATGGCTAAAGGTTACAATTTCCTGTTTCTGAGGGTGGAGGTAGGAAATTGGCCCTGAAGGAATCTTCCAGACAGAACTCAGAAACTAGGCCTAGTTGCTGTCCAAAGCCAATGGAAATGACTTTGGCCAGGACTGCCTATCTTTGACCTGTCCACATCAGGAGGGGCAACCTTTCATCCCCTAAGAAATGTTTAAGGGTCTCCCTCAAATAGCCAACCTCATTTGAAATCGCAATTGTTTCCTGAGCACCCAACTTACCAGAAATTATAGCTAATAGTTAAGCCATGTCAAGTATTGTGCTGTTACCTAGCCTAATTCACATCACCCCCATTTTACAGACATGAAGCCTGAGACTCAAGAGAGGTTAAACCACTTGTTTGAGGTGGCTGCTGTCCTTTAACCACAGCAGTACTTACTGCCTGCAAGCCAGCCAGAGAGTTTATCTTTAAATAATCTTTTCGGGGCTGGAACTGATAAAGGGTATCTCAGCCAAGAGTAAACCTACACTTAAAATTAGGTATGAAATACCAGAGGAAAGTTCTGGGAATAGCCACCCTTTGTCCAGTCATATTTCAAGCTACCACTAGATTAAGTCAGTCAGATGCATTTAAAAAAAAAAAAAGAAAAAAAAAAAAACCCCACTCAACATCTCATTCTCTTATTTTCATGAGGATAACAGCACTTCCTGCTCTTAAAGAGAATTTATTACGCACATTTCTTTTGCAAGACAAATCCCAGAGGCCAGGAGGCCTTTCCAGCTGGCTGGAGCAAACAATGTTCCCAACTACACTAGAAGTGGATTCTGCTCCCCCACTCCAGAGTTGAAACTCAGAAAGCAAGTGCTTGGCCCAGCAGAAAGAGCTGCCTATCCCGCAAGGTCAGGGTCACAAAGGAGCAGCAGCTGGTGGACTAAAATGTGACTCAAAGCCACAGGGGCTTTTGGGGAATTCTCTTGTTTTCTCTCAAGTCTTGTGGACATTCTGCATATCACTACAACACAGGCCATCCGTGCTTTAATACAAACATCTGGGTAACACCTCTGTTCCTCTAAGAATGCTTCTTATTTATTCCTGTGCTTCTGAGTCCAAGACAATCTAGCCACCCCCACCTTCACCCCTCTCCTGGGGTAAGTCTTATCTTTAAAAGAATGAGTCAAGCCATGAGACCACATATTTTGGAGGGATGTTCTTATATAGGAGCTTTGGAGGACATAGGTCTCGGGGACACCCCTTTAGTGGTAGCAGAGGCTGTTTCACCTCTCTCCCAGTCCCTGTCCCTGAGGACAAGGAGATGGGCGTCAGAGAAGGACCACTGTGGAACAGGTAAAGATCCCACTTGTTCCCTCCTCCAGGGACATACTAATTTTGTCACCAGGGTCTACAAAAGAGCTGACAGTTGGACCCCAGGCCTTACTTCACCTTATACCTCCAACCCCTGGCTCCCACTCACCTCTGGGACCTCCCCTGCTCCCAGGCTCCATGGGTCCCAGAAAAGAGTCATATCAGCACAACAGAAATTCCATGGCAGGACAGGTTTGTTAGACTCCTAGATCTACAAACACCAATCCTCAGGCTAGAGACAGTCACTTGACAAGGGTCACAGTGTTCCCCAGTGGCCAAGCAGGAGCATTTTGGCAAAGCCAGCTGCACCACCTCTAACGGACACTTTCCTGTACAGCACCTGCATCCTGCCGGCAGCCAGAGGACAAGCTCCCCAGGGACAGGAGCTGTGCTTTCTGTGTCTCTGGCACAGGGCCGTGCACTGAGCTAGGCCTCTTAGGCACTCCTGAGCTTGCTGAACTGAGCATCGGCAGTTCCCAGTTCCATGTCTCTGCCCACCAGATGACTTTCTGGGGACACTGGTTTCCTGAACACACAGTTTTCTACCTCAGGAGGGGAAATCCCCACTGTCTGGCTTGCCCTTCTGCCTGCTTCTCCGCCCAAGGCCTGGGGAAGACATAAACCGCAGGGCTGGCCTCCAGGTCTCTTCAAGAACTGTCCTTCAGAGTCCTGGCTCGCCTCAGGCAGGGCAGAAACCAGTCAATCCCCCTAGCACCTGTGGAAAGAAAGGGGGGGGGGCTTTCAGCCCCTGCCCCCAGAAGCTTCTTGGGAAGAAGCCAGGAACTCCTGTCTTAGGCAAATGAGGGGAAAGTTTAAGATTGGAGTGCTCACTGTGGCTCACAGCAGGGTTTTTTTGTTTTTAAACAAAAGCATGGGTACCAGGGGCCCTACCCCAGACTATTTAAATTAGAATTACCTAGGCAAAAAGTTGGAAGGAGGTCTGGTTTTGGTGTTTATGTATGATATGTCAAGATCATTGTATTGTCTTGAGCAACTAATAAAAAAAAAAAAGACTTTTGTATATATGGAGAATTAATGTAAAAAATAATAATATGCAATTCCTTGAGATGCTGCATCCCACAAAGGATTAGGCACCAACAATGACTACCTTATTTGGTGAGACAGGCCTGGCCAGAAACCCAAGTTTTTAGCAGAATTTACACAATAAAACCAGCCCCTAGGCCAGGTCAATCCCTTTCCCTCCTTCAGGATTTAAAGGCCAAGGGCCAAGGTCCAGATCTCTGTTATGATGGGATTCCACAGACAGGCAAAACAGAGCAAGCTGCAGGCTGAACCTTCTGGTTCAGCACACACACACCCTTTTTTTTTCAAAGCACAAGAGGTCCTGGGGCAGACTTCAGACTTTGTGAGCTTCCACCAATAATCCTAACCCAACTTCTCAGGTAGCGCAGGGCCCTTTCATTCAGGCATCCTTACCAAGGTCTGCATTCCCCTTTCCTTCCGGCTGAGGGAGAGGCCACCCATTGGGTAAGGGCCAGATGAGAAGCTGAGCCTCAAGGCCTCAGCCCTGTCCAGGGTCCTGACTCCTGGTCAGCACTTTCTTCAGTCCTGGGGCACCTTGCTGGGTGTTAGGAGGACCTGTACCCCTGGTGGTGGTAGTGGGAGCAATGGAAAGGGCAGCCTCTGATATCGTCACAGAGCACCCTGTCTCATCTAAACTTCCCAGCAGCTGAGTTTACTATGTACCTACAGCTAGTGCAATAGTAAGACTGGAGTCCTCAAATCCCCCCATCACTGTCCAGATTTAAGAGACCAAGTGAATGGAGACGTCCACAGCTTTGCAACCAGTTTCTATACCACACTTGTGGCTTTGCAAGTGTTCCTAATAGGAATTTAAGCCTAACTGTGATCACACAGTGTGACCAGCTTGACAGCTGCCCCGTAAGCATTGGGCAGTTGGGGCTCCTAAAACACCCTGCAGGCTGGGCAGACCATAGAGGCCTTCTCCTTGTGGCCCATTAAGAGAAAGAAGCAGCCCAGTGAGCAAATTTAGTGCAAATACTCTGCAGCCAAGTCCTGCTTTCCTTTCTGCCTTCTCATGAGCCAAATAATCTGGAAGCTTTCATTGATGGTTCCTTCTCTGTCTTGCAGAATTTATGCTGGGCACAACTCAACCTTCTCACTTAGAGACAAGGAAAACCTCAAAGGCTGCTCTCCAGCCTTCTGTGGGGAGGGAAAGCTTGTCCTTGGCCACAGTTCAAGGCCAGGAGGACTCCTCAGCCCTCCAGGAGCCCGGGGCTTGAAAGGGGGAGGTGCATCCCAGCAGAAATCTGGGCCACCTACAGAGGCTCCTGGTCTGGGACGTGGGCCTATGTGTAGCCAGTCCCTAGCAGGGCCCTTATCATGGTTCTAGTCTATTTTTAGATACAAAGATTCTAGACTGGAAAACCCAAGAGGCAGGGGAATTTTCTGCCCCATGCAAATTGTTCTTTATTCTCAGCCTTCAGTAACACCTGTTTCCTCCCAGCCATGCCTGATCCTGGTGTAGGTGGCAGGCCTGCCACAGGGAGGCAGCTCCTCCACCCACCAGTGCCTGGAGGGGGCGGGGCAAGGGAGGAGACCGGCTGGAGCTTATCCAGGAATCAAGGGAATGAGCCCGCCCCAGGGGTCCCCCACCCCACTTCGACCTGGGCTATTAAGAACAGTAACTAAGAGGATTCTCAGAAAAGCAGGTTCTCCGGTCCAAAACGGGCATGACGTTTCCTGCCTCCCAGAATCAAGAAGGCACAAAGAGATGGCCACTATTTTGCTAATTCTTCCTTAGCAACTGGGGAGCCACAGTGGATCTTGAGAGTGGGGGAAGATCTCCTACAACCCCAGGAGGCAGGACCCTCCCAAGGCCCCACCTGCCTTTGGCTCCCCTGGCTGCATGTAGGCACATTCCAACCTCCTATCCTGCATAAACCCCAGAACTTTCCCCCTCCTAAACAGCATTCCCAGAGATATCTCCATCCATCTCCACCCCAACACCCACAGGGCCACGGAAGGCCACCAGGTTGGGGTGGCTGAGGAAAAGGTTTCAAAGTATTCGGACCCCACAGCCCAAGGGAAGAACCCTAGGGTAGGGCAGTTCTGGGAGGAGGAGTCCTTTTTCAAAGGGAAGCCTCTGTGGGAGACCCCCCCAGGGGCTGGCTGAAGGCGGTGGCGCCTGAATTGCCTCGTAGTAGGGAAAAGGAGAGGAGAAAGGATGGCTTGGAAAGACACCTTCCCCCACACCAAACAAAGGGCACAAGTGACAGAACTCTGGGCCTTCCCACCCTTGGTACAGTTAGCCCTGAAGTCTTCAAGTCTCCTCCCTGTGACCAGGGGAATCTTATTTTCCTTTATCTAAAATAGAATTCTCAGGAATCCAGCCCAGGCAACTTAGAGGGACCCTGTCTCAAAATAAACTAAAAGGGCTAAGGATGTAGCTCAGTGAGTAGAGCGTCCTGGTCCCAATTCCCACAAACCCCCACAAAAAGGTAGTTTCCACACCCTCAGTCTCCTCTACAGACTGCAGAACAGTGCCAGGTTTGAAATGCCCACTGCTGAATGCTCTTGCGGGCCCCAGGTGTGCTAAAAGCCTCTTCTGTACCCAGTGGCAATGACAGTTACCCCCTAAGGAGCAGTAAGAGCCCATGTGACTTTTCTGGAGCCACAGGAGCAGGTGCTGATATCCATTTTTTTTTTTTTAAATCCCCAATGCTCTTCTCCTCTGCTCCAGAAGCCAAATACCTCGACTTTCTATGGGAAACTTCCCCGGTCAGAGCCAGGAAGGCAAGTGCAGGTGCATGTGAAATGATCCTAGGTAGACGGCTCCACACCAGCAAATCCTATGTCCCTTGGCTTGACCTCCAAAATGTCCCAAATCCTCTTGCTTTTTACTCCACTGCCACAACCCAGCTCTAAGCCACCAGTATTCCTTTCTCTCCTGAACAACTGCAAATGGTTTCCTTTCACAGCAGCCACTGGGACCTTTTATTAAAACATCAGGCTATGTTATAATCCTGTTTATGATCCTTGAAAGGCTTCCCTCTCAGATCAACAGGAACAGCTTTACAACAACCTAGGAGGCGTAGGTAAACTGGCCCCCTCATTCATTCCACCCAGTCACACTGGCCTCTCTTTGCAGAATGCTCAGGGCCCTGTGCCAGGAATGCCCCCCTCCCCTCCCCTGCCACATAGGCATGGTTCACTCTCTCACTCCCCACAGTTCTCCAGTCACCTCCCCACCTCAGCTTCATGTTCTCTGGGAAGCTTGAAGCTTGCCACAACCCACCTCTGAGGGCTTCTTTTCGTTTTGCCGGGGCCAGCCCGACTTGGTGCTGCTGGGTAGTTTGGAGCATCTTGATGCTGATGTAGATGTAGCGTGACCTGTAGAGAAAGAATAGCCCATGAGAGAGACCAGCCCTGGAGGGCCAGGAACACCACCTGCCTTACAGGAAGCCCACAAGGAAAGCTCTGGGTTAAATTATCAGAGGGGGACCTCTGTCCCTGCTCTGGGCCTCAGCCTTTCCACTGTTGAATGGGGATATAAGCCCTCCACCAGTCACCTCCCATAAGGGGCTCTGTGCTAGCTTACCCTGTGACCCCAAACAAGTCCCTGCCTCTTTGGAACAAGCCTTTTGTGCTCTCTCTGGCTGGTTAGGAACATGATGCTTCTCTGGGAAGATGAGCAGGTGTCTTCGGAGTAGGGCAGGGCAGCAGGAAGCAGTGATCCTCTGAAGTGGTCAGACCCAGAGACCATGAGGCTCAATACCTGATATAGCCTCTTAATAGCTTATCTCCATGGGCAAATGATTTGGTCCCCAGGATGGCACTATTAGGACTATTAGATGGTGCCTCATGGGAGAGTCTTAGGTCACTGGGGCCAATCAATCTTAGACTGAAATCTCCAAAACTATAAGCTAAATAAACCTTTCCTTCTAGAAGTTAATTTATGTCAAGTACTTCTAATAGTGAGGTGAAGCTAACACAGGGGTCTGAGATGAACTGTCTTTCAGGGTTGACTGATTTGCCTTTGAAGTCTTAGCACAGTCCCTGGCACACAGTGATAAACATGGGACTCTAATTACTATTAGGGTCTAAGGTCCTTGCTAAACTATAGCACTGTGTCTCCTCCCCTGTGAGTCAGAAGAGCAACAAGAGGGGCCACAGAGAAACCCAATGCTTTGGTTGAACAGAAACAGCCAACCACAGTGGGCACAGGAGCTGGTGGGGAAGCATTTAAGCCCAGGCCTGGCCAACCCTGGTGCAGCTACAGGGCTCAGCTGTCCAGATGCCTGCCCTTGCAGGTGCCTGGCCCTCTCAAAGGGTTCCTCTGCCTACACCAAAGGTAGAAGCAGAGGACATGGTTCTTGGTTCTACTGAGCCAGGCCACAGTAGTGTGTTGCAGCCACAGAAGGGCAGCTGCTGTAATCTGCTACATAGGGAGATGGGCCAGCTTGAAACAAGGGTCAAGCCCAAAGGACAGTGAATGAGACCCTGCACACTGGAAAGGGACTGGAACCTGAATGACCATCCTAGAGCATCTATCCTTGGGCTCTTGGAGGATGTGGAGCTTTGGGAACTAGGAGGGGCCTCGAAGATCCCATTAATCTATTTGCTAACCACAAAGGTTTGCATGAGAAATCAGGTCTAGAGGCAAAGAGCATCAGGCCTGGCCGCCCTGCCAGTATGGCCTCTTTCTTAGCCTGGGCCTCCACCAAGGTGACAGCTGCTAGGTGGGATCTTCTTGTGAGTGTATCCCTCCAACCCGTGGTAGATGGAACTCCTTACTCCAGGGAGCAGGGCCTGGCTTCCTGGGTTATCTGAGAGGAGCAGCCCATAACCTCAGACTGGAGAACGGCTCTCCCCTGGCATGAACCTCCTTCCCTTCTCTGCTCCAAACTTCAGAGAAGGCTCCTTAAACCCCATTATCTCCTTCACAACATGACTGCCTCACCAAGACACCCAAATGACACCCATCCTGAGCATAAGCCTGCAATTCTACTGCCAAGATCCCATGAAAGTTGGGTTTTTTCATTAATTTCTTTAGCCAATATTTACTAAGCACCTACTATATGCCAGAATTAGAATCTGGGGAGTTAGAATTCGGGATACAGCACTGAGCAAGAAACAGGCCCTTTTATCTCTGGTTAGAAAATGATACTTATCTGATAATTATAATGGAGAGTGACAGGTTTTCTACTTGTGAGGTAGGGACTTCCTAAAAGGGCCCTGATTCCACAGCAAGGGCAAAGAGAGGAACTTTTTCTTCTAGCAGTCAGAAGTAGCAAATGCAAAGGCCTCAGAGGGAGTTGATCTGCTCCAACCATAGCAAAACAAATGAAGATAAGACCTGAGGTGGAGGCGGGTAGCATGGGGGGGGGCGCGGGGCGGGCCTGGAGGCCACAGTAAGGTGCAGGGACTATCTCAGGAGCAAAGGGATCTGACTTGATTTATGCTTTCATCAATATGCCCTGGATTGAGCTGAGACCACGAGGTGGACTCCTTCCACCCGGGCCTGTGGGCCTGATCATCATTCAAATTCTTCTCCTATAGGAGTTGCGAATTGGAAGGCCTTACTGTCACTAGTGTCCGAGTTGTCGCTGCTGATGGAGTATTTTCGCCTCTTCTCTTCCATCTGCAACAAAAGGAAGTCAGATCCATTATATTCATGCAAGGTTTGGAAAATCCTCAACCTTTTAGTTAACCACCCCATTCTCTACCTCCCCACACTCCCTTCTATGCAGAAGAAGGAGAATGGGGCTCAGCCCTTCCTAGTGTTCTTCTCAGCCAGCCTCAATCTGTCCCTACCCATCTGTAGAGGCCCAGCAGCTGGGACGATCAGAAGTCTGGCCAAAGAGGACAGAAGGAGAACTAAAAGGGTCAGCAGCTCCAAACTGAACAGTGACCATAACCTTGTCCAGTCCCAGCATCCACTCAATGAAACTCAGGCCCATCAGAAAACCCACGCACACCACAGAGGCCTTCTGAGTGTCCCGGGCAATCCCACAGGAGGTGAGGAGATAGAGGAGAGAAAGCAAGACTGATTCTTTCATGAACACCAGCTATCTAAGCAAGGCACAAGCCAGCACTGAGGGCACAATCCTGAGAGTGGTGGCCAGCAGGATGAGGAAACAGGATGGGGGTAGGACCCTGAGATACAGACCAACCGTGACTGGCCCTGGGTGGGACTGCCCAACTCTCCTATCCCCCACTGTCCTCCCCAGATTAAAAATACAGACTCACTTTATCTTAATAGGAATACCTAACTTCAAGATACCAAGGGCAGCTCTTGCACACAGGCCTCAGGGTTGCCCTTATCTACAATATCTTGTGCTCTTGACAATCTACTGAGCTTTAGAGTTCTTAGCTCTGTTTGCAGGCGAGGCTCAGCGTCTTGCCTGCTGGTAACTTGCTGAACTGAGATTTGAATGCAGGTCTGATCCTGGAGCCACGTGAGCTATCCATGTGCAAACCATCAATTCTGCTAATTGGAAACCTTTTCTCATCCACTTCTTCCTCTTAATCCCGCAGAGCCCTGGGTGGCTTGATAACCTGCTCAGGGTGTCACTAATGCTCTGCGGCCCAAGTCTTCACATGAAGTGCAGGATCCAGCTTCACTTTCCACCCTGCCATACTCCTGTTAGTTATAAATGGCCTCATTGCTCACAGCCAAAGACAGGGAGGGAGCCTTTGTCTTCAGGAAGCATGGCCTGTGGCCCAGCCTATCTATAAGCCAATTAGCCTCTCTACCCCTTCCTGGGGACCTATCTGTGACGGATGACCCACTGCCCTAACCCTAGTGATCCTACTAAGCCCAGGGGTGCCCCCTTCTTACTGCAGTCCTACAAAGACAGGGACCATTTACAGGGACTACCCAGATCTCTGTACCAGAATGACCCTTTTCCCTCATACATGACCTTAGCTAGGAGCTTCTCTCCACCTCTGTGGAGAGAGGTGTCCCTCAACAGAATGGCAGGAAGGCTCAAATTGCTACTTGCTGCTCAGCTCCAAAGGTGCAAAGTGCTCTCCAGAAGGCGAGGGACCCAGGGATAGCTGGTAGTGCAAGCAGCAGGGATGTAGGAGGTAGCAATGACAAGGCCGCTAAACACTTCTTGGGGCAGGAGAGGATACTCTGGTGGGCCCTCACTGAGCACTCCAAAGAGCCCTTAATTGCAAGTGAATACGATGACTGTCTTGCTTTTACAGATGAGGAAACAGAAGCACAGAGATGGGTGACTTGGTCAAGAAGACAGTGCTTGTATTTGACACAGGAGACCATGCTATTGTGACCTTCAGACTTCTTTGCCTCTATGCAGCAGAGAGCAAGCAGCCAAGCAACCACAGCTGCGACCCTCCATGTCCTCCAGGGTCTGTGTCAAGAGTGTAAAGGTGACTTTGATAGAACCCAGATGCTAGCCCACATCTTGTCCAGTCAGGCCCAGCCCTGCCAATGGTGGGGTAGAAGAGGGAAAGGTGCTATAAATGCATCCACCTGTATCCTCCTGCAATCCTGTGCAGGAATTCCATTTCTTTTGTTTTTAGCAAAAAGAGTAGTACCTCCAAACCAGGGGCTCCTACAGCATTAAAAAAAGCCGAAGCTGTGGGGGTTCAAGGTATTGCTTAATGGTACAGCCTATGCTTAGCATGTGTTAAGACCCTGGGCTCCATTCCTAGGCCCATGATGTGGGGAGCAGGAACTGTGGATTCAGGGGTGCTGAATTCAAATCCTAGCCCTATCACTTCTCAGGCCAGGAACTTTGGCAAAGACCCATAATTTCTAGGAGGTAAACTGGATCTAGATTTTCACAAAGATCTCCTAAATTTAAAATGTTGGCAACATTTAAAATTTTTAAAACACTTTGAGAGGGCCAAACTAAACACATTCATGGGCCAGAATCAGTTAGCGAGGCAAAATGAGAGCAAAGTACAGCCCTTGGTACAGTGGGGCTGGAGCTCCATGCAGATGCTAGATATTAATACCATGGTAGCCTTAGACTAGGGTAGAGAATCCTGCCAGTGACCACCTGGGACCCCCTTGAACAGAAAGAGCAATGACACTATATATTAGCAGACCTCTCTGATTGCCCACACCTGTCTCACAATGCTATGTCCTACTGCCCAAAGACCAACAGGCAGGTAGACCCACACCCCATCTAAGCCACCTCCCCATCTAACCTGTCCTTCATAAGGACATCCGAAGAGCAACTAGGGATTATTCTCCTGGTCGGGGCTGTCCCACTGGAGGCAGTTATTAGGGAACAGATTTTGTGGTAGCTTAATTGGAATAATAACTAGGCTTCAGAGTTCCCTGTTTTGTGAGTAAAGCTTCTTTCCTTTGAACTAAGTCCATGCCAAAGGCTCCCTTCCTCAAGTGAGCCCCCGGTCACAGTGCCTACCAAAGCCTCAAATGAGTCCTGGCCCCTGTGAGCCAGCCCCACAAATCACCCTCTCCTTTATCTCAACAAAAGGGGCCGAGAGGACTCCATTTTCAAAGCTCAGATCTGAAGATGCAAAAGTAGGATGTGGAAGTGCTGAACTTCACCTTGGCCTTTGGTTTTCTCTTTCTATTGGTCCCTCCAGCCTCTCCCAAGAGCAAAGTCTGCTCTGGGAGATGACCTCAATATCACAAGGCACTTACTTTTTAGGGGCAAAACATGAAACCTAATCTATAAAGGACAGTTTAGAAAAGAAGAATCTCCTTTCCCTGCCATTCACAACTCCTACAGTATCCCCAAAAGTGACCCAGGCTGAAAGCTGTCCTTCAGGGCTGTGTGTGCCCTAGAGCACCTTCAAAGGGGCCCCGGTCTCTCTGTGCATCTTCCACCCCACAGCCAAACCCTGGCAGGAACCATGGGCTCGCCCCCAAAATACACTTTTTCCCACCTCTGTTATTACCACTCCCATCTAAACCCATCTTGAGTCTTGCCTGGACCTCTTGCTCATTCCCTAGCTTTCACCACTGTCCCCCCATAATCCAGGACTCCACACAGCAGCCAGAGTGATCTTTAAAAAGCATGAATCAGATCACAGCATGCCCCTACTGAAAATCTTTCAAAGGCTTCCTCCTGATCAAAGGACCATTTGCAAGCTCCTGACCACAAGAGCCTACACAATCTGGCTCCTGCCCACTTTGACAAGTTCACACTGACCATGATCCCCTTCCTCACCACTTTATAGCCACATGGGCCTCTTTTCATTTCCTCGAATAAGCCAAAGATTCCAGGCTTCGAGACCTGGCACAAGCTGTACCCTCTGTCTGGAATGTTTCATATGGTCTACGCATGTCTGACTCTTTACTCTCCAGGCAATTTGGGTTTAAACATCACCTGTGTCACCCTATCTAAAGAACTTGGCCATGTAGTCACTCAAGGTCTCCAGGGCAACCATCACAGTTGTGTTGGCTGAGCTACTTGTTGGCTCTCCTCCTTGTGAGTGTGTAAGGAGCATGTCTGTCTAGATCCCTGCAGGAGCCCCAGCAACCCCATCACACGGCAACCAGTTCATAATAGGGAGTGCTGAGTGTGCTCTTGTCCCCTTCGGAAGTGTCGGGACTACACAGCCCAGCTGGCCTGCCTGTGTCTTGCAGGAACAAACACCCCAGCCCAAGATTCCGTCCTATTTTCACAGCCTGCCTTCCCTGTCTTGACCTCACACATTTTCCACGAGGCTTTATTTGGTTGGGCTCCTGGCTAATGATCAATGTCAACTCAGTAATAGAGCAGCAATTTGGTGGCAGATGTTTTCTTGGCAGCCCTAGCTATTGGACTTAGTGGGGGCCTCAGGTCTGGCCTTGGAACACCACCACCCAATGCCAGCCCCCTTTAAAGACTTCTCCGCAAATAAACTCAAATAAACACCCTGGGCCTCCATTAACGCCCTTCCAGCTGACCCTGGGAACAGTGGGCCTTTCAGGTCTGCTACTGCAGTCCTCCCTGGGCAGTTAAACACCCCAATCTGGCCTCCGGCCTCTCCTCTCCAGGGGCCACCAGGCCTGCCCTGCCCGCCACCACACACAGCAGGATTTCGTCCTCCTCCTTAAAAAAGGGGGAAAGGGCTTTCAAGCAGGCAATTTACCATTCCAGACACAATCTTTCAAAGAGAAACAAAAACTCTCCCTGTCTGAGGCAGACCGCTAAGGCGTGTGTGTAATAAGATGCTAATACAATTTAATGATATTTCGGCTGGAAAACCTGTCCTCAGAGCCTCCTTGTGTCGGGAAGGCCAGACATTCAGAAAACAAGAGCTGCACACTTTTAAAACCGCTTGAAACGGGGGTCAGAGCCCCACTCTTTCCTATCTCTCATTAACTTTAATACCTTCTAGGGGACAGTAAATTGCAGTTACAAAAACGATTTTGTGCACACGAGGTAGAGAGCTGCTGCCTGCAATCCTCAACCCTGCTTCTCCAAGGCGAGGGAAGCTCAAACCTTCTAATACCATCGCTGCCCACCTGCAATTCCAAGTGTCCTAGAGAGACCCAGCTTCCCTAAAATGTGCTGCCTACACTCACCCTCCAAAGAATGAAAGGGACTTTGCTTTTAGTACTTCCTTACCCTATTCTTCACCTCAGAAAGGACAAAGCTCCATCCCTTTGCTCCAGGATCTGGTTGCCCAGTGGCATCTGCAGGATGCTTCAGATCTCTTCTTTAGAGAAGGGAGCTGGCTCTCTGGCCTAGCCTAAAGGTGAGAGAACAGGTCAAAGCTGCATTGAGGGGCTGGGGATGTGGCTCAAGTGGTAGCGCGCACGCCTGGCATGCGTGCGACCCGGGTTCGATCCTCAGCACCACATACCAGCGAGGATGTTGTGTCCGCGGATAACTGAAAACTAAATATTAAAAATTCTCTCTCTCACTCTCTCTCTCTCTCCTCTCTTACTCTCTCTTTAAAAAAAAAAAAAAAAAAAAAAAAAAAGCTGCATTGAGACCCTGCCCAGGTCATTAGCAATAACAGTAAGAATGGCTAATGCTAATCAAGTGCTTACTACATGCCTAGCTTTGCATTTTAGACTTTTTTTTCCCCAGTGTTGGGGCCTTGCACATGCTAGGCAAGCACTTTACAGTTCTGGGCTGAGTCCTCCCCACCCTCTTTTTTCTTTTTAGTACTGGAGAGTGAACCCAGGAGTGCTTTGTCACTGAGCTACATCTCCAACTCTTTTTATTTTTTTTTAATTTTGAGATAGGGTCTCACTAAATTCTAAGGGTCATACTAAATGTCCAGGCTGGTCTCCTTGTGGCTTAGCCTTGGGAGTAGTTGAGCTGATGGGATTATAGGCCTGTGCATCTTAAATCTTTTTGAACGGGATCCTCAAGTGTTTCAATCCCATTGGCAGATGAAGAAACTGAGGCCCAGAACCATTATCAAAGCAGATGATCAGACAGCCAGGGTTCAAATCTAGGCTGTGTAACTCCAGAGGGGATAATCCATCCCCAAAAGGTTAATGTGAATATATAGATCTCCAATTTGCAGAGTTTGGGTAGGGTTATTCTCTAGTACTGAGAGGAGGACAATCTAGAGCCCCAGGACCAACCTCCCTGGGGTCCTAAGTTTTTAGTTGGGATCTGCAGTTGTAAGCTTTTGAGCCACATGGGTGGGGGGGCTAAGTGGGGGGACATGGTAAGGCAGGGGTATCCTCTCCTCAATTCTGACGTATTAAAAAAACTGTCAGGTTCCTAAGCAACTTACTGCAAGGAAGTCTCTGAACCCGGACCCGGGTAATGAGCATAAAAACAACCACCTCCCTATTAACAGAAACAATGGTTATAACCAGAACACCCTGCCCACAACCTCAAAGATGTAGCAGTCAGTGTCAGAAGCCTAACTTCAAGACTCCAAAGTGCATGTGGGGCCTGAGAAGCAGCAATCCCTCCATCACCTGTCAATGAGAGCTAAGTGGATGGGATTTCCGACAGTCTCTTCCATGTATGTTACTGGCCATCTAACCAGGCAATTTAAGGAAAGGAAAAGCATGTTGGATAGAAAAACATTCTGGAAACATCTGCTTCATCCAGAGCCCAAACAACTCAGTCCTTAAACACTTCATCTCCAAAAGTGCTGGGAAGACCCTTGGTCAAACAGTTGCAAAACCAACATTCTCTGCTTGAGGTGAGGAGTTCCCTCTGAGAGGCATTTGCTGGGGAACTAAATGCTTTTCCACTCAAAACAACAGCCAGCAGCACTTGGGACAACTGAGAAGGCTCCAGATCAAACAAGCTTTCCTTTTTTTTTTCCCCCTACCATGCTAACTTTCTCAATAAATTATTCGCCCACTTCGGATCAAAGCCTGTTTTTGCAGCCTGTGACCTAAAAAGCAAATAGCATCGCTTAAACATGAAAGCCCTCCTCCCTGCCTGGGTCAGCTTTATTACTCATTCCTTCCCCCTTTACAGTTATTCTGTTGTTATTTTCCTCCCCTGCTTGGTAGATCTCCCTGCGAGTCCCAACCCGCCTGAAGAAGACAGGAGGGATAGTGCATTTGTTTGGGGCCCTAAGGTGAGAAAGGAAGTCAGGGTACCGGAGAACCCAGCACCCTGGGAACCCAGGAAACAGGGCCAGGCCCGGTTGGCAGATCTCTGCCTGGCCCTTTAGCCAAATGTCCTACTGGGAATTTTACCAGTGAAAAAGGGAGTCAGTGCCACTCTGGAAGGAGAGGCCAGGAGATCCTACTACCTCCCAAGGCCAGGGACTAGATTTGCAAACATAAAAGTTTAGGGATTATCCAGTTTATCTGGGCTCAGGGGTCTTCTTTCTTTCAATGAAGGGGCTCAGACCCTTCTAGATCCTTTGGCACTGCTCTGGATACAAACATGACCCCTCTTGATGACCCCCTACAAACTGCCTCTGGATAAAACTTTGTGCCTTGGAACCGTAAAAGACCAACCGGGGGTGCTAGATGCAGGGGTGTGGTTTAGAAATCTGCAGAGACCAAGGATGCGGGTTGCAAACTGCCTTTGGCAAAAGAAAGCTAGCGCCCCTCCCCCTCCCCAGCCCCCAGCACGAGGTTGGCGGCCAAGCCCGTAAAAAAAAAGTGCCCCGGCCGGGCGGCAGAGGCTAAGGGGATTAGAAGGGGGCTTGTGCGCGCCTCCAGCCCGCCCCTGGAGGCAGTACGCGGGACCGCAGGCTGGAGGCGCGCCGGCGTGATTCCGACCGCGGGAGCCTGGAGGAGGAGCCGGAGGTAGCTGCGGGGTGCTCCAGCCCAGGCGAAGGAAGGGCAAGAGGCGGTTCGGACCCGGGGCGGCGCCGGGAGGTGGGTGGGCTTGTCGCCCCTGGCGGGGGAGGGGTCTAGAAGACTCGGGGAAGGGCACTGGAGACCCAGAGGTGGGGGTTGGGGAGGGAGAGCGGGGCAGCGGTGTGTAGTAGGGGACAAGGTTGGTGGGGGGGCTGGGCCTCTGGAAGCTAGAGTGAAGGCTTCCTGCCTGTCTCACAGACATCCTCATCCTCCGGCGGAACAGCTCCGAATGGCCAAGCTGACCCCTTCTCATCCCTTGGCCTAGAAGGGGTGCCTCAAGACCCAGGGATGGGCGGGAAGGGACCATGGGGAGCCACAAGTCTGCACCCCGGCGGGGAGAAGGCGGGAGGGAGCCGCTCCGCAGGCGCAGGCGAGTGGGTGGGAAGGAGGGAGGGAGAGGGAGGAAGGAGGTGAGGCCGGGAAGATGCCACTGCCGGGGGCGGGGCGGGGCCGGGGATCCGGCGGAGGGACTGCAGCAGTGCTCGGTGGGGGCGGGGGCTGCAATGTCGCTCATTTGGGGGTCAGGTGTGTGCATCCCAGCCAGGGTCGGCTGCCAGTCAGCACCTTCCCCATATCACCCAGGGCCTAAGGGCGGAGGCGGAGGGCAGGGGACTGCGGAGCTGTCCCTGGAGCGGGACGCGAACCGGCAGAGTTGGGAGAAGGTAAACAAGGGCCACGCCCCCTGCCGTCGCCCCGCGGGCGCGCACCCGCCGCTCCGGCCGCCGCCGGTACATTTCCACTCTCCCAGCGCTTCTCCCCCGCCGGACTCCCGCGCAGCCCTGGGGGTGGGGGGACCTGTCCCCGACCCCAGCCCGAGCCCCAGGCGCCAAGGCTGCGCACCCTCCAAACTCACCTGTAAAGGGTGTCCCCCGACCCTCCAAAAAAAAACTGTCTAATTTGTGCAGAGCCTCTGAGCCCAGGAGCCGAGCATGCTGCCCCCGCGTGCAGCGCCCGCGTGCACCCAGCCCGGAGAGGGGGCGCCGGGCGGAGGCGGTGGCCCCCGGAAGGTGTCTGGGACCGGACCGGCTGCACGTGAGCCCAGCGCCGGGTCATGTGCACCAGCTCAGCCCGGTTCGGCGGCTGGACGTGCTGCGTATCAACAAAATGAAACTCAGGACGACAGGAGGGCAGATAGCTCCAGGTTCTCCGAATCTCCAACCCCGGACGCTCGGCCTCCCCCCGCACCCCTCTCCCGCCGCAGCCCCTCCAACCGGCCGGAGCCCGCGGGGCAAGTTGCAACCTCCGCGCGCCCCCGCCCTCCCGCGCCCCCTCGCCGGCCCAGGGGCGCTTTGCCGCAGTCATTAATAAAGAAGGTCGCCAGGCTCACCCTTCCAAAAGTTGTTGTTGCATGCGCCCCTCTCAGCCTCCCCGCACCGTACTCTTTAAACGACTGACCAACATGCGCAATCTCTCTCCCCAGTGCTGTGCATCCCCCCCACCCCCCGCGCTGGCTTCCTAGAACAGGCAGCCAGCAAGAGAGAGAGGGAGCGAGCGAGCAAGAGAGAGAGCGAGGAGCGCTAGCAGATCTGTTGCAAAAACACAAAATAATGCCGTGGAGATGCGCAGGGCCCAGCCACCGGGGGCTGGATCTTACCTTGCTCCGCGGTGCCCTCCCGAGGGGCGCTGCCCTCGGCTACGCGCCGCGGCGGGGGCCGGCGCGGGAAGGATGCTCCCGAAACCAGGAGCTCCTGGGGCCGGCGCGGGAGGGCGGGGGGCGCGCATCCATCCGGGGTCGTGGCGAGGGAGGCGGCCGTGCCCGCGGCGTCCCCAGCCCCGCGCTCCTGCTGGGGACGGTTAGCCCGCCAGACTCGAGCTGGTGCCGCTAGGAGTGGGAGCAAAGTAACTCCATGGACGCTACTCACCCCCCCAAAAAATAGCCTCCAACTGCGATGGCCGCGGTCGGCACCATTCACCAACCCCCTGTGTATGTTTCTGTTTCTTTTTAAACCAAGACTTCCTTGTGATCTCTTTAGAAAAAAAAAAAATGTGTTGGGGTGGGGGTGGGGTGGGGGCGGGCAGGAGGAGCGAGGGAGGGGGAGTAGCCACTTTTTTCTTATTCACTCGGATCTCCGCTCCCGACACCCCCCGTCACCGCCCCCCCCCGCCCAGTTGTTTGGCTCCCGCGGCGGTTCCAGGTAGTGTTGCGGGCCCCAGGGGGGGGAGGGTGCCCTGCCCGGCCCCCGCCTGCCTGCAGCGGGGCCCCGACTCAAGCACTCTGGGGCGCCCCCAGCCCGCCCTGTCCCCAGGGCCGGGCCCGAGCGGCGGCTGCGCCCGTGCAAGTCCCATCAGGTCTGCTCACACTTCACACACTCACACACATACCCCGCCCCTCCACTCTCTCACTCACACTTTCTGCTCACACCCCGCCTCCTTCGCGCCCCAGACCCGGGCGGCGCCCCCCGCAACCTTAAAAAAAAAAAATAGCAAGCTTATACTTAAAAAAATCTTTTGGCGCCATATTAATGACGTACTTAAAATTTGCCATTTCTCCCTGCGTCAAAAAGACGTTTCTTTGCAAATAACAGCCTGGAGGCGACACTCGCGGAGGAAACGAGGTTTGCACTGAGCACCCCGCCCCCCGGGACTCCAGCGCTGGGAGACCCTCACCCTCGGCCCCGTTTCCGAATCGCTGGTTTTAAAATGTGAATCGAATAAATCGCGTGGCGTTTTACAGCGCCAGAAGTGAGCAGAAAGTGCTGGCAGGAGCGGAGGGGAGGGGCGCGTACTAGTCTGGGGGAGGGGGCGCAGCCTTCGTCGCCTACCCACACCAAATGGAAACTAACATCCCGGGCAGGGGAAACTTGAAATTGTAGGCGACCTCACGAAAAGAGGGGCGGTCCGTAGAGAGGGTCCCTCTAGGGCTCGTCGCCCCCTCCCCCCTCTCGGGTGCCTCCAGGCGCCCGGAGCTGCCCCGTATTTCCGGAGGGTGAAGAACGCGGTGATGGGTGGTTGGGTGATTGCACGTCCTGGGTCCAGAAGGAGTTTGCCTCGGGGCAACCCCTTCCCTTTTGCTCGTCCCGCCCATTCCCCTTAAAGGGTTAACAACAGAGGGGCAACTTCCAAGGGCTGGCACTTGGCTAAGAAGCGGGGCTCCCCCCTCCCCACCCTTCGCCTCATCGCCCCTCCTCCGCCGGCTCCACTTCCCGACTTGACCTTGTGGTGCACAAACAGTGCGCTTGGATCCTCGTAGTTTCTGGAAGAAGAGCCTGCGCTCGCCAGGCGGGCGGGCTGTCGGGCGGCTAGCCGGCGGTGGCGGGGCCTTGGGTTGGTTCCCAGAGCTGCGGACCACACCCACCTAACCCGCTGCGCCCGCCGCGCTCACCTTCTCTCTAGGAAGGAGAAGGGCTTGTCTCTTGGATGGGGAGGGTTGGGGGCAACCTTCAGCCTCCTCGAAATGCCTCAGCCAGCAAAGTAGTCTGGTCTTGGCTGGAGGTTTTGGGGAGATCCGGGAGGCTAGCCCAATATTCCCATGGCATAGTTGCCAGCTTTTTCTCCACCCCACCCCACCCCCGCTCTATTGGCTGCCCCTCCAAGATGATCCAATGATTTTTGCAACTCACCTTTTGGTTTTGAAGGCATGTGGGTGAGTTGTGAATCCCTTTCCCTCTCCAAGACTGAAGGTTGTTTATTCTTCCTTTTCCCTCCACCGACTTCCATGAAAACATAAATATTCAATTTACATAAGATGACATTTATGTGACAATTAAGAAGATTCCCCATGGACTGTTGCGAACACATTTGCTTATAGGAGAAATAAATCTAATAATAAACAAACTCATAATAACAGCTCAAATCCGACAGGGCGGATTGTCTACACAACAAAGAGGGAGATGATGGGTGCTGAAATAAGCACTTTTTGCAACAAGAAAGAAATATGAGCTCAAAGGGAGTCACTGCAACATTTCTCTTCTGTGGCCTTCATTCACAAAGTATGAGGCAGCTTATCTGGCAAGAAGAGGGGACTGGGTGCCATCTCAAAGTTAGACCTGGCTCTGGCTCACAGTGGTCAGTTGGTAGGATTTTCCCTGGAAACAGGTGTTGGAGGCTAGGAGGGTTCAGTTCCTGACTTTGCAGTTGAGAAGCTGTGTGATCTGGGTCAGTGGATTCATCTCTTTGGGTCTGTTTTACCTCTTCCTATAATGAAGTGGTGGAAGATTCCTGAGGCCATGTGTGCATATATACATATATGTAAACATGCATGTATACATGCTGTGTGGGTAAAGCAGAACCAGACTCAAATGCATGGTGCATGGGAGTACTTTGACCCTTCCCCCTTTTTGTTTGTTGGTATTTAGTGCTTGAATTAAACCAAGAGCCTTGCACATGCTAAACATATGCTCTACCACTGAGCTGTCACACATACCCTCTCCTCTCTTACCTTGTGCCTACATATTTTGGGGAAGGGTGAAAGCCCTCTTCGAAAGCACTACACACCTGAAAACAGCAGGATGATGATTTCTGTCTTTCCCTCTATGAGGACGGGTACAGGAACTACCAGTGTGGGTACAAGGAGGGTCAGGAAAGGAAACTGCGATAAATGGTGGGCTTCACGGTCAAGGTCCAGATAACAGTCTCAGTCACATGTTGGAGGTCGGTGATCAATTTATAGAGGCAGTCCTAAAGGGGGCTGCTCTGGTTGGATCAAGTTGCAGGAGGTTAACATGCCTTGGAAGACAGGACACGGCCCTTCTCCTAGCCATCAGGAGCTGAACTTGAATGGGAAAATGCATTGGCAAGCAGTTATAGAGTGACCTGCTGAGGTGGAAGAGGTTGTGGATGATCATTTAAAGAGCACCTGCTCTATACTACACCCTGTGGGGGCCATTCCATTTTATCCCCACAAAAATCCCATCTTGCCTGGCGTGATGGCGCATGCATGTAATTCCAGCAGCTCTGGAGGCTGAGGCAGGAGGATCGTGAGTTCAAAGCCAGCCTCAGCAATGGCAGAGCACTAGCAACTCAATGAGACCCTGTCTCTAAATAAAATACAAAATAGGGCTGGGGATGTGGCTTAGTTTTTGAGTTCAATCTCCAGTACCAAAAAAAAAAAAAATCTTACCTCTTCAGAAAGGTTTAGTAACTTACCAACAATTACATAGCTAGTAAGTGGTAGCTGACTTATAGTGTTGCCAGAAATAAAAAGTATTCTTACTATTATTTATTTGATTGGAGTTGAGGGAGTCTGCTAGCTACCTTGGCAAGAAAGAGCTTTATGAACACTTTGCATCAGAGATAGTTCCTGACATGGGGTGAAATCCAGGCCCCCAAAGCATCCTTGGAAAACAGGACTGGAAGCTTATTCAGAATGCTAAGAAATCTGCAGCTCTGTGCCACTGTTTAAGGTTAATATTGGAAGTTAATAAAATTATAGTGATGAAGATAATTATAACTCCTTAATCATTATTAAAAGTCTCACCAATCATTCATTAACTTTTTGCAGGAAAAAAATGAGAAGACATAGGTCATACAGATTTAATCATTACTTATTTTCAACAAGTACTTATTGAGTGACTTCTGTATGCCAGACACCATACTAGAATGTGTCACCATTTGACAAGTGCCTAGTGTCTGTTTCTAGTGGAAATAGCAATAAATAAATTAAAAATCTATATGTTTGAAAATAATTAAGTGATGTAGGGAAGAATTAAGCAGAAAAGGGAAATGGAGAGAGTAAGGGTATAATTTTAAGTAGAATGGTCAGGGAAGACCTCACCAGGAATGTGATTCTTAAGCAAAAGGAGGAGTGAGTTGTGTGGGACAGTATATGTGCATAAGGGTGCATTGAGGGCATAAGAGCATTCTAAGCCCAAGCTTCTTAACCTGGATCCCACAAACCCTCCCTTCCAAAGGTCAATAGGTAGAACTCAGGGGGTCAGCACCTTTGATGAGAAAAAGAATTGCATCTTTATTTTCACTAATTAAAGCATAGCAGTTCTTCAATTATGAATGCAGATAACAAATCAGTGATATTAGCAGCACCTGTGACACTGCTGCTAGTAAAAATCACAGATATTTTCATATCACATTACAGTTGTTGAAAATACCTTAAAATATTACGTTCATCACTACCTCAACATTATGCTGCAATTTAATGAATTAATAAAGCACATATATTACTATATTATACATTTAAAAATATTTTTGAGAGTAGTATTTCAATAAAATTGGTTTTCTTTATAATTTATGGAACTTTTTTAAAAACTGAATTTAAAGATCTTAGAGGAGCTGGGGCTGGGGCTCAGCAGTAGCACACTTGCCTAGCATGTGTGGGGCACTGGGTTCGATTTTCAGCACCACGTGGAAATAAAAAAAAACTAAAGGTCTATCAACATCTAAAAAATAAAAAGATCTTATACTCAGAAAGAGTCCACCATACAAAAAAGGTCAAGAACCCCTGTCCTTCCCTACACAAAATGGCAGGTGCAAGGGCTCGAAGCAGAAGCGTGTTTATAATGTCAAAGGAAGAGGTCACCCAGGACACTGTAAGGAACTTGGATTTGACTGGAGTGATATGAAGGGGTTGTCATTGGTATCATGAATGACATGATCTGACACTGGATTTTACAGGTCACTCAGCTTTCGTACAGAGAGCAGACCAAAGGGGGGAAGGCTGAAGCCGAAGGATATATATATAGGAAGACATGTTGTTGATTGACCCACCAAGTGAGGGAAGATGTTACCTTGGACCAGAGTGGCAGCGGTGGAAATGGTGAGAAGTAGCCAAATTCTGTGTATATTTTGGAGAATTTGCTTATGGAATGTGAGAGAAAGACACTAAGGATGACTACAAGAGTTTGACCTTAAGACCATGGAAGGATGGATTGCCATTGGCTAAGGCAGGGGAAACTGGAAGGAATAGGTTTTTGAGGAGGATAAGGAGCTCATTGTTAGACATATTGAGCTTGAGATGCCTGTTTGACATCAAGTGCAGCCATCCCACAGGCAGCTCAACATGGCAGCCTTAGTTTGGGGCAAGGTCTTGGCTGAAGATATTATTTAAGAATTATCAGCAGATGGATGGTATTTAAAGCTACAGGAGATGATCCAAGTGTAGAAAGAGAAGGGACTCAAAGATGGCTGGAAGACAAAGAGGAATCAGCAAAGATGTCATCAAAAAAGAAGCATCTAGGGACTGGGGTTGTGGCTCAGCAGTAGAGCACCCGCCTAGCACATGTGAGGCGCTGGGTTCGATCCTCAGCACTACTTGGGAATATATAAAAAATAAAGGTATTGTGTCCACCTGCAACTAAAAATAAATAAATAAAAAGCATCCAAAGAGATAGAATGCCCTGGAAGCCAAGGGAAGCAAGAGTTACAGGAGGAAAGAAAGCCCTACGTCCAAATCTGCAGAGAATCGATCATTCGGTTCAGAAACATGGAGGTCAATGGTAGCCTTGATAAGAGCCATGTCAGTGGAGTGGTTCAAGCAAAACCTTGATTGGACTGGGTTCAAGAAAGAGTGGCAACATTTATAGTTGTTATCATGTGTTCCTGTATGCTACTAAAAATATGATAGCCAGGGCTGGAGTTGTAGCTCAGTGGTGGAGCACACTTGCCTACCACATATGAGGCACTGGATTCAATCCTCAGTACTGCATAAAAATAAATAAATAAAATAGAGGGATTTATTATGTCTATCTATAACATATATATATATATATATATATATACATATTAAAGAAATAAGACACCCTTTGTATGTTTGTGAATATGTATAGAACCGTATAACCACGTAGCTGTAGAAATTCAACTTAGACAACTTTTAGTGAGGATCTTTCTGTTCCTTAAGCATGGTAAGGGATGTTACGAATCCTGAGAGAAATAAAGCACACTTGACTGCCTTCCAAGTCTATAAAATTTTGTTGACAAACGAAATGTACACAAAACCATATATCTGGCTAAATACACATATCAGCCTGACTATTAGTTTTGCCAGTGTAACAGACAATATGATGAAAACTATGCATTCCAGAGTTAGACAGTCCTGGGTTTGCATCCTTCCTTGACCATTCAACAGCTTTATGACTTTGCATAGATCAGTTATCCTGTCTGTGCCTCATTTTTCTTCTCTGTTAACTGGGGATGAGTCATTTCCAAACTTCAGTGTGCTGGGGAATGGTGATACTCAGTAAAAATGTAGACTTCTAGACCTTATCCCCAAAGGTTCCCAGTGGGCAGGTTTCTGAGACCTGTCCCAGGCATCTGCATTTTTAACAAGCAGCTAGTCATTCTTGATGCCCTTACCCAGGAACCACAGTTTGTGAAACACACACAACATGACCACATGATTTCAAGTACTGACCTGGTACTCAGTAATTGCTTATAAGACAATAGCTGTTCTTCCAGGAGTCCTTAGTGGGAACAAACATCCTTTTTAAAATAACTTGCAATTTATATACAGAAGCAGAAGGTCCAGCATACCTTAAGAACTTTAATGGAAAAAATAGCATAAGAACTTTAATTGAAAAAAAGCATAAGATTTTGGTATACACAAACACACACACACACACAATGGAATACTACTCAGCATTAAAAGAGAATAAAATTATGGCATTTGCAGGTAAATGGATGGAGTTGGAGACTATTATGCTAAGCAAAGTAAGCCAATCCCCAAAAAACCAAAGGCCGAATATTTTCTTTGATAAGTGGATGCTGATCCATAATGGGGGGGTGATGGGGAAAATGGAGGAACTTTGATTGGGCAGAGGGGAGGGAGGGAAGGGAAAGGGGATGGGGGCAGGAAAGATGGCAGAATGAGATGGGCACTATTACCCTAGGTACATGTGTGACTGCACATATGGTGTGATCATGTACAGAGAAATGAAAAGTTGTGCTGCAGTTGTGTACAATGAATCAAAATGCATTCTGCTGTCATATGTGCCTAATTAAAATAAATCAATAAAATTTAAAAATCACATCACTGGGGCTGAGGATGTGGCTCAAGCGGTAGCACACTTGCCTGGCATGCGCGGGGTGCTGGGTTTGATCCTCAGCACCACATAAAAATAAAGATGTTGTGTCTACCGAAAACTAAAAAAATAAATATTAAAAAAATTTTCTCTCTTTAAAAAATAAAAATAAAAAAATAAAAATCACATCACCTTATTCTAGTGTCATGTGTAACTAATTAGAACAAATTTAAAATAAAAAATTAAAATTAAAAATAGCCTAAGACTTGTTCAACATTCATTTGTTGAATATTTATTGAGTGCCTGCTATGTTCCAGGCAGTGTTCAAGAACTGGAGAGAGAAAATATCTGACTCAATAATCTGTCTGAGTCATGGAGGTAGGAAGAAATCCCAGATGTAGTTATCCACACTCCCCAACAGCTTGCCTCTGTGCCAGGTGAGAAGTCCTCATTTGGGTTCCAGATCGATGTTCATTCACTTGCTGCTGGAGGCATTGCTTGTCCAATGATGACATGATGCATGCAGATCACCAGGGATCTTGTTCAAGTGCAGATTCTGATTCATGAAGTCTGGGGTGGAGCTTGAGAGTCTGCCTTTCTCAAAAGCTCCCAGATGCTGCTGATGCCGCTGATCCACAGGTCACACATGAAGTAACATGAGTTCACAGGTTAGGAAACACCTGCCCTAACCTTATGGTTTCTAGAGAATTCCTGGGAACCTGAAGGAATTGAGTCTGGGAAGACTTGCTGATTGATCAGATGCAGGCAAGTTTTGTTCACCCTTCCTTCTGGGTCCTCTGTTTCTATAGTCCACTCTTTCCCCCTCCCACCTGTAGTCAGTGCCTTTACGTGGCCTCCTCTGAAGAAGAGTGAACATTCATTCCATTGGTTGTTCAATAAATATTTCCCGAGTGCTTACTCTGTGCCAAGACCTGTACAAAACACATAATTTGGCATTGACGAGAGGACAAAACCCAGCGGCTCTTGCCTCTTGGGCTCCAGGAAGAAACTGCATGCAGCTGGGGCTTGGGAGAGAGGGACAAGCCACCCAGAGCTGTCTGTGGCTGAAGACGTTGGCCTGGCAGGATCCAGACTTGGCTCTACCTGGGATGTATGATACTGCATGCCTGGGAGAGGTGCCTCTCAGAGCACTAGCCTTCCAGTTCAGAGATGGTACTGACCAGTCCCAGGAGATGTCTGCAGAATGTGCCAGCCAGGCCACCTGTCCCTTCTTAGACTCTCAGACTTAGCCTGTTGGCCACAGATGGCAGAAGGCAATGAAGATCCCTGGGGCCTGCAAACGCCTCCTCCAAAACTGGCAGCAGCCAAGTCAGGGGCCTGCCCAACCAAGTCAAGTGTGACACACCCCACTCAGTGCTGAGGGGCCCAGCCCAATCCAAGAGCCACCAAGAACCAAAGGCACTGGCTCTAAGTCAAGTTGAGCAATGTAAACAAAACCCTTTCACCTTTCCCAGGGTTTATGAAAAATCAAAGTAAATCTAGTGCTGGGAATATATCTCAGTGGGTAGAGCACTCACCTTGCATGTGTGAGGCACTAGGTTTAACTCCTATTACTGCCAAAAAAAGACTACAAAGCAAATCTTCTCCCCATCTGACAGTCTTAAAAAGATTCTTCCCATGTATTTACTGGTGAGCTTACAGTCATACTTGGGGTACCTTGGCTTTTCAAATAGCACATATACAAACAACCTACAGAAACAAAGCATCTATATGCCAGGACAGATTTTCAGGTTCAAATTCTGCCTTTATGAGATGTAAGCCCATTTAGGAAGATAGGTCCTTAAGTATATGCAGGGTTACTAAAATAAAACAAGTTGTCTTAGGAGCCTGAGGGTTGAAATAGGTAAAAGATTTTTTTTTTAGGCAAGCTGTAGAGATGGACCTGCATGAAGATGAGTATTATTAATTCATTTTTCATTACTATAACAAAATATCTGATGCTGGGAAACTTTATAAAGAAAAGATGTTTATTTAGCTCACAGTTCTAAACTTTAAGGGCATGGCACCAGAATTATTTCCGTTCTGGTGAGCACCAAATGGTGGATGGCATCTCTTTGACAGGAGAGCACACAAGAGGAAGAGATCACATCTTAAGACAGGAAGCCAAGTGGGCATGGAGGCACACACCTGTAATCCTAGCTACTCAGGAGGCTGAGGCAGGAGGATGGAAAGTTCAAGGCCAGCTTGATCAACATAATGAGACCCTGTCTCAAAAATCAAATAAAAAGGACTGAGGATGTAGCTCAAGAGTAGAGTGCTTGCCTAGCCTGTGTGAGGTCCTGGGTTTGATTCTTAGTACTGCAAAAAATAAACTAAATGAGACAAGAAGCCAGAATGGGAGATCAGGATCAGTTTTTAATGACAATGCTCTTTCCAGAACTTTCTTCAGGGCACCAGCATTCCCTTCAGAGGACAAGACCCCCAGTGGCCTGAGGACTTTCCACTAGGCCATGCCTCTCTGTTTCTTTTTCTACTTGTTTTCTTTATTTTTTTCCCTCAGTACTAGGAATCAAGCCCAGAGCCTTGCATAGGTGAGGCAAACACTCTCCACACCCCAGTCTATGCCTCAGCTCTTTTTTTTTTTTTTTTTTGGTACAGGGGATTGAACTCATGGATACCCAATAACTGAGGGGCCACATCCCCAGCCCTGTTTTGTATTTTATTTAGAGACAGGATCTCACTGAGTTGCTTAGCACCTCACTAGATTGCTGAGGCTGGCATTGAACTTGCAATCCTCCTGCCTCAGCTTCCCAAGCTGCTGGGATTACAGGCGTGTGCCACCAGCACCCAGCAATGCCCCAGCCCTTGAAGGTTCCATCACCTCCCACATTGCCACACTAGGAATCATACCTCCAACTCATGAATCCATAGGGAACAAGACACATCCGAATGATAGCAGGTGGTGATTTAGATGAGACAGGGATGGTGAAGGATGTTCCAGAGAGAGGGATGGTATCTTCCTGGTTCACCTCAGTGCAGTTGGATACAGAGTAGGATGCCAACCCTGGAGCTTCTCCGAAGGAGGGAACTTCCCTCTGTCCAGGAAAATCTCCTAGGAGCTGCCTGAGGTGAAGGTAACCTGAAGGATGCCTGTAGGTGCCCAAAGTTGCAAGGAAGAGATGAGACTGTGCAAGTCAACTTCCAGCAACCTTCTCCCAAGAGACCCTCTAATGTGGGCACAAAGAGACCCCTGTTTAAAAATGGTATTATAGCACTCTTTAGAACAGTGAGACCCTGGAAGCAGCTGAGTGTCCATCACTAGAGGACTAATTAAATAAAGCACAATGCAAACAGGACAAGGATGCAGAGGAGGGAGTGGCAATGTGTGGACACACACAATATGTGTAAAGAGCCCCAAGGAAAGCATAAATGACAAGCAAGTTGCAAGGTACTAGGTACTATGTGGTGTCATTTGCAATAAACAATAACAACAAAACCAATCACAACAAAAACCCCTACAAAATGAAAGCCCCTCCCCCCCACTTTTGGTTCCGTGCATAAAACTCCTACTTGCTAAGCAAGCCCTCTGTTACTGAGCCACCCCTGCCCCAGCCCCGAAGTGTGCATTTTTATCTGAAGACCTGCAGAAACATACATATATGTAATTTGGTCTTGGTGCAGGGAAAGAATCTGCAAAAAGACACATCAAAATGATGCTTGTTGCTTGTATTGGAATGTAAGGGGTGAAAGAGGAGTCGATCCTGTGGTTGTTGCAGGACACCCAAGAAGCCCTCTGCTTTTGGGTGCTTCTGGTTGTCCTACAGATGCTTAAAATCTTCCAGGGACAGAAGCATTGTTGGGAGGCACCATGCTCTTGGAAAGCTGTCTTGGGGCTAGTACTAGTGCTGTTCCTTGTGTAGCCCAGGGCCTGTTGGCTCCAGGATTAGGGTCTCTCTGAGTTGTTCCAGTTGGACTAGGCTCAGACTCTAACTACATTCCAGAGCCTTCTCATGAACTTGAGCTCCAGCAAGTGCATAGAAAATCTGTACTTCCCTTTGACCTGATGGGACTTGGGTAGACTGGGCTGGGGTTGGGAACCTGTGTAGAAAGAGGAAAAAGTTTATATATATATGACAGTAGAATGTTTTGACGTTATACATACATAGAGGGTAACTTCCCATTCTTGTGGTTGTACATGATGTGGAGTTACAGTGGTCATGTATGCATATATGAACATAGGAAAGTTATGTTCGATTCATTCTACTGTCTTTCCTATTCCCATTCTCTCTCCCGTCCCTTCATTCCCCTTTGTCTAATCCAATAAATCTCTATTCCCCCTCCCCACATTGCATATTAGCATTTGCATATCAGAGAGAACATTCAGCCTTTGGTTTTTGGAGATTGGCTTATTTCATTTGGCATGATAGTCTCCAGTTCTGTCCATTATGACAAATGCCATAATTTCATTCTTCTTTATGGCCTAGAAATATTCCACTGTGTATATATACTATATTTTCTTTATCCATTCATCTGTTGGAGGTCACCTAGGTTGGTTCCATAGCTTAGCTATTATGAACTGAGCAGGAAAGAGGGTTTTGAGCAGCACGGCCTCCAGAACTCTACCTTCTTTGTCAGGAAGAGTTCCATTTCTTCCCAACACATTTAGCTTGAAAGTACCTGGCCCAGACTGCTCCTGGGGCTGCAAAGGTAGGGATAATTCATTACCTGGTGGACCCCAAGTGGTTAATGAGAACCCCTAAGTGGGTTTTGTGGGCTGGCTGTAAGGGAAAGAAAGACTGCATGAAGCCAGGGCTTGGGCTCTAGGATTTCATTGGCTTGCGTTGTGCTAAGGTTCGTATCTGTGCTGCTCTGGGCCCAACCCCTGGCTGGCTTCAGGATTCAGAGATAATGTTAAATGAGGTCCCTGCGGGAGGAAACCACAGGATTCCAGAAGGGCAGACACTGGGTTTGAACAGGGTCAAGCATGTGGCTGAGAATCAAGGTTCAGCACGGGGCCAGGGACTGTAGGACCTGCTGGCCCTGATGTGCCTCCCCCAGTCAAGCCTTCATTAATGGTGTCTTGGCCTTGATATCCTTCCACTGTGTGAAGTGCTCCAGGGAGCAAGGTGGCAGCCTTGGGATCCTCCTTCAGCCTTGAGTAAGGAAGTTGTTCCCCCCAAGGGCCTTGGAGAAAGTGACTTGTGAAGCTGGGGTGGCCCTGGGCGCTATGACTACCGGATGTCCAGGACTTGCAGCCTAGCAGATGGCGAGTCCCTCCAAATGTGCTTGCTCTCCAGCGGCGGCCCAGGGGAGATCCCTGGACAGGAGCTGGCACTCAATGCCAGTGCCACAAATATGCTTAGAAACAAGGGAATTCTTGTTGAGCAGATCCCCGTGAGGCCAGCTCCAGGCAGATAATCTGGCTGACACAGTTTCTCCAGGCAAGTTCCACAGAAAGAAGAACCCTGGCATCTGGGCTGGGCAGACCGGTTCCAGGGTGAGGTAGAGAGGATTGTGTTGGGTTATGGGAGATGGCCTGGAGAGCATCTGTAGTCCCCTACTTCTCCTGAGTTCAAGAAAAGGCCAGATGTTCCTGAGTGTCCAGTCCTCAGACCAGCCAGGCCTGGAGGGCATGTGTTCAGAGAAGCAGGCTTGTCGTACCTGTAATTCCAGCTACTTGGGAGGCTGAGACTGGAGGACTGACAGTTCAAGGCCAGCCTAGGTAACTCAGTGGGACCCTGTCTCCAAATTTAAGAAATAATAAAAAGACTGGGAGGGGCTGGGGTTGTGGCTCAGCAGTAGAGCACTCGCCTAGGGCGTGCGAGGCCCTGGGTTCAATCCTCAGCACCACATAAAAATAAATAAAAAAATAAAGATATTGACAACTACAACTAGAAAATAAATATTTAAAAAAAAAAAAAAGGCTGGGGATGTAGCTCAGTGGTAGAGTGCCCCTGGTTCAATTCCCAGTGTTACAACAATAAAAATAAAAATAAAGAGGAAGCAGGCTCTAACCTTGCCCTGGAAGACCTGGCAGCCCAGGGGGGAGGAGACATTCTTAGACTAGGAACCAGATGAAGCAGGGCATGAGCTGGCGCTGAAGTGTCTGCTCAGGCCCCTTTGTGTGAGCGGAGGGGAGAAGAAAGCCAGGAAGGAACTGCTGGTGTGGTGGCTGGAGAAAGAGAGGAGGCACATTTGTGTGTATTTGTGTGTAGCCACGTGGGCGTGTTGTGTGCCTGCGTGTGCCTGCTTGTGCCCGCACATGCCTAAGGCCACATCTCTGGAGTCCCCATCTCCTGCACTATTTGTCCAGACAACCTAAAAATAGTTTCCACTTAACTTTAGGACTTGTTATTTGATGTACAAGATGCTTGCCCAGCAGATACACTTTTCTACCCACATTTTATCTAAGATCAACATCAAGTAAAATGAGTCTGCATTATTTATGCATGCACAGTATGGCTAGCGAGCGCAAGGCAGAGGACAGCCACCTAGGTTGGTGGGAGTCCACAGAAGATGAGCCCTGTGTGGATGACAAAATTGGACAGTGTGCATGGATTGATGATGGTGGCATGACAGTGACAAAGATATAATGGAAAAGGACCCTGTATGGCTACTGGGGTGTCTGCCTCTTATTGCATCCACAGAGAACATAGCAAGCCCTCAGTGAATATTTACTGACTTTGTTTGTTGGAAAAGAAAGTCCACGTCTGTGACAAGTGAGCAGATACGACTTAGATGATTGGTAATTCATCATGGACAGAAGACAACTAAATGATAAGTTGGATTTAAAACTCAGCTTATCGAGGGCTGGGGATGTAGTTCAGTGGTACAGCTGTTGCCTAGCCTGCGTGAAGCCTGGGTTCCATCCCCAGTACCACACAGACACACACACACACACACACACACACACACACACACACACACGCTACTAGGTAGATGGCTGAAGGGTAATAATGCAGTTCTCAGACAGAAAGATCAAAGCATGGAGGAATGATTGATAAATAACCTGTTAATATTTGATAAAGGGACAGGAAGAGAGATATATATTGTGGCCTGGTGACAGGTCAATAGATACACATTCAGTTCCAAATAGGTAGGTAGGTAGGTGGGTGGGTAGATAGATAAACAGAAATGGAGAACAAGAGAGACAGATAAGAGGATGAGAGAGAGATACAATGGTAGGCAGAATATGGCCTGCCCTTGGGATGTCTGTTCCGTTCCCTGGAACCTGTGAGTATGTTACTTTACATGGCAAAAGTTACTTTGCAGATATGATTAAGCTAAGGATCTCGATGGGGAGAGTGTCTCCTGGATGATCCAGGTGGGCCCCATCAAATCTCAGGTCTTATCACTGACCTCTCTCTTTCACTCTGCTCCAGGCTCCCCTGTGTTCTTTTTAGTTCTCAATCATGTCAAGCTCATTCCTACCTCAGGGACTTAGTACTTGCTGTTTCTCCTCTCTGGTCCCTTTTATCACTCAGATCTCAGTTTCAAATGAGCGTGGCCTCCCCATAATCCAGATTTTTGTCCTGAAGCCTTGAGTACACTCTGTTCCTAGGGACTGGGTTGGGGCAACAGGATGTCCAGGCTCCTGGCTGAGCTGGCTGGCACCATCCCCAGCACAAGTCACGCCCAAGGTTGCGGGATGGAGCAGTGTGCATGAGTCATCTGGGCCACAGACACAGTCCCCTTGTTGGAGGGACCTGAGCAGTTATGTTGTGGCTGACTCCAGGGGCCAATGGCCCGATTGAAAGGAAAGGTTAGGAATTTCCCCAAGTTCTTCAGAATCACAAGGAGCCAGGAGGGATCTGGAGAGTGGAGGAGCTGGCAGTAGCCCGTATGGATGATGCTGTGGTCTCTGAGGACTGCCAAGTCCCCAGCCGAAGCTAGGTCAGGCTCACAGGGGCTCCATCACTCCTGGGCAGAGCCTTCATCCATCTCACATTTAAGGAGCACCTACTATGTGTCAGGCGTCATGCTACAGCTCAAGGAGCCTGCAGTCTAGTCTGGAGACAGGCTGGCAGCAAACCTTACAGATCTACTGCAGAAGGAAGGGCTCAGAGTTGGGGCACACAGAGGTGGGTGCATGGAACAGGTGATGGAAAGTAAGAGACTAGAGGATGAGCTCCAGGGTGTGGTCATTCCAGGCAGCAGAACCAGCCCGGGTGTGTCAGTGTCCCAGGACTGCTGTTAATAAAGTCCCACCGACAGGATGACTTAAAACTTCAGAATTTTATTCTCCAGTTCTGATGATTGAAGGTCTGAAATTGGGATACATAAGAAAATAAATTTGGAAATGCTCCCTGCAAAGGGTTGAGAGAGGATCCTTCCTGGCCTCTTCCAGATTCTGGTAGTCATAGCCCTCAACTAATTCCACATGTACCAGCCCTGCCAGGCTTCTCACCTGTGCCTGGATGTCCCCATGACAGGGTCCACAGCACCTTAAAGGCACAACCATTAGACATAAACAGCCCTGACTGTTGCACAATCCTGCTCCAGCCCAGTCACGCTGAATCCTGCCGGAGCTCTCTTCTGCCACTGGGAACCCTGTGGCCCCACCTGTGACCAGGGATGCCACGGAATGCAACCCACCTGAGGCCACGTGGGGAACCTGCAAATAAATGTGACCCAACCCTCTCCTTAACCCACCTGTCAGGTGCCAGAAACTCCAAGATTAGCAAGTCTGACAGCATCTGATAAGGACAAATGAATGCCCTTGGGGAAGGAAAGTAGCAGGGCAGAGACTTGCTTCAGGCCAGCAGTAGCCTGGTGACATCTCACTCAAATCCTACAGGAGATTTGTCCCCCAGATGCAGGAACAGCTGTTCTGGGGAGCTGTATCCAGAGGTAGCAGGCTGTGAGGTGAGGGGAGGCTGAGGCAGTCCGGCCAGTAGGCAGAGAGGTTCCCAGGCTCTGTGCTCAGCCTCTTCCTCTCTCCCTCCTGCTCCCGAGTGTCCTGCACCTCCCTGGCTGAGAACCACCCCTTCACACACTCCCAGTGGCTGGGCTGTTGGTGGCCTTTGGACTGTGGAGGCCCCACACCCAGGCTGGCATGCCCCAGTAGACAGGCGGGCACAGTCCTGCAGGGTCCTCAACCAGCCAGTCCTGTTCTGCCCTCTCTCCTAGGGGAGGAGCTGGGGGCTGGGCCAGCTGAAGTCAGGGGGCAGGGAAGAGGGCAGGGCCCAGACCTGTCCGCAGGCCCGGTTCCTCCACTTGTCCTCCTGTGCCCATGAGTGTGTACTCTGGGCCGAAGCCCTGGTTGGCTCCTTCTTTCCTGCCAGAGGTCCTGGAAGGCGCACAGGGAGATGTGCTCCCCACCAGACCCCAGGGGCTCGAAAAGACTGATTTAGGAGGGCGAGCCAGCCATGTCTAATAAAGAACTATTTCGGGTTTGCAATAATCAAGTCTAGCCCAGGGCTGCCCAAAATAGCCAGATAATGGAAGCCAAATGTCTGCAAGATGATTTGGCTCCAGAGGCCTAGCAGTTCAGGGCAGTCCCGAGGGGGGGGGGGTCAGGAGGCTAGCCTTAGTCCCCGCTCCCAAATTCCAGGCCCCCCTTCTCCATCCCAAGGCATTCTCCAGGAATGCCCCTAGTAGGTCCTCAAGCTAATGAAGCCCCTGGAGCCCCATTCTTATCAATACTAGTCAGTGCCCATGAAGCAGACAGAAACAAAAGGCTTCTTAGATTAAGGGCTTCTTGGGGGGATTTTATGGTGCCCTGGAGAGGGTAGGGAATGCATCACCTTTGAATCTACTGCTCCCAGGGGAGAAGACACCTCTAGGTCTGGACTGATGTCATGCTGGGATCCAGTTCCTGGCCTGGGGCACCTAGATTGGCCTCTTTCCCTGGAATGGTCTGCCAGCTCTGTTCCTGAAGACAGCAAGCTGGGGCTTGTCCCCATGCCTAGAAGCCCACTGAAACAGACCCTGCCAGTGGCCCTATCGGCTCTGGTCCAATGGGGCTTGGTCCTCTGCTCAGGCTGGTCAAACCCTCATGAGCCCTCATTGTCTCCTAACTCACAGGGGAAGAGGGAGACCACAGAGTGTGCAGCGTGGGGCTTGTGGTCCACGGTCTGAGCCTGAGCATGGCATCGGTACTGAGTGGAGAGGGACTTATCCACGCCTATCCATGGCGCACCCTTGGAGAAGCAGGGCCAGCGCTTTTGTTCAGACAGGAAATGTTCAGTTATTCTTTGCAGCAGAATTCTGATGGGTGTCCCAATTCCTCATCAGGCCCTGAGAGGTCATCCGAGAGTCTGCTGAACATGATCCTGCTTGTATGGGGGCACAGACACCAAGTCCAGCAGATCCCAGATTTCTTACTGTTCTTAGTTGTCTTGTGCAACTACATCCTACACTTGAATTCTCTAGGAAACTCATCCTCTTCCTGAAACCTGTGAGCTTTCTGAGTCCCTACCTCTCAAAGATGCAACCTAACATAGGGATTGATTCGAACTGCACTACTGGGTAGCTGTGCGCCCTTGGACAACATACTTAACCTCTCTGGGACTCCTCTTAATTATAATATAGAAATAATGATAATCCATTTATTTGTCTGCTTGCTTGCTTGCTTATTTATTTATTTGTTGGTCCTGGGATTGAACCCAGGGTCACTCTACCACTGAGCCACTCAGTGAGACCCTGTCTCAAAATAAAATACAAAATAGGGCTGGGGATGTGGCTCAGTGGGCGAGTGCCCCTGAGTTCAATCCCTGGTACCACCCCCTCAAAAAAAGATCAAGTAAGTCCACCCAGGGGCTAGGCACCTAGGAAGTGATTAATAAACACAGGAGGCATGATTATTATTGATATCTGTGGGTAACCCTCTTTTATCTGGTCCTTTTCTGTCCCTCTTCTGCATTCCCCTAAATCTAGCCTTCTCAGTCTGCACTTGGATAGTTGGTCAGATCCTGTTCCCAGGCAAGCAGGAGATGGAGTGTGCATCTGAGCACCCCCTGTGCCTGCTAAAGCTGAGTCCTCCAGAACCCACAGCACTCTCACTTTTGTCACCACTTATGCTCTTAATTCTAGGGGATTTCAAGAATCAGCATCTCTCAAAGCCAGGAAACAGAGAGGCAAGAGAGTCGCCGAAAGCTGGGTGGAAGTCCAGCTCAACCTGCCATCCTCCCACCTCACTCAACAGCTCTCATTTCTTAAGTAGCCTTACTCTGGAGCTTTCCTGTTCACAGAGAGGGAGCAACAAAGTGAGCAGCCAGCCCTGTGGGCCTGGAGCCCTGAGCTCCCCAGGCAGACCCACAGGCTGCCTGAGTCGTTACTGGCGTTGATGATTCAACTTCCTGCCTTTTGAGAGCGCCCAGACCACAGATTTTTTTTTTTTTTTTCTTAGAGGATTGGAGGATGGGCCACCTCCCTGTGGAGGGCTGGCCACAGTGGCACAAGGCCCTAAGGCGACTGGCAAGGACTAAGCAGACCTTAGGGGCCACACGAAGGCCCTGGCTGGCTGCTTCCTGAATCCTGTCTCTTTCTGGGGTAACCATAACCATGGAAGGTGACCAACTACCCTGGTTTACTTGGGACTGTCCCGTTTTTAGCACCCCAAGTCCTGAATCCTAGGAAACCCTCAATCGGGCAAACCAGAAATGTTGGCCACTCTATTACCACCTGTGTGATAGGACATGACTTTCTGCCTCAGTGATTCTGGGGAGTCCCAGCCCCAGGACAGCCCATTTTAGAAGAGGGAATTGGCAAACTGTGGCCCAAAGGCCAGATCTGGCCTGTTGCCTGTTTTTGTACAGCCCATGAACTAAGAATAGATTTTACATTTTTAATGGTTGAAAACAAACCTAAAGAAGAATAATACTTCATGACATGTAAAAATTACATGGAATGCAAATTCCAGCATGCATACATAAAGGCACACGGCCATGCCCGTGCATTTACATACTGTCTCTGGCTGCTTCCAGGCTCCAGGGCAGAGCTGGGTGCCTGTGACACAGACCTCAGGCACCTATTGACTGAAAGCCAACAAGGTTTACTAACTAGCCTTTTACAGAAACAGTTTGTGAACTCCTGTGCTAGAAGCAGGCAGAGGATGAGTGTGAGTGGGCAGTGATGCTCTTCTGAGGAAACTCAGAACGGGAGAAGGAGGCAGAGATCAGAGGAGTGGGCGTGACAGCACAGCACAGAGTCAAGGTTCAGCACATTACCTGTGAGGCAGGGACCAACTCCAACCTCTTCCTTCTAAGACTCAGTTTGCCTGTCTGATCAATGGGGTAAAGGGTGGTAGGGAGGCACTTCTTTTCTTTGGTCCACTGCCTTGTCTTCTAAGCTGAGATCATCCTCTTCTCCAATACTTGGTTGCACACTAGAGACTACTGTGTGACCTAGGGCAGGTCCTGCCCTCTCTGGGCCCAACCTGAGGTGTCTCCAGTCCACACAGTGGATACTTCTGTGGCATTAAGGTAGACCCAGATCCTGCCCCCAGCACTGGAAACTCCATCCCATGCAGACTTTTAATAATGACCCAGAAGTGCCTACTATGTGCAAGACACTCTTAGGCCTTTTCCTCTAGACACATGGGGTGGGGAGCTTGTCCCTGAGAGAAGGTGCCCGGGGCAGGGCACATTACTCGGCCCCCCTCCCCCACTTAGGTGAACATCACTGGAAGCTGGCCAAATGCTCAGCCTTGCCCTGAGTTGTGCTGAGCCAGCAGGGACTTGGCAATCTGGGAGGCTTCAAGCGATGGAGAACTGTCAATGCCAGCTCTGAAGTGGGCTCAGCGCCTCTGCCCACCCCTGCCCTAGTCCTACAATAAAATACACCACTCTCCTTTGTCTTCCAGAGGGCTTAGGAAGGGGTTTATCTGAGCAGCACAATTCTTGGAAGGCCTGTGGGGAACTGACCTCAACTTGGCCTTGACAGTGGTCTGAATGTTCTGCTCAGGCAAGGACGGGGCCAGCCTTCTGCAGGCCTCCTTTCTGCCCTCTGACATCCTCAACTCCCTCCTGGGAACAGTCACTCACTAGGCCACCTCCCTCTTTTCCTGTGTCTCCACAGCTCTGGTTGCTGGCATTAGATGTGAGAACTTTGGAGAACCCAAGTAACTAAGGAACAGCAGAACTCACCACTGAAAGAGGTGGCCCATTTCCTGGCTCTCCCTGGAGTTCCTGCATGGGGTAGGTTAGGTCAGAGGGATAACTTGTTTTTCTTTTCTTTTTTTCCATACTGGGTATTGAACCCAGGGCCTTGTGCATGTTAGGCAAGCACTCTACCAGTGAGCTACATCCCTAGCTCTGTGCTGGAGGTTGTTTTGTCTATCTATCTATCTATCTATCTATCTATCTATCTATCTATCTATCTATCTATATTTCTGGAGATTGAACCCCATACCTTGCACATAACTAGCAAGTTCTCTATCACTGAGCTATACCACCAGTCATTTTTAAAAATTTTTAATTTTGAGACAGGATCTTGCTAAATTGCCCAGCCTGGCCTTGAACTTGTGATCCTCTTGCCTCAGCCTCCTGAGTAGCTAAGATTACAGGCATGTGCTGCATGCCCAGTGCAGACTTATTTATTTATTTTGGTGGTGCTGGGGATACAACTCAGGACTTTGTGCATGCTAGGAAATGCTCTATATCTGAGTCCCCAGCCCCTATTTTTTTTAAGTAAACTTTTCACTGAAGTATCATATATATATATATATATATATATATATATATATATATACAGAAAAGTGCACAAATCCTAAATGTACATTCCTTTGATCACACTTGTGTGACCAGAAACAGAGCATCCCCAGCCCCCAAAGTCCTCTGTACCCTCTCTAAGTCACTGTCTTAGGAGTAACCAACATCATGCCTCTGACACTATAGATTAGTTTTGCCTGTTTTTTGAACCTTATGTCAATGGAATCTTATAGTATGGACTATTTTTATGCCTGGCTTCTCTTGCTGAATGAAATTCACTCATGTTGTTGAGGATAAAATACTTTGCTCGGTCTCATTGCTATATTCCATTTTATGACTATACCACAATTTATTTATTCATTCCACTGGTGATGGAAATTTGGGTTGCTTCCAGCTTTGGCTATTACAACTTGTACATGTCTTTTGGGATATGCATGTGTGCCTCTCTGCTGGGAATGCATATTTAAAAGTGGAATTGTGGAGCCATAGGACATGCCTATGTTTAGCTTTAGAGGTTATGACTGAGCAGTTTTCAAATGATTTTACCTGGGGTTAATATTTTTTTAAAAAAAACATGGTCTGAAATTTCTGGTGATATTTCTAGAATTCCCTATATTGGTGGGGAAAGGCAACATCACAACCTCATTTCTCATGCTGCAAATACTTGCTAGGCAAACTACCAAAAGTGGTTTGGAAATGCAAAACCCTGCAGCCTCTGGTGGAATCCCATCCTTACCCTGCTCAACAGCTCTGCTGAGCTCAGGCTAGTTGGAGGTGCTTGGGGCCTGCAGAGCACATGCACTACTGGACCTTCAGCCTTCTATTATCCCTCTTCAGGCATCAGTGGAGCCTCTAATATCAGAACTCAAATCAGAACATGTGTTTTGACAATTTGGACAGAATTTTTTGGAGAGGGTACTAGGGATTGAACCCAGGGGTACTCTACCCCTGAGCTATTTCCCCAGCCATTTTTTTTATGTTTTTATTTGGAAACAGGCATTTATTAAATTGCCTAGGCTGGCCTTGACCTTGAAATCCTCCTGCCTCAGCTTTTGAAATTGCTGGGATTCCGAGTGCCACAGCTCCTGGCTAACATTCATATCTTACTTGATTCTGTTTTCCCTCTTGGCTACCCAGGACCTAAGCCCTCTTCCTGTAATGGGAAGTTCCCCTCATTATGAGGCAGAGCCCACTTCCCACCACAGAAGCCTGTGGCTTTTCCCACCTCCCAGTGGCTGGGCAAGGGCACCTGATCTAGGCTCTGACAGCAAACATGGAAGCTCCAGTCTGACCACCAAAAAGCAAGGACCACAGAATTCTCTGTACTATGGGTGCAGCAGGCTGGCACTCTCAGGGTGATGGAGATGGCAGCACTGGAGGATGTGGGAGGGGTGCCCACTGCCTTGGCTGCAGAGTCCGCATGGTGGTGGCTTTGGCGATTATGGCAGCAAGGCCTTGACTAGGTTAGTTCTGTAGTGTGTGATTTGGGGCCTTGTTTCTGGCTGCCTAGCCTCTGGGAAAGCTACTCTGTCCAGAGATCTTCTGAGCTGCCTAATCATCTTATTATTTTCCTGCTTAATCCAATGTAGCCAATTTATTACTTAAGAGTCATTTTCAGGGCTGGGGATATAGGTCAGTGGTAGAGAACTTGCTTAGCATGCATGAGTCCCTGGGTTCCAGCACTGAAAGAGAGAGAGAGAGAGAGAGAGAGAGAGAGAGAGAGAGAGAGAGAGAGAGAGAGAGAGAGAGAGGTGGGGAGACAGAGAGAGAAAACAAATGAATGAATCATTTTCTTTTACTTGCAATTAGGAACCCTGACTGTGATAATTCTTGAGGCAGGACAATTGGATAATACCTCCCTTTTTTTTTCAGTTGGATAGATTGAGGCTTAGAGACCTGTCCTTGTTTATGCAATGTAATAGTTTTTGAGTTGAGACCAGAACTCAGGATGACCCACAACTGGAAGGTGGGAGCCTCAAAAGAAAGAACAATCTCAGAAGTAGAGATGCTCCACCAGGTAACAAGCTCCCTTCCTATTGGCGGCACGTCATCAGATCTGGGGGACTTCAGCAGGGAGGCCATGCAGGGCAACTCCAAGTTTCTTCCCCTTCATGGATCTTTCACCCAACCTGGATTTACTCTTGTGAAAACACAGTATGTTAAGATGAACACAGCTCCTGGTGCTGCAATCTCTAGTCCCCACAGTCTCTTTACCAACAGGCTTGTCCCTGGTCCATGACTCAACTGCTGCTAGTGCTTTGTCCCAGGGCAAAGTCATGGCATTTATTGGCCTCCGTCACTTTAATGAAAAAGCCCCTACACCAAACAAATACAAGCACAGACATTTGCAACTAATTATGGTATTGCTGATCAGTCAACTTTCATTGCAAATTGCATGTTGAAATTGATAGTGTGCAAGTCATGAATAAACTAGTTGTCTGGGAAAGTGACACGGGCACACAGGACTAGATTAATAATTCAATTTAGACACTGCCAGATAATCTGAAGATGAGGAAAAAGCAGATTAGCATTGCCCCAAGATTGCTCATGTACCCAGGTACCTCCTGCCAATGTGCCTGACTTCTGAGGGAAGCAGATCCAACATTAGGATCCTCCCACTCTGGGAGACCGCAGGGCATTCAGTATTCCAGGCTTTAATTCTTGGTTTGTCAAATTGCAGCTTTGAGTGGTTTCAGGAGAGGAAGACAGCCCAGTTGCCATCCACTGCTGCAAAGCCCACTCAGGAGGCTTCTTGGAGGATAGATAACTCCTTCTGTGTGGCAAGCAGCACTCTGGGGCTCACATCTGTGGGTCCCAGGACGCAGGGGACACAACCCACCTTGAAAAAGCAAGATGGATTCCCTCTAGAAGAGAAGCCAGAGAGGTCAGCCATACAAAGCTCCCCACTTGGCCCTTCTCCTGTAGGGTTCCAGACGGTTGCAAAGTCCAAAGGAGATGATCCCAGCAAGGCATGGAAGCCACAACATAGATGGGCAAAGTCCTTGGGGTTGTTACATCAGCAGTGTCCTCCTGGAATGTGTCATTATGCCCCAGTACCTGGGGAGAAAAGCAGGAAGGAAATATAACAAGCAAAGAATGCAAGGTCAAGGGGCAGGCACTTGTATACCTGTGAGTTGTGGAGATGCAGTCACAGTGGCCTTGGAGCTTGGCCAGGAGTGCTGCACGTGAGGCAGCCTAAGGCAGAGAGCGCCATCAACCAGCCCACCACGTTCACTGAACCACTGCCTCTGCTCCAGGGGGCACTCAGAGGAAGGGTCTCAATTTTCATACTCTGGGGATTAAACCAAGAGGCACTTGACCACTGAGTTACATCCGCAATACTTTTTTTTTCTGTGTGTGTGTGTAGTGCTGGGAATTGAACCCAGGGCCTCATGCATGCGAGGCAAGCATTCTACCAACTGAGCTCTATCCCCAGCCCCATCCTCAGTATTTTTTATTTTTTATTTTGAGACAGGATATTGCCAAGTTACCCAAGCTGGCCTCAAACTTTAGATCCTCCTGCCTTAGCCTCCTGAGAGGCTGAGATTACAGGTCTATACTGCTGCTCCTTGACTTCGTCCTCTAGATTGAGAGTCAAAACTCAAGCATCTACAGGAAAGCAGGCCAGTTGTGCACTGGGGAGAGTTGGCAAGCTGAGCTTGGTTGGAAGTGGGTGGCCATGATTCAGCTTCAGGAGATTGCCTAGAAACAATAGGAGATGGAATCCAGAAGAAGGTTCAGGCCAGGGATATAAATTTGGAAGTCATCTGCAACAGAATGGTGCTTAAAGCCAGGTCCCTGGAGGAGATTATGAAGGGAGGAGAGTAGACTAAGATGAGAACAGATCCTTGGAGGGGAGCACCCATCAGCAGAAGACAGAGGGAAGGAGCAACCTTCGAGGGAGGAAGGGTGGCTGAGAGTCTGACACCAAGGAGGGAGAGATGAACTCTTACCTGCTACAGAGGTGCAAGGAAGGCCAGGCCCAGAGATTGGCCCCTGGACTTGAGGACATCCAGAGGGAGTCCTTGGCAAAGGCAGTTTTGGGGTAGCAGTGGGGGGTGGATTCCTGATGGGAGCCGCAGGGATAAAGGAAGGGAGGAGAGGGCTTGAAGGTTAAAGAAGGGCCAATTCCTTCTAGTAATTATGCCACAAATCGGAGCGGAGACAGGGGTGAGGAGGATATAAGGTCATGAGGAAGTTTTTTCTTTAAGAGAGAAAAATCACAGCCTTTTTGTGTGCTGATGGAAATAATCCTGGAGAGAGGGAAGTTTGGGTGGTATGGGTGAGAAGGGGGTGAATGTTGGCGAGAAGCCTTTGAATAGGCAGGTGGGGACGGCATCTGGTGCCCAAAAAGGGGGCTGCCCTGACAGAGGAGGGGCGATTCAGCCGTCTTAGTGGGAGGGCAGCAGAGTGGATGGGCACAGATGCAGGTGGGCGGGGGAGCGGCTGAGCGGTGCAACTTCTGTTCTGAGGGCTTCTATTTTCTTAGCAAAATCGGAAGAGGTTGTCAGCTGAGAGTGAGGTGGAGGAGGAGGTGTGAAGCAGTCGTCTAGGAGAGAGGGTGTGAATAGACTTGGGGATGTAGTATAATGGTTAGGCAGTTTTGAGGTCTCATTGATGGAGGGGTGTGATCATTAATTTAAAGGAAGACTAGGGGCTGGGGGTGAAGGTCAGAGGTGGAGAGCATGCTTAGCATGCATGAGGCTCTGTGTCCCCATTACCAATAAATAAATAAATAAGTAAAGACGGGTCAGCCCAGACCTGGGTTTGTCTTCAGTCCTAGCCAGCCGGAGCTGCATGTGTTGAGGGGGTAGAGGGCTGAATGTAACCAGGGGCCTGGCTTTGCCAGGTGATTATACTCTAGCAGAGTATGTAATGTAGGATCATGGACTCCAAGCTGAGTCAGGAGTGAAGTGGGGCGCTAGACCAGCGAAGGTGAGAACATCTGCTTGGATTGGTAGGTTTCAGGAGCCGACACTAGGGTGTGCGCCTGCAATATTAGCGACTTGGGAGGCGGAGGCAGGAGAATTGCAAGTTCGAGGCCAGCCTTAGCAAGTTGGCAAGGCCCTAACTCAAAATTCAAAAGTGGGCTGGAGATGTAGCTCAGGGGTAGAGCACTTGCCTAACAGGAGCTAAGGCCCTGGGTTCAATCCCCAGTATTGCAAAAAAAAAAAAAAAAAAAAGAGGTTCCTGGAAGAATTGTGGGTTGGAGGTATTAGAGGAAGTTAACTGGAGAAGACAGCCATGTTTTCCTGAGAGCAAGATGCATGAAACTAAGATAAAGAAGGGACTGCATTGACAGATAATTTTTTTTTTTAGTTGTCAATGAACCTTTATTTTTTGTTTATTGATATGTGATGCTGAGAATCAAACCCAGTGCCTCACACATGCTAGGCAAGCACTCTGCCACTGAGCCCCAGCCCCAGTCCAGATAAAGACTATTTTGAAGTCTGGCTCCATGAGCCAGAGAGGTTGAGATACTGTGGAAGCCCAGATCTTGAAGAGGCCTGAAGGCCCAGTTCATCTACACTAATGTTGAAATGAAAAACTTCAGCAGGAGTGCCACTGGATGTCGAGACCCTGGGCAGGGAGCTAACTTCCTCAAGGAATGGGAGGAGGAATAATGGGTGTTCTTATCTGATGATGTGACATTCAACCATTGGTGTTTCTTTTTCTTTTTTTGTGGGGCTGGGAATGGAACCCAGTGCCTTACCACTGAGCAACACTCCCAGCCCCAACCACAGGGGTTTCTAAGGAGGAGGACAGACTGTCTGGAAGTGGCATTGAGAAGCTAAATGGTACTTCCCCCATCTCTAGATGCAAGGACAAGATTCCACAAGAGGGGAGACAGGAGCCTCCTGAGAGATTGGAGAGGAAGCCGAAGGCTCACAGGAGAGGCATTTTCCCACGGAAACAAGAAAGTGAAGGGGACATTCAGAAAGGAGTTGGGAACATGGGAGGTTTTATTTGAGGCAATTCAATAAGTTTTAGAGAATCCCATTGTAGAATTTCTGAAATTGGGTAAGGTGGGAGATGAGATCAGAAGAGGGATAGAGTCACATGGGGCCTAGCGTTCTGTGGAGAGGGATGTCTGAGATTTCTGGGCCTCTTTGGGGGGCTTATATGGACAGGGTTAAAGAGCTTGATGAGAACAGTCCCAATGAGCCAGGGCAGAAGGCGGTGGCCAGGCTGGGTTTGTTAGAGGGTGGAGGAAAGAGTTCTTTGCTTGTGCTGGTAGTATGAGGAAGGGAGTCTTCCCAGAGCAGGTGAAGGTTCCTGGCTCCTTCTTGACTCCCTGGTAGTATTTATTTATTTTATTTTATTTTTTAATTGATCCCAGGATGTACAGCAGGCTAAGCCCATGTTCTACCACTGAGTTATATCCACAGCACCCCGGTGGGAATATTAATTAAAACTCTTTTCAGCCGGGCATGGTGGTGCGCACAAGCAATCCCAATGGCGCAGGAGGCTGAGGCAGGAGGATTGCAAGTTCAAAGCTAGCCTCAGCAACTTAGTGAGGCCCTAAGCAACTCAGGGAGTCTCTGTCTCTAAATAAAATACACAAAAAAAAAAAAAAGGGGAGGGGGCTGGGGATGTGGCTTAGTTTTTGAGCATCCCTGGATTCAATCCCTGGTATCAAAATAAAACAAAGATTCTCTTCACAGAACTGATACTAAACCACAGACATCTCAATGAAAGAGAAGTGCCCAGAAATAGACTTACATATGGCATAATAAGTCTATAGATAACATAGATTATTATCTATAAAACAATTGGGATAAAGAAGCATGACTCCTTTTAGAGAGGGATAGAGAATTGGTTAACTAAGTGGAACAAAATAAGTCCAGGTCTTTACCTCAGACCTTGTTGGAAATGAATTCAGGTATATTAAAAAAGCTAGTGTAAAAAATGTGTCATTGGTATAGAGATAAAAGTAGACCCACACACGTATGGCCGATTGATTTTTAACAAAAGCTGCCAAGACAATTCAATGGGGAATGGACAATCTTTTCAACAAACGGTGTTGGAACAGTTGGATAGCATATGCAACATGATGAACCTTGACTCTTATTCACACCATGCACAAACATTAACTCGAAATGGATCCTGCAGCTGTAGATACCAACTAAAATGATCAAACTTCTAGGAGAAAAGAAAAAATCTTAGTGACCTTGGGTTTGACAAAGACTTCTTAAATAGGATACAAAAAGCACAAATTATAAAAATTGATATATTGGGTTTCATCAAAATGAAAAACTACTATGAAAGACAGACTGGGAGTCAATGCAACGCCCCCTCTCTCTCCTCTTTCTCTGTCTCTTTTGTGGTGCTGGGGATTGAACTCAGCACCTCAGCCTGCCCTGTGTGCTCTGCCCCTGAACTATACCCCCAGTCCCCCACTTTCCTAATTACCACAGCTTTATAGTTATCCAGGAGAACGACTGTTTTAACCTCAGTCTTTCTCTGCAGTGACATGGCCATTCTGACCTTTTGCATGTCCATATAAATTTAGGAATAATTTTATTAGGTTCACAAAAAAATCCAAATGAGTTATTAAATATTGCATTGAATATTTCATAGGGTGTGGTGGCCTGTAATCCTAGCTACTTAAGAGGCTGAGACAAGAAGATCTCAAGTTCAAGGCTAGTATCAGCAACTTATTTAATTATAGATGAATTTTAATTGTCTATAGATTAAAAAATGATTCTGTACACAATCATAATATCTATAAATACTGGCAGTTTTGCTTCTTCCTTTCCCAAGTATTATTATTATTAGTGAGACCCTCGGCAACTTAGTGACAGCCTGTCTTAAAATTAAGGGAAAAAAAAAAAAGGATTGGGGATGTAGCTCAGTGGTAATGTACTCCTGGTTCAATCCCCCTTCCTCCTTCACCGAAATAAAATTGCATTTAGTCTATGAATGACTTCAGGAAGAAGTGATAATCTTTGTAATATTGAGTTTTCCAGCCCTCAAGCACTATATATTCCTCCATTTACTACAATTGTCTTTAATTTTTGTGAAAAATACTTAATATTTTTCTTCATAAGTTAATAAAAATATATTTCTAATAATTTGGTCTTTTAAAATATTAGAAATGCTATCCTTTTAGGATATAATTTTCTCTTTGTTAAAATTAAATACATTGATTTTTGTGTATTGATTTTTCAAAGTCTAGGAAACTTATTTAAGTATAGATTAGTTTTAATTATCTATAGATTTAAAAAATTATTCTGTACACAATCATAATATCTATAAATACTGGCAGTTTTGTTCTCCTTTCCCAATTATTATTCTCTTTGATTCTTTTTCTTTCTTTGCTGGGCTGGCCAGAACCTTCAGTATAATGTTCAAAGAAAGTGATAGCAAAAGACACAGTGGCCCCGCCTGTAATCCCAGCAATTTGGGAGGCTGAAGTAGGAGGATCAAAAGTTGGAGGTCAGCCTCAGCAATTTAGCAAGACCCTATAAAAACTAAAAAGGGCTTGCCTTAGATCAGTGGTAGAGCTCTTGCTTAGCAGGAGGGAGATCCTGGGTTCAACACCTCATACTGCTAAAAAGAAAAAAGAAAAATCGACATCTTTGCTTTGTTCCAGTATTCAAAGAGAAAACATTGAATGTTTCACCACTAAGTATGACGCCGCTTATTTTAGTTATTTTTAAAAAGACAGTCTTTATAAGATTAAGGAAATTTCTTTCCATTTCTGGTTTGGCACACACACAAAAAAATTTTTTTAAATTATTCATCCATTTAATCCAAACAATGTTGATTTTTTTTTTCCATCCTGGGATTGAACTCAAGGGTGCACTACTAGTGAACTACACCCCCAGAACTTTTTTAGTTTTTATTTTGAGACAGGGTCTTGCTAAATTGCTGAGGCTAGCTTTGAACTTGCAATTCTCTTTCCTCAGCCACCCGAGTTCCTATGATTACAGTCATGCACCACTGTGCCCAGATCAATGTTAAATTTTATTAAGTGCTTATTCTGCACTCATTGAGATTACTACATGAATTTTCTCCTTAAATATTTTGTGACAGGGCTGGGGTTGTGGCTCAGCGGTAGAGCGCTTAACTAGCACATTTGAGGCCCTGGGTTCGATCTGCAGCACCACATAAAAATAAACAAAATAACATGTTTTTTTTTTTTTTTTTTAAAGAGAGAGTGAGAGAGGATAGAGAGAGAGAGAGAGAGAGAGAGAATGTTTTTAATATTTATTTTTTAGTTCTCGGCAGACACAACATCTTTGTTGGTATGTGGTGCTGAGGATCGAACCCGGGCCGCACGCATGCCAGGCAAGCGCGCTACCGCTGGAGCCACATCCCCAGCCCAAAATAACATGTTTTAAAAAATATGTTGTGACAAATTATATCAACTGGTTTTTGGATGTTGACCATAGCTTGCATTCCTAGGATCATATAAAATTTGCGGGTCATATGTTCTTTTCCATTTATAGGTGGCTCAACTTTGTTTAGGGCTTTTGTATCTGTGTGCATACATGAGATTGGCCTTTACTTTTCCTTTATTGACCTTGTAAGATTTGGAGGTCAGGGTCATGTTTACTCCATAAAGTGAGCTGAGGAGGATAACTTCAGTTCTTCAGGGGAGAAACTTCCAGATTTCAAGAAGAGTTTGTTAATGAACAGAGTTATTTTATTTCTTGAGTATTCAACATCACTCATAGGTAATATTTAGGTTTGGAGTTTCTTTGTGGAAAGATTTTTAATTACTGTTTCAACCTCTTTAAGAGTTTTGGGTGGGGTGTGGCAGTGCACTCCTGAATCCCAGCAATTTAGGAGGCTGAGGCAGGAGGATCGAAGGTTTGAAGCCAGTCTCAGCAATTTGGTGAGACTGTAAGTAATCTAGGGAGACCTTGTCTCAAAAAAAAAAAAAAAAAAAAAAGGTTGGCAGTGTGGCTCAATACTTATATGCCCCTGGGTTCAATCCCTGGTGAGGAGGAGGAGGAGGAGGGGGAGGGGGAGGGGGAGGGGAGGGGGAGGGGGGAGGAAAGAAAAAGAATTATGGGATTTATGGGATTATTCAGATTTTCCATGTCTTCAGAGTCACTTGGTAAATCACTATTTCTAGAAAACTTTATATTTCATCTGAATCTTTTACATTTATTGGCATTAAATTGTTCATAACCTCGTTTTAGTATTTTTTAAATGTGTACAGTAGCTCTTGTAATGTCTCCTTCTTCATTCCTAATAGTTATTTATGTTTGTTTGTTTGTTTTCTTTTTTAAACTGAACAGTTTTATCACTTTAAATAGTCTTATTGGGAGCTGGAGTGTAACTCAGTGGCAGATTATGTGCTTAGCAAAGCCAAAGTCCTGCATTCAACCCCCAGAATCAAAAATATCTATTGACATTGAGTGCAGTGATGCACACCTGTAATCCCAGTGGCTCAGGGGACTGAGGCAGAAGGATTTCAAGTTCAAAACTGGCCTCAACAATTTGGCAAGGCCCTAAGCAACTCAGTGAGACACTGTCTGTAAATAAAATACAAAAAAGGACTGGGGATGTGTCTCAGTGGTTAAGTGCCCCTGAGTTCAATACATGGTACCAAAAACAACAACAAAAAACTAAAAAACCTAAAGGTCTATTGAAGCACAACAACAAATTCTCTCTATTGTATGTTTGGTTTTGTTTCATTAATTTCTTCTCTTATGTTTATTATTTCATTTTTCCACTTTCTTTGAGTATAACTTCCTGAAATGTATCCTTGGCTTATTAATTTTCTTTTTTTCTGGGCACTACTAGGGATTGAACCCACGAGTGCTTTACCAGTGAGATACCTTTGCAGTTCTTTTAAAATTTTTCACCTTTTTAAAATTGGGAGACAAGACCTCACTAAGTTGCTGAGAGTCTCGCTAAGTAAGCTGCCCAGGTGAGCCTTGATTTTGTGATTCTTCTTCTTCAGCCTTCCAAGTAGCTGGGGTTACATGTGTGGGACACCACACCCACACCTGGTGCCTTACTAATTTTCAACAATTCTTTTTAAATATGTAGACTTAATGCTATAGGTTTCCCTCTAAATTCTGCCTTAGCTATACCCACAACTTTTTATATGTAATATTTTCACTATTATTTGGTTCTTTTTTCTTAGGAGTCAGTAGGAGTTCTTCATATATTCTGGATACAAGCCACTTACTAGTTGTGTATTTTCTAAATATTTCCTCTTACTCTATCACTTTTATAATGACATTTTGATAAACAAAATTTTAATTTTTGTATAATATTATTTATGTATTATTTTCTATTTTATTTTTTGTTTTGTGGTGCTGGGATAGAACTCAGGGTCTTAGACATTCTAGGAAAGGACTGTACCACCGAGCTGTACTCCCAATCCTGTGCATTATTATTGTTTTTGCATGTGTTTTGTTCTTCTCTTTCTCCTTCTTTTTCTCTTCTCCTGTCTCCTTCCCCTTTCCCTTTGCAGTACTGGAGACCAAACTCATGTCTTCATGCATGCTAGCTACACACATGGCCCTCTTATAATAACTTCTAAAAGCTTCATATTTTGCCCAGCAAATTTTAAAAAATATAATAATTCATAATGTTAGCTGAAACTGTGGGGAAAAATTGGCAGTATACTTGGAAAAACCTTTACAAATGCTAACCTTTCTGCTTTGATCTAATCACTCACTTCTAGGAATCAATCCTAAGGAGATGTCTTTTAGGAAGTAATAATTCACTCCTTTGAAAAAATCATAAAGACACTCATTAAAGCATAATACATAATAAAAAAAATTATTGGGGGCAGAGTGGCACACCCCTATAATCCCACTTACTCAAGAGGCTGAAGCAGGAGGTTGAAGGTTTGAGGACATCCTGGAAAAATTAGCAGGACCTTGTCTCAAAATAAAAAATAAAAAAAAGTGCCAGGCATAGTAATCCCAGTGATTCTGGAGGCTGAGGCAGGAAGATCACAAATTTGAGGATAGCCTTAGCAACTTAGTGATCTTGTCTCCAAAATAAAACATAGAAAGAACTGGAGATATAGCATAGTGGTAAAATGTCCCTGGGTTCAGAACTAATACATAAATACCTAGATAGATAAGTACAGGAAGAAAGAAGGAAGGAAGGAAGGAAGGAAGGAAGGAAGGAAGGAAGGAAGGAAGGAAGGAAGCAGGCAGACAAACAGGGGACATAGTTCTGTGGTAGAGTGCCCCTGAATTCAATCTCCAATAACAAAAACCTCAGAGGGGCTGGGGATATAGCTCAGTTGGTAGAGTACTTGCCTCACAAGGCCCTGGGTTCAATCCCCAGCACCTCCCCCCCCACCAAAAAAGAATATTGTTTTAGATGAATTAAGTATACAATAAAATAAAGCATATCTCTAATGAAATATTTTGTAGATATTGAAAAATCATAATGGGCTAGTTGATGATTGACGTGGTTAAGAGAGGAGGATTGCAAGTTCAAGGCCAGCCTCAGCAACATAGTGAGGCCCAAAGCAACTTAATGAGACCCTGTCTCAAAAAAGTAAAAAGGTGGGGCTGGGGCTGGGGCTCAGCGGTAGAGCACTTGCCTGGCATGTGTGAGGCACTGGGTTCGATTCTCAGCACCACATATAAATAAATAAAATAAAGGTCTATCAACAACTAAAAAATATTAAAAATAAAGATAAAAATAAAAAATAAAAAGGGCTGGGATGTGACTCAGTGGTAATGAGTCCTTAGATTTAATCCCCAAATATCAAGGAGAAAAAAAAAATGGCATTCTGAGATTTGCACATAAAACTTAACTATTATTATAATTTTTCTAAAATAGATTTTTTTTAGTTGTAGATGGACACAATACCTTTATTTTCTTTATTTATTTTTATGTGGTGCTGAGGATGGAACCCACTACCTCATACATGCTAGGCAAGTGCTCTACCACTGAACTACAACCCCAGCCCTTAACTATTATTTTACTTCACCGTAAGCAAATATACACATATTATAATTTAAAAATCTAATAAAACATTTTAAAATCACACTGCAAAAGAGCTTTAAATCTGAGTAGTGCTCTCAAATGTAGTTGTTTATTAAGATGAAATTCACACAAAATTAATTTGGTTTTCTAGTATTTTGCTGAAAAATTTTACATCTATATTGCTAAGAGGTATTGGTCTATAGTTTTCTCTTTTTTTTTTATGCTATCCTTGACTGGTTTTGATATTAGGACAATACTAACTTTTAAATATAAACTTTAAGATGAACAATTCAGTATCATTCAATACATTTACAATGTTGTGCATCCACCATCTTATCTAGTTCTAAAACACTAGCATTACTGCAAAAGAAAACCCTCCAGCAGTTGCTCTCCACCTGACCCCCCAACACACGCCCTTCTCAGTCTGCATTCTGTCTCTACAGATTTATCTCCTATACATATTTCATATAAATGGAACCATATAATAAACAATGCTTTATGTCTGGATTTTTTACTTTGTGAGTTTTTTTGGGGGGGGGGTTACTGGTGATTGAACCCAAGGGCACTTAACCACTGAGCCATATTCCCACCCCTTTTTATATTTTATTTTGAGACAGGGTCTAAGTTGCTTAGGGCCTCATTAAGTTGCTGAGGCTGGCTTTGAATTTGGGATCCTCCTGTCTCAGTTTCCCTAATTGCTGGGATCTGAGGCATGGTATGCGCCACTGTTTGTGAAATGTTTTTGAGGTTCATCCATGTTATAGAATGTATCAATACTTCATTACTTTTTAAAAATTTATCTATTTATTTATTTTTCTAGTTGCAAATGAACACAATACCTTTATTTTTATTTACTTATATTTATGTGTTGCTGAGGATGGAACCCAGGGCTTCACATATTCGGGCAAGTGCTCTTCTAGTAAGCTATAATCCCAGCCTGAATACTTCATTACTCTTTAAAATGTGATGTTAACATTGTAGGGGGACAGCATTCTAAACTTCATATGATAATGCCAATTTAGTAGTTTTAAAAGTATATAAGCACCTTTTGTGAACACCTATAATCCTAGTGACTCAGGAGATTGAGGCAGGAGGATTGAAAATTCAAGGCCAGCCTGGGAAATTTAGCAAGATCCTCTCTTAAAATAAATTAAAAATATATTTTTAAATTTGTAGAAGGATACAATATCTTTATTTTTATTTATTTATTTTTATGTGATGCTGAAGCTATAGAACCCAGTGCCTCAGGCATGTGAGGCAAGCACTCTACCACTGAGCTACAACCCCAGCCTAAAAAATTTTTTTTCAAAGGACTGTGGATGTAGCTCAGCGGTAAAGCAGCCCAGTACAAAAAAAAACAACAAAAAAGATAAACAGTAGGGAACACCTACCACTTACCAGCTCATTCTATGAAGTCAATATTTCTCTGGTAATAAAACTGGACAAGGATATTAAGAGAAAAGAAGGGCTGGGGCTGTAGCTCAGTGGTAGAGCACTTGTCCCTCACTTGTGAGGCACTGGGTTCCATCCTCAGCACCACATGAAAATAAACAAATAAAATAAAGATTTTTTTAAAAAATCCTCCTTAAAAAGAGAGAGAGAGAGAAAAGAGAACTACAAACTAATCTCTTATGAATACAGACATTAAAATCCTCAACAAAATGCTAAGATTTCAAATCCAGCAACATATAAAGAGGTTCATATACCATCACCAAGTGAAATTTGTTCCAGAAATACAAGGTTGGTTTAACCTCTATCAATTAATGTAATATAGCATATCAGTGCAATAAAGACAAAAACCACAAGATGATCTTATAGCATTTGAAAAAATTCAACATCCCTTCATGAAGAAACCAATCAACAAGGTAGAAATAGAAAGAAACTTCCTCAGCCTGATGAAGGGCATCTACAAAAAGTTGAAACTTAATGATAAGAGAACAAATGCTTTCCTCCTAAGATCAGGAACAAGACAGGAATGTCTGCTCTTATCACTTCTACTAATCATTGTAGTGGAAGTTCTGGTCAGGGCAATTAGACTAGAAAAAGAAATAAAAGCACCTAGACCAGAAAGAAAGAAGTAAAAACTATCTCTTTTCACAGAGAGCATGACCTCATATATAGCAAATCCTAAGGAATCCACAAAACAACTACTAGAACTAATAAAACAGGTTTGCAGCATATAAATCCAATATACAAAAGTGAACTGTATTTATGTACGTTAGCAATATAATCCAAAATTGAATTGAGAAAAACATTCCAAAATAATAAAATACATAGTAATAAATTTAATCAAGGAAATACAAGATTTTACACTAAAAACTACAATGCATTTCTGAAAGAATTAAAGAAAACCTAAGTAAATGGAAATTCATCCCATGTTCACGGATCAGAAGACATAATGTTGTTGAGATGGCAATATTAATTCACATACAGATTCAATCTAATTTTCATCAAATTCCAACTGGTTTATTTGCTTAAATTGACAGGCTGATCCTAAAATTCCTATGGAAATCCAAAGGACCCAGAATTGCCAAAACAATCTGGGAATAAAACTACAAAGCTACAGTAATGAATACTGTGTGTTACTAGTATAAGGATTAGACATACAGATCAATAAAATAGAACAAAGAGTCCAGAATTAAATCCTTATATTTAAAGCCACCTGATTTAAAAAAAAATTAAATATTTTTTAGTTGTAGATGGACACAATACCTTTATTTATTTATCTTTATGTGGTGTTAACGGTCAAACCCAGTTTCCCACCTGTACTAGGTGAGTGGTCTACCACTGAGCCACAACTCCAACCCCTAACGCCAACTGATTTTTGAGTGTCAAGAAAATTCAATGGGGGAAACAGCCTTCTCAATGAGTAGGGCTGAGACAACTAGACATTCGTATGCAAAAGAATGAAATTTGACCCCTACCTCCCACCATATGCAAACATTAACACTAAATGAATCAAAGACTTAAATGTAAGAGCTAAAGCTCTTAGAAGAACAGATTCATGTAAATTTTTATTACTTGGATTAGGCAATGGTTTCTTGGCTATGAAATAAAAAACACAAGCAACTAAAGGAAAAACAGATAAATTGAACACTTCATCCAAATTAAAATTTTTGTGCAGCAGAGGGCATCGTTAAGTATAAGACAGAGCTGGGGTTGTGGCTCAGTGGCAGAGCGCTTGCCTCACCTATGTGAGGTACTGGGTTCGAACCTCAGCACCACATAAAAATAAACAAACAAACAAAATAAAGGCATTTTGTCCATCTATAATTTAAAAATTAAAATTAAAAAAGAAAGTATAAGACAACCCAGGAAATTACAAATTATATATGTCACAGGACATTTATATATAAAGAACTCTTATAGGCTCTCCACTCCTCCCTGTTTGACAGGCAATCACATCTTCCCATCTGGTGCAGTGCCAGCCACATCTCTGAGACACAATGGTGAAGGTCATAGTGAATAGATTTGGTCGTATTGGGTGCCTCGTCACCAGAGCTGCTTTCAACTCTGGCAAAGTGGACATTGTTGCTATCAATGACCCCTTCATTGACCTCAACTACATGGTCTACGTGTTCCAGTATGATTCTACCCATGGTAAATTCCATGGTACAGTCAAGACTGAGAACGGGAAGCTTGCCATCAATGGAAAGTCCATCTCCATCCGCTAGGAGCGACATCCCGCCAACATCAATTTGGAGTGACGCTGGTGCTGAATATGTTGTGGAGTCCACTGGTATCTTCATTACCATGGAGAAAGCCAGGGCTCATTTGAAGGGTGGTGTCAAAAGTGTCATCATCTCTGTCCCTTCTGTTGATGCCCCCATGTTTGTGATAAGCGTGAACCATGAGAAGTATCACAACTCCCTCAAGATTGTCAGCGATGTCTCCTGTACTACCAACTGCTTAGCTCCCCTGGCCAAGGTCATGCATGACAACTTTGGCATTGTGGAAGGACTCATGACTACAGTCCATGCCATCACTGCTACTCAGAAGACTATGGATGGCCCCTCTGGGAAACTGTGGCATGATGGCCATCGGGTTGCCCAGAATATCATCCCTGCATCCGCTGGTGCTGCCAAGGCTGTGGGCAAGGTCATTCCTGAACTGAATGGGAAGCCCACTGGCAAGGCTTTCTGTGTGCCCACTCCCAACATGTCAGTTGTGGATCTGACCTGTCGCCTGGAGAAAGCTGCCACATACGATGACATTGAATATGTTGTGGAGTCCACTGGTATCTTCATTACCATGGAGAAAGCCAGGGCTCATTTGAAGGATGGTGTCAAAAGGGTCATCATCTCTGTCTCTTGTGGTGAAGCAGGCATCAGAGGGCCCCCTCAAGGGCATCCTGAGCTACACGGATGACCAGATCCTCTCCTGTGAATTTAATAGTGATACTCACTCTTCCACTTTTGATGTTGGGGCCGGCATTGCCCTCAAAGACCACTTTGTTAAGCTCGTTTCCTGGTATGACAATGAATTTGGCTACAGCAACAGGGTGGTGGACCTTATAGTCCACAGGGCCTCCAAGGAGTAAGAGCCCCTGCACCACCTGCCCCAGCAAGAACACGGGAAGAGAGAGGCGCTCAGCTGCTGGGGAGTCCCTGTCCCTAACTCAGTCCCTCAACATGCTGAGAATCTCCCCTCCTCCCAATTTCTACCCCAGGTCCCCTGAAGAAGGGGGAGGAGCTGACAGGCTGATCCTCAAATTCATATGGAAATCCAAAGGACCCAGAATTGTCACATACCCTGTGACCTACTGTCACATACCATCAATAAAGTTCACTGCAACCAGAAAAAAAAAAAAAAAAAAGAACTCTTATAACCTAATAATGAAAAGAAAAATAACTAAGGGGCAGGGGCTGTAGCTCAGTGGTAGTGTTTGCCCTGCCTGTGTGAGGCACTGGGTTCCATTCCCAGCTCCACATATGAATAAATAAAAGTCCATCGACAACTAAAAATGTATATATAAAAAAAGAAAAATAACCCAATTTAAAAATAGGCAGATGATCTGAACAGACATTTCTCCAAAAAAGATATAAAAATGGCTAATAAGCACACAAAAAGCTATTCAATGTTATTATCTGTCAGAGAAATGCAAAGAAACCAAAATCAGATACCACTTCATACTATTACAATGTTATATTCAGATATTAACAAGTGTTGGCAAGGATGTAGAGAAACTGGAACCCTCATACATTGGTGGTAGGAATATAAAATGATGCTTTGGAAAAACAACTAACAGAGGTTAACCTCATAAGGTTAAACATAGAGTTACCACATGACCCATCAATTCCACTCCAAGGGATTTCTTTTTTTTTAATATTTATTTTTTTAGTTATAGGTAGGCACAATATCTTTATTTTATTATTTTAGTTTTATGTGGTGCTAAGGTTCAAACCCAGTGCCTCATGCATGCTAGGCAAGTACTCTACCACTGAGCCACATCCCCAACCCTCCAAGGGATTTCAAGAGAAATGAAAACATAATGTCCACACACACACACATAAAAATGTGTACATAACCTCATTATTAACAATGCCCCCAACGTAGGAACAATCCAATGTCTATGAACTGATGAATGAATAAACAAAACATGGTATATGTATACAGTGGCATGTTAAATATTATCTGGCCTTAATAATAAGGAATGAAATTTTGATACAAGCTACATCATGGAAGAATCTTGAAAACATAAAATGAAAGCACACAGTGACAAGAATATATATATATATATATATATATATATATATATATATATATATGTTTTTGTTGTTGTTGTTAGTGCTGGAGATCTAATGAACTCAAGGCCTCCTGCATGTTAGGCTCTATCACTGAGCCACACACCCAGCTCTGATTCCATTTAAATGAAATATTCACAGTAGGAAAATCAAAAACGACAGAAAATAGGGCTGGGGTGGTGGCTCAGTGGTAGAGCACTTGCCCAGCACGCATGAGCCACTGGGTTCCATCCTCAGCAGCGCCACATGAAAAATAAATAAATAAATAAAGGTATTAAAAAAGAAAAAAAAAACTATAGAAAGTAGATTAGTGATTACCTAGGGTTGGAGGTGAGGCCTGAGGGGGCAAAGCTGAGGAATTGCTAATGGGTATAGTTTCTTGAGAAGGAGGGTGATGACATGATGGTTACACAACTCTGAATATACACACAAAAAATTGCACTGTACATTTTAAATAGGTGAATCATATGTGAATTACCTCAATCAAGTTGTTATTTGGAAAAACTATTAAATAGATCTGGAAGCCAAGTTTCTTGTGATTTCAGCTAAAGTCATTTGGGCAGGTAGGAAGTGGTCAGAGCAAGCAAGAAAAGAAGTCAGCCAGGTGCAGTGGCCCACGCCTGTAATCCCGGTGGCTCCGGTTGGATCATGAGTTTGAAGCCAGATTCAGCAAAGGTGGGGCACTAAGCAACTCAGTGAGACCCTGTCTCTGAATGAAATACAAAAAGGGCTGGTGATGTGACAGTGGTAGAGTGTCCCTGAGTTCAATCCCTGGTACAAAAAAAAAAAAAAAAAAAGAAAACAGAAAAATCTCAAGAGGCTCAGCTAGTCATGATAGCAGATGAGGCTTGATGGACGATAGGGCTCGGGGGTGTATATTCTGCAGGACCCTCTAAGATATCATCACAGTCCACAGACTGAGGTCCAGAACCTCAAAAAAACTGACAAAGCTGATTCTGTAGGCCTCTTGTAGCCTTCTCTTGTGTTGCTGGCTAGACCAGCCAGGCCAGTCCTCTCCTACCACTAAAATTCTTCCACCTGGAAAGGCTTACCACACCCTGCTTCCTCTTGGAGCCCTAGAGATGTCGGCTCCCACTGATCACTCCATTCTCAGCCTGCCTTCACACTACGTACAAGATGGCATCGCCATATTGTAGTTTACAGTTTCCACATTCTAAAACTTGCAGATATGGGAAGGATGTAGGCACATACACACTGCTTCTCCAGCTGGTAAGGACAAGGGGATCAGCCATGGTTCCAGCCTATATACCCTTGACCCTTTCTCCCCACCTGCTCAAGCAGGGATTCTGCAGCCCTTTACTTGATGCTCCAGAGATTTCAGATAGACCCCAGGAATGCTGCAGTTACCAAGAAGTTACCATGTCTACATTCTCTTTCCTCTGCCATTCTTCTAGTCACCCTCTGCCTTCCAGAGGAGGTACAAGTCTTACTGGTGTTGGTCACATTTGGCAAAGGGATTCCTGAGTAGCACAGCTTGGGTGCTTCTACCTAACCAAATTGGTGTTGAGAAAACCCACTTTTGGAGATCAACTTTGTTCCTGTGCTTTTAGGGGAGTTGGGTGTGCAGCATCTGGGGCTTAGCTCAGAATATGTCCTAGAGAGGAACTACACTGAATCCAGCCTCCAGCCGAGATCCCTGCCACTATCTACAAACTCTGGTATGTACTCTGCATAGACCATGAAATTCCTCAGCCGTGATCAGGAACCCTAGATTTTCTGATGCTGAACTGGGAACCCAAGTTGGAGAAGAGAAGATTGCCTGGGATCTTGGACCTGGAAACTTTTTTGTAAAGTCTGCCAAACTCATAAATTTAACATTCTTTTACGTAGATTTAACATTTTACGTCTATCATCCTCTGCCCAGGCTTGTGGCAGGCAGCTCATTGAATCTGGCTTTCTAGGAAAGCTGTGATATATATATATGTGTGTGTGTGTATATATATATACACACACACACACACATACATACACATACGCACACATACATACACACACACTTTTTAGTGGTAGGTGGACACAATACCTTTATTTTATTTTTGTGTGGTGCTGAGGCTCGATCCTCATGCCTCATGCATGCTAGACGAGCGCTCTACCACTGAGTCACAACCCCAGCCCCAGCTGTGTTTTTCTTGATGCCTACATATGCCCACTCATTCTATCGTGGCCAGAGTCATCAAGTAAGAAATACTTGTGAATCCTTGGGCCCTAGAGATTTTGGAACCGCACAGGCCCCATGAGATGAAGCTTTCTGCATATTGTCCCTCTTTTGGAGAGCAAGGATGTTCATTAATTAGCATTGAAATAAAGCCTGCTATAAGTGGTGTTTTGCTTTTTTGAAAGGTGTTTCCTGAACATTTTTGCTCATCCCATCCAATATCCTGGAGCACATCTTGGGAAGTGCTATCCCCTTCAATGAAGTCCAGAGTGTCTAGCACTCTGCCCTTGCCAAGCTCTCTCCTCCCACCCCAGGACTCCTCTCCATATCTTACCAGAGGCATAACCCACAGGTGCCTCCACCCACTGGGTGCCAATATCTCTCCATAAACACCAGGGTCCCCTCTCCCCATCTCAAACCCACAGCTACTTTTGCTGGGGTATCCTGAGATGCCTGTGCTTCCCCACTTCCTCTCCAGGGCATTCCTTGTCCTCTAAGCTGCCCTTGTGAGGCCATAAGCATGGGATATCACACTTGGCAATAAGCCAAGGGGCAGGACTGGCCCTTGAAGGACTCTCAGAACCTGAGCCCCTTTTCTCAGCTTCCCTAGTCCCCAAAAGGACTCTGCCTCAGGCAGCAGAACAACAGGGGACAAGATTGAAGGTGGGGATGGGGGTTGGGCGGCAACCCTGCACAGCCTTACCCTGAGGCCGACCTCCAGATCTTGGCATTTAATGAATGAACAACCATTGAGGTTCTTGAAAAGAAGCACCCCACCACCCCACTCCCCCACCCCGCCCCACACACCTTCCCCACACCTGGTTCCAGACACATTCCCCAGGAGGGAACTGGCCACTTCCCCAAACTCAGACACATCCTGGCTGGAGCTGTCTGTGGGCCGGGCACCCCTGGGGCAGCCCGGCAGGGCGGGGTGTCCTGGAGAGCCGCGGATGGGCCTCACACCCAGGCTGGGCCAGGACACCCAGTCCTTGGCCGAGGCCCAAATCCCGCTCTGTTTACAGAATCTGTCAGCTGGGCTCCCCATCCCCCACCCACCACTTCCCCTAGAGTCCTGGGGACTGGGAGGGGGCAGGCGGGGCCAGGGGAGCCCAGGCGACTGCCCTGCGAGTCCCAGCGGCCCCTCAGGTCGCCTTCCCCTCTTGGCTCCTGAGACCATCTGCCCTCGTTTATCCAGTCTTCTGGTTTCCTCTTCAGATCCTCGGGTGACACTCACCCTGTGGGAATGTGCTTTTCTAGAGAAATCTGCAGACACAGTGCTTACCCCCGAGGAAAACGGCGCTAGTTAGTAGTGGACAGATAGGCACGGTGCCCACAGGCCCTGAGGGGTTTATAGGCCAGGGGCTTCCTGGAATTCCTCCCTACAGACGGGAGGAGGCTCCCTGCTTCCTTGGGACCTGCAGTCCGTGGACCCTAGGGAGCATTTCCAGAACTGATGGAGGGACTTGGCGCAAGTTGGATGTCGCCTGGCGAGCAGGGCCAGGGTCGAGGATTTTTAGTAGTAACAACGTCCTGAGATAAGGTCAACGGCCGGCGGGGCCATGGTGACTCAGATCCAGCTGGCCGAAAGCAAGCCTCGCCGGCCTGGAGGAGTGGGAGGGGGCGGGGCCAGCGATGCCCCGCCCCCTGGATCCGGGAAGGGCTGCCCACCACCCCCAACTTCCCAGAGGCATCCGGATTTCCCATGGATTTCCCCACCTGCTTCAAATAGTAACAAAGGCTGGCATTTTCCAAAGGCTCACTCTGTGCCCTGTGCTCACTTGACAGGTATCTTGTCGGTAAGTTACTCCAACAAGCCTCTGAAGCAGAGAGGCATTATTACCTCCACTTAGAGACAAGGAAACTGAGGCTCAGAGAGGCTAAGTGATTCACTCAGCATCACTCAGCTACTGAGTGGTAGGGATTACAGCTTCCAAGCTTTCAGACCTCTCCTGCGCCTTCTCACTCCCCATGTCCCACTCTGCCAGGTGCCGGAAGACTCCTAGGTGATGCCTTCCCAAAGTGAGACTAGGAACCTGGACATCCCGGGCCGCGTCAGGGGACTAACTCAGTACAGATATCTATTATTTTCAAACAAGTTAACTGATATTGATTAAGCATCTGCTGAATTCCCAGCCTGGTTTCCAGTGGTGAAAAACTTCCCCAGCCTGAGTTTCCCCATGTCCTCCCATGAAGGAAATTCCCAGATGCAGGGCTGGCCTCAACCCCAGGGGATTACTGCCACTCCAGCACCCAGCCTTGCTCCCTGGGGAGATGTAGTCTCCAGAAAGCCGCTGAATTGCTGACAGATTAGCTTCCCCACACACCCTACTCCCACCAGCAGGCCCCTGCCCATGTGGGTTGAGGCCAGGACAGTGCCACAGAAAGGCAGTCTGAACCCCAAAGGGAGTCAAGGGGCAAAGAGCAGCCTGCACTAGGGGCCACCCTGTGAAGGAAGAAGCTCCTGTCATGTGGAGTGGAAGCATCTGTAGAGAAATGATTCAAAGAGAGGGTGGGGTGAGATGACCTCACAACCCTGAGCTCCTCTATCCTATAGGTCAGAGGGTGTCCAAGAGAAGGCTGGTTTCAACCACTGCTTAGATGGAAACTTTCTCAGGCTCTTCCACTTCCTTCCCCTTTGACCTCTTTCTGCTGGGCTCTGTGATCTTCCCCCTGGAGACTCAGAGAACATCGGGAAGAAGGACACTCCCACGTGTCCCTGCCTCAGTTTGTCACTCAGGCTTACTGACCAGTGGGTGGGGCGCTCTGGGAGGCTCTGATTCATGGGAAGGATGGAGGGAAGGGGGAGAAAATCTTGAATTGAGACTCTGCTCTGTGTTTGCGTTGGTCGGACCTGGGCCCGAGTGGTGGCTCCAATCTCTTTCCCAAATGTGTGAACTTGAGCAAAGCTACTTCACCTCCCAGGGTCTCTACAAAATGAGAGAATTCAAATGTCAGCCTCCTTTCTGTGGAGGATGTTGGTAGCAACAATGCTGGCCACGGTGACCAAACATGAGGGAGCCATGGTGGCTAGCAGGCAGCCCAACACTACAGTAGACATCATCCTTCATAGTTCTGTCTGGAGGAGGCAAGACTTCAAGAACAGGCAAGTTGGGGTGGAAAAAGAGGGAGAGAGAGGGGGACCTGAGCAGAAAATGCAGGAGATGCACTGTGGTCTGGGGTCAGGAGGCCTGTGTCCTGAAGATTCTAAGTGCCAGGCATGGTGGCACGTGCTGTGATCCCAGCTATGTGGGAGGCTAAGGCAGGAGAATCACATGTTCGAAGTCAGCCTGGGCAACATAGCAAGACCCTGTCTCCAGAAGAGGGTCAGGTTACTGCTTTTTAATTGTGATGATACTGAGGATTGAACTGAGGGCTTCATGCATGCTAGGCAAGTGCTGTACCACTGAGCAGCACCACCACCATCACTGTGGTACTCAGCTAAGTACTGTTTTTGTGTGCAAGGCATGGCACCAGGTGTTCTCATACATTGTCACATTTAATTCTGTTAATAAGACAGGCACTGTCACTACCCCTACTCTACAGATGCCCAAAACCAAGATTTGGAGAGGTTGAATGACTTGCCAACAGAAGAGCAGCATTCAGACCCAGACAGGCAGATTCTGGAGCCCTGTCCTGCCCAGATCCTGGTTCAGGCCCCTTGCCCATGCCCTATCCTCTTCCCCTACAGTTGTCTTGGAGGCTAGTGCTCAGTGGCCAGGCCAGTTGTGCCCAGTCCTCCAAGATCCCTGCCCTGCCTGGCACCCTCCTTGCTCCCTCCTTTCAGCTGCCTTGACCAGCCAGAGTGGCTTTGGCCAACCTAAGACAGTCTGGCATTATAGCTATGTGGACCTTGTTCAGAGAGAGCAGAGTTGACAGCTCATAGGGGGAGGGGGAGGGGTCACACAGCAAAGGAAACTGGGAGGGAAGATGGCTGCCTAAACCCCCAAACTAAGAAGTTGTCTCAGGAGCTGTTACCAGAGACCAGATTTGGTTCTTTAGTGTTGGGGAATGTTCTAGACAGTTTTTCAGGGAAGCTGTAAGACTGAAGCTGCTTTAATAATCAGGATGATACTAGAAGACCTCAAGGCCTTTCCTAAGTCCCCCATATACTCTAGTACAGTCATAATGTGGTCCTTCACATCTCCTGTTCACTGCCCCAAATTATAATCCTCCAGCTATCACAGAGCCCCTCAATTCAGGGTACTGATTCACCAGAGGGAGTCTTCCTCCCTGAGAACAGCCCCATCCCAGCCCTCTCACCTCAGCTCCTAGTCAACCCTTCATCTTTCTTTGGAAACAAATAGCTCCCAACTTCAAAGCATCATAATTCCCCCCCGAAGAGCAATCTCGAGAATGTCAAGGGGAAATTATTGAATTATCCTGGTTGGCAGAAAAACCTAATTTATAGCAAAGCATTTCTCCTGAAGTTTTAATAGATTTTTTTTTCTCCAATGGATTTTAATGCACAATTGTTTCCTGGGCCTGGAAAATTTAGTTTGAAGCACTAACATCGCTTTTCAGTTCTTGATTTATTGCCAGCTCCCTGCTCTTGAGCCCGATAGGAAATCCAGCATCTATTTTCCCTTGAATGTGGTAGGATTTTGCTCTGTGGTCAGCCTGCCTGACCATATGTAGTGGCACTGCTACCTCATTAAGGTCCAGAGACCCAGCTGAATTCTCCTTGCACTCCTTGCCCTGCTTCCAGGGTCAGTTCCCTTCCTTGAGGATTTTGCTGGAGTCAGATCCTTGAGGCCATGTCAGCGAGGATGCTGGGGTGGTAGCATGGCTAACCCTCCTCTCTGCCTACTGCCTGCCTCCCGGTCTATCACCACACCTGGCATACGGTTAGAGCTCTGTAAACAGGTGTCGGATGGAATAGAGGATGGCATGGCTGGGTGTCAGTGCTCCTGCCTGGGCCAGTGACAGCTCAGCCTCTCATTAGCAAAGGAACATTTGTGTTGAAATCTTTGCCTAGGCTCTGGTCCAGTGGCTTGGAACCATCTGGGCACAGCAGAGGGAGCAGCAGGCAAGGGTGCTTCCGGGAGGTCTCCATTTATGGGGCAGGGTCAGCTCAAGGTCTGGAGGGCGCTGTGGAATCAGATAAATGTATCTCTCCCTGAAAGATGAGAAGCCCGCTGTGCCCTCAGCTACCTTTCAAGAACATTTGCAAGGGCAGCTGCACTTGCAGAGGGGAGGGGAAGCTTTTGGAATGAATGACAGGCAGAGAAGAGAGAGATTTGGGGATGAAATAGACTTCTTTTAAGCCCCTGGAGTGGAAACAGAGGCTCAGAGAGGCTTTAGCAAAGCCTTTGCGAGTGGCCAAAGTGACGCTGAGATGCAGGTGTTCAAGTCCCTGGGGGCTCTTCTAACACTGCATGGGAGGCTGTCTCAGGACCTTGCTAGCCTGACCCCTGCACGGCTCAGTAGAGATCAGGTTCCCTGGGAAGAATGGGGGTTCCTCAGTCCCAAAGGAGCCTGCCCATTGTCCAGTGTTACAACAGCTGATGGACTCATGGGAGTTTCTTCCTGAAGGTCAATGCTGTTCTCTCAGGGTTTCTTCTATCAATCCTTCCATCTCTGACCATATCTGTCCAAATGCCTAAAGCCTCTTTCTTCCCAGAGATTGCTTTTATGATGCCAAGTGAGAGCAGCACCTGAGCAGAGAAGAGTGGTGAACAAAGCTACCTTTATACCCTTCCATGAGCTTCTTCCCTCTACGCTGGGCCCTTCCCCACCCTTCCCTAACTGCCTGATCCTCAGTGCTCAGGGAACTTGGGTTTCCTCTTACAGCACAGTACCAAGGATAAAGAAGCAAATGACTAGATCCCTGGGAAGCCTCGAGAGGGTCCCTGGGAGCAGAGGGCTGCCCCTGACTAGAGTCATTGTCTGGACAGGGAGGTGGGAGGAGCAGCCCAGGGGGATCATGGGACAAATTCCCATGGACAGGAGAGTCCTGGTGAATAACATGTTTACCACAAAGAAGAATGGCAAGTGGAATGGGCATTTTGTCCTTACTTTGTGCCCAGGACATGGGGCAGAAGGATGGAAGGGAGGGACACAGCAGAGCCAACTTTGCCCGACTCACCAGCTGGCTCATCTTGGGGTGTCTGCTGGTCATGCCAGTGGCTAAGAATGGAGATGAAGGGGACTGTGTGATTTGGGGAGCCCCTTGGAGCCATGTTGAACTCCCATGCTGGGACAGAGGTAGCTGCTGGAGAGAACACTGTGGCTGGATGTTCTAACCTACCTTTTTCTTAGTGCCCTTGCTGGTCCCCAGCAGGCCTTGCCCCCATAACCTGTCTCAATGGCCACCCTTTCTGCATATGGCCAGGCCAGTGCCCCAGTGCCTGAAGTGGCACTGGACACTCTGTGAGGCCCCTCCCCTTCATTCAGCCTTCAGGAGCAGCTTCAGGAGTCCAGCCAGAAGGGAGAGGTCTGGTGGAACCCACAGGGCTGTGGGGTAGGGGACAGAGACATTTCTGTGTGACTACAGGGGCAAAGCTAGGCCAGCGGTGAGGATGCAGGAGGACAGCATCCTCACCACTCAAGTAGCAGAAGTGCAGGACAAGATCTGGGGCGGGGGGTGGGGGTGGGATCAGCCCAGGGAGAGAGCTCCCTGTCACAAGGCTGTTCCTCTAGAAGTCTCCTCTCAAGGCTACGCAAGACACATTTCTGTTCAGGAGGGAGGGGCAGCGACTACCCCTGTGAACCCACTCTGCACCTTCAGATTTCGTGATTCACAAAAATGCCACTTCCGCTTGGACACCTGCCCAGCCTCCCTCAGTGCCAGCAGCTGGAACCCAGGGTCACCTAATTCCATTTTGCAGTGCTCTTTGCTTTATTCCCTGGATGGCACCTAACCATACTACACATGACGTTGAGCCAGGCCTGAGAAAGCTGAGCATGGTGACAGGGAGGAGGACAGAGACTTCTGTCTTTTTGAAGTAAATGGAGAAGGTAACCTGAGTAGGCTGGTCATCAGATCCTAGCTCCTGGGAACAGAGAGCTCATGAAAAGCCAACCTGGGATACTTTCCTGAGGGGTGCTGGGGAGCAGTCTTCTAGGTTAGGGGCCAATATAGCACTGACTGACACTTTCCAGAAGGGTAAGTTGGGGATTGGGGTCAGAAAGCTGCTGACAGCACCACATATATATATGGCAGGTCAATCTTGGGTAGGTCTGGGAGCTCTGTGGTTCCCAAATTAGCCAACTAGAGGGGCAGTTCCAGGAGAGAAGAGGCACTCAGCTCATGGGTCACCCCTTCGTCCCCACCTGCATTTTGTTTAGTTGAGGCCTAGCCTGGAAGCCCTCTGTTGACTCTGACAGCCCCCAGGGCCTGGGCCCCTTGCATGGGTTTCTGAAGCTTTGCCCTCTGGTGAGTAATTTCTTAGGGTTTATGTCTGGCATCAAGATCAGAGTTTTTTTTTTTTTTTTTCTTTACCTCCTACCTCTGAAAGAATCACTAGGAAGAGCCTATCTTGGGAGCCCTAGGGGATGCTTCTGATCTGGGAGCAGGCTCCAGAGGTAGGATGGTAGGGCATGTGTGGACCTGAAGTGCTTAGAGCAAGAAGCTCCTGTACCAGGTCCTCCTGCCCACACACCCTGGCACAGCCTTACTGGGTCAGAGTCTGATGGGCACCAGAGGTTGGCTAGCCCTACTGCGGTCATGCAGGAGGCATGCCTACCATGCAAACCCTTGGCCCTCAGCCCATCCCTCACTCCCATGGTCTCTCAGTAATGGGCAGAGTGGATTGGCCTAAACTCAAATGACAAAGGCCATGTGGATTGGCCTAAACTCAAATGACAGCTGGAAGACCAAGGTTAGACTCAAAGAACTTTTTGACTGCAATGGCTGTGAACATGTAACTGGAAAAGATGGGGGAAGAATATTGAATTTTAAGCAGCTAGGGGCCAGTCTTGTCCTTTCAACCTGTTCTTCCACTGGTACAATCTCAGGGAATGGAATTACCGTTAATCCATTCCCCCAAATCCCCTGTGTACCAAGTCCCTCCTGCTCCATAGCCATTTCCAGTAGCAGCCCTTGCTTGGCCTCTGTTTCTCCCAACACCTCCAGAATCTCATAGCCTGTGTTAGTCAGCTTTTCATTGCTGTGATCAAAATACCCGACAGGAACAACTTAAAGGAGGAAAGTTTATTTGGGGTTCATGGTTTCAGAGGTCTCAGTTCCCAGGCAGCCAACTCCATTGCTCTGGGCCTGAAGTCAGGTAGAACAGCATGGTGGAAGGGCATGGCAAACCATAGCATAGCTTTCCACTTCTACTACCACTCCCAGCCTAGCCACCACCATCTCTCTTCCAGAATCTGCAGCAATCTCTTCATTATGTACCTGCTCATAATCATGCCCCTTGCTATCTCTTCTTCACTCCGATGGACAGAGTAAGCTTCTCAAAATGCAAGTCAGATGGTCTCTTCCTGCTGAAAACCCTACAGAATGGCCTTGATCTGGCTTTAACCCTACCCAGCTCCTGCCATCTTGACCACTACACTCAACCACAGAGACCTCATCTCTATGCTCCTAGCTTCTATACTGTCACTTTTCCATCCACCTGGCCTCTTGACTGTCACTTGTCTTTTAAGATGGGGAAAACTGTCCAGATACATTAACTCCTTCCAAGGCTCTGAAAATCCCTGATGAATCCATCCTCCAGCACCTGTCACCTCTTATTATCATATCACTTTATTCTTAAATCTTCCCATTAGACTGACAGTCACAACCAAACATAAGTACTGGTAGTATAGCTCAGTGATAGAGCACTTGCCTAACGTGTGTAAGACCAGGGATTCTATCTGTAGCACTGCAAAAAACAAACAAACAAACAAACAACAACAATTACAAAACGTACACAGATCAAACAAGTGAAATGACTACAGCCTGTCCTCATTGTCACCATTTTTTTTGAGAGAGAATTTTAATATTTTATTTTTTAGTTATTGGCAGACACAACATCTTTGTTTGTATGTGGTGCTGAGGATCGAACCCGGGATGCACGCATGCCAGGCGAGCGCGCTACCGCTGAGCCACATCCCCAGCCCATTGTCACCATTTTTGGCATCATCTCCATCATTACTGCTAACTCCTATTTTATGTTCCTCCAACTTTTCTAGGCATTTTATTTTAAAATTTTGTCTTGGTCTGGAGATTGAATACAGGGGCACTTTACCACTGAGGCATTTTTAAAAAAAATTTAATTATAGATGGATACAATATCTATATTTTGTTTATTTATTCTTTATGTGGTGCTGAGGATCGAATCCATTGCCTCACCTGTGAGAGGCAAGCGCTCTACCCCTGAGCCACAATCTCAGCCCTTTATTTATTTATTTTTTTGAAACAGAGTGTCACTAAGATGCTTAGGACCTTGCTAAATTGCTGACACTGGCCTTGAGCCTGAAATCCTCCTGCCTCGACTTCCTGAGTCACTGGGATTACAAGTGTGCACCACTGGCATCCAGCACTACTAGGTATTTTACATGACTTAAGTTATTTAATCTTCATGGGAACCCTATCAGGTCAGATTTTCTTAAATTCTAAAATGCTCCATAAGGGGTCAGTGGGATCTGAAATGGTCATAAATGCTTTGTGATGGGGGTAGGAGTGGAGCTAGGGCTCATGGGATGAGGATAGATTAGATGATACTGGGAGAAACATTCCAGGCCAATAGGAAGAATAATCCCAGCAGTAATGATAAGAATACACTGAGCACTCACTTCATAGTCTTCATACTGCTTGAGAGCTTTCCGTTTATTGTCTCATTGGATGCTCCCAACAACCTCAAGATATCAGTAGCCCCGCCCTACAGACAAGGAGACTGAGCATCCACCGTGGGCCTCCTCCAGCTGGAGACGAAAGCATATCATCCTTAAATAAAAGGGGGACTGTAAAACATTATGTCCCTCAATGCCCCCTTTCCATTTCTAGAAATCTAGCCAAGTTAAGGGAACCATGAGAGCAAGCCTGGACCAGAATGTCCAAATATATATTATCTTGAAAGACACTGGTTTTCTCTTCTGCTTACTAGGATCTGGGGCAGGTTATCTGTAGGAAGCTACTTTCTTGCATGTGCACCAGGACAGTTGTTCCCTGGGATGCTGGTCATACAAGCAAACTAGGCAAGCTCATGCTGATGCTGTCACTGCTCCCGTAGCCTGACATAAAACCCCTCTCAGTGATGACTGGGGCAGAACTGAGGGCACTGTGGAAAGGATATGTGTCGCTCTCCCAGCGGGCCACCACCGGACAAAATGCTGTGAGGGAGAGGAGGTACACAGTGAGGGACAGAGGTGCTATTTGTTCAGCCAACTGCCACTGGACCTTCCCCATAAGCATTTCTCCATAAAGTTTTCTACCTTGTGCTCTGTCTCCAGGTACTTTATTTTCTCTCTCAGCAATCTATGCCACCATGATGGCACAACTGGGTTGTGAACCTGACATAGCAGAAGCTGACCCAATCCTAGGGAGGCTTTGGTCCCCCCCAAGAAAGGAGCCCAGGAGAAAGGAGTAGGATTGTCGGAACAGGAGAGAGTGGGCATCCCAGATGTGCTCCGAGGGGGAGCAGTATGGGCTGGAGGTTCCATCCTGGAGGAAGTGGGCAATGATCAGAGCTGGGCTTTGAAGGATGGGCAGGAGTTAGAGAAAAGGAACGAGGTCACTGGTGTAGGGATGAGGGATGGACAATCCTAGAACTGTTGGCAGGCCCCTTCCTCTGTCTCTGCTGGCTGCCCCCAGCCAACCTTACTCTCTCAGAGCCCTGAGTAAGCACACACCTCTAATCCCAATAGCTCGGGAGGCTGAGGTAGGAGGATCAAAGTTCAAAGCCACCCTCAACTACTCAAGGCCCTAAGCAACTCAGAGAGACCCCCCATCTCTAAATAAAATATACAAAGGCCTGGGGATGTGGCTCAGTGGTTAAGTGGCCTTGGCTACAATCCCCAGTACTAAAAAAAAAAAAATGCAAAAAGCAAAACAAATAAAAACTATACCCATTAAACAGTAACTCCCCAATCCTTCCTTCCTTCCATCAGTGGTAGTCACTATTCTACTTTCTGTCTGTATGAAATCGAACACTATTGGTACCTTGTGTAAGTGAGATCACAGTATTTATCCTTTTGTGTCTGGCTTACGTCACTTAGCATAATATCCTCAAGATTCATCCATGTTACACATGTGTCAGAATTTCATTCCCTTTTAATGCTGAGTAATATTCCATTGTATACATTTACTATATTTTATTTATCCATTCATCTAATGATGGATATTTGAGTGGTTTCCACCTTTTAGTTATTGATAATGTTGCTATGAACATGCATATACAAATATCTATTTCAGTTCTTGCTTTCAAATATTTTAGATACATAGCCAGAAGTGGAATTGCTGGACCAGATGATAATTCTACATTTAATTCTTTTGTAGAACCACCATGTTTTCTGTAGTGGCTGTACCATTTTACATTCCTAACAGCAATGCACAAAGGTCCTGATTTTTCTATGTCCTTGTCAATGCTGCTTTTCTTCTCTCTCTCTCTCTCTCTCTCTCTCTCTCTCTCTCTCTCTCTCTCTCTCTCTCTCCTCTAATAACTGTTCTAATGTATCTCATTGTGGTTCTGATTTGCATTTCTCTTCAGATGGGTAATATTGAATATATTTCCATGTGTTTCCTGGCCATCTGTGTATTTTCTTTGGAGAAATGTTTATTCAAGCCCTTTGCCTGTTTTTGAAATTCAAATTTTCAAAAATTGTTGTGGAGTTGTAGGAGTTCTTTATATGTTCTACTATTAATCCCTTATCAGATTTGCAAATATTTATTCTCATTCTTCATGGGCTGCCTTTTTACTCTTTGAATGGTATCCTTTGATGCACCAAAATTTTTGTTTTGGCAAAGCCAAATTTATTTATTTTTTTTCTTTTGTTGCCTGTGCTTTTGGTATCATATCTAAAAAAATTGTTGTCAAATCCAGCATCGTGGAGCTTTTTTCTTATTTTTTCTTCTAAGAGTTTTATAATTTCAGCTCTTACATTTGGGTCTTTGATCCATTTAGTGTTAACTTTTGTACATGATGTAAAAATTAAGGGTCCAATTTCATTCTGTTTGCTTGTTCATTTTCAGTGTTTCCAACACCATCTGTTGAAAAGATAGTTCTTTCTTCACTGGATGATCTTAGCACCCTTGTCAAAAATCATTTGACCAGCCAGGTGTGATAGTACACACCTGTAATCTTAGCATCTTGAGAGGTAGAGGTAGGCAGATCTCATGTTCAAAGCCAGACTTGGCAATTTAGTGATAACCTGTCTCAAATTAAAAAATGAAAAGGGCTGGGGATATAGCTCAGTGGTAGAGTGACCCCGGATTCCTAATAAAGAAAAAACGATCATTTGACCACATATGAAGATTCATTTTCGTATTCTCTAGTCTATTCCATTGTTCTGAATGTCTGTGTTCATGCCAGCACCACTTGTTTTGATTACTAGAGGTTTCCAGCACTTTCAAGATTGTTTTGGCTATTCGGAGTCCCTTGTGGTACTATATGAATTTTAGGTTGGATTTTTCTATTTCTGAAAAATGCTGTTGGGATCTTGATAGTGATTTAATAGTGATAGTATTGACTCATGTGATTTTAAAGGAAGGAATGGACTAGCTAAGATTATTCCAAGGTGACCAGGCACCAGCAGTAAAATAAGGATGCATGGTGATCTGAGCAGAAGGGGAAGGCACAGACTTGGCACATCCAGGGGTGAGGCAAGGGACCACCCTTTGTTAGAATACTGAAAGTACTGGATGTTCCCCGGCTTCCTCCATCAGAGAGCGGTGCCCACGGGTAGGAGTTTTTCCATGTGTATTTTTTAAGGCACTAAAAAGCTTCTTCCTTTTTCCTCAGGTTTTTCAGCTCTTGCTGATTTGTTGGAACATGGGTTCCCTATCCTGGCTTTTAATAGCATGGACACTGTTTTTGATGTGGCTGGGCACTCTGCCTTACCCAACCCGGGACAGGTCATACCTCCATTCGGCTGGCTGGCCCTTACAGGAAGAACATGTTTACTTCCTCAAGACTAGGAGGCACACTGGGAGGGTAGCTCAGTGGTACGGCAGTAACCTAGCATGTGCAAGGCCCTGGTTTAAATTCCCCAGCACACACACACACACACACACACACACACAAAAAAAAAAAAAAAAAAAAAGGGGAAGGGAGGGAGGGCAAGAAAGTCAGACTAGAGAGAAAAGGAAGAGGTGATTATAAAGACAATCCTCTCATCCTGGGGCCTCTCATAAGCAGAACCAGACGTCAGTGGATGTGGTAGGTCTACCTGTAGCAGTGAAAGCAAATGTGGACACAGGTAGGTAGCCTTCTTGAACAATTTATACCCTGGGGAGATGACTCACTGGGCCCTAAGCCAGACCTCTGACTTGGCCTCAGAAAAACTTCACTCAGCTTATCACTGAAGACAGACAGATGAACAGATTAGTAAAGAGCTCCTTGGGCCCCTCCAGGGGCACAATTTCCAGTTCTGAGCTGTGATACTCACCCTTCCTCCCTGCCTGGCCACAGGGACAAAGAAGGATCTTTATTCCCCTAATTTTAGGAGGCCTAGCTAGGGCTTCTGGAAACTTAACTGACAGGGAAACTGCTGTTTGTCTCCAGTTCCCTCAGTGAGGCCTGAAGTTCACATATCTGTAACTGGTGTCAGAAAATAAGATCCTTGAGTTATACTCCATGTATGTATAATATGTCAAAATACACTCTACTGTCACGTCAATCTAAAAAGAACAAATGAAAGAAAGAAAGGAAAGAAAGAAGGAAGGAAGGAAGAAAGGAAGGAAGGAAGCAAGAAAATGAGATCCTTGAGCCAAGGGGAGCCTTTATCCAAGTTGTTTTTAGAGCATCCCAAGCTTTATCAGGCAGATTTGAGCCATTTCATACACAGAAGTAAAGGAACAAATAGAAAACATTCATCCTATTTCAGAATGAAGCACACAGCCCTAGAAAATTGTATGAATGATGGGAAGGATCATATCTGATTGTGCCTTTTGCTTTGCCAAGTACAATCTGTCCATCTGTTCATTCATTCTTTCATTCATTCATTCAGGGTCTACCCCTGGGACAGGGCCCCTTGGCAGGAACTGGGATATGGCAGTGAGTAAGACAGGCAGAACCCCTTCCTCATGGTAGGCACAATCTGTTGGGGGAGGCAGATGGTAGTGAACAAGCAAACAGCCCTAATGAAGGGGAGGAGGTAATGGAAGTAGTGTGGGGATATTTCATTATGGAACCTGACCTGGATCAAGAAATCTTTTTCCCTGAAAAAGCACAGATGTGAAGGATAAACAGAAGCCAAAAGGTAAAGAAGAGAAAGAGTATTCCAGACAAAGAGAACAGCATGTGCAAAGGTCTGGGGGCCTGGGGAGGTAGAGGCGTAGAGAGGACAGGCCATGTCAATAGTCGCCTGGGAGCTGGATCTAAAACTGAGGCTTTGGATTCCTATATTTCTCCCACCACCACCACCACAGCCCAATGCCCCCAAGATTTATGACCTCAGACAGCATCCCAGTCTCTACTGGGTCATCCAACTCAGGGTATCCTGAGTTGCCCAGAAGAACTCAAAGCAAACCAAAGAGTGCAGAATATTAGAATTTTGTAAAGAACATATAATACTGGGTGTTGTGGTGCACACCTACAATTCCAGTGACTCAAGGAGACTAAGGCAGGAGGATCCAAAGTTCAAAGTCAACCTCTGCAATATAAAAAATTAAGCTGAGGGTGTAGGTCAGTGGTAGAGTGTCCTTAAGTTCAATCCCCAGTTCTGGGGATGGGGGAAGACCAAAGATTAAATGATGAGTAGAGACAAGTTTCACTACCAAACAGGGAAACTTCCAGCCCAGAGTCTAGGTTCAGGGGTGTGTATGGAGGGAGGGGAAATGAGGTTTGTCATGAGCTATCTCTGTTCTGTATTCAAAATGAAAGTTTTCTGAGAATTGATGATTGATTTGGGAAATATTGGGTCAAGCAAATATTGGGTTGGCTGGAAGTCACCAGCTCTGTATCTAGGGCATCTGCTCCAGGATTAGGGAGTCCAATAGCATCCCAAACAAGATACACCCAAATTAATATTTGGGCACTCAGGTGTTCACTAACAGAGGCAGACTAGACGGCCAGGTTGGGGCTTAGTACTTTCCTTTGATTCTTCACCTAAGATGAGGACCCTTAACTCCCCACATCCTAAGTCCAATCCAGTTAACAGTTGTTTGCTTAATGAAGCCATAGATCTGGGATCTGCATCCTTAACAACCAAGCCACGATCCCCTTCTTCCTTCTACCCCTCCCCCATTCTGTGTTGAATCCTTCCTCTGTGTTCCACTGGGTCCACCCTAGTTCAGGTCACTGTTACTGCTCGCCCACAAGCATTCACTTCCTCTAAACTTATCTCCTCCAGCTCATTCTCTATGTGGCAACCGGAGTCATCTGTCTGAAATTCCACCTTCTGCTTAAAACCCTTCCTTATTCATTCTACTGTAACAACAACAACAACAACAAAAAACCAATAATAATAAAAACAAAACAAAAATCCTTCCTGACTCCCCCTTGGCCATCAAGACAAAGCCTGACATTTTGTCAGAAAACATGTGCACACCCAGGCAGTTGGCCTCTGTAGCTACCCTCCTGTACTTCTCCCCACACTAGGCTCAGCAATAATGAATTTTCAGTTCCTCCAAAGTCATACTCCTCTTACTCTCAGGTCTTTGCCCATCACATTCCCTCCGCAAGAATCCCATTCCTACCTTTGCCCACATGGTGCTTACCTTTCAAGGGTTGGCTGAGATGCTAACACCTGAAGAGAATCTTTTCTGACATCCCTAAGTTGGGGCTGGGTGTTCCCAACTTGGTATACTCTAGTCTCTTCTCCCCACTTAAATATTTATTTGGATTGTGGTGTGGAGGAGAGATGTGGTCTGCCTCCCAAGCTCCTTAGAAACATGGCTGGAGCCCCTTGAGAAAGAGTTGCCAGTACACCCTTAGTTCTTTGCCAGATCCTATTGTAAGGAGGTCAGGGCCCATTTATCCCCCAGACTACCCTTACCTTGGGCCACACTAAGGAGAATCACCTCTGCCAGCAAGGAATACTGGCACCTCTGTTGTTTGGTGGTAGAGGGACTACAGACAGACCAGCCAGGACACAGGGCTCAGGGTGATCAGGCAAAGGCCCAGTTGGAAAAGGGAAGACCACGGTCCATGCCCTACTTCTTTCCATCTGATCAAGTGACCATATTGTTCAGGCTTTGGCTCAGCTCAGTTAGTTGCTAGTTGTTCTATCTAAACCAGGGGGATTCTACAGAGATCTGGTTGCTTTTTGAACTTTCGTTTCTGGCTCTTGAGTGAATAGAATGAATATTCCCACATGACCTAGGAATATCTCCCTGGGGCGCTGTTCTTTGAACTGTCTTGTAAAAAAAAAAAAAAAAAAAAAATCAAGAGGTCCCATAGACTCATTTTGGGGAATTTCTTTCAAAGTTGAACCTATGTCACCACTCTCCAGAGCCTTCCACCAACTCTGCTCATGCCCACCATATCAAGTAATTAGAGAATGTCCCAAGATCCCCTCTCAGGCTGGATAAAATGGATAGCCATGCACATGTCTAATTGTTAACTGGATTACTTCTAGGGGAAACAGGGTTGGAATGACATACTCTCGTTTTACTGTGTACGCTTCTGTAATGTGGGAATGTTTTTACAAGCATGTATCACTCCTATAATTAAAGATGAAAATCTAATAAAATGCTGCCTCCCTTAGGCCATGGGTTCAGAGGGCAGAGTATGACTAGGAAAACTCGATAGGTGAGACAATATTGAAGCTGGGTCTGGGCCTGGTCAGCTGTCTAGAGCAGTAACAAGGGGGAATTTGGACCAGGTAAATGCAAGATCCAGGCCCCCAAATGAAGATGGGAGATCTTTGTAGGTAAAGTATTAAAAAGATGGGCACACACTTGGTTGGAAGAGGAGTATGTGGAAGGCCTGATGATAGGTGGCTTAGTACTATAGTGCATAAAGCCTTGAATGCAGAGCGTGGAGCTTGTAATTAAATGCTTTCTGAACCTGAGCTAGGCCTTGGGATCAGAGCTGGCAGAGGTGAGAGAGGAACAGGGATGCCAGGAGGTTATCTGCATAGCCCAGTGAGAAGAACAACTGGGGGAAAGGGTGAATGTACGAGCTGCGCTGGCCAGGTCCTGGATAACAAGGGCAAGGCGCGCCCTCCTGCTGCCTCACAGGTTCTCTTCTCTGAATGCTGACAGCTCTGTGCCCAGCTCTGGACATACAGAGCCATCCCAATGTGAATTGGTTTAGTCTCACTTGCTCACCTTGCTTCAGAGAGAAGGTGGTGCCTGCTGGACCTCTAGGAGCTTGTGATTCCTTCTGCCTTCATAGAACAACTCCAGAGCAGCTGTTTGGTGGGGGTTTGCCTAGAGATTTATTTGCATCTCACTTTTTCCTGCCTCCTGGAGGTAAAGCAAGCTTGCATACCACAGAAGAGTGACTAGAGTGTGCAATATAAGCCAGATCTCTTTCTTCATGTTGTAGGACCAGCTGAAGATGGGTGCTTTGGTGGTACTGGGGGTTCCCGTAGGTTCTGAAGAATCCAGAAGCCTTGGGGAACTGGGTCTGACAGCAGGGAGTGGAGGGCTGGAATGCTTTATGGGCTGTAGCTTTGGCCCCGTCTCCTGCCCCATCAGAACTGGCTGGGGACAGGCAGGCCTAAGAGTTCATCCACAGTCAGTGGGGGGACCTCCAAGGCTGAAGAATTCCTACTTTTTCCCCACTAATTTATGGCACCTTTGACATCATGGTCAGGTACCAAAGACCCAAAGATGGAAGGCAATGCAGCAAATGCTGCAGAGAGGGTGAATCTTCTCCCCTCCCGACTCCACTGTGTTGCTGCATGGAAGGAGATCAAGCCACACTGCACCCTGGGGGAGCCCAGAAACTTTGGAGCACGGTGAACACTTTAGGCTCAAAAATTCCCTTGCCTCTACCCTAGGCCATTTCTCAGCTTGGGATCCAAGCCCTGCTTCCCACTCAGCCTGGGATGCCGGGCCCACTGTTGGCTGAGGACTCCTGCTTGTGGTTGCACTTGTCAACTCCCCTGCGGTGCTTTCCCTCTCAACTCTAGGAGCACGCTCTTGCATCATTTCTGAAACTTGTGCTTAACCCATCCCTGCATAGTGCACCCTCTGCTGTTTTACTTTACTTATGTGTCTGGGATGATGTCATACGAGCCTTCCTCTGTTCTGTGTCCCCAGGGTATAGCTGGTGTCTTCCCTGATGAGCAGGTGCTCAGTAAGCATTGGTGCAACAGAGCCAGGACGCACAGTCCCAGGTTGCCTGCGTTGATTCAGGCTGTTCCCCCACCCCCCCAAACACACTATTGGCTCCCTGTCCACCCTTAGCCCCCTGTGGATCTCCCACTCTGTGTAAGTCTGGCCTCAGCCGTGCCTGATCTCTTGAAAGGGCCTTTCAACTATGAATCTGCAGAGGTCCTCAAAGGCTTTGTTAGTGAACTTGGGATTCAGGCCAAGACAGAGTGGGAAGGCTGGGAGCTTTGGTGGTCAACTCAGTGCTCTGGAACTTCACCCTTGTGCAACAGCAATTCAGTGATGATTGACAATCCCCTGTGAAAGAAGGAGCATGGGTGGTGGCCTGAGTGAGTGAGCACGCATGTGGCCTGCCCAGGGTGTCCTGACTACCCCATCTCGAGATGACCTGATGGTGACGCAGGACCCAGGACCTCTTCCGGCTTGGGCTGCCACCCAGACCATGAGAGGGGATTGTGGGACACTCCCAGCCACCCACCCTCCATGCAGTGAAGTATCACTGAGTCCTTAGATCCCCCACTTCCATCCTTAACTCCAGACCACATTCCCCTATTCAGGCTGGCGGTGGCCAAAAAGAGGGGGCAGTGCCTGACAGAAGGACCTTAGCGGTACCTCTTGGGTATCACTGTCCTCTTGGATGCTTGAGCCCCAGGCTTCTGGCTCAAGACTTTGCATTCCTCTAGGATCATAGCGCTGGCTGTCATTGGTCACTTGGCCAAGTTAGAGCCTTGTCTTTCTTCTGTCAAGGCAGCTTTTCTTCCTAAGGACCTAGAGGTCTCTTACCAATGGATGGCTTATTTTCAGCTCAGCCAGGCCTGAACACCACCTCCCCCTCCCCCTCCTCAGGCTTGAGTCAGCGCTCAGCTGGCTGCTCCAGCCCTGGCTCCGGTCTCTAAGAGGTCTCTGGGCAAATCTGCTGCTCAGCTCTAAACACTTCTGCATTTGGTCTCTTCGGTTCATTGATCAGGAATCATATGATCTTTTAAAAACACAGCTGGTAGAGTTGCCCATCTGTGCTTCTGCATTTGGATCCATAAATCAGGCTGCTTGGAATTTATTTAAACCTGCAGTTCTGCATATAGAATGAGGCTGCCCTCACTATGCCTCCTCTGGTAATCTTGCATTTTCTGGATCTTCTGCATTTTTAGGACCATCCTTGGTTAGGCTTCTAGGTCTGGATTTGTTTTTTATGTTATTTTGTCTCTTGAGCTCCTCTAAGGACTATTTTCTATTTACACCGAGATTCACTAATTACAGGGTGAAGTACTAATCTGTATTCCTCCTCCATCCCATTACACACATAACACACTTATTTTCTAGTCAAGATGGGTCACAAGTCTTTAACCAGGTCAGTAACTCAAGGTACTGGTGTTCTTTATACACAGAAACATTGCTGATGTGGCAGAGACTGCCAACTGTCCCTAGTATCTGGTCTAGCTTAGCACATAGCCAACCAGAATAATACTAAATTTGCCAGCCTCTGCTGCAGCTATGTGACTATGTTCTGTCCAGTGAGATAGAAGTAGCATAGTGTATCCAGATCTTGGACAACATCCTTAAAGGGAAGAGGCACACCCTGCTTTCGTCCTTCCTTCCTCACACAACTAGAATTTATTGACTGCAATGTGATAAGTGGAATTGGGGCAGCTATCTTGGAATATGAAGATGAAGCCTCACTTTGAGGTGGCACATGTGGTTGCCAGTCTCTGAGATAACCCCTAGTGACTCTCAATTTTTGAATTACTTGCCATTGGCTAGCAGAATTCAGTGACCATGTTCAGGTCCACTCAGTCAACCTTATGGAGGATTATAGGTGGTGCAGAACCAAGGTATCCTGCCAACAACCAGAGCCATCTTGCCAGCCACGTTGCACCCCAGTCAAGCCTTCAGTTGATCAAGGTTCCACGGGTCCATCTGAAATCCTGACGCTGACCTCATGAGAGAGTTATGCCAGAGCTACTAGCTAAGCCACTGCCTAATGCTGATCCTTAGGAAGTTTGAAAGAATAAATGTTTATCCTTGTTTTAAGCCACTGTTGTTTTGAGGGTATTTTTGTTTTTTGTTTCAAAACTGGGGAATTGAATTCAATGGCACTCTATCACTGAGTCACATTCCCAGCCATTTTTATTTTTTATTTTGAGATAGGTTCTCACTAAGTTACCCAGGCTGGCCTTAAACTTGTGATTCTCCTGCCTCAGCCTCCCCAGTTTCTGGGATTATAGGCATGTGCTATTGCACTCAGCCACTGATTTTTTTTTTTCTCTGCAGATCTGGGAATGAACCCAGAGCCTCATGCATGCTGGGCTGGCATGCTACCACTGAGTCACACCCCAAGCCCAAGCCACTGAGTTTTGAAGTAATTTGTTCGAAACAATGGAGAAGACCAGGTCTGGTGGTGCAATTTTGGAGGTTGAGGCAGGAGGATTGCATGTTTGAGTCAAGTCTCAGCAATTTATCTATCTCAAAAAAACGAAAACAAAGACAAAAATTAGGCGTGTGGCTCAGTGGTTAAGCACTCCTGGGTTTCATCCCTTGTACCAAAAACAAAACAACAAAACAAAACAAAACAAAACAAAAACAACGGAGTAGAGCAACTACATAGAAGGAAACTTGACCTTTGAAACTATGCGGGCTAACAGCAGCCCTGGACACCTTCTTCAGAATTCTTTTGTTGTTTTGTTTTTATTTTATTTTTTTTTTTTTTGGTGGTTTTGGGGATTGAACCCAGGGTTTACTCATGCTAGGCAAGTGCTCTTTACCTGTCCTCTATCATTTATTATGTTGTTTTAACAGAGAGAAATACATTTCTCTTATTTTCACAACTATTATTTTGCGTTTTCTGTCGCTCCTATTCCTATTTCTCTTCCATTCGCTCAGAAACTCCTCCAAGAGTCACTAGCTGGAAAGGCCTTAGAGGCCCTCTCAGCCAACCTCCTGCCAATGGCCTCTTGAAGCTAAATCTTCCTAAGATGATGGGCAGTGTGTCGCAAAAAAAATGCCTGTAAAAGGAATTTTATAATGAGGACTATAGGCCACGGAGACAGAAACTACTGCTCCTGCAGGGTCTCACCTATTACTTAGGTGTCTTTATCTGGCACAGATTGGGATGCCCACAAGGCCCAGGCAGATCTATGAATAAAGTGCATCAGAGACTGCCAAGTGGCTTTCCTAGCTGGAGAGAGCACCGTGCTTCGGGTCTGCCTGGTTCAAGTTGGAGTTAGTCCACTTTAGCATTTGCAGGTGACCCTTCAGGTATGCAGCACAAGTGGTTTATGGAACAAATCCTCCTCAGTGGTGAGATGCCTTGTTCAGCACTATTCAGCCATGGCAGCTGGCAGGACTAGGAGATGGTAATCCTGCTAGTCCATGCTTTCACTCAATCCTTCCAAGTGCCCTGGTTGCAGTAATCATGGCCAGTTCCTCTGAGGCTTCCTCTCTAGCCTATTCCTGCTTCATCAGACTCCAGCATCTGTTTGGAATAATCGGCTAACACAATTCCTAATCTCCAGCCTCAGCATTCCCAGATTTGCTTAGTGTTCTTCAACCTCTCCCACCTGGCTCTTGCCACATGGTTGGATCTGAAATCTTACCCTCCTGCATTGCACTAAAGGCCCTGCCATCCACTTTCCAGATTTTTCTAGTCCTCCCCCAACTCCTGCTCTTGAATGTTAACAAAGATCTTCTCTCTTTAGAAGATTCCATTGTTCCCCAGCCTTGTTTGAACCATCTGGAAAGCCACCCATTGTCTCTAATCCTACATCAGTCAAGGTAATGTGAGATGTTATAACAAACAAATCCCAGACTGTATTTTGGCTCGGACAATGTAGTTGATTTCTTGTTTACAAAACTTCCAAATGAGTGTTCCTGATCAGTGATGTCTGTTCTCTAGGGATTCCAGATCTTCCTCGTGGCCCTGCCATTTCTAACTCGGTTTCCAAAGCTGTCTTAGTTCAGGCTGCTCCAACAAATTGGCTTATCAACGACAGAAATTTATTTCTTGTGACAATGGGGCCAGACATCTGAGATCAAAACACCAACACGCTCAGGCTCCCGTGAGGCTCCGAGTCTGGGTTGCAGACTTCTGACTTCTGCATCCTCACATGGTGGGGCGAGAACAAGTTAGTTCTCTGGTTTTGTCTTGTAAGGAAACTAATCTCATCAAGAAGCCTCCACCCCCAGAACCTAATTATCTCCCAAAGGTCTCACCTCCAAATACTATCACATGGGGGATGAGATCTCAACATATAGTATTTGGAGGAGGGGGGACATAAACATTCCATCCATTAAAAAAAAAAAAAGGCCATCAAATAGGAAGATGGGAAAAGGAAAGGTGGAGATGGCACATCTCCTTTGTGACTCTTGGGCCAGAATCGATATCAATACGTTTTATCCTGGTCAACAGCCCACTGGCAAGAACTAGTCCCTTGACTCTTCTTAGAAGTAACAGATGTGTGGGGAATGCTCTCTCTGCTGGGAAGCCCCTTTCCAGGCTTAACTCTATTCTATGGGAAACAGGGGTGCTTCTTTGTTAAATTCTTTTTTTATTTTGCAGTCCTGGGGAATGAACCCAGGGTCTCACACATGCTAGGCAAGCATTCTACCACTGAGCTACATCTCTAGCCCTTTTAAAAATTTTATTTTGAGCAGGGTCTCACTAAATTGCTGAGGCTGACCTCCAACTTGTGATCTTCCTGCCTCAGTCTCTTGAGTTGCTGGAATTACAGGCATGTGCCACCTTATCTGGCTGAGATCTTAGATAGGGAACTTTTGTTGTTGTTGTTGTTGTTGTTAATGATTAACCTTCTCTGTAGCATACCCTCACTTTCTTCAGAGCCTAATCTGGAACTTCCCTGGCTTCCATGTCCCCGGGACAAACCTGGGTGGAACGATTTGTGCCAATTCAGACTCATGTCCTTTGAAGGCAGCAAGGCCCCTCTGTTGCTAGGCTTCTCTCCTACTTCCCATAACAAGTGTTCCCCAACATGCCCTCGTTGCTCAGCACCTTCCTCTAATCCTCACTCTCAGCAAGGAGAATTTTAGGGCCAGGAGGCATGATGCCCCTGCACTTTCCCTCTGCTCCCCACCCCCTGCACTTTTATAAATAAGCTCATGTGTACATATACTCCAGCCGCCTCTCTGCAGTCTCCTAGCATAAGTGTCTCCCCAGGTTTCAGATCTGTGTCCCCACCTGCCTGCTGGGTACTTGCAATTGAATGTCTGAGCTCTTCCAAACAGAAGGGATCATCACTCAGCAAACTTCCTCTTGTGGTTTCTTTCTCCTATGGTGACACCCTGACCAAAACACCTTCCCAAATGAAAACCTGGAAGAGCCTGGAGTTCTTTGTTGTCTTGTTTCTCAGGTTAAATTCTAGCTAAGACATTTGCTTGTCTGTTTTTTGCTGTACTGAGAACTAAACCCAAGGGGCTCTACCACTGAGCTTCATCCTCAGCCTTTTTTTTTTCTTTTGGTACCAGGGATTGAATCCAGGAGCACTTTACCATTGAGCCACATCCCTAGCCCTTTTTTATTTAAAGACAGGATCTCACTGAGTTGCTTAGGGCCTTGTTACATTGCTGAGGCTGGCTTTGAGCTCTTGATCCTTCTGCCTCAATCTCCCGAGCCATTGGGATTACAGGCATGCGCCACTAGTCCAACTCTACTCATATTCTTAAACTTTCTAATTTGCTAATAAAGCTTAGACTATCCTCTGAGTTCCAAGACCCACTAACTGGCCCCATTGTCCCCTTGAACCAGCCCCTCATTCCAGAAACACTGGACTTTCCTCTGCATCTGCCCTTCATCTACCCTGGACCCCACTTTGGGGAGCATGGATGAGGCCCTATAATAGCCTTTGTTTTTCCATGTCTCTGCTTAGACCTCTCCTTGGTTAAGCTCTTTTTTGTCTGCTTTCAGCTCCATAAGGGCAAGAGCCCTTATCTCAGTACCTCAGTGCTTGGAACAAGGTTTGTCATATAGTAGGTGCTCAATGAGTGCTCACTGAACAAATGAAAAGGGTGAGAAGGTACCTGTTAAAGGGATAGAAAACTTGATTTTGTCTTGCCTTATGCTGAATGAACATTTCCTTCTCAAGAGAGCCAAATTTTATGTGTGTGTGTGTGTGTGTATGTGTGTGTGTAATCTGATCCTCCACCTGAGAGCCTCCCTATCAATTAATCATGACTGGCTATTTGCACAAAACCTTTCCCAAAGCACTTTGCATGGAGGGCCAAGCTGCTTGCCCTGCCAGAGCTGTGAGCTACCTTCTGGCTGACTTGGGCAGGAGATTCACATCCATGGCTCTTGCTGGACTGCTGCCCCCACCCCTCCACCAGGACCCCAGGACAAAAGCCAGGAAGTACCAATGACTCCCCATTTTCCATTTCTCTCTTTTTGTCCCCCATATTTAGGTAAGAAAACCTGTCCAAGAAGAATGGTTGTCCAAGGGTGCAGTACAAGTCAGGTCTCTGGTTATTTCTGCTCTACCATAGACCACGGTCCCTCCTGCCCTCTCGGGTGACATAAGGCCCCATGGTGCTAACACAGACCCTGGATGGTGAGCTGGACTCTACAGGAAACTGCCCATGACTGGGGAGGGTTGAGACATGTACCCCAGATCCTTAGGTCATCTTGTCTGTCAGCTATTTTCCTTAGTAGGCAATTATTGCAACTGACATCCACCCCAGCTGACTGGACTCTAAATGCAGGAAATTATCCCAGGTATTGATGGCTCATTGGTCAGGCATTTTGTCTTTTTTACTGGACCACAGTCTTTTCTCTTTGCATTCCTAATCTATTCCTCTTTTCACAAAAGCCTTCACCATCTTTTACAAGGCCCATCATGACCACCAGCCCTGAGTCAGCCTGACTCACAACTTCAGGGCCCACTGCCATGAAAGCAGGCAGAATGGCAAAGCAGAGGAACCTGCATGTGGTTTGGTTCCGCCTATGTGATGAGTTGTTTCTCCTGGGTTAGGCTTTCAGGCCTGGCTCATCACCAAAACAGGGGAGGAGGGGCCAGGTCAGCTGGTACAAACAAAACAGCAGGGATTGTGCAGAGGGAAAAATCCTAGGAGGCACTTGTGGGTAAGGATCCAATTACAAGAATAGGGAAAAACTGTGAAAGATGTTGAAATGTAGTGGGTGTCTGAATAACTTACCTACACAGGTTCTCTCTGCCTTTTGTTGTCTTTAACTAGACTATTTCTTGACTCTCCAAAGATAAAAATTAAACTGTAAAAAACTTGGGGTGGGGATGTAGCTCAGTGGTAGAGCACTTGTCTAGGCATGCACTAGGCCAGGGGTTCCATTCCCAGCACTATGGGAAAAAAAAAAAAAAAAAGGCAAATTGTGAAACTGTGTCTGGTGGAATGCAACTGACTATCCTTATGACCTGACCAGTTCTGTATTAAGTTTTTTTGTTGTTGTTGTTGGGGGTGGTCCTGGGGATTGAACCCAGGGGCATTGAGCCACATCCTTGGCCTCCCTTTATATATTTTATTTAGAGAGAGGGTCTTTCTGAGTTGCTTAGGGCCTCCCAATGTTGCTGAGGTTGGCTTTGAACTTGTGATCTTCCTGACTCAGCCTCCCCAGCTGGGTCATTTCTAAAATCATTTCAGCATTCCTTATCTGACAATCACGTGTGATCATTTGAGTTCTCCTTTAAATCGATTGCAGTATTTTAGTAGTTCCCTCATGAACTAATAACTTAAATCTCATCTTTGACACATACTAATTTTATATTATAAGAGAGTCAGGATGACATACTCTTCTAAAATTTTCGGTAAGCTGGGTGTGGTAGCCCACACCTATAATCCCAGTTACCCAGGAAGCTGAGGCAGGAGGATCAGAGGTTAGAGGCCAGTCTGGCAATTTAGTAAGACACTATTTCAACTTAAAAAAAAGGTCTGGTGATGTTGCTCAGTGGTAGAGAACTTGACTGGCATGTACAAATCCTTGGGTTCAATCCTTGGTACCATGAAAAAAAAAAAAATATATATATATATCTCAATAAATATGGACAAAGCCTGAATGAGCACATTCTTATTTTAGAAACATTACTGCTGTAGAGAGAAAAGGTATAGAAAGATGTACAAGAAGTCATCTGTGGGAAAAAATGGAAGGAGGAGGCACTTATTTGTCTTTTTTAGATCTTTTTGTACCATTTTAATTTTTTAACTGTATTTAAAATTGTTCAATTTCAGTGGACATTACCCAGGCAAAGGTTTGTGTATCATTTATGGATCATTTAAAATACTTTTTATAAAAATAGCATCTACTTTACAATTGTTTGTTCTTCTTTTCTCCCTCCCCCCACTTTTTTTTTTTTTTTTTTTTTTTTTGGTACTGGGGATTGAATCCAGTACCACTAAACTACATCCCCTGATTTTTTATGTTGAGACAGGGTCTCAGTTGCTGAGACTGGCCTTGAACTTGTGATCCTCCCAAGTTGCTGGGATTGCAGGCATGAGCCACAGTGCCCAGCTTTAATCATTTGTTAAATTGTCTGTTCAATTGTTTGGACTTTTATGACTATATGTTTTATTTTATAATTTAAAAAAAAGCCCAATACATATTATGACAAAATTTTGTAAATTTCAAAGGAAACAGTAAAACAAACAGTCAAAACTACATCTTGGCATATTGCTACAAAGCAGCTGTGAGCAGCCAGGGTGGTTATGACATCGTTGTGACATGCTGCTGCCCTCAGGGAAGAGGTTCACACTTTACCACAGGCAAAGGATTCCAGGCACCAACCACACTCATCTTGCATCTGGAAGTGTTCAGGTGACAGGACTTCCTGCACCTGCCCCCTGGCAGTCCAACTCCGGGAACACTCCATGGAAGATCCTGCCAGAGCAGGAACATCCGTTTCACCTGCCCCTCCTCCCCTGGCAACTTGAGAGGCATCTGTCCTCAATGGCTTGCAACTGAAACAGGAGAATCACTGCCAAACCATTTCTTGCACAACAGTGCACTTCGGAGGAACCACACAAAATTTTTGTCAACTGAATTGTATCTTCCTCCTGACTTACATGATAGTCCAGATATGCTCTGGCTTCCGTGTTCATGGGTGGATCATTATTGGTAATGGCTCCCAACACTTCATATTCTTTGATTTCCACTAAATACCTATAAAACAGCATTTACTTCACTATGCAAGGGTAGAAACTTCCTTCTAGGAATTCCTCCATCAAGCAAACTCGAATGTTTGTCTCTGCTGTTTTCTTAGTGAGGAGCAGATAGAGAGAGGTGGCTGGGGGTCTATCTATGTCTCAGCCCCAACAGCCTCCTCCACTTCTGGCCTGAGTGTGTGTAAGCCTCTGCATTTGGCACATCTGCACACAGGTGTTTCATTCATGAACTCCTGACCAAGGAGGTCAGAAAAGAGGGAAGACATTGGCCTGGGGAATCCCCTGGCTCATCATCACTCTCAGCTGGCCTGACAAGGACTGACCTTGGCTCACCAAGCACAGAGCCTCAGTCACCTCCCAAATCACGAGACTGGTACCCTAGGGGGACAAGAACATCTTATCAAGCTGCAAGTCACCGCTTATCAACTGTCATGGGAAGGCAGAGCCTTACCCTCGTGCCATTCCTCAGGGATGTTTGAGCCCAGACCTTTCCATTTCACTCTCTCCCTGAAGGCCTTCAGGGGCTCCCCACTGTGTCCAGGATGCAATCCACACTGCGTGGTCTGGCCTTGAGTTTCCTTGTTTCTCAACCTGGTCCTTGCTATGTCTGTGGTACCATCTATACACTGCTGTGTACCTACCCCTTCACCCCACACACCAGGAGTCCAACTCATACATGGTCTGCAGGCTGTTTTCCAAATCTTTATAGTTGCCAAAAATACCTCATTTCAATGGCTGCCTCTTTCTTATTAACTGATGCCATCCAAAATGCATTTCCACAGATGTAGATGCGGGCCAAACCTATGTTCGTTCTAACGCAGGACCTTACCCTGGTGATCATCACACAGCCCCTGGGACTGCACCTGAATGAACATCACGCAGACCACTTTCCAGAATGGTTCTCTTCCTGTGAGCAGCTGCAGATCCTCCCCCACCTCCCAAAAGCTCACTGCTGTGGAGCAGAGGCAGTTAGTTGTATTAGGACACATCACAGCATCTCGCTGCCAAAGTGACAACTACAATTATGTTTTGGCCGACAGCTGGAGATGAGAGAATATACAAACAACTCAGGCCTCATGCGTGCCCATGAATCAGCAGTTCGTGCTGTCTGCCCAGTTAGTAGGTAAGTTGGGCCCCTCTGCCAGTCAAAATCAGGCCCTCCTGTGGTGGGCAGTTTACTGCCTACAGATCTCTGGTTAGCACTCGGGACCCTTGGGTGAAGTCCTCCATTGGAAGTGGAGGCTACCCTACCCCCAGGACTTAGGAGAACAGAAGAGTCAGGGTGGTCAACCCCAGGCAAGGCCCAGCCTTGAGGGAGAGATACTTGGTTCCTAGGCAAAGGCAGAGGCAGGCAGGTCAAACAAAGGGCCAGGCTGCCCAGGAATGAAGGTTATCATGCTGGGCAGCCTGAGACATTATGTGTTGGTAATTGGTAGAGGGTCTTCCATGAGAAGCCTCTGTGCTACAGACTATGAGCCAAAGAGTGTCAGTATAGGGGCCAAAATCTAGTAGTAGAACCACCTCCGCAGGGGCAGCAGCTTCCATGATTGCCCTTCCAATGGGCAGAACACTTGTGCCTCAAATACATCATTTTAGTTTCAACACAATCCAGTGAGTGGATTCTGTTATTATACCCATTTAACAACTGAGGAAACTTGAGTCCCAGACAGCAATTTGCCTGAAGCCATGTGGCTGGCAAATGTAAAGACAGAATTTGAATTCAGATGATCTGGCTTCTGGCTTAGTTAGTTTGTGTCTTGTTGTCCTGGTTTGTCCCACATTTCCACCTAGGGTGAGACGTTAGGGCCTCCAAGAAGGCTTTGGCCTGGGAGCCAAGATGTTACTTACCAAGGAAAATAAACAACAGCTATTTTGGGTGACAGGTGCTGGGCTGTGGAATTAGGAAACAAAAAAGCTGCAAGGATTTCCTCATTGTACATTTTTGCATGTTCAGCAGGAATAAGCGTCATTGGGAAACTGCTGTGTGGCTAACATCACCCTTGGAGACAGAAGGCAGGAGTGGGAACTGTCCTTTCTCTGCCCCTTATCCCCCACTGTCCCCAGAGCTTGTCTCTTAGGTTTGACTTTATCCCAGCCTCTGGAATGGATGCATTGAGGTTGTCAGATCTCTTGCAGGAGTGCTACTGCCCTTTGCTGGCCCCTTGTCAGCCCCTTGAGGACAGAACCTGTCTGTCCTCATGTTCTGCCAAAATTCATGCAGCTACAGGCGAGGGATGAAGCAGGCTAACAACTTTGCTCAACACACCTCCACACGAGCCTGAAAGGCTGGTGGGGCTGGGGACGCAGGAGCGTTTGTATTTCAAGTGGCGGCTGCCCATGAATCACCAATTTCATTTTGTGCTCTCAGCTCGGCGAAGGCATCATTTCCACTAGCCTCACATGGAGCTGGCGGCCAGAGCCTCTTAGTGGGGCTATAAATAGCAGATCATCAACTCACCTCTTCTGAGCTCATCACAGGCTCCTTGGTTTACTGTGTGTCTTCCAGCTGCCTGCACATCACTGTCACTCAGATTTCCCAGGTGAAACCTGGCTGAGAGACCCAGGGCACGCTTTGGAGGGGCTGCAGGGTTTTGGTTCCCAGAGCTTTACAGGGTGATAGTGAGGGCAATGGCAGACTTTTGAAGAGCTTGACATTTAAGACGTCATAATTATAATCTCGGGTCTCTGTGCTCCTCTCCAATTAAATGCAGCAGCAAGGGACTGTCATTTCTCTACAAGTCCTAGAAATCAAAGGCAAAGGAGTCACCCAACACATACCAGAGAAAGCCACACGGAATGGGTAGCAACAAATGAAAGGGTTCATGCCTTCCTGTGGACTCATCTCCTGACACTGAATGAAATACTTAGGGCTCAATGGCTTCAGCAGTGAGATGGCACTTTTCAAAATGCCTCCTAGTGCTCTCATACTGGGCACTCCCTGTGTGTCAGGCACTGTGCCCAGCTTCCACATGCTGCATCTCATCAAATCAACACAACAGCCTGCGCTTTCTACCTGCATCTACTCACAGATGCAGGTGCCTTGTCCAGAGTCACACAGACAGGATTTCAGTGCAGGGCAACTGCAGAGTCCTGTCTCAGAATCCTCACCCTTTCTGCCTCTCTTAGAAAAGAATTGTGTGTGTGTCCATGTGTATGTCCCCACATGTATAGGACCAGGGATCTGAACTATAGTCTTAGTTTCCCAGCTCCACACACTCCAGGAATGTAAGTAGAAGCCAGATGCTCACAGATTCTTCATCTTCCAAGTCTCTGGCTCTTTTGGCACCCTGAATGTCCCATGTCACCATCTTCTTCCTGATTTTCTTTTACCTTTTCCTGCAGGGAGAGTACCAGTCTCCAGGAAGCTCTTCTGGCCCCCCTTGATGGTGTTCCTCATAATTTTCTCCTCAGGCCCTACAAAAGGCAGAGTCAGGCGGGACTCCCCTCAAGGCAGCCTTATCCAATCTTCTTCCTCATTTGCCTCTCCAGAGTCACAGTCCCATGTTTAAGATGGGATGTTTTGGAGAAGATTTCTTGTCCCTTCTCAAATCACCCGAAACAAGATCTCAAAGGGTAGAGGCCAGGGTCTCAATTTCTAAAAACTTGCCCAGTGATCTGTCTAGCCATGATTAAGAAACCCTTAAGTCAACAAAGAACAGAGGGAGCTCAGAAATAGAGCACTTGCCTAACCCGTGGAAGGCCCTGGGTTCAGTCCCCAGTATGACCAAAACCAAAAACCACCAAGAACCCCCTTGTCTAACTGACCTGGGCATCCTAGGGCAGCCTAGATCCAGCTTCTCTCTCTGAGCTCTCTGATGCATGACTGATATATGTATATAACATTTTTTTTTGTACTGGGAATTAAACCCAAGGGAGCTTTATCATTGAACTACATCCCCAGCCCTTTTAATTTTTTTATGTCAAGACAGGTTCTCACTAAGTTGCTGAGGTTCACCTTGAACTTGTACTTCTCCTGCCTCAAACCCAATTTGCTGAGATTACAGCTATGAACCATCATGACTGGCTGGCTTAATGTTTTTTTGTTTTTTTTTTAAAATATTTATTTTTTAGGAGGCTGGGGATGTGGCTCAAGCGGTAGCGCGCTCGCCTGGCATGCGTGCGGCCCGGGTTCGATCCTCAGCACCACATACAAACAACGATGTTGTGTCCGCCAATAACTAAAAAAAAAAAAAAAAAAAGAAGAAAAAAATAAATAAATATTTATTTTTTAGTTGTAGTTGGACACAATACCTTTATTTTACTTATTTTTATGTGGCGCTGAGGATTGAACCCAGGGTCTCTTGCGTGCTAGGCGAGCGCTCTACCACTGAGCCACAATCCCAGCCCCTAGCTTAACGTTTTTAAAGCACAGTTTATCTCCTGCCACTCTCCTGCTCAAAATCCTTAGGTAACTCCCTACTCCCTGCAGGAAAATCTGAAGGCTTTAGAGTGGCATTCAAGACCCTGCTCATGAGGTTTATCAATTCTGCCAGCTGGCTCCTTTCTCCCTCCCCCAGCGGAGTCACTTTTCCCTATATCAGGTTCCTGACCTGGCTTTCCCTCCTTGGCTTGACTGGACTTCAGATGGCAGTGGGGCTCAGTGGAACACACTGAAATGGCAGTTATCCTCCCCAAGACGTTGAGCCTTCCTGGAAGAGCAATGAGGAATGGCTGTTGGACATCCCTCATAATTCAAGAGCCATGTGTTCTGTTCTACATGAAGGGGTTTTGAGTGGTCTTCAGATGAAAGGAGCTCCTTGGGCAGACAAAATACCACTGTTGGAAGCAGCCAGCACCCGAGAGCAGAAGAGGTGGGTCCATGGTGAATTCAAAGGTGCTAACAGGGCTGGAGACAGAGCTCAGTTGGTAGAATGCTTGCCTTGCATGCACAAGGCCCTAGGTTCAATCCCCAGCACCACAAAAAACTAAAAACAAATCATTTGGACTTTTTCTATTTCCCATAAACATCTATCCAAAGTAAAATAAAAAGTGACTATTTTGACAAAAAGCAAGAGTTATTTCACAGCACAGCCTGGAAATTGTCATCTGAAAGTGCTTCTGAGTGAACTTCTGGTTCACAAACTTCCGGTTAAACATGGCAGAAGATTCTGTCTTGAATCTGTCTACTCCTTCCCAAAGCCCTACTAAAAACAACTAGAAAGGAATAAAAATGGGTATAAACAACAAGGTCTCGGAGACCAGGGGAAGAGATAGGAACAGATGAAGGATGTCAACACATTTTTGGAAGGTGGGAAGGGAGGAAAGAAATGGTGAGTCACACGGCAGTGTGGAGGAAGCGGAGGCCCGTGCCTGCAGCAAGGTTCCTGGGAAGGAGCAGGCCAAGCTGCTGGGGAAGGGAGGACCAGGCTGTAAATGGCAGGATCCTGGGGAGGTCAGGTGAAGTGGGCTGTGGGCTGATTACACCTGCCTGCTCCTGCAGGACACCTGGAGTTCTCTCCCTAGGGACTTTGGATCTGCATATCAGACACTCTTCTGGTTGGGTATGAGGAACATAATTGAAAATAAATGGGAATAAATGGAAACTAGATACTAAAAAGTCCCTTTTTTCCTCACCCTGCTTGTAGAAAGCCAGCAGCCAGGTACAAACCTCACCGCCGAGGCTGAAGGCTATTGGGACCCTGAATGAAAGATACACACTGTGCAGGGAAGTCCAGCATTAGACAAGCCTTGTCTAAGCATGCTGACCATCCAGTCATCTCTTTAGGACATAATCCTTTAATATGATCAGAGAGCCAGGATCTCCAGACAATTAAGGAACACCTCAGACAGGAGAGACAGGTGTATGCATGTGTGGGGGTGGGGGTAGGTGGGAGGGAAAGAACTCATAAAAATTCTCAGGGAGAGATAATAAGATCTACACCTGAGTTAATTATCATGAAATTTCAGAATATCAGAGACCAAAGAAAAGTCCCTAAAAGAGCTGAATGTGGTGGTACACCTCTGTTATCCCAGGGACTTAGGAGGCTGAGGCAGGAGGAGTGCAGATTTCAGGCCAGCCTCAATAACATAGCGAGAACTTGTCTCAAAATAATAATAATAATAAATATATTAAATAATAATAATATTAAAAGGGCTGGGGATGTAGCTCATTGGTAAAGTGCCCCTGGATTTAATTTCTGGTACTAAAAAGAAAAGGGGGGAGGTGATGAAGAATTAGCCATCTACAAAACAGTCTTCCAAAGCTCTAAAGATATTACGGAGCTTCTGTAACCAGATCCTTTGCTCTGCCTGTAATCGGGTCTGTGAATACTTCTGTTCATCAGTGCTGTGCTTCAAATTAGGCACTCAGACTCAGGATCTCATGGAATGGCCTAGGGCGTGCAGAAGAGCAAAAGAGTGAGTACAGAAAGTAAAAGCAGACCCAAACCTCTGTTATAAGAACACCACTCAAGGTTTCTGACAGAGAAAAGACTTGTATAATTCAATAGAAAAACGGTTACATTTACAAGAGGCTTCAACATTCATCCATTGGTACCAAAAATTCCATCTTATATGAATATAAATAATGCCTTAACCAACACAAAGCAGAAGTAATCCTCACTACCTGTGCTGTGAGGAGCAGCATAACTTCCAGTGGTAGGATGCCTTTGGGGAATATAATTTCCCTTGCCTTGTGATGTTAATTTGAGGCAATTATCATAAGTAGACTAAAAAAAGTTTTGCATATTATTTGTCCTTGTGAAAGCTATGTGTTGGAGAAGGAGATTGTAGAGAAACCCAACCGGGGAATACTATGTGGTCCCTCCATTCCTACAAGTTCTTACCTGCTGATAACCAACTACAAGTTGAAAATATTCCGAAGAAAGAACAACATCTCCTTTCTTACCAATTATTCCTAAAACAATACATTATAACACTATTTACATAGCATTAACGTTGTGTTAGGTGTTATAAGTAATCTAGAGAGGATTTAAAGATGATTTAGAGGCAGTAAGATGACAAGTTTGAGGACAACCTGGGCAATATAGTGACAGCTGTCTCAAAGTAAAAAATTAAAAGGGGCTAGGGTTGTAGCATAGTGGTAAAACACCGCTGGGTTCAATTCCTAGTACCAAATAAATAAATAAAAATATTTGGGAGAATGTACATAGGTTATATGCAAATACTACACTGTTTTATGTAAGGTTCTTGAGGGTCCCAGAACTGTGGATACTAAGGGACAACTATATTCAGAATATAGATACTTCTGTAATAGTTCTAGATCCAAGACTGGGAAGCTTACCTTCTTCCAGAGAGATCAGAAAACCAGTTTCGAGAACTCAACTCACTCAATATTTTTAATGTACCTTCATATCCAGTTTTTGAGATAGGATGGGCAAGAGTAAAACCACTTCTCCAGTTCATTTGGTTATTTTAGAATTATTTTTTTTTCACATATGGAGGAAAAATAGCTCCCCATCCTCTTTGACACATGAATTTAAGTTACTTGCTGAGCTTTCTGGTGGAAAGAAAAAGGAAACCTTGGAGCCTATGGTTCTTGTTCCCACCACCCAGTAGGAGGCCTGGCTGAGACATTTCCAGGGGGGATTGCTCCAGTTGGATTGGCCCTGCTTGGCATGGATGAAAATCAGAAGAGCTGAAAGTGGCCAGAGGGTAAATAAGGACTAGCTGTATTTCCAGCCCCGTGTTTCAGTGCCAGGGCCTCTGGGCCAGAGGTTTCTACAGAGCATCAGCCACACAGCAAGGGGCTGCACAAAGAGAAGACAGGCTGCTTAAGAGAGTCTGGAAATTCAAGAATGTGTGTGTAGTGATTGCAATAACTATTCACCAGATTTAAAGGTTAAGCCTGCAGCTGGTAGGTATGGAAACTTAGGTATAAACTTTCTGGAGGGTAATTTGGCAAAGCATAGTAAAAGCTTTCAGAGTATACATGTTCTTTTGAATCAGGAATTCCACTTCTAGGAATTTATCAGAAGGTGGGGGGACCCTAGATGTCCATAGATGTCTAGTTAAAAGGATAAATCACAGTGGCAGTGATTAAATATTTTTATTACAATTTTTAAAACAAGAAAATGTTCCATTTTAGAAGGAACACGGCAGAAATGTAGTTATGAACATTCCTACATGTAATGACAATAAACTTGCAAACTGATGCATTCAGTAAAACCAGAAGAAAACTGCAATGTCCCAAGTGTTATTAATTGCTGCCAGGCTAAGGATGTGTAGCTCAGTGTTACAGGACTGGCCAGGTTTGTGTAAGACCCTGGGATCCATCACACCCCCACCCCGCAAAAAAAAAAAAAAAAAAAAACTGCCATAGAACAAGAAACCCAGCGAGGACCCTTGAGTCAGGAGAGCCCATACAGCTTCAGAGAGCTCAGAAATCTCCAGGAATTATTCCTTTTCAAAAGGGCAGGATATCACTTCCAAAGAGAGCTAGGAGAACAAGGCTTACATTGAACAAATCAAGATTTCTAGGGGCTAAGGGTGTATAGCTCAGTGGTAGAACACTTGCCTAGCATGTATGAGGCCCTAGGTTTGACCCCAGCATAGAAACCAAAACCAAATCCAAAACCAAAACAAACAAACAAACAAACAAATAAATAAAAACAGAAGAATGATTTCTTGGAGAGAAATCAATAGATTTCAATGATGAGTCTTGGAAAGCACTGGGAAAAGTAAAACTTGTGAAAGTGGACACACTCTCTTCAAAATAAGGGTTATGATGAAACCTGGAAAACAGAGATGGACAGAGCTCTAAAATCTGGAGAAGAGGTGGCTCCTCAGAAGGACCATGTGTGAATTTTTCCATCTGTCAACCCAGAGAGCTATACTTGACACTCCACCACTTCTTCGGGAAAACAGTCACCACCATAGACAGTGAGCAACACCCAGAATACACTTAATAGAAGAAAATTCTATCCAGCCAACTGATCCTCAAGTATAAGGCCCATAGACAAACATTAAAAAAAACTATAAGAGGGGCTGGGGATGTGGCTCAAGCGGTAGCGCGCTCGCCTCGCATGCGTGCGGCCCGGGTTCGATCCTCAGCACCACATACCAACAAAGATGTTGTGTCCGCCGAGAACTAAAAAATAAATATTAAAAATTCTCTCTCTCTCTCTCCCTCTCTCCTCTCTCCCTCTCTCTAAAAAAAAAAAAACAAAAAAAACCAAAAAACTATAAGAAATATAGAAATATTCTCATAAGCCCTTTCTGAGGAACCTATTAGAACCATGGACCAACCTCTGAACAACCCTGAGGAAATCAGGGTAAAAGGATTTTCCTTGAGCACTGCATGAATTTAACTGTAGAAACAAAACTACAACAAATAACAGAGGTTAGGGGAAGAGATCAGAATGCCAAAGTACCATATTTTAGGTAGCATACCCAGAAGTCATCGATACCAGAATCAGCATTAAAAAAATAAAGAAGGGCTGGGGTTGTAGCTCAGTGGTAGAGTGCTTGCCTAGCAAATGTGAGGCACTGGGTTTGATCCTCAGCACCACATATAAGTAAATAAAGGTCCATCAACAACTAAAAACAATATTTAAAAAAATAAAGAAAAAACAGAACCAACCATGGAAGTGCACACCTGTAATCTCAGCTCCTTGGGAGACTGAGGTAGGAAGATTACAAATTCAAGGCTGGTCTGGGTAAATTAATGATACTTTGACTCAAAAAAAAAAAAAAAAAAAAAAAGACCTGGGGATGCAACTCAGTGGTAGAGCTGCTCTGGGCTCAATTCCTAGTACTGGGAAAAAGGAAAAAAAAAAAAAAAGCCAATCTAATTCAAACATCAATGCAAAAATTTAAATAAAATTTTAGCAAGCAAAATCTAAGACTACACAGAAAGAATACTACATTGTGCCTAAATGGAGTAGTTTCATTTAGGAATGGAAATTTGACTGTATATTCTAAAACCTACCAATATGTCATAATATTAATAGTTCTAAATAGAAAATAACATGATTATCTTTGTAAATAATGAAATTGTATTTGATATAATCAAGTACTTTTTTGAACCACTGAGCTACATCCCACCCCGCTAGCCCTTTTTTAACTTTTTTTTTTTTTGAGAGAGAGAACCTCACTAAATTGCTGAGGCTGACCTTGATCTTGTGATCTTCCTTCCTCAGTCTCCCTAGTTGCAGGGATTACAGGTGTATACCTGGTTAGTGCCTCACTTCTAATGAATAGAATAATCAAAGTGATGGTATGTCCAGTGACCTGGGAGTCTGAAGCAGAAGGATTACAAGTTTGAGGCCAGCCTCTGCAATTTAGTGAGACCCTAAGCAACTTAGTGAGAACTAGTTTCAAAAAGTAAAAAGAACTGGGGATGTGCTTCAATGGTAAAGTAATTCTAGGTTCAATCCCCAGCACCCTAAATAAATAAATAAATAAATAAATAAATAAATAAATAAATAAATATTTTTTTAAAAAAGTGATGGTATGTGACCTGTGAGTCCAAAGCAATAAAATATTTTGGGGCTGGGCATGGTAGCACATAACTATAATCCCAGTAGCTCAGGAGGCTGAGGCAGGGAGAATCATGAGTTCAAAGCCAGCCTCAGAAATTTAGTGAAGCCCTAAGCAACTCAGTGAGTCTCTAAAATACAATAAAGGGCTGGGGATGTGGCTCAGTGGCTAAGTGCCCTTGAGTTCAATCCCTGGTACAAAAAAAAAAAAAAATTGGCTTTGTCTTCCTCTTTCTTGGTTCAGTTTCTCTGAAGACCCTGCCATGTGAAGACCCTCATCAACCCTGTGTAGAGATTCATGCAGTGGAAAACTAAGACCTGCTACAAATAACTACGTGAGTGTGCCATCTTGGAGGTGATCTTCCAGCCCCAGGCAAAAATTCACATAACTGCAGTACCAGACAACAAGTAGACTGAAACCTCACCAGATATTGAGCCAGAACCATCCAGATAAGCCACTCCTGAATTTCTGATTATCTTTTTAAGTCTCTAAATGTTGTAGTCATTTGTTATACAGCCATATAACTAATACAGAAGGCAAAATAAAGATATTTTTAGACAGACAAAAGGAAAGAGAGAGTTCAGAACCAGCAGACCTGTACTAAAACAAATTCTAATGTAAAGTTTTCAGGTGTAAGGAAAATGAAATCAGATGGAAGGTAAGAGCTAGATAAGGAATGATGAACACCTAAAATGGTAAATATATGTGTAAATCTAATGTTTTCCTTGATTTTTAAGTTACTGAGACTGACCTCAAATTTGTAGTCATCCTGCCTCAGCCTCGGAGGTCGCTGGGATTATGGGCATCCACCATTGGGCCTGGCTATTTCATTGGATTTAAAAGTACATTACAACAATAAGAAGGCATAAATATGGGCTGGGATTATGACTCAGTGATAGAACGCTTTGGTTCCTGGATTCTCAGTACCATATAAATAACTAAAGATATTGTGTCTATCTACAACTAAAAATTTAAAAAAAAGAAGGCATAAATAAATGGAGAGATATACTATACCATGTTTATGGATTAGAAGATTTAATTGATGTTAATTCTCCTCAAATTGATCTATAAGTTCAACACAATACCAATTAACATATCAGCCACCTGTCTTCCCCCAAATTAACAAACTGATACTAAAATTTATATTGAAAAAGCAACAGACTAGCCAGACGTGAAGGTGCATGCTTGTAATCCCAGTGGCTGGTGAGTCTGAGACAGGAGGATTCAAAGCCAGCCTCAGCAAAATCAAGGCACTAAGGGGCTGGGGCTATGGCTCAGTGGTGGCGCACTTGCCTGGCATGTGTGAGGCACTGGGTTCAATTCTCAGCACTACATATCAATAAATAGGATAAAGTTCTATGAACACCTAAAAAGATATTTTTAAAAAATCGAGGCCCTAAGCAACTCAGTGAGACCCTGTTTCTAAATAAAATACAAAATAGGCTAGGGATGTGGCTCAGTGGTTAAGTGCCCCTGAATTCAATCCCCGGTACTAAAAAATACCCAATCAACCAACCAACCAAACAAACAAACAAACAAAAAACAGACTAAAATAGTCAAAACTATTGTTTTAACAATTTCATAAAAGAACACAGTTGTGGGACTTTTACAACCTGATTTTAAGACTTACCCTAAGCCATAGCAAGGTTGGCAGACTGACCTAGAGTCAGAGGTAGCCTGTAATCTGTTTTTGCCAGAATTTTAAGCTAATTTTAAGCTTTTTAAATGATTGGAAAAGAAAAAAAAAAGAGGTGGTGAAACTGACTTTGTCTTTCTTATAAGTACTTTAAGAAAGTCTCAGTCATAGCCAGTCCAACTGGTGCACACCTGTAATACCAGCAACTGTGGAGGCTAACGCAGGAGGATCACAAGTTCAAAGCCAACCTCTTCAATTTAGCAAGATCCTGTCCCAAAATAAAAAACAAAAAGGGGCTGGGATATAGCTCAGTGGTAAAGCACACCTGGGTTCAATACCTGGTACCAAAAAAGAAAAAAAAAGTTTGAATCATAAAAACAAATTAGAAACAATAAACTGCTTAGTAACTGGTCTTTTGTGAAATGTTAATACTAAAGTTTTTTGGGTTTTTTTTTGGTACCAGGGATTAAACCCAGGGGCATTTTACCACTGAGCCACATCCCTAGCACTTTTTAAAAAAATATTTTAATTAGAGACAGGGCCTTGCTAAGTTGCTCAGGCTGACTTTGAATTGGGGATCCTCCTGCCTCAGGCTCCTGAGCCGTTGAGATTACAGGAGTGCGCCACCACATACCCAGTTTAATACTAAAGTTTTAAAACTACTTCACATTTTAATGTATAATGTTAACAATTTCACATTACAAAAAATGAATACCTGTTAGTGCACTTTTTTTTTTTTTTTTTTGGTACCAGGGCATTTAACCACTGAGTCATATTCCAGCCCTTTTCATTTTATTTTAAATTTTTAGACAGGGTCTCACTAAGTTGCTTAAGACCTTGCTAAATCTCTGAGGCTGGCCTTGAACCTGTGATCCTCCTGCCCCAGTTCCTGAGTTGCTGGGATTACAGGCATGTGCCACTGTGCCTGGCCTATTAATGTGCTTCTCATTCTTAAAACACATGTCTAAATTTGCTTGCATATATGTGTATGTATATACATATGCCGCATCATTGATTGCCAGAGACTATGCTAAATAAATTAGTTGCTGCATGACCCTCAGTATTTTCCCATCCTATAGGTTGGGTTGACTGTATAGCTGTAGCTGCAGTTCACAAAGTCTGGATTCCTGTTTCTGGTCCATCCTCTGCACTGTATAATCAGGTGACCAAGAATTTGACTCAGAATCCTCGACAACACTGTTTGTCTTTCTTTCTTCCTTCCTTCCTTCTTTCCTTTCTCTTTCTCTCTCTTTAGAGATGGGATCTCAATATGATGCCCAGGATGGCCCTGAACTCTAGGTATTTGCCACTGTTCCTGTTTATTGAATGCTTTTCACATTTGGTATGAATTGTCTGGAGCCTTGATTCTGAGCATGCAGGGGTGGGCTTGGGAATCTGCCATATTAATAAGACTATAAGGAAGTGTGATCTGCATTTTAGGAACTGTAGCTCTGGGCACCTAATCTAGACTGCAGGGAAGAAGCTGCATCTGTGTTTGGTTTCATACTCTGTTCACACCTCTTCTTGCTGGAGTATGAGTAGCTGCCTTCCTATTAATGTAGTCAGATGTTGCTGAGCCTGGTGCTAGTCCTCATGAGGTAGAAGAAATAAGAAACAGGTAGATAGGAAGGACAAGGAAAAGATTTGAATTCAGAAGTTCTATCATTCCCTAAATCCACTTCCCTTCCAGGCCTGTTACTCCCAAATTCCTGGGAAATCTGTAAATCTACCTGTGCACTGTTAATTATCACCCTAAAGAGATTAAGCAAAGAGAGATAACATAGCTTGAGGAACATGTAATTCAGGAGACTTTCAAGTGCTATCTATTGATCAGATAATGAAGTCCATATTAGCCTAAGAGATTGACCAAACCACCAGAACCCGTCTTGAGATCACCAGTCTGATATCATTCCTACATATCCAGCCTGGACAATTTAGTGAGAGCCTATCTCAAAAATAAAATAACAAGGTCTAGGAATGTAGTTCAGTGGCAGAGTGTCCCTGGGTTCAATCCCAAATACTGCCCCCCCCCCCCAAGAGTTGAGAATCTCCCCAAAATATCTTTTACTCTTGAGATGGCCTGTATTATCCCTTGAATGCGTATCTACTTTCTTAAAGGGGTTTCACTAAGTTGCTTAGGGCCTTGTTTAAATGCTGAGGCTGGCTTTGAACCTGTGATCCTCCTGCCTCAGCCTCCTCAGCAGCTGGGATTACAGGCATGCGCTGCCAGAGCAGGGCTTTGAGTTTGCTCTAGTTTATCCTCAGCACCTAGCAAAGTGTCTGGCAAGTATTCATTGGATGGATTACTTACTTCAGGCCTCAACCTGAGTGGGGTGTTAAGACCCCTGGGAATAAATCAAAGAGAGACCCCAGGCAGCTACATGTATAGATCCCCAGAAATTAGGGCATCCCTCTGTGGCACAGGCCTCTGCTGTCGCTCAGGATAGGGCGGTGCCTGGAGACCTCGCAGGGCAAAAAGGACACAGCACAGTTCTATTTGGCATCCAGCTGCCCACTGGAGGTGGGGGTGCCTGGACTCCACTGGCGGACCTCAGTTTTCCCATCGGTTTTCCGTGGGGTCGATCCCGAGCCGCCCTTGCAGTCCAGAGTACACCCACTCCGCAGCCGCGGCAGGCTGCGGAGGTGTGAGGGAAGCCTCGGGCGCGGCTGGCAGAGCCGGGGTACGCCGCCGGGCCCGGCGAGGGCGCTCCAGGCCGGTCCTCCAGAGCAGTCGCGTGCCGCCGGGGCCCCTCTAGCAGCCGGGCGGTGGCGCGGTGCGCATCGGGAAAGCGGCGGGAGGATCCGGCCCTCGGCTGCAGCGCGAGCCATGGTGGGTGGCGAGGCGGCTGCAGCGGTGGAGGAGCTGGTTTCCGGGGTGCGGCAAGCGGCCGACTTCGCCGAGCAGTTCCGCTCCTACTCTGAGAGCGAGAAGCAATGGAAGGCCCGCATGGAATTCATCTTGCGCCACCTGCCTGATTACCGCGACCCGCCCGACGGCGGCGGCCGCCTGGACCAGCTGCTGTCCCTCTCCATGGTCTGGGCCAACCATCTTTTCCTGGGCTGCAGGTGCGGACCCCTGCCGGCCGGCTGACCCTGCTCCCTGCCTGCCGACCCTCAGCCCTCTGACCCAAAACCTCTGTCTCAGACTCAACCCGTCCCCAACCTCCCATCGCACTGGCTGTTCCACCGGCTCCTTTCCACCTTGCAGCCCCTTGGAAAGATGCTTAATTTTTTTCTGAGCCTCAGTTTCCTCATCTGGTAAATGGGTGGTTATGATGGCTACAGGAATTAAAAGACGAACAGCTTAGTACATGGTGGGCTCCAGAGTTGCCACATTGCTCTTATCAGTATTACTAATTACTAGCTCAGATCACTACCTTTTCAGAGTGTGTTTTAAGTCCATTTGCACCTTTCACTCACAAGGCAAAAGTGCATAGACTGAAGAAGACTCCCCCGCCATCAGATGAAGAGGCTGAGGGAGAGGAAATTATTTTTGTAGGGCATGCAGCTTCTGGCAGGATTGGTAGATTTTATACCACGATGGTAGGATCTGTGTCCCAGGACTTTGTCTCCCCAAATCCCAGACTATTTGATCCTGAGCAGGAGCTAGATTTACTTTTTTTGCTTTCCCTTTAATGAACTTTTTTGAACTTATCTTTTTGTGAAGGTCCCAAAGTCCACTGCTTCTTGGCAACGGCATCAAGAGAGCAAGGTCCTGCTTTTGAAATGCCTGATTGACCTTTTTTTGACCCCATTATGAAGAAGGCAGAGATCTTGAGGATCCCTTCTACCCTCTTACAGTTTCTTGAAGTTAGAAAAGAATGACTTGGTTTGTTGGTGGTTTCTGTATCTTGCTTGACTCTGGTCACATGATCCCTCCAGGTCAACCCACTTGGATTTGCTTTGGTTTTGCTTTTGGTGCTGGAGGTTGAATGCAGGGCCTCTTGCATGCTAAGCACATGCTCTAGCATTGAGTTACACCCCCAACCCCAGATATTGGGATTTATTAGAATAGGATATACCAGATTCACCCATCCCAGACATACACTTCTCTCCTTTCTGCCTTCTATGTACCCCTGGGTATTCTTGGTTAATAGGTTCAAGATTAGACAGATGTCAGAGAATTGAGCAAATGAACAAATGATGCTGTTTTCATTAGACAACATTCTAGATGTTTAAAATAAAAAATATTTTTTTTGCCCTCATACCATATTCATGAATATGTACTGCCAGACATATGGTGCCTCTGTTTTTGAAAATCTTGAAACATCTGCTCTTATTGGCATTTCCAAAGCCTAATTCTGTACCCCAAAAGAGGAAGAACTATTTTCTAACCTTGTGCTGAACATATATATATAGGTTTCCCTGACAGTATCAAATTAGTCCACAGAAGAACCCAACACAGTGGCCTGTACTTATAGTCCCAACTATTAAGGAAGCTGAGGTAGGAGGATCACTTGAGCCCAGGAGTTCTAGGCCAGCCTGGACAACAGCAAGACCCTATGCCTGCCTGTCTCTCTCTCTCTCTCTCTCTCTCCCTGTCTCTCTCTCTCTCTCTCTCTCTCTCTCTCTCTCTCTCTCTCTCATACTCTTGTACTGGGGTTTGAACCTTGGGATACTTTACCACTGAGTACATCCCTAACCTTTTTTTATTTTTATTTTGAGACAGGGTCTCACTAAGTTGCTGAGGCTGGCCTTGAACTTGTGATCCTCCTGCCTCAGCCTCCTGAGTTTCTGGGATTACAGGTGTGTGTTACCATGCCCAGCAGTAAGACTCTGTCTCTTTAAAAAAAGAAAAATTTAATACTTCTAGAGTTAAGTTTACAATCTAGTAACTTGCAATTTCTTATTAACCCACAGTGACTAGTAATTCTTCCAAGGTTTTTACCTTACTACTTTTTATTGTGCAGTTACAATAAAGACCTTCTAGACAAGGTGATGGAAATGGCTGATGGTATTGAAGTGGAAGACCTGCCACAGTTTACTACCAGAAGTGAATTAATGAAAAAGGTAAACAGGATATCCAAGTGCATTTGATGAAAAAGTATAGATTTAATGGTCCCTGCTTTGATGACACATATTGGGGTATACTGGTTTTTATGTTATTTTTTTTCTTGTAGATGGACTCAATACCTTAATTTAATTAATTTATTTTTTCATGTGGTGCTGAGGCTCAAACCTAGTGCCTCACACATGCAAGGCAAGCACTCTACCTCTGAGCTATAACCCAAGCCGTGGGGTATACTGGTTTTTGAATACCTTGTTTATTATTCCACAGATCTATGCCCTTTCAGTTTTATTTCCCTGCAATTGTTATAAACATTTTTATAACTAGCTAACAACCCACCTTAATAAGTTATGCATTGTTGGTGGAATAATACCTAAACTCAACCTCTTTGGTTTGTCTATGTACACTCCATTTTAAGTTTTTTTCTTGATTTTAAGGAAACTGTTGGCTAGACTAGTGCAAAAATTTCCCAATTGTTAAAAAATCTTGTTGGTAACAAATTAGTGCATCAATGCCCCTTCAGGTGAGGGCTGGACCTTCAGGTGTTTGGCCTCTCTGACTTGATAAGGAATGTGGCTAGAGTAATGTCCAGATCCCATAGCTGCTCCCTAGTCTGCCGGGTTGGTTTAACCTGAGGCTCTGGGATTGTACAGGTGAGCTGTTGCCTAGGGTCTTGTATCTGTACCCTGGAGCTGCAGCTATGGAGAGGATAGGGCTGTGGAGGAGATGGGGTGGGGTTTCCCAGCTACTTTTCCAGAATAACCCTCAAAACATGCATTTTTCACATTTTTCCCAGTCTCCTCATATAGCAAAACTAATTGCTCCCTTATCTTCTAAAGTTCCTTGGGGCATTTGCCCCAGCAGATTGTGATGTTGATGGTGCCTGATGTTTTAGTCCTTATAACTGCAACAGGCACTCAGAAAATACTTCCAAAATTAACCAAAGCAATAAAGAGCTTCTGGCCCCTTTTTAGTTGTATCTTCAGCCATAGGTAAGCTCTTGTTTCACCCCAATTGGCATGTTTTAGGGATCAGGGCACATAAAGAGGTCCTCTTTTGAATAGTTGAATCCTCAGCTGCCTAGAAAGGCATTTTAGTCCCAAACATGATTTATGGTTTGTTTTTCTTAAAATAAAACATTCTTTTATTAGTTTTTTTAATTTAAACCTGGGGTCAGAAGATTCAGGTTGGTTTTTGAGATGCTATTTTATTTTTAAAATCAGCTGCTAATATATAGCAGGGAGCCTTGTGAATTGGTAGTTTTGGACTTTTTGGAGCCTTTCATATAATACTTTAAAAAATCCTTAGGTGTTCCAGAGTGGTGAGGGGGGCCAGCCAGGAAGGATCTAGATGGTTGCTGGCTGTCAGACTATACCCCATGAGGCAGGGGTGATCCATCATTTTCTAACTGCTTGTGGCAGTCTTTCCTTGTTTTTGTTCCTAAGGTGTTTTTGGCTGTCCTTCAGATCTGCTTTTCTTACGTTAGCCATTTTACTTCTCTGTCTTGGTTTTCTGAACAGTAGCTGTACTCTTTCCAGTCCTGCTGGGCTATTAGAGATTAGAACACTCCATGATATTTGGGCTGTAGATCCCAGAAAGAGACTAAAGAGATTTTCATGTCCTCAACATTATCCATAGAAGTGTATATACATTGGGAAGGATTTGTCTAAACTGTGGGGTTATTTTTGGTACCTGGGATTGAAACTAGGGGCATTCCCCAGCCCTTTTGTGTATTTCATTTAGAGATAGGGTCTCGCTGAGTTGCTTAGGGCCTCACACAATTGCTGAGGCTGGCTTTGAATTCTAGATCCTCCTGCCTCAGCCTCCTGAGCCATTGGGATTACACGTGTGTGCCACCATGCCTGGCAGGATATGTCTAAACTGTAAAGGGGTCTTTCACTTTAAAAATGTGTAGAGCCCATGCCCTGGGATGCTTTTTTAAAAAAAAATTAAAAAAAAATTTTTTTTAGATGTTGATAGACCTTTATTTTATTTATTTATGTGCAGTGTTGAGAAACGAACCCAGTGCCTCACACGTGCCAGGCAAGTGTGCTACTGCTGAGCCCCAGCCCTGGGATGTTTTTTTTTTTTTAAATTTATTTTTTAGTTTTCAGCAGACGCAACATCTTTGTTTGTATGTGGTGCTGAGGATTGAACCCAGGCCGCACGCATGCCAGGTGAGCGTGCTACCGCCTGAGCCACATCCCCAGCCCTGGGATGCTTTCTTGATATCATCTTTCCATAAAGTGAGTCTCCAGAGCAGAATCCTCAGGCTTGAGCTTATCATTCCTAAAAGCAGTGCTGCCTAGAAAAAGCCTGCATGGGGGCCATAATTCTATACTTTTATGGATTAGGTGTGTTTTAACTTCCTTTATATGAAACTAATGTTTTCTTTGTAACCAAATTTAATTTTGGTCATACTGAAAATGAAATTCATTGCTTCTGAAAAGTGAGATACTTAGAGGGTACTTTGAGTTTTGCAATTAAGACTCTTCTAGGGGGCTGGGGATGTGGCTCCGTGGCAGAGCACTTGTCCAGCATTCATGAGGCTCTGAGTTCCAGTCTCAGCACCACTAACAAAACAAAAGCCCATCTAGATGAGCCCATCCTGAGAATAGGCCATCCACCTGTGTGCCATGACTATCCCCTCCACTGAAGACCGCTCTGCAAACACTGGAAAGAACCACAGGGCCTACACAGCAGTTTTGCCCCTTATCTGCAGTTTCTGCATGTTATAGAAGAAGCTGTGAAACATTAGGCAACAGTGCCAGCCCTGAGTGGGGGAAAAAAACCCTGATGTTAAGCCATACACTTGAAAATGTCCATTGTTGTACTGCTCAGAATTGATTCTTAGCTCTAAAATTAGAGATCAGTTGGGTTTTAAAGCTAGCTAGCAAGTGGAAGTGATCGCCTGGCATTGTTGGTATCTCAGGGCCAGACAGTGATGATGACTTAGAGACTTAAGCCCTCAGTAAGATTTTAAAAATACTTTTTGGCTATTCTGCAATTTTGAGGTAAGTATATTTCTGTGGTCTGTTCAACCTTTTTTTTTTTTTTTTTAATATGAGAAATGAGTATTGGTCTTTGACAGGTGGGATTTGATAAACAGTTGCAGTGTATGATTTTTTCTTGTGAAAGAGGGTTTCAAACACAAATATATTGAGCAAACAATCTTGATTATCCAACCACTATCCAGAGGCACCTGCTTGAAGCATGTGTGGTTGCCCAGCTCACCTGTTAAAAAGTGATAATTAACAAAGAGGAGCAGCTGACTCAGGGAAGAGTGGCATTGCCATGACTGTCAGAGTTAATATTTCCAAGATAGTGTCTTAACAACGGAGAAAGGAGTGATTGACTAGGAAGCTGTCATTACTGGCTCAAACAAGTTGTCAAACTTAATTATTTGGTCAACTTTTCCTGAGAATATTTGTATATTCCCAAGAGAAAAACGGCAGTATGAAAAGGGACCGTAGATGAAATGTGGAAAAAAAGTTAGAAAAACCAGTGTGCCTACATTTCAAGAGGCACTTTTTTTATGCATTATGCCCAGTCTTGGTAAACTCTGAGGTAATGCTTTGGTGAGAGTAGCCATGTTCTAAGTATTGACAAGTATTGCTGAATATCTAAAACAAATTCAACCTGTCAGACTCATTAATACAGAGGAGATCTTACATTTCAAGATAAAAAATATGCTCAGTGAAGCTACTTTTAATCTGTTAGAAGTCAAAAGAAGCCAATATTTTTATCTAGTGCCCAGGATGGTTGAATCAATTGCTAGTACCTTGTGGAAAAGACTGTACTGTGGCTGGGCATGGTGGTGCATGCCTATAATACCAGCAACTCCAGAGGCTGAGGCAGGAGGATCACAAGTTTGAGGCTAGTCTGGGCAACTGTCTTAAAATAGAAAATAAAAAGGGATGGGGATGTAGCTCAGCGGTAAACCTCTGGGTTCAATCCCTAGTATCAAAACAAAACACTGTACTTTTAGCAACCTATATCAGTGGCAACTGATGTACTGTTGTAGTTGGGAGTCTGTCCTGTTGGAAATTTGAGAGATAACCGAGAGGACTATTCTTTAGACTGGTTTTTTTAGGTGATACTGCATTCTTCCAAAAGGAGAAAGATTTCTTATATTTTGCTTTTGTTGAGGAATTTCATTTTATCATCGCTTAAAAAGACTGTCTGGCTTAGCTAAGAAATAGGTCATACCTTGAAATCTCTGATTACTCAAAAGACTCTCAGATTGATTCATTGCTAAATGTTAAGGAAATCCACTCAAATACAAGGTGACAGCCAAAGTGATTTCTTCACACCCTGCTTAAAATTTGTCTAAAGCCAAGTTTAAATTTACCAAAGGTGCTAGAGAGTCCCCAGAAAGAATATATCTGCTTCAGTTCACCACTATTTGAAGACATGCTTTTACAGTTTGTAATAGTGTGAACTCCAGAAATATATAACCTTCACATCTCCTAAATACCCTGACTCAGTGTGAGATGTTGTGAATTACTACCTGAATCTGACTACTTTTAATTTAGACCAAAAAGTGTTTGTGTGATTCTGCTTTTAGAACCCTTCACTGGAGAGCATGAAGGTGCATTTCAAGTATTTCCGTTACCGCTTTAAATTGTGAACATTTATAGATTGCAAGAGACAAGAAAATTAGATTCTGGCTTCGAAATGGATGATGTGGTCAATGTTTTGCTAAATTTTCTGTATGTAGTAAAATATTAATAATTTCTGAGTAGACTTACCATCTGGATAGTACATAAATATTATATCACTGCTATATTTTAATTTATGAAGATGAATTCAATTCACTGGACTGCATGGCTATATAACCTTTTCTTTTTTTCCCTCTCAGCATCAAAGCTAAGGAGAAGATGTATCACATTTTCATCATGGGCCACAGGCTTAGAGAGGAGGCTGGAATGAATGTGACAGTGACCACAGCAGCTCTAGACTCCTGGTTAGAGGCAGTTGGAATGAAAAAGGAATCTGTCTAGATTGGCTTATAGAAGTCATTATTCTTCCAGTAGCTACCACTGTAAAAGTATGCATGGATATTTATGTATTTATAAATCATGCACTCCAAGATGATTTCGTCAACATCATATAAGCCTTTGTTCAAGATGTCCTTTTTTTGTAAATGTTGTAATAGTGGCAGGTAATGAATTTTATAGTTTGGATTTTCAACAGTATACCTGTAAGTGTGATTCTGGTTTTTTTTTTTTTTTTTTTTTTTGCCTTTTATTCTGACTAAGGCAAATCAGATCTTTTATTTCCTTATTTCTACATGAAATTCCTTATTTATACCATACTATTCTTCACTGTCATTATATACCTATCTTTGTGTAGAAAATGAGAATCACATTGTGGGCTAAGGTACTCATGAGCTAGCTAGCTCATGGGAAGAGGCAGTTTACAATAAAGTATCTGGCTGCCCACTGCCGTGATGTGCACCTATAATCCTAGTGGCTGGGGAGGCTGACGCAGGAACATCACAAATTCGAGGCCGGCTTCAGCGACTTAGCAAGGCCCTAAGCAACTTAGTGGGACCCTCAAAATAAAAAGGGCCAGGGATTTAGCTCAGTGGTAAAGCACCTGTGAGTTCAATACCTAGTACAAAAAACAAACAAACAAACAAAAAAAAAAACAGCATCTGGCCTTATTTTAAAATTCATTGAGGGCCAGGGGTGTAGCTCAGTGGTAGAGTGCTTATCTAGCATTCTTGGGGCCTTAGGTTTCATTCCCAGCACTGCAGACAAAAAACAAAAACAAAAACCCCAAAAACAAGTAAAATTCACTCATAGGAGATTCTCTGGCTTTGTCCAGCCAGCCAGATGATTTGTAGATTGTCCAGGTCTCCCAAGCTGCTGGGTAAAACTTGGGTCTTCTAGACTTGAGGAACTGTCTTGCACAGTCTCAAGAAATACAGTATAAATCTGCTCTGCTTTGAAATTTTGGTATTAATATTCCTTTAATTAATGTACCTGTTTTGAACCCTCTTTCTGTTCCTTTCATTTAGTTCCCACTATTATATATGTACCTCAAATCATAGTGGGATTGGGGCTTCATTTAAGGGTAGCAAAGTAAGTCTAACACAGAGTCACTCATCATTGATAGGCACTGGCAATAGTTATGAAACCTGCCTTAACTTAATTGGTGAAAACAGGTAGAGCTGGCAAATAAATAAAGTAGAGCTGGTGTCTGTGGGCAGAGAAGTTATACTTTTGGATGAAGGCCAAGCATCTTCCCTTATATGGGCCACATCTCTGTGCAGCTCCCATTTCTAGTCTCCCTAATGATCATGAGATGGACTGAGTTAAGTCAGGCTCTCTGATCTGTAACTTTGGACAAGCTACTTCTTTCCTTACTTAAACTTGCTTGAATAATGGAGATTACAGAAATATCTACTACAGAGAAGCATGACAAGGATCAGGAGAATAAGTTTGAAGGCCAAGCACAGTGCTCCTTGACTTGGTCTTTTTTCCCCTCAAATGCAGCCTAGATTTTTTCCATTCTGATTATTTGTACAACTTTGTGTGAGATTTAAAAAATTACATTACAGAATTGGAAAACATCTGTGTGATTATTCACTTTTAAAATGAAATTCCCATAGATTTCTCATGGATTTTTCTTTTTTTTTGTGCTGGAGATTGAACCCAGAGCCTTGGCCATGTAAAGCAATAAGTACTCTACCAATTAAGCTACATTCCAGCCCTTGGATTTTATTTTCTATATGTAAGTTCCAATGAAATAGCCTTCCCTTGCATAAAAAGTTGATTTTCCCCAATCTCATTCAGTTTGATTGTTTATTTAGTTTTTGGTGTTGGAAATTGAACCCAGAGGCCTGGGTCATATGAGGCAAGTACCCTACCACTGAGTTATACCCCCAGCCAACCCTATCTTTCAGTTTATTTTTAAAGAATTCTACATTCTAGTTAACTAAAGTGTATTATTTATCTATAAATCTACCTATTTATTTATTTATTTGTAGTACTGGGGACTGAACCCCAGGGACATTGAACCCTGAGCTATATCCCTAGCCCTTTTTATTTTACTTAAAATTTAAAAAAAAATATTTATTTTTTAATTGTAGTTGGACACAATATTTTTACTTCACTTATTTATTTTTATGTGGTGCTGAGGATCGAACCCAGGGTCTCACATGTGGGAGGTGAGCACTCTACCGCTGAGCCACAATCCCAGCCCTTAAAATTTTTAAAAAACATTTTTTTAGTTGTAGATGGACACAATATTTTTATTTATTTATTTTTATGTGGTGCTAAGAATCGAACCCAGAGCCTCATGTGAGTGAGGCAAATGCTCTCCCACTGAGCCACAACACCCCCCGCCCAGCCTCCTTTATTTTGACATAGGGTCTTGCTAAGTTGCTGAAGCTGGCCTCTAACATATGGTCCAGTTGCTGGAGGTGTGAGCCACTGAGCCTGACCTCTCATCTTACTTTTTATTTATTTACTTATTTTGGTACTGGGGATTGAACCCAGAGGTGCTTTACCACTAAGCCACATCCCCATCCCTTTTTTAAATTTACTTTTTTATTTTGAGACAGGGTCTCACTAAGTTTCTTAGGGCCTTAAGTTGCTGAGGCTGGCCTTGAACTTTCAATCCTCTTGTGTCAGCACCCCCAGGTGCTGGGATTACAGGTGTATGCCCCTGTACCTGGTCTCATCTTACTTTTACAATTGGTAGTAACCTCATGTATAAAGTGAATATTTTAAATTTTCATTCTTCATGTATTTCTGTAAAAGAAAATAGCAAAGAAATTTAAATTTTTGTGTTGTAGCATTCCTTGTGTAGATAAAGTGGCCCATGATTGGCTTTGAAATAGGAGCTCATACCACATGCAAGCTGCAAGATTCTGACCTTTACATATACAGTTCTGCCCAAGAGTTGGGATGAGAATACATAAAATGATATGAAGGGACACGGTAAAGTATAAACCTTCAAGTAATGACTAAGAGAGGATGTTTTCTGTTAAAGACACGTCTCAGACTTTAGAAGAACTAACTTATACAGTTGAGATGTTCAGCTAACAGTGATGCTCTCTCATGTTATTCAAGCTATATCTACAAAATTGCTTTCAGAAATATTCCTTAGAGTCACCCAATCATTCTTCTACCCTATCAGCGGTAAGGATTCTCTCTGAACTTTTCCAAGATCCACTTGGAACAGCGGCTTACCTATCTGTGGGCACTGGGAGGAATCATTGCCTGTGCTCTGATGCTTTGGTATCTGTAGTAAATGCATACTGTCCCGTCTTGAATTTTCTATCACTCTGTCAGGTGACTTGTGTTACTTCTCCAGTTCAAAATGGTTTCTGCTAACTGGGTGCAATGGTGCATGTCTGTAATCCCAGTATCTTACAAGGGTAAGACAGGAGAATCCCAAGTTTGAGACTAGCCTCAGCAATTTAGCAAGACTCTGTCTCAAAATTAAAAATAAAAAGGGTTGGTAATAGCTCAGTGATTAAGTGCCAATGGTGATGAAGCACCACTGGGTTAAATCCCCAGTACTGCAAACATAACAAAACAAGAGATTAAGTATCTTAGGATCTCCAGTACCTAAATCAGTCAATCAATCAATAAAGGGTCTTGCCCAGCAGAATGTGTCTGGAAGGAGACTGTCAATTTCTGGATGTCTGAGGCCTGTGTGACCTATGATGTCTAATCATGGCTCTCATTCATCTCCCCTACCCACCCCAGGTACTGGGGATTGAACCCAGAGGCCCTCTTACCACTGAAGTACACCCCCAGCTCCCCTCCCCACCTTAAAAAAAAAATTGCAACAGGATCTTGCTAAGTCACCTAGGCTAGTCTTGAATTTGCAAAACTTGAATTGCTGGGGTTATAGTCACCTCACCTGGCTCTTATTCTTGACTAGTTTAGCAATAACTTTCGGTTCTGTAGGAGAAAGAATAAGTATGGATCTTCAGAGTTTTAGAACTTAAAACAGACATTTAGTCAACAAAATTGCTTTAACAATTACTGAGTGCATTGCTAAGAAAAAAAGTCTGCCATAATTTTGCATGTGTATAAATAAAATGAAAAGTAAGTCAGGCAACACTGTTTTTTCCTTGAGGTTCACTGTGTTCTTTCTGAAAGTTAGGACTCCTGGAGCTATGTGGTGGCATGCTGACTGACTCTTACACTTTTGTTTGGGAGGTTTTCTCTGAGTGTCAGCAGTAGAGCAGAGTCTTTCCCATATGCTTGTCAGGAATGGAGGTGGGCCTGAGCCATTGAAGAGGTGGAGTAAAAAGACCATTACCTGAGCCAGAAGCTATGGCACATACCTGTAATCCTAGCAACTCAGGAGGTTTAGGAAGGAGATAGCAAATTCAAGCCCCTTCTGGATAACTTAGTGAGACCATCACAAAATTTAAAAAAGGGCTCAGGATGTAGCTATTACCAACCCTCATTCCTGCCATGGGTTCTCTCTCAGGCCACACTGTGAGGATAGGAAAATGTCCTAACTTAGATTTACACAAAAGAAAACCCAAGTGTCTACAATCTCCTACCCAGTGAAGCACCACCAGGTTAAATCCCCAGTCCTGCAAACAAAACGAGATTATCATTTAAACACAGAGGCTCTTGGAAATCAAGGAACTGAAAATAAAAATTAGACTATTGGCTCCTAATAAATTTGAGCTGATTTTTTACCTAGACTTGGCATGTGAATCACAGCTTTTTCCTTTGACAGTGTTAGACATGTATGCCTCTTCAGAATACAGCCCAGCTGGTCCCAGCCTCCATTCTACTTTCCCAGCCTTGTAAGCTAGTCAGTCAAAAAATTATTCTTAAATATGGCACTCCAACCTCATTTTCCCTGGCAAATGTCACTTAGGGGCCTGCTCTTCTTGGCCCTCCCCTGGTTTAATGAAGGGACAATTGGCAGTAAAGGCATCAACCTTGAGCTGTGTGGGCCTGGTGACTAAAGCTCTTGCATCCCTATGGAAGCTGGCATCAAAAAATCTCATCCTCCTAAAGCTGTTGTTTTCCTTTCCCTCTGACCATGTTCTAAGAATGCTGACCTATCCACAGTAGGTGTGTGCTGGGAGATACATTCTTCCTGATGAGTTACTTTATTTCAGTATAGGAATCTGTAAAGAGGGGAGCCTCCAGTTTTATTTGGAAACTTCAGTGGAAAAACTCAAAAATGCTTGGCACTTTATGGGCTCTGACTGCCTCATTCCTGCCCTGGGTTCTCTCTGAGGCCACGCTGTGAGGATAGGAAAATTTCCTTAGATTTACAGAAAAGAAAACCCAAGTGCCTACAATCTCCTACTCAACCAAATTCTGTCTCCAGAGATGCAAAAGGTGGATCTTTTCAGTTTCAGTTGTTGAGCAGGGCAAAACATGCAACTTGACACCCATTAGATACTAAGTGACCATGGCTAGTTGATGAATGGGAGTAGGCCATTAGCAATGTAGTAATAAATACCAACCTGCTCTGGGGAGGGGACAGAAGCAAAACCACTGGTGGAAAAGGGTCACCAGATGGTAAATCTTGCCAAAGCTTGCAAGTGGCCACTGCAGATTCCACTCCCAGATATTATGTATCCTAGGATCCCTATACTTATGGATCTGGGGCCTGTGCCACCTGTGGGTATGTTCCTTTCACTGCAAAGATGGCCCATGTTCCAATGATGGCTATGTGACAGGAGCTCTTCTATTTTTTTCATGTAAAACCAACTATGACTCATCATCCTAGCTACAATAGTTTCGCCTTAAACCAGCTGTTTACAACATCTCAGGTTGTAAGATGACTCATGTCTCCTTCTACCATTTTGTGTTTACCAAATTATCTTTCATGATTGTTCCTATTTTTGTAACAAAAAGCACATCTGCTATGTAAGAAGTGTCCCTAGAAGGCTCAGAGCTTGGACCCTGAAGATCCTTTGCTATCCTTTAGGCCTCCAGTCCAGGCCTGTGCATGCAGATGGGCTATAGGAAAGCAGTTCCCAATGTTCCTTTGGTATTTTTTTTTTTTCCCTTAAGATACTGGGGATAGAACTCAGGGTCTCCAGCATTCTAGGCAGGTGCTCTAGCACTTGGCTATAATCCTGTCCTTTTTCTTTTGATATAGTCTCCCTAAATAGCTCAGGCTGGCTTCAAACTTGTGATCCTTCTGCTGAGATTATGGTGTGCACCACCAGTAATATTATGGATTCTCTTAAAATCTGATTCCTCATGCTCATTGTGGCCTCAAGCTGCACTGTATAGAACCACCAGCCCCTGTCAAAAAGCCAGTGGTTTAAGTGCTAATCAAAGCCAGGTGCAACTGTCAGGCCTCAGTGCTGCCCCTTTTCTTGCTGGCTGGCAGAAGATCCTTTGTACCCATCCCTGGCATTGTCCCTATTCTAAAGGCATCCATCTATTTTATGTCCCAGTAAGTCTCTACCTGAAATCACAGCTTTGTTTTCACGTGGGAACAGTCCTATACCCAAAGGCCACTGCAACACAGCAAGGCTTATAATTTAGCTTTTCTTTGGAGGTGATATTTCAAGCATGTGGTTTAAGTTGGTGACATGGGCTAGTCCCTAGGGTCCTCCCTATTCATTGCCCAGTACAGTTATCAGGCCAAGCCAAAGCATCTTTTCCTATGGGAAGGGCAAAGTATCATTCAGATTTCGAATAAGGCAATAGGTAAGCAGCTTCCTGTTCCTTGTTTTCTTTGTACTAGCACCAACCCCAAACCATAAAAATTTCCAACTCAGGTTTTCTAAGATGACTTTATATAGGGGCCAGCCAGAGCTGCAAGCCTCTCTGTGTTGGACGTTCTTTTCTTCAGGAGTGCTGCTGGTCCAGTTCAGCTGGTGGGCTGTGGTATTCTTGGCAGAAGATGTTGTTTGTAAAAAGGGGAAGAGAAGAGGGCTACGTTATCCTTAGGGCTTTAGAGAGGAAACAGCCATAACCAACCCTTTGCTCTTAAGAGGTCTGCTTTAAGTGCTCTTATGTTTTCATTCTGGCAGCTTTCAAGACACAGTAGAGAAACTTCCCTGCATTCCAGGAAGAATGACTAAAGGGTTCACAATTCAGAGACAGTCTAGTCCCCTTTACATCAGTTTCTAACCCAGTGGCACTTTATTGATCAGTCTTCCAGGTAAGATTTATCTGAGATCAGCCAAATTTCCCTAAAGACTACATAAGCATCTTTAAAAAAAAAAAAATCTTTATTTTTTATGTGGTGCTGCTTGAAACTGAACCTAAGGCCTCCTACAAGCTAAAAAAAAAAAAAAAAAAAAAAAAAAGATGCTCTACCACTGAGCTCTGTACATCTCCCAGCCCCGAAAACATTCTACTTATGACCACCTCTACATAGAGACATGCACTAATCAGGCAAATGGTTATCTGCTTTCTCTCAGGAGAGGCACAATATTTGTTTTAGGTTCTTCCCAAACATCTTAATCCAGAAATCACTGATAAAGATCCCTCATCCATCTATGAACAGAGGAAATGTTAAAGCCTCAAGAAAGTCCTGACAAAATTATTTTAAAGAAAATTTATTGAAAGAGTGGGCACACATGCTCATCTCTGTTTTTGTTCAAAGCATAGGAGGATCTCAAATTTGAGGGCAGCCTGGGTATCTTAGTAAGACCCTGTCACAAAAAAAAAAAAAAAAAAAAAAAAAAAAAAAAAAAAAACTGTCACAAAAGAATGGGAACCACATGCGGTAGTGTGCACCAGCTGCTAGGGTGCTGAGGCAAGAGGATCACAAATTCAAGGCCAGATTGGGTAACTTGGTGAGACCTTGTCTAAAAATGAAAGGACAGAGGATGTAGCTCAATGGCAGAGTGCTTGCCTAGCATGTGCAAAGCTCTGGATTCAACAAAAATACGAACAAAAAATTCCAAAGGACTACATGGGGCTGGGGGAGCAGGCAGCTCATTGGTGAACACTTGTTAAGTACGTGTGAATTCCTGGGATTGAACCTCAGCAACACATGCACAAAAAACATACTAAATGAATAAACAAGTAGGCAGGTACTATTCACGAAGTACAGAAAGAGAATACAGTACCTGTAATAGCTATATATATATATATGAGCTGAGGACTGAACCCAGGGTCTTGTGCATATGAGGTAAGCACTCTACCAATTGAGCCACATCTCCAGCCCCAAGTTATTCATATCAATGGAATGATTTTGTTGGGAGTGGAAATTGGGTTTGAGATGTATCCTATAGACTCAAGGATATTTCCAGGAAGGGTGGGGGAAATGTGGTTTATTGATACATCACAGTTCTTTGAGATAGGAGTGTGTCCCTATATCCACACTGTACTTATTTACATTGAAGAAGAAAAAAAAAGTGAAAAATGGCAGTCAAGAAGACCTCTTTTTTGGATAGATACAAGCCCGGGTATACCTCTAACTGAAATATTTCCACAAATTGGAATGAATATCTATGTCCAATGGAACATCCAAAAGTAAACTTGATTCCCTTAATACCCTTCAGGGATCATACAATTACTGGTTATAAGATTAGACTAGGTTTAAATCCCAGCTCTATCACTTACTAGCTGGTTGACTTGGAACAAGTCATGTCATTGCCTTTTTTTTTTTTTTGGTGCTGGGGATTGAACCTAGGGCCTTGTACATGAAAGGCAAGGACTCCACCCACTGAGCTATATCCCCAGCCCATGTCATCGCATCTCTTACCTAGTTTTCTCATCTGTAATATAATAGTACCCACCCTATAATTACCTTGAGTTTGAAATAATGTTAAAGTGCTTCCAATAGTGCTTTGCAGATTGTTCTCTGCTAGAAGTATTTGTTATCAAGGAATTGCATCACAAATGCATTTAAACCTTAACCCAACAATATAATTTTGTAACTAAATAGTTCTAGATCCTTGGATACCAAACATTTATGAAATTTACATAAGACTTTAAAAGTAAACACTTTCTGTATAACAGAACTTTACAAATTGAAGGTTCATACCTGGTACTTAATCAAAGAAATAGGAATCTGTTCTAAGGCTGAAAGGAAAAAATCCAAGTTATGCGAATTAGGTATGAGATTCATGTATGTGTTGAATTGAGCAGTCACAACTCACTGTCCTCCCTGCAAAAAGTAATTCTCTGTAAGTACTTGAAATGTTCCAGTTTTAACTTGGGCAAAGAAAAACAGGTTAAGGATAAAAATAGGTATTGAAGCAATATTCAATAACATTTAATTGGGAATCACTGGAGTAAAGGTCTATAATTTGTTTTACAGCTAAACTACAGAAGCATTACACAATTAATAAAGACCATAGGGTACCTTTAAATAAAGCATCTCTTGTTTTTGGCCATGATTCCAGTGAGTGAATTCCCATTTGTACCGAAGTTCTCTAAGACCATACACTTACTCCCAAATTTGCCAATAACTTTTAAAGGAAAACATCAGCACTTATCCATTCCAGTGTTAAACTTTGCTTAACGAATAGAGGCTGCAGATACTGCTATCCTGTAACCCAATCTTCCAATAGAGAAGTCGCTATTGGTTATTTCTACGAAACTGGTATGGACATGACAAAAAACTTTGGGGTCACTGAAATAGCTGTTTTAACTACTAGAGAGACTACACAGGTGGTTCAACAGAATTTACTTGTATATTTTCCATTTTCTATACTATTTGAAGGCATAGGATAGCTTTGTATTAGCTTTCTACAATACTGTGTTTTAAATTTATCCAGTAAACTAAGATGCAGTACAACTTTTATACAACTTAGAGGAGATTTTAAAGGAAAAAAGTCTCCACAAGAGAAAGCAACTCAGCAGGCCCTGGTGTTAAACATTTCCCAGAATAAACAGATAGGCAATTGCATTAAAAGGTAGTTTTCAAATATTTAAATTACACCAAGATTCCTTCCAAATATCTGTCTTTCTCAAACCAATGCAACCAATTCATTGCTAATACTGGGACATGAATTTTTGGTAAATACTAATGCTTATGGTTTTACTTTCTTCATTAGTCAAAAACCTTTTGAAGTGCTACCAAGTAGCAGAAAAAGCTGCATCAGTTCTTTGCTCACGGTAGAGGACCAATTGTGAAATCACAGAAGGTATACAGTTTAACATAAGTAATGCAAGAAACTGTAACAAGTGGCCTAAATACAGAGTTGGACACAATCAAACCAGTTATATCTAAAAATTACTCAACTGGAACTAATATAGGTACATTCAAAATAAAGTTGGAGATTATAATTAGTATTTAGAATCAAATTTGAAGAGTTTCTTGATAAAATAGAAATGTTCTTTTGAAATTGGAAATGAAACTATCAATTGATGGAGAGCTAGAGACTTATTAACCCCTCCTACACAGATAAGGAAATAAGTGACAAAGTCTCTTGCACTGAAGTTATGTATTTTAACAGCTTTACATGTAATATTCATATATAAAAAACTTTTAAGTGCTTTTCTCCAATTTAAAAATCTAAAGAATTCAAAAATAAGGCATTCAATATTTGAAAAAAGTACAGATTTACAAAATGTGTATATTCTGTCATGAAAACTCCACACCAACATTATACACTTGGAAAAAAATACAAACAGGATATATTACAAATTTATGCAGCAATAACTTAGTTCACACCATGCAATAAAAAGTACATTAATCAAGATACACAAGCTTTTGTAGGTTCTAAACTGAAGGACTTTTTTTTTTCTGCAGAATCCTTAAAACCTGTGGCACTTAAAATTTGTTAGCCTTTCTACTGGGAGGTAAATTATACACAACAATGATGAAAAAGATTAACAGACCAGTTGTCTATTATGAATCATTCCAGCTTTGTTCAACAATGGCCGAAACTCTTTTTTCATATTCTCGTTTGTTTTCCTGATAAAGCTGTGCTGCCTGGCTATTAGCTGGACTATTTGGATTCGGTTCATCCAGCAGAGACTGGAAAGAAAAAGAAGAAAAAATAGATTTGCACTGTCATTCTTTCAACTAATATGGAATATATGAAAATTATAAAAATAAATAAAATAAAGATATTGTGTCCATCTACAACTAAAAAATATTAAAAGAACTTAGGCTTCTAAAACACAATTCTAAATTGCCTTCAGACCATTAATTTCAAGGAAATCAGAAAAAAACAATATTCTTTAGTATACTTAGATTTTCATTAGCCAAGAAATAGGCAGCTTAATTTGGTTAAGATATGATACTTATAAATGCTTTAGTAAACAATATTTTCAAAAGTTAAATTTTCCAGACACAGTGGTGCATGCCTGTAGTCCCAATGACTAAAGAGGCTGAGACAGGAGGATCACAAGTTTGAGGCCAGCCTCAGCAACTTAGCAAGGCCCTAGGCAACTAAGCGAGAACCTGTCTTAAAATAAGGGCTTGGGGGTCTGGCTCAGCGGTTAAGTGCCTCTGGGTTCAATCCCTGGTCCCAAAAGATAAAACTATGTTAGTAGTGCTGGGGATTAAACCAGGGCCTCACAGGTTAGGCAATGACTTCTATCACTGAGTTACATCCCTAGATCTAAATCCCATTCATCCCCAGCCCTTTTTATTTTTTAAATTTTGAAACTGAGTCTTACTAAATTGCTGAAACTGGTCTAGAACTTGTAATCCTTCTTTCTCAGCCTACTGAGTTACTGGGATTATAGGCATGTGCCACCTTACCTGGCTAAGGGGGTGTATCTTTATTCTTTTGATAAACAAAACATATACATTTAGCAGTAAGAGAACAAAATAGATATGACTAGAATTAAGTTAAAGTTTTTATAAAGGTCACAAACCAAAATGTTATTTTTGCTCCTCTCAAATACATATAACTAAAACACCCCTGAAAAACTGCTTTTCAAGGTCAACTCTGAACTTGGTCAGATTGCTCTGGCAAATGGTTACACTCATTTTTATTTATTAATTTTTAAAATTTTATTATTTTTTTAATACTTATTTTTTAGTTTTCGGCGGACACATCTTTATTTGTATGTGGTGCTGAGGATCGAACCCGGGCAGCACGCATGCCAGGCGAGCGGCGCTACCGCTTGAGCCACACCCCCAGCCCCTCATTTTTAATTTTTTTTTTTTTAAACTGGGAACTGAATCCAGAAGTGCTTTACCACTGAACTACATCCCAGCTCCTTTTTACTATTATTTTTTATTTTGAGACAGGGTCTTGTTAAGTTGCTTAGAACTTCACTAAGTTGAAGTTGGCCTCAAACTTGTGATCCTCCTGCTTCAGCCTCCCAAGTCACTGGGATTACAGGTATGCCACAGCATCTAGTTGATTTTTAATTTTATTAGAATTTCTTGCACAATATACTCAATGTTTCTCTGCACTTTTTCTTAAGGTTCTTAGGGTATTCTAAACAGTTATCTTTATATTTCTCTCCAAGATTTTCTTCACAATCTCTGCTGTGCTACATAAGAGTAAGTTTGACCTATGAGAACACATTAAGAAATGGATTGTGAAAGTTCTAAAAACACAAACTAATAAATAACTCACGGAAAACATAAGGAACTTCAATTATAAACTGTGTAAAGAACTTCAACAAATTAAAAAGAAAAGAAATGGATTGTGGACTGGATCTCATATGGTTAACAAATTAAAAAAGTAAGCCAGGTACATAGGAGCACACCTATAATCCCAGCTATTTGGGAGGCTGAGGCAGGAGGATCACAATTTCAAGGCCAACCTGTGCAACTTAGACCTCATCTCAAACAATAAAAGGGCTGGGAAGGTAGCTCACCTGGGTTCAACTGACATGTAATAGCACCCCTGGGTTCAATTCTAAAAACAAAAATAAAGAGCAGAGCAGTCAGGTAAAATCATGGGCTCCTACTTGAGCTCTGCCATTAGTTACCAGGTGCTGGTAAGTAAGTTTGTTCACCTGTCCTAAAGGAGCTGACTGTATCCCACAGTACACTGAAAAATGATATATCGTAACACACTCTTACCTGAATTGATGTTAAGATAGAAGATACATCATATGTTGGACTCCATCGATTCTGAAGGATATCTAAACATATGCTGCCATCAGCATACACTGCAAAGACAACACTAAAATTAGTTATATGTTAACTTTGCCTATCTGTTAAGAGAAGTCCTTACCACAAACAGGATACTTGGCCCAGTTAATTTAAAAAAAGACATATCTACTGTTTACTATGTAGGAAGATATAAAACATTTATAAGATTACATGTCAAAATACAAGCAGCAGGTATCTGTAAATTAAATCATGAATAATCATATTTTCTTTATGATTTATTTTTAGAACAAGTACATGCTTGTGATGATACAAAAATGCAAGTGATTAACCTGATTACATGTCTTAAACATTTTGGATGCTTTTCTTCCCTCTAAAATCAATTATGTGAAAATACAAGTGATGAACACAAATTTTTACCTACTTGGGAGACTATGTACTTGGAGGATAAATTTTTTTGACAGACCACACTTAATACGGCCATTTTTCAGAGCACTAACCTAGGCTGTCTTCCTTCCTAACCATTACTGAAATATAACTAGATGATGCTAACCACTCCTTGGCCTTAGTTACTGTCCAAGTGCTCAAGTGCTCCCAAATGTTAGCTTTGGCCCAGATCTCCCTCTCTCAGCTTCAAAACAACACAGTCAACTGCTTGCTGTTTATTCCACAGAAGCATCAAACTCAGCAACTTCAAAGCAAAAAAAAAAAAAAAAAAACTACAAGATGATTTTAAAGTTTTGAACTAGTAACTATTTTTGAGAAGTAATCCAGAAGTCAGTCAGAACCCAAGCATCCATCAATTGATGAATGGATAAAATGCTTATGCAATGTCTTCATGTCAGGTCTAGAAAAAAAAAAAACAAAAAAACAAAAGGACCATGGCAATGATGGCATAACTCTGTGATTATACTAAAACCCACCATACGGTATATATAGTTTAAATGAATGAATGGCATGGGTGTGTAAATTAGGGCAGGGTGCTGTGGACTGAACTCAGGGCCTTGTACATGTAGGCAAGTGCTCTACCACCAAGCTACACACCCAGCCATGTACGTTATATTTCAATAAATGTTTTTTAAAAAGTGAAACCATCCTATGAATATGTAGGGATAAGAACACCAAATACATTGTTTTACCCAAAACTTGCTTAAGTTGATAATTCTCCATTCACATAACGCCTCCCAACCCCCAATTCTAGCCTTTTCCAGTTTTATTTAAAGGCCTTTGATTTGTTTGGGTTGATTCAATACCAACTTTAAGCCAAATAAAAACACAGTGGAATAAATGATAAATGACTTAAAAATTTTCCCAAAACAGAAAATAAGGAAAAAGCAACTTCAACTTTATAGCTTCAAAATGCCAAATGCTGTACATACTGAGTATCCCTAAATTTGAAATGCTTGAGGCATTGTTTCAGATTTTGTAATGTGTGTGTACGTGTGTGTATATCTATCTATCTATCTATCTATCTATCTATCTATCTATCTATCTATCTATCTATCTATCAGATATAGAAATATCTTGGGATAGAACTTAATTTCTTTCTTTGGAGTAGGGATTTGAACTCATGGGTGCTTTACCACTGAGCCATATCCCCAGCCCTTTTATTTTGAAAGGGTCTCACTGAGTTGCTGGGGACCTTACCAAGTTGCTGAGGCTGGCTTTGAACTTACAATCCTCCTGCCTTATCCTTCTGAGCTGCTGGGATTACAGGTATGCACCACCCAGCCAGGCTTAAAACAGGGTCTCATTAAGTTGTGGAGGATCTCCCTAAGGTTGCTAAGGCAGGCCTGAATTTACAATCCTCCTGCCTCAGCTTCTCCAGTCACTGGAATTACAGGCATGAAACATTGGGACCAGTTATAATATTTTAAATAATTTTATATGTGAAATGAAGTTTCATGGTGTAGAATTTTCCACTTATGACATCATGTTGGTGCTCAAAAAATTCCAGATTTTGGAGCATTTTGGATTTTAGATTAGTGATGCTCAAATGGTGGGTCACCTTGATTCCAGACATAGACAAACACATCTCTCCTCTGAGTAAGGAGCTCTATTATGTAGTCTAAGAAAAAGTCAAGACTCCAAAAATGTTCCTCTGTCAATAAGTTACCTAACAGGGAAGACCACATTTAAATGAACAGAGTTAGGCAGAAGAGGAGATTCAAGTTTTTGAGAAGTAGTTTTTCATGAGAATTTATAACCCAAGAATCATCGTAATTATTTTTTCTTCTGTGGCACCAGTGACCAAACCACATCCCTAGTGTTTTGTTTTTCCTTCAATTTTAAGACAAAGCCTCACTAAGCTGATGAAGCTGGTCTCAAACTTATGATCCTCTTGCCCCAGCCTCCTAAGTATCTTGGATTATAGGTATGTGCCTCCATGCTGGATTACTGTATTATTATTATTATTTTAAATATTTATTTTTTAGGCATAGATGGACACAACACAATGCCTTTATTTTTAGGTGGTGCTGAGGATCGAACCTGGGTCCCACCTGTGCTAGGCTAGCGATCTACTGCTGAGCCACAATTCAGCCCTGGGCTACTGTATTATTAACAGAAAAATCAAATCGAGAGACATAGCTTCAGCTGTTCCTTGGTTGGGTGGTGGCAGTTGAAATCACTGCTGTGGATGAAAGGACACTTTGATGAAAAACATTGTTTCTCTATATGCATAACAGCTCTGACAAGAGATGTGTCAGGAGTTTTTCCCCACACCAACAATTCCCTGACACCGACTGGGTATCTACAATTCAATTCACTCTGACACCATTTACCTGGAGTTAGTGCCTGATGCCACAAGTTAAAGAACTCAGTGCCAGAAAAGGTCATGCTTCAGATACCAATTATAAATCCATACCTCCCATGCTTCTGAACAATCAGACATAAACTGGGGATTTCTATGACTCCCACTCCTATGTTGGATAATTTCTTACTTACATTTGCCAGTCTGTTATAGAGAATATAACTAGGGAGCAGTTAAGGTGAAGATATGCATAGGGCAAGTACATGGGAGGGGCAGAGCATGTGCCTGGAGCTTCTATTCCCTCTCTGGGCGAGATATCCTCCAGCACTTCAAGGTGTTCACCAAACCCCAAATTTCCTAATCTAAACCTAATAGATATAAACTTTATGAAGTCGAGGAAGACCAAATTTATTTACAAAAGTTATCCATTCATTCATTCAATCGACTAAATAATGATGCAAATAGCTTTTAACCCAGAAATCTTATTTTGAAAAACTTTTTCTGAAGAAGCAATAACTGACACCTAAAAAGAATTTCAGAACATTTCAAGAATGTTCAATGTGCTGTTTAAACCACAAACATGGGTTCAATCCCCAGTACCACAAGCAAACAAAACAGGGCTGGGGTTGTGGCTCAGTGATAGAGTGCTTGCCTAGCATGTGTGAGGCACTGGGTTCGACCCTTGGCACCACATATGAATAAATACAATAAAGGTATTGTGTCAATCTACAACTAAAAAAAAAAATTAAAACAAACAAACAACAAACCCACCAAAAACCAATAACATTGGTTAAATAGATTTAGGTGATCTATATAATAGAACATTTATAGCTATTAAAAATGATTCAGGCCAGAGATGTAGCCCAGTACTTAGTACCTAGGTATGTGTGAGGCCTTGGGTTCAATACAAAGTGCATGTACACATATACACAGAATATAGAATATTTAATAAGGGAAAATATTCAATGTATGGGTGTATGTTCACATATATACACATATATAAAATTCATATATAACATATTGCCAATTATGTATAAGCAAAATTGTATCCCCCCCCATTAACTTTTTTTTTTGGTGGTGGTACTGGGAACTAAGCCCACAGCTTTGTGAATGCTAGGCATGCACTTTACAGTTGAGCTACATCTTAGCCCCAAAGTTGTAAATTTTGGTTTTTTTTGTTGGCACTGGGGATTTAATCTTGGGGCACTTTATATTACTAAGCTACATACCCAGCCCTATTTTAATTTTTATTAATATTTACTTTTTAGTTGTAGTTGAACACAATACCTTCATTTTATTCATTTATTTTTATGTGGTACTGAGGAATGAACCTAGGATCTCGAACATGCTGGGGGAGCACTCCACTGCTGAGCCACAACCCTAGTCCCCCCTATTTTTATTTTATTTTGAGACAAGGTCTCACTAAATTGTTAAGGCTGACCTTGAATTTATAATCCTCCTGACTCAGCTTCACAAACCCCTGGGATTACTGCACGAGCCCCTGGGCCCAGTTCAAGTTTGTATTTTTTAAAAGCTAGATTTTAGATGAAAAAGTTTGGTATTGTTCACAGTTCTACAAATACCTATTACTTTTCTTTCAAAAGTTATTAAAACAAGCCAGGTGCAGTGAAGCATGCCTGTAATCCCAGCAACTGGAGAGGCTGAGGTAGGAGGACTGCAAGTTTGGGCCAGTCTCAGCAAGTTAGTGAAGCCCTAAGCAATTTAATGAGACCCTGTCTCAAAAATAAAAAGGCCTGGGGATGTAGCTCAGCATTAAAGTACCTCTGGGTTAAATCTCTAGTACCCCACCCCCAGAAGTTATTAAAACAAAAAAATTTTTCCAGGTGTGGTGGTACATGCCTGTAATCCCAGTCACAAAGGAGGCTGAGGCAGGAGTATTGAAAGCTCACAGTCTGCCCAGGCAACTTAGCAAACCCTGTCTCAAAATAAAAAGGAGTTTGGGATGTGACTCAGTGGTAGAGTACCCCTGGACACTGGATTATCCTCAGTACCACAAACAAAAAAGACAACAAAGAAAAAAAAAAAAAAAAAAAACCTCAAATTTGGAAGCTTGATAGAATCCAGCTACAACAATGTAGCTAAGATGGACATCTACCAGTAGGCCCTAATTGAGAGAAGTAAGGGACAAGACCTAAAAGGAAGAAAAGAAGTTCCTACCCCAATCATTTGTGAAGTGTAATAAATGGCTACTTACCATTTGGATGAAACATTTTGGATAAAAACCTAACAGTTGGTGGTTTATTTGGATATTCTTCAGAAAATTCTATTACTAGTTTAAAAGTACCTAGATAGAAAACAAACCAAAATAATTAAAGAGATACACAACTTTTAAGTTTATTAGTTCTCAAACCCATACTGGCGTTTGCACAACCACACAAAAATTTTCTATGTGAACTCTGGTACAGCATACAAAAATACTAACGTACCTCTATATATGTTAGACTGGTAACATGCAACGTTGGCAAGCACTTGGGGAATAAGCACTTTATGCTTATTCCCAATGCTATTGGCAGATAAGTATAATTTTTTTTTTTTTTTAAAGACAACTGGTTCCTAGCTACCAAGATTTAAAATGTACTTGAAGAACTACATATAGTTTATCATAGCTTAGAAGGGGAAGATCAAAGATTCTGAGAGCAGCTGACTACCACATGGCAAAAGACCCACATTAGGTATGGGCGCTAGTATGAAAAGTTCTTTCCGCAATACCAATCCCTTCATTTGAATATACCAAGAACCATTAAGCTTTTGTGTAAATGCCTACTGTTGGTATTTTGGAGTCTAAATCAGTATTTAATGGTGAACAGAGACAGGCATTTAAAAAAATTATCCATTTGTTACAAAGTTAACACATTCAGAGTACATAAAGGACCTTCAACTCTAGTTCTAATTCTAAGAAATAGCCACTATCAATGGTTTTGTGTTTGCCTTTCTAGACTTCTTTTGTGCTTTTTATCTAGAGTCCTTTCATTTAGAGGAACATGTGTAAAGGCTGAAGAAGCCCTCTAACTATAGCTCCTTAGACATACTCAGTAAGCTAAATTTACTAATGAAGTAAACAAAACTTTAAATCATTACAGTTGTTTTTGCAAGTCTTTCCTTATTCCACCAATGCAATTAAAATAACACGCTTTTCTAATGCTAAATTCTAAGTTCCTCGCTCCAATGTCCAAAGTTAGAGGTTCATTTTTAGTAAAATATATTGTACCTCCACTGGTCATACATTTAGAATATAATCTCTACCTTTTTACATTGTTGTCTGAAAATTTTGGATCAAGGAGGCCAAATATACAAGCATTAAATGTAATTATTTCATATTTGTATACATATTAATGTAACAGAGGTACTTCGCATATGCTAGTAAGTACATGTTATACTGAGTTATATGTAAAAGATAACATTTTAATTATATAGCTGTATAATTTAAAATTTCAGGTAAATATAAAACAGCTATATTTAACTTTTTGATCTCAGAACCACTTAATACTCTTAGTCCCACCACTGCCAAGAAGTGGACATGAAACAGGAAGAAGTATGCAAAAAGTTACCATTTTGTAGTTATCTCACCACAGAGAAAAATAATTAAAAAGTGATGAGGTTTGATATGTGGAAGATAGAGAAAAAAGCTAAAAAGAGGAGAAGGAAGGAGGAGCGCAGGAAGAGGAAGTTATGGGGGAATGAAATTGACCAAATTATGTTACATGCATACACAAACATGTCACAAAGGGCCCTAGCCATAATTATAGATATAATTATAATTCACTAATAAAACATTAAGAAAGATGAGGTTTGAGTATTATCACTTTCTAAAATCTTTGCTTTTAAATGTAATTTGGGGTGGGGGTAGGTACAGTGGATTGAACTCGGGCATTCAACCACTGAGCCACATCCCCAGCCCTATTTGTATTTTATTTAAAGAAAGGGTCTCAATCGGTTGCTTAACACCTTGCTTTTGCTTAGGCTGGCTTTGAACTCGAAATCTTCCTGCCTCGACCTCCCAAGCCATTGGGATTACAGGCATGTGTCACTGTGCCCAGCTTTCAGATGTAATCTAATTTTAAAATAAATGCTCTTTAGTAACCAGCTTGAAAAACTTTCTGAAATTTAAATAATTAGCTCTCATCAATTAGTACAGGCTGCTTCCACCAAATCACTGATTATACCTATTGACATTTGTTGTATTAAAAATCACAACTTAGGATTGGGGTTGTGGCTCAAGAGTAGAGCACTTGCTTAGCAAGTGCAAGGCCCTGGTCCGTTCCTCAGCACCACATAAAAATAAATAAATAAAATAAAGGAATTGTGTCCAACTACATCTAAAAAATAAATATACAGAAAAGTCACAACTTGGAAAATCTTCAAACATCTACTAACTAATTAAACTGTAAAGCCACCACACAGTAACCCAGGTAGTGTATTTAACAAAACGTTAATGAGAAGCATAGCACTATTTTATTATTTTTACAATCCTCTTTAATGATTGGCTTCACAGAAGACAGTTGGACTTCCTTATCTGCTTCTGTACTCAATCTGTTACAATATGTTGTTTTGGTTGAAGTATAGTACATGAAGAAAATCCTTTCTCACACAAATATGTGAGCAAAAAAGGAGTACTTTCATGACTTTTATAGATAACTGTATTCTTTTTTGATATTACACAAAAGAAATGGTAATTAAAAAAAAATTTCTTGTAAAGTACAAACTGAAAGCCTAATTCAGCAAACTTTTCTTACTCAGTAACATTAAAATATGTTGTAATCTGCATAAATTTTACTTATTTGCTGTTAGTGGCAATTGAATCTGAGGCCTTGTGCATGCCAAGCATGTATGCTACCATTGAGGTACAACCCCAGACACAATACCCAGACCCAGATGCATAAATCTTTTACCAATCCACAATTCTATAAAAATCACAACAACTGGAAAATACTGATCCATTCAAGTTCTATGGATCATCCAGATTCTAAACTATTCAAAAAAATCATATTACTTAATAATCACCTATTATTCTCATCATAAAGGTCTTTAAACATTTGGAAATCATCATTTTACTATCATAATAACACATATCTTCAATTGCTTTCCTTAACCTATCAACCTTCTTAGGGCACTTTTGAGAATACATATGCCATATATTGAAACTTGAATAACCACAGTCTTGTCAGTTATTTTCTGGTGTTGATGATCAAAAGCAGGGTCTCATGCCTGCTAGACAAGTGCTCTACCAATAAGCTATATCAGCAGCCCTGTCAGTCATTCAAGTAAAAAATGTTCCATGAAAAAACAAAACCAAAAACAAACCAGTAGCTCAAGTTGCAACTTGACTGCAGAAGTGTTTGTCTTCCAGACAAACACAATAGTTTGGTATGTAGAGAAAGTGCTTTATTCATAATTCTTACTTCATCACATAGAATTTTTTTTTTTAAAGCACCAGGGATTGAACCCAGGAGCCACACTTAACCACTCAGCCACATCCCCAGTCCTTTTGATTTTTTTATTTTGAGGGCTGGCCTCAAACTTGTGATCCTCCTCAGTCTCCCAAATTACTGGGATTACATGTGTCCAATGCCATGCCTAGCTCACAAAGAATACACTGGTGAGAATTTAATACTAATAACTTCGGCAGTTTCATCATTTTATTTTATTTTATTTTATACTGGGACTGAAAATAGTTGCACTGAGTGACATCCAAGCCCTTTTTATTTTATTTTTTAAGTTCTGAGACAGGGTCCTGCTAAATTGCCCAGGCTGGCTTCAAACTTGAAATCCTCCTGCCTCAGTCTCTTGAGTCACTGGGATTATAGGCATGTGCCACTGTGCCCACCTAAGACATTTAAGTACCGCCTTTAATTCTTTACCTTACCTAGAAATAATTGCTAACAATAGTGTGGTTCATATGTTCTAAGACACATGTGTTCAGTAAAAATGGAATGTTACAACATATTCTGCAACTTTTTTGCCTACTCAGACATATGTCCAGATCTACCTTATTCTTTAACTGGTACATAACTTCCAGAGTCCATATACATCATCATTTGCTAACCATTTCCCCTACCAGGCATAGAGGTTATCTCCTTACAAATAGTTCTGCGGTCAGTATTCCTGTACAAATACCCTTGATGGATTAATTATGAATTAATAAATATATTTAAAATGTCATGCTATAATTAGTGAAAATCGTGTCTGATTAAAATCAATTTGATAAACTCAAGTATATACACATATTAGAACTAGTTTTCCATTTTCCTGGCTCATGGTGAAAAAACACAATTTGAGATGAAAAATTTCAGCTCAACCAGCTATAAAACAAATAAACTGTTCTGAACATAGACCATGCCACTTATGCTTTCAGTTCTACAGGCAGATAACAAAGTAGCAGAAGGAACTGGCAATGGAGGTAGGTATACAAGCTGATATATGAAGAAAGTCCCTTGTAAACTATAATTTCACAGTAGCTTTATTCAGTTAACTTGGTTTATTAACAATAGAATGTGACTTCAAGTAGATACATTGGTGTTACAATTTCTTACTAGAAAAGTACCCTTTTTAATAGTATAGAAAACAATAAGCATGACTTACCATCTTCAAAGGGTGTCCCTTCTGGTCTAAAAACAAGAAGATTTCTGATTAAAAGATGTTTTTTAACATTGCTTTTCCCTGATCTTCAAGAATGAAAAAGATAAAACTCCAACAGAAAGAGGGGCTCATTTTTATTTTTTTTTTGTGATGTTTTAAAGACATGGTGGAGTTTGATATCACCTTAGCCTTGGATTTTCATTGAAAGAAGCATAATAACTTAAATTTTCTACTTTTCCTTTTAGTGGTTTTATGAAAACAAAACTTGTCCATGATTTCAGCACAAAACCAAATCAGCTTATGAATAATGTGTATTCTTTTTTTATTTTTTGGGAGTACTACAGATTGAACCCAGGTGCTCTAAACTGAGCTACATTCCCCAGTCCTTTTTCTTTTGAGACAGGTGCCCAGACTGGCCCCGAACCTGTGATACCCCTGCCTTGGCCTACTAAATGGTTGGGATTATAGGTATGCAGCATTGTGCCTAGTTCCTTTTATATTTTAAGAAAGGATTTTTGTAAGTGTCCCAAGCTGGCCTCAAACTTGCAATATTCTTTTTCAACCTTCTGTGTGGCTGAGATCACAGGCATGTACCACAATGCCCAACTAAATGTGTAATCTTTTTTTTTTTTTTTTTAAGAGAGAGTGAGAGAGGAGAGAGAGAGTGAGAATTTTTAACATTTATTTTTCAGTTCTCGGAGGACACAACATCTTTGTTGGTATGTGGTGCTGAGGATCGAACCCGGGCCGCACGCATGCCAGGCGAGCGCGCTACCGCTTGAGTCACATCCCCAGCCCCTAAATGTGTAATCTTAACAGAAAGAGTAATCTTTTCACTTTATAGCTTTTAAGATGGAACTTAATAACCTTTAAGGAAATTACGACACCAAGCCAAATTTGGCTTTCCAAATCAACAGTAGCTCTTGTTCAGGTAAACAAAGCTGGCATCACAAAAATCACCAGATTCTTATGCTCAGAGCTAGAACATTATTATTTTTTTCTTTTTTGGTGGTACTGGGAATTGAACACAGGGTGCCCTACTATTGAGCCACACCCTCAGCCCTTTAAGTTGCCAAGGCTGCTTGTCTCAAACTTGAGATCCTCTTGACTCAGTCTCCAGAGTCACTTGGATAGGGGCATGCACCACCATATCCATCCTATGCTCAGATCTCTTCCTTGCCTCCATATCCACATTTAATCTTTCTTAAAGAGCAGCGTGAAGTTTATCACTTGCAAGACACATTCAAAATTTCAAAGAAGCAGAGTAACAGCCTGAATGTAATAGAATCACTTTATTCTAGAAGGATGAATTTCACTCTTTTCCCTCTAGTTTTTAAATGTACTTTTGTGTGGTGCTAGAGATTGAACCCAGGGTCTTGTAAATACGAGACAAGCACTCTACCAACTGAACTATATCCCCAGCCCTTAAATGTACACTCTTATAGCTGAGTCTGTGCTGATAGTTGTTTATGAAAAAATATTCTTTTGCATTTTAGTTGAAAACCCCAGTTTTAAGAGTGAAAGAAAAACAGATCTCTAAGGAGAAAAAAGGCATTGAAAATTTTAAATCAAAAAGCATATTCGGGATTGGGTTGTGGCTTAAGCATGCATGAAGCACTGGGTTTGATCCTCAGCACATAAAAATAAAATGAGGGTATTGTGTCCACCTACAACTAGGAATAAATATTAAAAAAAACAAACATGTGGCTAGATGTGGTGGCACATACCTGAAATCCCACTGACTCGGGAGGACAAGATAAGAGAAATACAAGTTCAAAGCAGCCTGGGCAACTCAAGAGAGACCCTATCTCAAAATTAAAAATAAAAGGGCTAGGGCTACAGCTCAGTAGTAAAGTGCCCCAGGGTTCAATTCCCAATAACAAAATTAAAAAAAAAAAAAAAAAAAGTCGAATATATTATCTGTCCCAGCAAGGTGGTACATAAGTTTGAGGCCAGCCTCAGACTCTGTCTCAAAATGAAAAAATAAAAAGGATTTGTGATGTAGCTCAGTGTTGGATTAAGTCCCTAACACCAAGAGGGGGGAGGCAGATGTGCAATATGTACAAAACATATACTGGGTAGAGAGTGGTTCACTTTATATAAAATGGCTTCATTCAGTTATTTCACACTGGGCTATGAAATTTTTCTATTAAATTCTTGCCACAGTGAAAGTTCTCAGTATTTTTGGTTCTGAGCCTTTTTAAAGCTCCACCAACAGAATGATCATAAACATCTGCACAGCACATTTTATAAAAAATAATCTTTTTCTTCTCCTTTATTGTTCCATTCTACTTTGTCCCAAACAGTATTTTTTGCCAATCACCTAAAGGAATTATAAAACTATATGTAGCTGGATGAGTGGTGTGCATCTGTTGTCCCAGCTACTTGGGAGGCTGACACAGGAGAGTCACTAAGGCCCAGGAGTTCTAGGGCAGCCTGAGTAACACATTAAGACCATTCACAACAAAACCAACCAAAATAAAATATAAGAACACCAAAGAGTAAAAAAATTGTATATACCTGCCCAACCTCATTAAAATGTTTCTTTGGGCTGGGGGTGTAGCTTGTGATAATAGCAAGTGCCAGCATGTGCTAGGCCCAGGACTCAATATTCAGTATCTCAAAATGAATAAAAAGTAAAATTTTTCCCAATTTATATTGCAGTTTCAGCTCTTATTAAGGTCCCTGATTATACCTCAATCTCCTTTCCTAGATAATTGTTACATATTCACTTTTCTTAAAGACTCATCACACACCTCTTATTTGGTAAATCTTTCAACTCACCCAAATATAACTGCATTCCACTGCATGATGTTGTTTTCAGATGGTGCACCACTGACACCCACAGGTGGGTCCTCTTGCAATCTAGAAATCCAGGGTGATAATTTTCAAAGTTGAACACTGAGGTCACCAAGGAGGCCAAGCGGAACACCTACTAACTCTATACCAGTAATTTTGAGACACAAACTAACTAAATCCATTTCCTTGTTATGGTGCTGAACAGGAACAAACCATAAGAATTATATCAACCAAGTATACACATTTATTAAATAACTCTTCAAATTATCTGTAAACTTGAAGTGCTTAAGGGCCATGTCTCTTCAAATAAAAAGATTATTTTCTCTTCAAGAATTGATGTGTACAGTATGACTGTCCCCTTGAACCAAAAAATAGCTATTTAAAACCTCAATAGCAAAAAATATTTTTAGGGAACCATCAATATGCAAAGACTGTGTGTCCTAATCACAGCTGCTGGTGCAAACTGCTACAAAAAAAAAAAAGGTACGCAAACCTTTGTGTATACCCTAATGACTAAAACCACATTCAATTTAATTAGAAAACTGTTTTAGATAGGAATTTTACTTCATCTCCTTTAGTTCCCACAACAATGGCTTTTAAAAGTAATCAGAAGTTTCAGGTATTCCAGGGGTCTCTATTTTAAAGGTTCTGCACTAATGCCAAATCAACCTCTCAGACCAGCAGATTCAAGACAAAGCTTCCAACAGTCATCACAGTCAAATTCTTGTAACCTGAAGACCCTTGGAAAACTACCAGAGTTGCCAGGCGTTCAACTCAGAATTAAGCAAAGAATTGCAATAATGAACAAGAGAATGTGGACAAAAACTGGAAATTTTATCTGAATTTCAGTCATGGGAGTTAATCAAACCTATTGATTTCAAGACGATTTTTTTCACCATTTAAAGACCTCAACAAAAAACCTATTATATAAATATATATAGCCATTTTCACCTAGCAATTAGTCTACATAAAAATGGTACCTTTTTGTCAACCTCAGGTAAATTAACCTATGATGAACAGAAGCTTTGGAGGAAACTACGGCTTGAGGCCTAAACTTAAGTGGTTAAAAGAAGCCACGAATGAATTAAATGCCTGTTAGCCAAGGCCCAAAACAATGGCTTCCAAAAGCCACACAAAATAATGGCGAAGTTTAGAGATTACTTCCTGAGCGGTAAATCTAAGTTTTATATTTATCTCAACCAGGGTTAATGTCCCCAGCAAAAAAAAAAAAAAAAACAAAAAAAACAAAAAAACAACCTTAACGCTACATTTCTGAACCATTTTGTTTCTGTACTCGTAAATATTAAACAGAAGGTAAACTGAAAAAAAGTTACTTCCTCCTTTAACCCTCACACCGCCTAACAAAACCTTACTTTACAAAAGAAGACCGAAGAGTATCAGGTTAGCGCCAGTATGAAGGAAGGCATTTTTCCAGACTGGAGGCTATAGATAGGGCTTTATTCACCAGCCAGAGCAGAGTTCCAGAAAGCACTGGCAGCCCGAGGCCCGTGTCTCCAGGCCAGCTCTCAAGGTCCTTTCAAGCGGGCGGGGGTAGAGTCGGGTTTCGGGGGTTGGGTTAATCACCTCCGGACCTCTCACAGTATACCCCACCCTCACTGAAGACCGAGAGAGCGCGGGGGGATGGGGGTCGCCCCAATACTGTTCCAAAGAGGAGGAGACCAGAGGCCTTGAAACAAAGCTGACTGCAGCAGGCGAGGCCCAGGCGGCCTGCAAGAGCTCACTTCCAGGGGCAGGGAGGAGGCGCTACAGAGTGCAGGGGTGGGAGACAAGGTTTGAGCGCTTGGGAGAGACGTCGGGCATCTGATCTAAGTGGACAGTAGAGACCCCTAGGCAAGCTGATCGCCTCCTTTTTACTTTTAGGGAGGGGGTGAAGGGTAGTAGTATCGATATCTTTACCCTGCCAGAGTGAGCAACAAGGATGACGGAGTGGGAGCCGAGACTACGACTGGGCTTCCGTCGGTCCCCCTGGTGGTCCCCTTAGGGTGATAAGGGGAAAATGTCCGGGATCCCCGCCCTGCAGACCCGCAGCTTTGGGGGTCATCTCGGCGAAGGAGAAGGCCCTTACCGCTTGAAATCCCGCATGAGCCTCCTCCGGGCCGGGGTCGACATGCTCCCCAGCTGCCCCGCGGTCAGTCTGAAAGAAAAGAGTCCCGCGCAGCCCCCCCACCCCCCGGCGCAGCGGCCGAATCACTGTGGGTCACCACCGCCGCCGAGACTGCACAAACAACCCTGCAATGACGTCTCCCTCCGCCGCCTTCAGATCCCTCCGCCCTCCGCCGGTACCACAGAGCAAGGAGTGGGGGGGAAGGGGGCGGGGCGTGTGGGGGCCCGTTCGGGGAGCCTCTTGACTAGGACCGTTTTCATTTTGGCCTTCTGAACTTAACAAGAAGTTGTGTTCTCCGCGCTCAGACTAAAGAATGTGGACTAAGAGACACCGCAATCGAAACATTACTGTCTTCCCCCTCCCCCGCCACTAGTTTAGGTTCGGCGGGATGGGGAGAGGGACGCATCCGGGGCCAGAGATTTCAGGGAAGGGAGGTGGGATGACGTAAGATCACGTGACTGCCGGCGGCGTTGTCAACAATCCACCCCTGGGGGGGAGGGGACGAAGTATCTAGAACCACGTGTCCCTGTGACGTGATTAGAACCGGTCACGTGAGAAAGTCGCCTGGATCTGACTTTCAGACAGGTCTACGGAAGGGTCGTTTAACTTACGGAGCTTATTAGTTGTTTTTCTTGTTTGTCCCAAGCTCAGAGTCGTCCTTACTAAATGGACAGCTTGTTTTGATTTGTCTTTAAAATGGAATCAGAAATACTTTGGACTTAATTTGTCTCTAGTTGGTTGTTGGTTTATAAACTCTGGTCCTTGGGGCAGAGAGGATGACGCAAAAGGATCTGCCTACCTTCTAATAAATGCAACAGTTAGTGCTGGGGCCCACACATAGTAAAATCTCCTGAAATGCTTCCTTAGGACTACCAAATACCCTGTTTCTGCACTCTAGTGTGGTGTCTGGTGTTGGAAATTTGGGGCGATGCTAAAAAGAATGATGTAGATGTCCAACTCTTAAAGATCCTCACAACTATGGAATTTAGTTTTCCTCTATGGGTCTTTTTTCTTTGAAGGTATGTATCTAGCCTGAGATACTTCATTCCAGGTTTTCTACACTAGTAAGGATGGTGCAAATAGTCTGGAAGTGCCCCCCCTCCAATTTTCTTTAATCACTCAATTCCCTCTATAGCCTAAAATTCCAGCCTTTAGGATTTGGGTTGGTCAGTCTGAGCACTTAATTTGTCTATACATTTGGGGAATTCTTCAGCTCATCAGGGCAAGAGGTGAAATGAGATCCCTAACCCTCACATTTACCCATGCTCTTTCTTTTCATGGTACCAAAAAGAATTAAAGTGGGAAAAGTTCCCATTTTCGTGATACCTCCTTTCTTCAAACCTTAAATTCTATCACTTGCTTTTAACCTTGGTGAATATGTTAGCCAAGCCTAACTCTTGATAAATCTTGCTGTGCATTACAATATGATTCCACATGTCAATATTCTTAATTTTTTGACTTCCCGCAGTAGCAATCCTAATCTTCTCCAAAACTAGGGAGGACAACCTAAGTGCAGGGTTACATGCAATGAAATGCTAAAGAGAAACTATATTTCTAAAAAGAAATCCCTGTAGCCAGGCATGGTAGTGCAAGCCTGTAATTGCAGTAACTTTGTCGGCTGAGTCAGGAGGATCACAGATTTGAGGCTAGCCTCAGCAATTTAGCAAGACCATCTCAAAATAAAAAAATTTTTTAAAAGGTCTGGGGATATAGCTGAGCGGTAAAGGGCACAACGCCCCTTCAATCCCCAGTAACTCCCTCCCCCCAAAAAAAGTCATGTTTTTTTATCTAACAATTTATAACTTTATAAAACTGGGAATTTATAATTTTCGAAAAGATCAAAAACACTTATATCAATCAGTAAATGTGGTTCTTGAAGTCTGATGGCAGTAGTTGCAAAAATCACACTGGAAGCCAGCCACAGTGGCACATGCCTGTAATCCCAACATCTCAGGAGGCTGAGGCAGAAGGATACTGAGTTCAAAGCTAGCCTCAGCAAAAACAAGGTGCTAAGCAACTCAATGAGACCCTGTCTCTAAATAAAATAGGGCTGGGGATGTGGCTCAGTGTGCACCTGAATTCGGTCTCTGGTAATCCCATCCCCCCCCCAAAAAAAGTCAAGAATCACACTCTATCTTGGTCACCAGGCCTGCCAAAACCTATTTGTGGAAAGAATAGTCTTAAAGCTCTAATTATATACTGTAGTAATTTTGTAGTTCAGGAACTGAGTCTGGTGCATGCTTTATTTAACTTAACCACAACAAATACTGAATAAATATACTAATCTCAATTCACTATATCTATAAGTTTTCATTTTTTGCAGTACTGGGGCCCTCTACCATTGGGCTACATCTCCAGCTTTTTTTAAGGCAAAGTCTCACAAAATTGCAGAAGCTGGCCTCAAAATTGGGATCCTCCTGCATTCTCATTCACTGGGATTATATAGGAGGACCACTGTGCTCGACTCATCTATTACATTCTTATTTATACACAGAAATTATTATTTTGTTGGATTGAAGCCAGGGCCTTGGGTCTGGCTAAATTGCCCAGATTGGCCTCAAATTTGTGATCCTACTGCCTCACCCTCCTTAGTAACTGGAATTGCAGGTCTATGCCATGGTGTCTAGCTAGAAATTATTTTACAATATGGTTGAGTAAATTTTGGAAAACAGACAATTCTGAATATTTTGGGTGGCAAAAACGAAGAGTATTTCTCCTTCATGTAAACTACAGTAACAGCGTATAAAAACTTAGGAAATACTAATTTCTTTACCCATTAAATCAGAATATCTGGGGCCTTTTCAAAAGCTCTCCAGGTATGTAGATGCTTGGATGGGAACCACTAGCCTACAATTAGTGGAAAATAATGTCTGTCCTTTTATTTAGAGGAAGCATAACTATTTACATTCAACACTTTACAGAACTACAAAATTAAAGCTCCCATAAAGACAGCACAACCAGGGGCACTTGCTTCATGATATACTTTTTACTCACTGAAGGCTGTCACTAGAATTAAATCGGTCTACTTCTTAAAACAATTAGGCACTGACTCCTCCCCACGCCACGCCCCGCGCCCTAGTGCATCATATTTGATAGGACCCTTAGAATTGTTTTTCTAAAGAGTACCTTTTAGAGTTCTCACGTGTAGTAAGGGAGTTTTTTAAAGAGATTATTAGATTTGGAAAAATTTAGAAGGCTAACAGTAGATACCCGGGGCCTCGTGGCGTGATAATTACGCGTTCTGACACTGAGCTAGCTATACCCCCAGACCAAGGAAAGTTCTTGGTTAAAGAACCATCTTATCCACGTTTTGAGGATGGATGTCAACTGTTGACACTCCTACATGGGAATATTAATGCAGTTGGCGAAACTGTATCACACAAAACTTTGGAAATATGATTTTACAAGCTGTCTGTTTAATTACCACAGCTACTCTTTTAGGACCCAGAAGAAGCAGCTGGTATTCTCCGACCCGGGCACATCTGCGACGCAGGTCGGGAAAGTTTTCACCTCGGCTTCCCTTCCCTAAATATTTGCAGTCACTTACGCTGCAGCCAAAATGTGGACGCTCCGGTTCCCGGATCAAAACCAACCTTTGAGGACTCTCCAACTGCGACAGAAAGCTGTATTTCCCTCCCCCACCTCCAAGCACGTTTCCACTTTTCACACGCTTCTGTTTCCGGGTCGGCACCCCACAGTTATTCCGGTCTTGCGTACTAGGGCTGGAGCGCCCTCCCCGCCCCACACCGTTGCCATGGTAACCGGCGACCTAGGGCTGTGGAAGTTAACCCGTAAAGTAGGGGCGGTGTCCCTCGCCTGGCTTGGGCTGCGCGGAGCCGGGCCAGTGGGATTACAGAATGGGCTGAGGAGGCGGCGGCTGCCGGAACAAAGTCGACAGCCGGCGAGGGGCGCAACACCGGTCCGGGATTCCGGGACGCGGGTTTGAGGAGTGGGCGGGAAGGAGGCTTTGGTAGGACCCGTGGCATGTTGTGCACTAGTGCGCGGGAATCCTTTATTTGCCCCTAGCAGGAAGTGTGGGGACCCCGCGCTTGACACGTGGTGACAAGTAGTGAGGGAATCTAAAAGTTGATGGGAATGATCGAGAAAATGGGAGGACCCCTCCAGTCTGGTGAGGATTGAAGCCTCTCAAAGACACGTTGATTGCCTAGGAGGCATAATTCCCAGAGGCACACGGGCTTTGTGGAAAAGATTACTATTCCGTTTCCGTATTTGAAAGTGGGGGCTTACTGGGTCTATACATTATCCAGCTTGAATAAATAAAAGTGTAAACGTTTAACATTTTCTTTCTTTATTTCTATGAAGAAATAGAAACCAGGCTTTGAAAATGGAGATGTATGAAACCCTTGGAAAAGTGGGAGAGGGAAGTTACGGAACAGTAATGAAATGTAAACATAAGGATACTGGGCAGATAGTGGCCATTAAGATATTCTATGAGAAACCAGAAAAATCTATCAACAAAATTGCAACGAGAGAGATAAAGTTTCTAAAGGTTTGCTTCTTTTGCCTTAATTGCTGTGTAAGTCAAAAGAAAAATTGTTATGATATAAAAAAATTTAAAATAGTTGAGTTAAACCATTCAACAGAAAAACCAACCTTATTGCCTACACTTTGTAATTTTATAGTACTATAAAATGTATGTGTTTCTGTATAATGTAACAGTTATGTAAATATTTGTGAATAGTTAGAAATATCCAAGAATAATGCTTAATTTTAAAAAAAAGTCTGTGCAAGAAATTGTGCTAGATGCTGAGACTATACAGGGGTAAAAGGTGGTTATTTCCTCGATGACTCATAATTTAATCAGAAAGGAGAGTATATAAGAATAACACTAAATAAAAATTGGCTCATAATAAATGCCAAGTGATTGCTACAAAATGCTATTGGGCAGGGAAAGTTTCTTGGAGGAAATGACACACATTTGGTTTTAAAGGATGTGTAGGATTTATATAAGAGGGATGAAACTATTGAGTTTCAAGTTGGGAAACAGCATAAACTTAGAAAGGCTAATGGACAATTACCACACATGATTGCATATTTTTGTAAAGTCCCTGTGGTTATAAATTGATATCTCTTATATCTGAAGGTTTTCTAGATAGTTTTAATATTTTGCACTCTGAAAAATTTATAATTTCCCCTGAAATTAATGGGTTTACTCTCTAGAGTTTAAGACTCAAATTAGAAAATAATTAATTTGCATAAATTCAGATTACTTACTTAATGGTGTTGAAATCCATCCTTATTTGAAAATATAAGGACCTTGGGGGCGGAGATATAGCTCAGTGGTAGAGTGTGTGCTTAGCTTGTGCAAGGCCCTGAACTGGTTCCCCAGTACAAAACTATAACAACAAAACAATCAGAAAACATAACAATTTAAGTGTCATATGTTAAATTTAACCATAAATCAATTTTAAAAATTTGAAGACATTTCTCAGCATACTGTTTCATTATAGTACATTGTTTCTAAATTTTTAAAATAAATAATCAAATGCCAACTTGATGAAAATTCTATAAATAGTTATCATGAAATACCTTAAAATTTTTCTTAAAATAAGAATTTAAACAAGTCACTTGAGAAACTTTTTTGAAATACATGGAGGAAAAGAAGCTGAGAATATTTAAAAGTTACATAGATATTGTATGTACATGTTACCATGTTTGAAATAATTTATTAAAAGTCTGTTTCTTTTGTCAATAGCAATTTCGTCATGAAAACCTGGTCAATCTGATTGAAGTTTTTAGACAGAAAAAGAAAATTCATTTGGTATTTGAATTTATTGACCACACAGTATTAGATGAATTACAATATTATTGTCATGGACTAGAGAGTAAACGACTTAGAAAATACCTCTTCCAGATCCTTCGAGCAATTGAATATCTTCACAATAATAATGTAAGTGCTTCATAATAAGCCACACTATAGGATGGATCATACTTACTTCTTTGCATGATTAATAAATTTAATGTTGAAAGCAGGACGTTTTAAATAATATACTGTGGTTACTTTGGAAATTAGAGTTTCCCATCTCGCTCAGGGTTTGTTGTAGTGGCTATGACTATTTGTTTAGTTGCATTCCTGAACTAAATCTTTGAAGTCTATATTCTTTGTCATGTATGTCCTCTGAAATCTCTGTTCAGTTAGCTTAGAGGTTAGTTACCAAGCAGACAGGCTTTTTTAAGTTAATTAATATGAAGTCCTGCAAATATCACCACAGTCCTATTATAAAATATTTTCACCACTCCAAAAAGATTCCTCTTGCTCATTTCACTCAACCCTAATATCTACCCCCATTCCAGGCAGCCAAGAATCTACCTTTTAGCTACAGATACACCTTTTAAGATATTTATTATAAATGAAATGATACAATATGTGGCCTTTATCATATGGTTTCCTTCACTTACCATAAATTTTTGAAATTCATCTTTGTTGCATGCATTGCTACTTTATTTCTTTTTAATTGCTGAATGATATTCCATTTTATAATATACCACATTTGTTTATCCATACACCAGTGGATAGACATATGGATTGTTTCCGATTTGGGGCTTTTATAGATAATATTGCTCTGAAAATTCATGTGTAGTCTTTGTATGGATGTACATTTTTAATTTTCATGGGTGTATATCCAAGATGGATCACATGGTTAGTTTTATTTATTTTTATGTGAGATTGTTGTTGTTGTTGTTTTATTTGTTTGTACTGGGAATTAAGCACCTAAGGGGACTTCACCACTTAGCTGTAACCCCAGTCTTCTTAATTTATATTTTATTTTGAGCTGAGGCTGCCCTTGGACTTGAAATCCTGCTGCCTCAGCTTTCTGAATTACTAGGATCACAGGTATGTGCTACCACATCCAGCCTGTATTTTTTTAAATGTTTTTTTTTTATTTAAATTACAATTGTTTGTATTATTCTTAAATCACAATCTTTTACTATTTTCTTTTTTAAAGTTTGTTCTAATTAGTTATACATGACAACAGAATGCACTGACACATCATACATAAATGGAGTATAATTTCTCATTCTTATGTTTGTACATGATGTAGAATCACAGCAATCCTGTAGTCATATATGTACATAGGGTAATCCTTTTCCGATACACTTCCCCTCCCTTCACTCCCCTCTACTTAAACTAAAGCAACTCTATTCTTCTCTAGTGTCCCCTCCACATTGTGAATTAGCATCCACATATCAGAGAAAACATTCTGCCTTTGGTTTTTCCTGTGTTGTTTTTAAAGAGACGACCAAATTGTTTTCCAAAGTGACTATCATTTTAAATTCCCACCAGCAATGGGTTCCATTTCTTCCACTGACGCCCCAATATTTGTTAATGTCATTGTGTGTGTGTGCGTGCACTCTAGAAATCTAACCCAGGGGCTTGTGCATGTTAAGCAGGTGCTTTACCACTGGCCATTACCCCCAGTCCTATTATTGTATGTATGTATGTATTTATTTATTTATTTATTTATGGTACTAGGGATTGTACCCAGGGACACTTTACTACTGAGCTACATCTCCAGCCTTCTTTATTTTTTGTTGGGGGGCCCAGGATCTAAGTTGCTTAGGACTTCATTAAGTTGCAGAAGTAGGGGCTGAGGCTGTAGCTTAGTGGTAAAGTGCTTGCCTCACATGTGTGAGGCACTGGGTTCAATCCTCACCACCATATAAAAATAAATAAAGATACTGTGTATTCATCTGCAACTAAATAAATTTTAAAAAGTTGCAGAGGTAGAGGTTGGCCTTGAACTTGCTGTCCTCATGCCTCAGCCTTTGGAATCACTGAGATTATAGGTGTATGCCACTGCACCTGGCTTATTATTGACTTTTTAATTGTTGCTATTCTAGTAGGTGTAAAATGGCATCTTTTGTGTGTGGAGGGTTAATTTTCTTTATTCATAGTGCAATTATCTATGTACAAAATCCTATAAAATATACAACAAAGCTAACAACTATTAAGTGAATTTATCAAGGTTGAGGAATTCAAGATCAACATACCAAAATCAGTTGTATTTCTATATATTAGTAACAATCAGAAATTGAAATTTACAAATATCATTTATAAAATACGAAATAATAGGGAAAATTTGACAAAAGATGTTCAAAACTTGTACACTGAAAACTAAACATTGATAAGAAATATTAAAGATCATCTAAACAAATGAAGAGAAATTGCTTTTATGGAAGTCTCTATTATTATGATGAAAAATCAAGGAAGGTGCTTCAAAACAGAATTGTAGGCTGGAGTTGTGGCTCAGTGGCAGAGCGCTTGTCTGTGTGAGGCACTGGGTTCAAATCCCAATATCACATACAAATAATAAATGAATAAAATAAAGGTCTGTCAACAACTAAAAAAAAAACTTAAAAAATTCCAGAATTGTAAAAGTCAGAATTCAGAGAGTGTTTGGTTTCTAATAATATTCTCCCTGTAGTAATAGTGTTGGTTGCTAAAAAGACTGAGAATGTTAAGGAATGGAGTGAGAGACTCTTCATGCCCCATGTTTATAACATTGAGGTGTTTGATGGGTATATGGTGGGCAGAATATGTGAAGTAGTATCATAATGTGCTTATTTATTTCTATTTTCATGCACATTATATACTCAGACCTTGACATAGTGACTGGCATATAGCAGGAACTCAATAACAATTGTGGAAATAAAAAAGGATTAATGTAGTTTGACAGATACAACCTTAAGGAAGCTGAATTAGAAAGGCTTACCCTAAGTTATTTATTTAGTTATTTTGGCTATTTATGGAGGCAGACTGAGGCCAAACAAGAGAAACTTCCAAAGATTTATGGCAGTAGTTTGTATGAACTTTGAAAGATCTCAGGTTTCTAATACTGAGACATTTTCACTCATGCTATTACACTTTGCAGATGATGAGTGTATGTCTCTATCATTCATCTGATTAAATTTAAATGCCTTCTTTGCTGTAGGCATTACATTGGACACTGAGAATATTGCTTGAACAAAGCATGTATCTTGCCCTCATGTAATTTACAGTACACTGGGAGTTTCAGACAAGTAAATAATTGACAGTTCAGCATGATAAATATTGTGAAAGGGGAAGTACAGATGATGTGAATGTATGGAAGGAATAAACATTTAAGCTTATATCCAAGAAAATGGTTGGCCAGGCAACTGGAACAACATCAACAAATGCATAGAGATTGGGAAATTAATATTGGCTCTGGCAAATTTGGAAACTAATATTCTATGGACAAGGGAGGGGAGGTTGAGAAGGTAGACAGGGGCCAAATCTTACAAGCCCTTTCAAGCCAATTTTTGATATTTATCCTATGGGATGGGGAATCCTTAAAGGGTGACAAACAGAGAAGTGATATGATCACACATGTGATTTTAGAATAGTACTGTGACTTCGTTGTGGATGTAGAGTGGAAGGGATCAGAATGGATTCAGGAAGAGAAATTGATAGTTGTGTTTAATAGTTTTGGTGAGAGAGCTGAGGAGTTGTGTTTAGTAGTTTTGGTGAGAGAGCTGAGGAGTTTTGAGCTAGGAAGATTGTAATAGTGTGAGGGATGGGAAAAAGGCCTTGGTTTTTGGCCTGAGCCATGGGGGTCAGTGGTAGCTCCACTCATTGAAATAATGTATTATTGAGAATGAGTAGGTTTAGGGGAGAAGGAGATGCATTTAGCTTTGGATTTGCTAAATTTGAGGGGCCTGTGGTCAGTCTTGTGGGATTTCTTGTAGACTTTCACTCCTGGAAAGTAAGAGAGAGAGATCTTGGTGAGAAACAGAAATGTAGAAATCATTAATGTATGGATAGTTACTAAAGCTTATGAGTAGATGAACCATATATAAAAATCAACTCAAAGTTGACTAAAGACTTAAATATAAGACCTGAAACTAAAATTTTCTTTACTAGAAGAAAAAGTAGGAGGAGACTCCATGACACTGATCTGGGCTGAGATATATATCTCCAAAAGCACATGCAGCAAAAGCAAAAATAGACAAATGGAATTACATTAAACTAAAAGCCTTCTTTTAGTTTAATTTCTTTTTTTTCTTTTTTTTTTTAAGAGAGAGTGAGAGAGGAGAGAGAGAGAGAGAGAATTTTTTTTAATATCCGTTTTTTAGTTCTCGGCAGACACAACATCTCCGTTGGTATGTGGTGCTGAGGATCGAACCTGGGCCGCACGCATGCCAGGCGAGCATGCTACCGCTTGAGCCACATCCCCAGCCCTAGTTTAATTTCTTAACCAAAGAAACAACCTGCAGAGTGAAGAGACAACCCACAGAAGGAGAGAAATGTTTGAAAATAATACCTCTGATGTTGACTTAACATTCAAAATATGTAAAGAATTTAAACAATGCAACAGATAAACTGATTTAAAAATGGACAAAGGATATAAACAGATATTTCTCAGCCAGGCTCAGTAGCACTTGCCTTTAATCCCAGTGGTCCTGTAATTCCAGCAGCTCAGAAGGCTGAGGCAGGAGGATTGCAAGTTCATAGCCAGCCTCAACAATTATAGTGAGGCCCTGAGCAACTTAGCGAGACCCTGTCTCAAAATAAAAAATAAAAAAGGGCCGTGGATATGGCTCACTGATTAAGCACCCTGCGTTCAATACCCAGTAAAAGGAAAAAAAAAAAAGGACATACAACCAGGCTCAGTGTAGCATGTCTGTAATCCCAGCTATTCTAGAAGCTGAGGCATGAGTGTCATAATTTTAAGACCAATCTTGGGAACTTAGACTATTTCAAAATTTAAAAAGGCAGGAAGGAGGGGACAGTAGCTCAGTGGTAGAGCACCCTCTGGGTCCAATCCCTAGTATGAGGAAAAAAGAAAAGAAGAGAACCTTTGCACAATGTTGGTGGGAATGCAAATTAGACATTATATAAAACAGTATGGTGGTTCCCAAAAATAGAAATTATGGGCTGAGGGTGTAGTTCAGGGATAGAATACATGCCTAGCATGTGTAAAGCCCTGGATTCAATCCCCAGAAGTAAAATAAATAAGTAAAAAATAAAAAAATTAAACTTTCATATGCGCTATCAACACCACTAATATATATCCAAAGGAAATGAAATCAGTATGTCAAAGATACATCTATACTCTCTTGTTTATTGCAGCATTATTGTTTTTTAAAAAAATTTTTAGTTGTCAGTGGACTTTATTTATTTATATGCAGTGCTGAGAATCGAACCCAGTGCCTCACACATGCTAGGCAATTGCTCTGAGCAACAACCCCAGCCTGCATTATTCTTCTTTAAAATATTTTTTTTAGTTGTAGATGGACACAATATCTTTATTCATTTATTTACTTTTATGTGGTGCTGAGGATTGAAACCAGAGCCTTGCATGTGCAAGGCAAGCACTCTACCACTGAGCTACAGGTCCAGCCTGGCAACATTATTCCTAATAACCAAGAAATGGAATTAAAACCAAAATGAAATAAGGCACAGGATAAATATAATGTGATTTCACTTATATGTGGAATCTAAACAAGTTGAACTCAGAGTGAATAATGAATAGTTGGGTAGAGAGTATAAGAATATATCTTCAAGAGGGTTAGCTGTGAAAGAAATGAGAAGGACAGTAACTGGAATGGGCCATGGGGATAAAGGAAAGTTAAAATTTCCTAAGTGCTTTTGATCTTATAGAAATGTGGTTTACCTTTTTAGTATTATGTCTATCCTGGCTTGCTTCCTTCCTTTCTTTCTTTCTCTCTCTCTCTCTCTCTCTATATATATATATATATATCCTGGCTTGCTTGCTTCCTTTCTCTCTCTCTCTCTCTCTCTCTCTCTCTCTCTCTCTCTCTCTCTCTCTCTCTCTCTTTCTCTCTCTCTTTCTCTCTCTCTTTCTTTATTTTTGGTACTGGGAATTGAACCTAGGTGTACTCTACCACTGAGCTACATTCCTAACTCTTTTTATTTTTTATTTTGAGACAGGATCTCACTAAGTTGCAGAGGCTGGCTTTGAACTTGTAATCCTCCTGCTTCAGCCTCCCAAGTAGCTAAGATTACAGGCATAAAATACCATGCTAGGCAGGTTTTATTTAATTTTCAAGTGATGGATAGGTAAGAATTGAAAATATGTAAATATTTTTACATGTGCTAAGGAAATAAATTCATTGTCTTAACTAGATTTTCTCAGTGTAATTTTTGAGAGATTTTCTAGAAAATAAAACCTTATTTTAATATATTTCATCTTCTGTTTGTTTTTTAGATTATTCACCGAGATATAAAACCTGAGAATATTTTAGTATCACAGTCAGGAATTACTAAGCTCTGTGATTTTGGTTTTGCACGAACACTAGCAGCTCCTGGGGACATTTATACAGACTATGTGGCCACACGCTGGTATAGAGCTCCAGAACTAGTATTAAAAGATACTTCTTATGGAAAGTATGTATATTTTGGGAATCTGCCTGGCCTTTCCCAGGCATCTCTTTTTTGCCCCTAATACTGATATTCTCTGCCCTCTGGATCTAGATTGGGGCAAAGAAGAGGGACACTTCTAAAGGTAACAAAGATCCTATGAGCACCTGTACTGCTGGCAGCTGCTGTTGTGCTTAACCTCTGGTCAAATAGCTACAGCACCAGGAGACAGAGGCAGACGTCTTAGGGTATATCCATGCTTGCTTTAAGCTGAGCCATACCTTTGGAGATCTGCCCCCTCTGTTTATCTTTGGTCTCTACATTTTGCAAAGGTTTTAAATCATTTACCTCCCTCTGCCAGTGTTATAATAGGATCTGCCAAGTTTCCTGTTTCCTGGAAAAATGGCACCCTCTTTGCAAAGACTGGCAAATAGTAATTTTTAAATTGTACTGTTCTCAATGACTCAAAAAGGAGCATGGTCTCAGTCTAATGTAAAATAACTATCTAAAATACAAATAATCAGTCTTGAAGAACATAAAGGGGCAATGGTATACAATTTAATACTTTATTTAATAGAATTGCAGGGATAATTCTCATACACTTTTCCTGGAAACTATTATTCTGTTATGGTAATATCTAATATTGGCAGTGGAATGGAATCCAGGGCCCCACTCATGCTAGGCAAGTGCTCTACCACTGAGCTATAATCCCAGCCTTTTTTATTTTGAGACAGGGTCTCATTAAATCATTTGGGCTGGCCTCAAACTTTCAATCCTCTTGCCTCAGCCTCCAGAATAGTTGGAATTACAGATGTGTGCCACTACACCCAGCTGGTGCTTTGGATTGAACCCAGAGCCTTGCACATGTCAGGCAGTCACTCTACCACTGAGCTACACCCCATCCCTTTTTTATTTTTTATTTTGAGACAGGGTCTCACTAAGTTGCTGAGGGCTTCACTAAATTGCTGCAGCTGGTTTTGAACTTGTGATCCTCCTGCCTCCTGAATTGATGGGATCACAGGCATGCGGCACTACACCCAACCCATTCTCAGTTGAAATAAGAGCACTCTGAGGCACAGAGGTAAAATAATACTTGAAGTCACATAGCTGGTTAAGTTGCCCAGATTCTAACCTAGGTGGTCTAGATTCACAATGCATGCTCCCCCAGTACTTTCTTCTTCTTTTTTTGGTACTGGTGTTTGAACCTAGGTGAACATTATCCCTGAGCTGTATTCCCATTCATTTTTAAAAATTTTTAAAAATTTTGAGACAGGGTTTTGCTAAATTGCTGAGGCTGGCCTCAAAGTTGGGATCCTCCTGTCTCAGCCTCCTGAGTCTCTGGGATTAGAGGGGTATCCAGGCCCAGAGTAAGTTTTCAATTGTACCTGTCACTGAGGCCCTGCACAAAACCATCTCTATGCCTCATCTGTGAAGTGATAATAATAATAGGACCTCCTTCATAGGTTTGTTGTGAGAATTAAATGATTTGATATACTAAAAGAATTAAAATATATAAAATGCTCAATAGATGTTAGCTAATCTTATACAGAATATTATGAACTTTTTTCCCCCAATTCTTTTTGTCCCTAGGTATAATATAGCCTTTGTAAGATCTATGTCTTTTTTTTTTTTTTTTAATATATGTACTAGGGATTGAACCCAGGGACACTTAACCACTAAACCACATCCCCAACCAACTTTATTTTTTATTTTGAGATAGGGTCTCACTAAGTTGCTTAGGGCTTCCATAGGTTGCTGAGGCTAGCTTTGAATTTGCCATCCTCCTGCCTCCCGAATTGCTGGGACTACAGGTGTGCACCACCACGCTTTGTTTTTGTTTTCTTCTTAGTACTGTGGATTGAACACAAGGGCACTCCACCACTGAACTACATCCCAGCCAGATAGGGTTTCACTAAACTGCCCAAGCTGTCTACGAACATGTCATCATTCTCCCTCAGTCTCCCAAGTATCTGGAATTGCAGGCATGTGCAATTATTGATCTTATAGAATGTGCAAGACAAGCCTGGCAAAACCCTTTTCTGATACATTCTCTAGCACTATCCCTTGCTCTTAAATTGTATCCTTTCCCTAAATCTTCTGTTTTATCTGCCAGTGTTATGTCAGTTAACACTAACATAGTTTTACTCTTTCTCTAGCCTTCTTTCACTCTCTCTTTCTTTTTTAAATTCTTTCTAAAAGATGTGTTCCTTGAGGACAGGCATAATCTGTTGTATTTTTCCATATTTTTAATTGGTGCATTATAGTTGCACATAATAGTGGGATTTGTTATTACATATTTGTACATGCACACAATATAACGATCATTTCACATCATTCCTCAGTGTTTTTCCCTTACTCTCCCTTTTTCCCTTTTCTGATCCCTTTCCTCTACTTTATTGATCACCCTTTGATTTTCATGAGGTTCCCCCACATACCTTTCTTTTCCTTTTTCCTTTCTAGCTTCTATATGTGAGAGAAAATATATGCCCCTTCACTTTCTGAGTTTGGTTTATTTTGCTTAGCAGTGTTCTCAAGTTTCACTGTCCTACAAATGATATAATTTCATTCTTTATGGCTGAATAAAACCACATTGTGTACATACACTACATTTTCTCTATCCAATCATTCATTATGGACACCTAGGCTGGTTCCATATTTTGGCTATTGTGAATTATGCTGCTATAAACATGGGTGTGGATGTATGCTGACTTTAATTCTTTAGGATAAATAATGAGGAGTGGTATACCTGGTTCCATGCCTAGTTTTCTGAGTATCTGTTATAGTCCACATAGCCAAACTTGGTGCTTTGCACAGGATAAGGTTGGATTCTATTTCACATTGTGTTTGAAACAAGTTTGTCAGTGAGTCTTTTCTTAAAAAAGTTATAATTGTAATAAACAAACAAAACCAGACAGAAAACCTCATATAACAAATGTACAGTTGTACCATAAAATCAAAACTTGAATTTTGCTAGCTACCCTAGGAAACCCTTTGTAACCCATTCCTTCTCCCAAAACTAACCATAGTGTTGACTTTTATTGTAATCAATTCCTTGCATTTTCTAATAGTTTTATCATTCATGTATACATTCATTTAGTTGAATGTAACCTTTTTAATGACAGCTTTTTAAAGATATAATTTGCATACCATATATTTCACACATTTAAAGTGTTCAATTCAGTCATCTTTATTATATTCATAGAGTTGTGCAACCATAACCACAATAATTTTAGACCATATTTATCACACCCAAAAGAAATCCTGTATCTGGGGCTGAGGATGTGGCTCAAGCGGTAGCGCGCTCGCCTGGCATGCGTGCGGCCCGGGTTCGATCCTCAGCACCACATACCAACAAAGATGTTGTGTCCGCCGAGAACTAAGAAAAAGTAAATAAATATTAAAATTCTCTCTCTCTCTCTGTCCCCCTCTCTCTCTCACTCTCTCTAAAAAAAAAAAAAAAAAAAAAGAAATCCTGTATCTGTTTTTTATGTTGTTGTTTTTGTTTGTTTTTTGTGGTACTAGGAATTATTGAACCCAGGGCCTTCAGTATGCTAGGCAAGTGCTCTATCACTGAGCTACATCCCCAGTCTTTAAGCCTTATATTTATTAACAGTTGCTTTCCATTTCTTTCCAACCTCTCCAGGTCTAAGCAACTACTTATGTACTATTATTCTCTGTGGATTTGCCTATTCTGGATGTTTCATGTAAATGAAACTATACAATATATGGTCCTTTGAGACTGCCTTCTTTCATTTATACTTTTCAAGGTTCACCCATGTTGTACTCCATTTCTCTTTATAGCTGAATAATTTTCCATTGGTGGATATATCACATGTCATCTACCCATTCATCAATTAATGAACATTTGGCTTTGATCTCCATTTTTTTGCTGTTAAAAATAATGCTGGGGCTGGGGTTGTGGCTCAGAGGTAGCGCACTTGCCTAGCATGTATGAGGCTCTGGGTTCAATCCTCGCACCGCATTAAAAAAGAAAATAAAGATATGTGTCCACCTATAAGTAAAAAATAAATATTAAAAAAAGAATAATGCTGCTGTGAACATTTGTGTACATGTTTTTATATAGATAAATGTTTTCATTTCTTTTGGGGTGTATACCTAGGAATTGTAACTGTGGATCATATGGTAGCTCTGTTTAATCTTTTGAGGAACTGTCATACTGTTTTCCAAAGTGTTTCCATTATTTTCACATTCCTACAAGCTGAATATGAGGGTTACAATTTCTCTGTGTCTTTGCTAACACTTATTATTGTTCTTTTTTTAAAAAAATATGGCCATCCTCACCTTTTTATTAAATCATCTTTTGGGAAAATTTTAGATTTATAGACAGTTTTCAAAGGATAGTACAGACAGCTTCCATATATCCCTTACCCAGTTGCTTTTTATCCTAATGTTATGTTACCCATATGTGGTATATTTGTGAAAATGATGCTTGCTTTTTGTATTTAAATAAGATTTGGTATGTTTTTAAAAATTCCTTTTAAGCTACAGGAATTTGGGGCTGGGGATGTAGCTCAGTGGCAGAATGAGTGCCTTGTATGCAGTAAGGCCTTGGGTTTGATCCCCAGCACTCACTGCAAAACAAATGATAAGAAACCAATAAACAAAAAAACTACAGAAATTTCCTTTATCTCTTTCTTTTCCTTACAGCTTATCTGTTAAGGCCAGATCATTTGCTTTGTCAATTTCTCACAGTGCAAATTTTGCTGATTACATTCTTGTAGGGAAGTTCAATGTGCTTCCCTGACTTTATATTTTCTGGAAATTGGCAGCTAGATCCAGAGGCTGGATAGTCTGAAGTTCAGTGCCTTTGGCAAGAGAACAGGCTTTATTTTCTTCTTTTAATAGGAGGCACATAATGTGATGCTAGCAGCTTTTAATCCTTAATGGCTAGATTCAACAACTCTTAGGGGTTTGCAAAATGGTGATATTTTAACTGCATCATCCTTTTAAAATTTATTACTTAGAATACTTTTATGAAGGGACATTTCTCCTCATTTGATTACTCAGGGATAATAGTTCATATATAGAAAGTAGAATAAATGCTTGATTTATCAATGTTTAGGATGAATTGGCTCCAAAAAATAGACTTTGAAAGTCTACAATTAATTTTCTAAAAATATGACCAGGCCAGAGATGTAGTTCATTGGTACACTACTTGTTTAGCATGTGTGCAAAGTTCTGGGTTCCATACCCAGCATGGAACTCATGGACTTAAACTTATTTAATGGGTTTCTTTGCATTGCAGTTTTTTGGGGCAAGAGAAAAAGGCCTTCTCCCACTCATCACAAGATCACAGGTACCCCCCACCAAGCATACAGGATTGAACCCAGGGGTACTCTACCACTGAATTACATCCCCAGACCTTTTATTATTTATTTGAGATAGGGTCTCACTAAGTTGCCCATGCTGGCCCTGAACTTGTGATCCTCCTGCCTCAGCCTCCTGAGTAGCTGAGATTATAGAAGTGTACTACCTAGATTTACTTTTAAAAAATTGTATGTGGCATAGAAGCCTTCAGAAATGAAGACCCAAGGAAAACTTTTGTGTTTTTATGCTAAGTATGATAAAAGATATGGGTAGTTGTGGAAAAACATGATTGTACTAAAAGAACACGATCTAATGGTAATAAACAGAGAGGGGAAACCCAGAAATGGCTGTTCATTCCAATTCTTCTTTCTTCTCTGTATAGCCTCCATAAGGGACAAGATCCCTGTGGCATGAGATAAAGTAGGAAGTCAGAGAATCAGGGAAAGTAGGTCAGAGAGTATCCTTTCTAGCTTTTATGACTTGTTTTGGGGGAGAGGAATTTTAGTTTCTATGACATACCTTGGGAAAGTGGGGAGAAAGGAGGGCAAGAGAAGGTCAGAGAGATCTTGCTTCTGAGGTTCTTCTGGTCTCTTTCAGTTCAAAGTACTCAGCATGTCAAGGAACCATATTTTGGGATAACATATTTGAGCTCCTACACAGTATTTTTATTATTGAAGTTCAAAATTTTTCATCTTTGACCAATGCAAGCCTTTCAAGGTGGCTCCTATGTCCTTTTAACATGACCCAGTATACAGTCTTTGATAGCTTCTTTGTTACCTAGCTGACAAGATGTTCTAGGCTTATTTTTACTTTTTTTTTCTTTAGGGAGTCTGCCATATATAAATATCTTTTGAAAATCAGCTTTATAGTGATATAATTCACAAACAGTATAATTCACTCATTTAAAGTGTGAATTTCAGTAGTTTTAGTATATTTATTGGTAAGTGCAGCCATCACACAATTTTAGATCATTTTTATTACCTCAAAAAACCTCATTCTCTTTACACCCCTGTATCTTAGACTCCTTTTGCCCAACTCTTGGCAACCACTAGTCTACGCTCTATCTTTGCAGTTTCCCTATTCTGAACTTTCATTTGAATAGAATCATATAATATGTGGTCTTTTGTGACTGGCTTCTTTCACCTAGCATAATATTTTCAAGATTCATTCAAGTTGTAGCATATATTGATATTTCACTCAATTTTTTTCCTCCAATGCTAGGGATTGAACCCAGAGCCTCATGCATGCTAGACAAGTGCTCCACCACTGAAACACCGCCCCCTACCCCCAGCCAGTACTTCATTCCTTCTCATAGCCAATAATATTCTGTAGTTTGGATTTAACATATTTGGTTTATTCATCTGCCCATTGATGAACCTTTACTACTTTTGCCTATGTATAATGCTGCTATAGACATTTATACTCTAGTTTTTGTGTGGACATATGTTTTCATTTCTCTTAGGTATACACCTAGGAATGAAACGATTGGATCATGTGATAACTACATTTAATTGTTTGAACTGCCAGATTGTTTTCCAAAAGTCTTCATTATTTTATATCATTGACAATAGAGTATGAGGGCTATAATTTCCCCACATCCTTTCCAACACTTGTTATTATATGATTTTTTTTTAATTCTAGCCATCCTAATGGGTATGAAGTGATATTTTACTGTATATTTGATTTACATTTCCCTATTGACTAATGATACTGAACATTTTTTTTTTTCTGGGCTTATGGACTCTTTGCTATCAGAGAAATTTCTGTTCAGAATCTTTTGAGTATATTGGATTGTCTTTTTATTATTGAGTTATAAGAATTCTTTATGTATTCTGTTCTTTATGCAATTCTTTATCAGACATGACTTGCAAATATTTTTGTGAATTAAACATAGTTATCACATGATCATTTCCTTCATTCCTTCATTTGTGAATTTTCAACACTTTCTTCTTGATGATATGATTTTCCCCTCAGTATTTTTTTTTTAAAGAGAGAGTGAGAGAGAGAGAGAGAGAGAGAGAGAGAGAGAGAGAGAATTTTTAATATTTATTTCTTAGTTCTCGGCGGACACAACATCTTTGTTGGTATGCGGTGCTGAGGATCGAACCCGGGCCGCACACATGCCAGGCGAGCGCGCTACCGCTTGAGCCACATCCCCAGCCCTCCCCTCAGTATTTGGGATTGAATCCAGGGGCACTCTACCACTGAGGTACATACCCAGCCCTTCTTATATTTTATTTGCAATAGGGTCTCATTAAGTTGTTCAGGCTGGCCTTGAACTTGCCTTCCTCCTGCCTTGGCCTCCCAAGTAGCTGGGATTACAGGAGAATGCTCCTGTACCTGTCTTATAACTTTAGCTTTTGTATTAAGGTCTTTTATTCATCTTGAGTGAACTTTTGTACATGATATAAGGCAAGGGTCCGACTTCATTCATTTGCATGTGGCTATTCATTTGGCCCAATACAATTTGTTGAGGAGACTTTCTTTTCTCTTGAATGGTTTTGGCACCCTTGTTGAAAATCAATTAACTGTGGATATAAGGGTTTATTTCTGAACTGTGGGTTCTATTCCCTTGATCTATATGTCTATACCATGTTGTCTTAATTATTGTTGCTTTATAGAAAGTTTGAAATCATAAAGTGTGAATATTTCTACTTTGTTCCCTTTTTTAAATGAGTTTGTTTTTGCTATTCTAATTTCCTGGCAAATCCATATGAATTTTGGGATCAACTTCAGTTTTTGCATAAGAGGCCTCTGGGACTCTGATAGGGATTGAATTACATCTGTGGATCAATTTGGAGATTACTGCTATTTTAACAATATTGTAAGTCTATGAACAGAGGATTTTTTCCCACTTATTTAGATCTTCCTTAATTTCTTTCAACATTTTGTACTTTTTACAGAATACATTTTGTACTTCTTCTGTTAAATTTATTTCTAAATATCTAAATATTTCATTCTGTTTGGTGCTATTGAAATGGAGTTGATTTCTTCATTTGCAGATTTTTTCATTACAAATATGTAAAATTACAACTGATTTTTGTATATTGATCTTATCTCCTGCAACCTGGATAGATTTGTTTATTAGTTCTCATAGATATTTAGTGAATTTCCTAGGGTTTTCTATGCAGAAGATCATGTCATCTATGAACAGAAACAGTTTCACTTCTTTCCTGGTTGGGTCACTGCTTATTTATTCATTTATTTTCTAATTACCCTGACCAGAATCTCTAGCACAATGTTGGAGAGAAGCTGGGTACAATGGTAAGGGCCTGTAATTCCAGTGTCAGCAGGTTGGGGCAGGAGGATCACAAGTTTGAAGGCAACCTCAGCAACTTACTAATACCTTGTCTCAAAATAATAAAAAAGGCTTAGGATATAGCTCAGTAGTAGAGCACCCCAGGGTTCAGTCCTGTATCAAGTAGCTGGGATTACAGGCGAGTGCTCCTGTACCTATCTTATAATTTTATATGTGTGATACACACACACACACACACACACACACACACACACACACTAAAACAAGGAATCAACAATGTTGAATAGAAGTGGCAGTGGGGCTGGGGATGTGGCTCAAGCAGTAGCGCGCTCGCCTGGCATGCGTGTGACCCGGGTTCAGTCCTCAGCACCACATACCAACAAAGATGTTGTGTCTGCCAAGAACTAAACAAATAAAATAAATAAATATTTAAAAAAAAAAAAGAAGTGGCAGGAGCAAACATCCTGGTCTTATTCACCATGTTAGAGGGAAAGATTCCAGTCTTCAATAATTAATTATGATATTAGATGTAGATTGTCATAGATGCCCTTTATCAAATTGAGATAATTTTCTTTTATTCTTAGTTTGTTGAGTGCTTTTATCATGAAAAGGTATTATATTTTATCAAATTTTTTCTTGTCTATTAAGATCATCAACATATGAATGTTATTTTTATTCTATTGATGTATTGCATTTGTTGATGTTTGGATATTAAACCAACCTCATGTTCCTGTAATATATGCCAATTGGTCATATGTAATTCTTCTTAGGTGTTATTGGATTTTATTGAGAATTTAGTGTCCTTATTCATGAGGGATATTTGTAGTTTTCTTTTCTAGTGAGACCTTTGTCTGGTTTAAGTATCAAAGTAATTCTGTTCTTTAAAAATGAATTGGAAAATATTCCCTCTCTTTTCTTTCTCATTTCTTCTCTTCTTTCCTTCCCTCATTCTCTTCCTCCTTTCTTTTCTGTGGTACTGGGGATTGAGTCCAGGGTCTCATACATGTTAGATAAACATTCTACCACTAAGCTACATTCTTACCCTTTTTTATTTTTTATTTTGAGAAAGGGTCTTGTGTGGCTGAGGCTGGCCTCTAACTTGCAATCCTCTTGCCTCAGCCTCCTGAATAGATGGGATTACAAGTATGTGCTACTATGCCTGCTCTTGAAAGGTTGTTTGATAGTTCTTAAAGAGTTCTTTAAATATTTGGTAGAATTACACAGTGAAACCATCTGGGCCTAGATTTTTGTTTATGGATAGTTTTTGATTACTTACTCAATATTTTTGTTTGTTTTAGGTTTATTAAAATTGTCTGTTTTTTCTTAAGCCAGTTTTAGTAGTTTGTGTTTTCCTAGGAAACAATCTGTTTAATCAAAGTTATTTAATTTACTCATTGTTTGGTAGGTTGGCTAGCAACATGTTCTCCAACTTTTTGTTTATCTTGGAAAAAATTTTAATTTTACTCCATTTTCAAAAAATAGGTTTCCTTAATATGGGATTTTTGGTTGACAGGGTTTTTTTCGGAGCACTCTGAATTATGTCATTGCTTCTGGGCCTCCATTGTTTGTACTGAAAAGTCTCCTTTTAGTCTGATTGAGGATCTCCTTGTAAGTGATGATTCATTTTCTTTTTCTTTTTTTTTTTTTTATAGAGAATTTTTTATTTATTTATTTTTTTAAAGATAGAGTGAGAGAGGAGAGAGGAGAGAGAGAGAGAGAGAGAGAGAGAGAGAGAGAGAGAGAGAGAGAGAGAGAATTTTTAATATTTATTTTTTAGTTCTTGGCGGACACAACATCTTTGTTGGTATGTGGTGCTGAGGATCGAACCCGGGTCGCACGCATGCCAGGCCAGTGCGCTACCGCTTGAGCCACATCCCCAGCCCCTATAGAGAATTTTTTTTTAATTATTTATTTTGTTTTAGTTGTCGGCGGACACAACATCTTTGTTTGTATGTGGTGCTGAGGATCGAACCTGGGCCGCACGCATGCCAGGCCAGCGTGCTACCGCTTGAGCCACATCCCCAGCCCCTGATGATTCATTTTCTCTTGCTTTTCTTCTTATTTTTGACTTTTGGCATTTTTACTATGGTATATTCCTTTGTGGTAGATCTCTTTGTATTTATCCTAGTTGGAGTTTGTTTGGCTTTCTGGATTTGTTGATTATTATTTTGCAATAAATTTAGGAATTGTCATCATTATTTCATTAAATATTTTTCTTCTTTTTCTTTCTCTTTTCATTTTGGTATTCCCAGATACATATGTATGTGTGTTTAGTAGTGTTGCACATTTGAGTCTCTTCTCCCCACTCTCATTTTTTTTATTCTCTGTTCTTCAGCTTTCAAAATCTCCATTGATCTGTCTTTAAGTCCATGAATTATTTCTTCTGCCTGTTCAAGCCTACTGTTGAGCCCCTCCGGTGAACTTTTAATTTCAGTTATTTTACTTTTCAATACCATGATTTCTCCCAGCTTACCCTCTTTTTCCATATATAATTCGTTTCTTGATTAATATTCTCTATTTGATATGAGATTGTCATTGTATCTTCCCATGCTTCTTTAATCATGCTTTCCCTTAGTTGTGTGAATGCACTTTTAATATTTATTTTGAAATCTTTTTCTGTTCAATCCAACATATGTTTACTCTTATAGTCAGTGTGGACAGCCTGCTTTTTTTTCTTGCATATGAATAATTTCTCATAGATTTCTTTCATACCTTGAATTTTTTTGCTGGAACCTCAGGATTTTAGATAACATATTCTAAAAACTCTGGGTACAGGACTTTCCACTCTGGGTCTTGCTATTGTTATTTTTTTTGTGTTATAGTGACTAGATGAATTTTAGTGAAATCTGTTTCCTCCCACAAAAGTATTAAATCTGTATAGTTGCTCCTCAGGGAGTCACAGCTTTGGATAAGTCATGGTCACTCTGGGATGGTAATGGAATTAGTAATGTTATCTTTTTGTCTTCCCCTTACTGTTCCTAGCCATTGAACTCCACGAGATAAACTGATTGCTCTATTGCTTTCAGAATTGGCATGGGGCTTAAATTGCACAATGAACTATTCCATTCACACTGTGGCTCCTTAGAAGGAATAATTTCTGTGATGGTCAATATTTAGTGTTTGTTCTGATTTTGAGAAGGCTTCTCTCAACTGGCTCATTTGATGGTTCTTTCCCACAAACTAGCTGAGATATAGTCTAGATTGAATTGTCATTTAATGCAGGAATCTCTACTCAGTTGTCTTTCCTGCATCCTCCACTGTTCTAGAGAGCACCTTTAGGCCTGAACTTTTCTACACTTAGTTGCAAATAAAGTCAACTCCTTTGGAAGAGATCAGAAGCCTTTGTTTTTATGGCCCTCTTCTTTTCCCAGGCAAAATCTCTGAAGTGTAGGGTTCTGGAGTTATTTTGGATTAAAGCAAATTTTATCTCTAAGCAATACTCTTTCCTCTAGGAGCTGAGTGCTCAGTGACTGGGAGGAGCAGCAGCCTGAGGTCCCCTTAGCTTGCTTCTCCCAACATGAAATCACTACCCCACCAGCCAGGTTGAGTGGCCCTAGTATTCTTGGTGTACTACACCCAATGTACAGCCATTGTTCCATGAGTTGGGGCTTGGTGGGAGATGTGACCTTCGTCTTTTTTTTTTTTTTGTATCTTTATTTTATTTATTTATTTTTATGTGTTACTGAGAATCAAACCCAATGCTTCACACATACTAGGTGAGTGCTCTACTACTGAACTACAATCCCAGCCCTTGACCCTCATCTCTCAACCTTATTCACCCAGGACTTAGCCTCAGCAACAGATAGCTGGGAAAAGTATGAGCAATGCTGAAGTTCTGTTTCTCCAGGGAAGAAAGAACTTCAAACGGGAACTAGTGAAGAGGTAGCCAGCCAGCTCTAGACTTAGAGCTGAGATTGAGGAAGGAGGGAATACACTTACTTCCTTACTGAATTTTCATAGTTTTTTGTTTGTTTTGTTGTTGGGTTTGTTGTTTTTGTTTTTGCATGCTGAGGATTGAGCCTAGGACCACAATGAACTACATTCCCAGCCCTAGTTGTACTTTTAGAAATATAATTTTCACTGGGTTCAATGAGGAGTAGCCCAGCTAACCTGTTCATTATATCATGCTAGAAGTCCATCCTTAGTTGTTATTGTTGTTGTTGTTCTTTCTCTCCTCTTCCTTCCTTTCTTCCTCCTTCTTCTTCTTTGATTAAACCCAGGAGTACTTTACCACTGAGTTATATTCCCAGCCCTTTTTATTTTTAAAATTTGAGACAAGGTCTCACTTAGTTGCTGAGGGTCTCACTAAATTTCTGAATCTCGCTTTGAACTTTCAGTCCTCCTGTCTCAGTCTCTCATGTTGGAATTACAAGCAGTGCCACTGTGCCTGGCTTTAGTTCTTTTAATCCCCCCTTACCCCTGCATGTTAGACCAAAGCTTGGTTGGATCAGCTTTTCTTGACCAAGCTTGTCTGTCTGTCTATCTGTCTCTCTTTTTAAAAACAAGCTCTAGAAAATTTTATTAAAGAAAAATTTTGTATAATTTACTTTTCACCAGTCTATTTCAGCATGTTTCCATGATATCAAAATCACCTGCATGAATTTCAGCCAGTGTGCATACTTAATAGTATTTTCTTCAGCTTGTGTCAAATTTAATATTATCGCCATCATAGTGATGGATCCTAGTTTGGCCAATGTGATGTAGTACTGTTTTGGATATATTCAAAGCTGGGAAGCTGTTGGTAAGAATGACTATTATAGTTTAGCTTTGAAACGTCCCCCAAAATCTGAAGTGTTAATGTCTAAGTGTTAATTGCCCATCTGTATCACTATTTGGAGGTCATGGAAATTTCAGGAGGTAAAAGGAAGTTACATTATTAGGGGTGTGCCATTGAAGGGGATATGGGAACCCTTGTCCTCCTCTTCTCTCTTTGCTTCCTGGCCACTATGAGATGAGCAGATCTCCTACACCCATGTTCCATCCCCATGATATGCTGCACTACCACAGATCCAAAGCAACTGACTGAAACCTCTGAAACCATGAGCCCAGATTAATCTTTAGCCTCTTTTAAAGTTGTTTATCTCAGATATTTTGTCACAGCAATAGAAAACTGACAACACAATGACCAATTTTGCTTTGCCTTGTCTGATAATCTTCAGAGTCTGTTTGTACCCTAGCATATACCTTCCACTTCTCATGATGAGTTGGAGCCTATAAATGATCAGTTCCAGTTTCTACAAAACAAACATTTATAATAGACCTTAAGCCTTGTAGATAACAACCTCAAAACTGGATCTAGCTTTCTGGAGCTGAACCCCATAATAAAATTCCTAAACTAGAGGGCCCCATGTCCTCTCAGGTTCCCTTTGGGAACCCTTCAGATGCCAGTGGGCATGCTGTCTTCCCAGTGTTGTGTGTGTCTCATTAAAATTAATTAGAGCAGTTTTAGGTTTGTAGAAAAGTTTAACAGAAAATGCAGAGGTATCATATACCCACTCCACCTCATACCTCACTACTACAACATTTCCTTTTTCTGTTTCTCCTCCTCATCAATATTATTATTATTATTATTATCATCATCATCATCACCAATAACAACATCATCATTATTTTCTTTTGGTACTAGGGATTGAACCCAGAGGGCTTTTAATCATTGAAGTACACTCCCAACCCTATAATTTTTTTTTTTTTTTTAATTTTGAGATAGGGTCTCTCTAAGTTGCTGAGGCTATCCTTGAACTTGTGATGTTCTGGCCTCAGCTTTCAAAGTTGCAGAGATTGTAGGTGTGCTCCACTGCACCTGGTTACATTTCCATGTTATTAACATCTTGTATTATATGGTATATTTGTTACAATTAATGGGCCAATACTGATACATTATTCTCAACTAAATCCCATAGTTTACATTAGGATTTAACTTTCTGTGTTGAACTTTCTGGGTTTTGATAAATATATAATATCCTGTCCATAACTTCAGGATCATAGAGAATAGTTTTATTTTACCTTTTTTTTTTCCTTTTCTTATTGGTACTGGGACTGAACTCACAGGCACTTTACCAATGAACTGTACCCACAGCCCTTTATATTATGTTTTCTTTTTCTTTCTTTTTTTGTATTAGGGACTTAACTCAGGGGTATTTAACTGAGTATTTTACTGAGCCATATCCCCAGCCCTTTTTATTATTTGTATATTTTAAGTCAGGGTCTTGCTAAATTGTCTGGTCCTTGCTTAGTTGCTGAGACTGGCTTGAACTTGCGGTCCTAATGCCTCGGCCTTCTTCTGAGTCTCTGGGATCACAGACTTGGACCACCACACCTAGCTTTTATTATGTTTTTTTATTTTGAGATAGAATTTTACTATCCTAAATCCCATAGTTTACATTAGGATTTAAACGGGGTGCCAGGGTACCTGCCTGTAATCCCAACAATTTGGAAGCCTGAGGCAGAAGAATTTCTGAGGCTTCCAAATTGTTGGGATTACAAGCAGGCACCCTGGCACCCCGTTTGTACCTCTACCTTTTTATTATTTTCTCCTTCTCCTTTAACTAGCAACCACTGGTCTTTTTATCATCATTTTACTTTAGCTTTTTCCAGAATGCCATATAGTTGGAATTATACAGGACGTAGAGTTTTTAGATAAGCTTCATTGACTTGGCAACATGTATAATGTTCTATGATTTTTTTTTTTTTGGTGGCTTAATAGCTCATTTTTCTCTCTCTCTCTTTTTTTTTTTTTGCTGCTAAATAATATTCATTGCATACATGTACCACAATTTATCCATTAACTTATTGAAGGACACTTCAATTCCTATCAAGTCTGTGCAATTATGAAACAAGTTGCTATAAATATCCATGTCCAGGTTGTTATGTGAATCTGAACTTTTTACTTGCTGGTTAACTACCAAGGAGTACAATTGCTAGATTGTGTGCTAAGACTATATTTAGCTTTGTAAGGAGTTGCCAAACTGTCCTTCAAAGAGGCTGTATAATTTTGCATTCCTGCCAACAATGAATGAGAATTTGTTGGTCCACATCCTCATCAGCAGTTGGAGGTGTCAGTATTTTAGATTTTAGCCATTCTAATAGGTATATAGTGATATCACATTGTTTTATTTATTTATTTAGCTACTGGGGATTGAAACCAGAGGTGTTTTACACCACATCTTTAATCGTTTTCACTTTTTGAGACAGAATCTCACTAAATTGCCCAGGCTGGCCTTAAACTTGGTGATCCCCTTACCTTAGCCTCTTGCATCACTAGGATTACGGGTAGGTACTACTGTGTCCAGCTGTTTTCTTAATTTTTGGTTTTTAATTGTGGAAGGACAATACCTTTATTTTATTTATTTTTTAAAAAAATATTTATTTTTTAGTTGGACACGATATCTTTATTTATTTATTTTTATGTAGTGCTGAGGATCAAACCCAGGGCCTTGCAAGTGCTAGGCAAGCGCTCTACCACTGAGCCACAACCCCAGCCCCTTATTTTTTATTTTTATATGATGCTGAGGATTGAACCCAGTTCCTCACACATGCTAGGCAAGAGCTCAACCACTAAGCTATAACCCCAGCCCCTGTTGTTTTAATTTTCAATTTCTTGATGGTATATACTGTTGAGCAACTTGTAATATGCTCATTTGCTATCTGTATGTCCTCTTTGGTGAGGTATGTGTTTATATCTTTTGCCAATTGTAAAATTGGTTTATTTTCTTATTGTTGAGTTTTAAGAGTTTTGTTGGTATATTTTGTATACAAATCCTTAATCAGAAATTTTGTGAATATTTTATCCCAACCTATGGCTTGTCTTTTCATTATCTTAACAGTATTTTTCACAGAATAGAAGTTTTAATTTTAATGAAGTCCATTTATCAGTGGTTTTACTGTGTGAACTATGCTTTATATCTAAAAACTTATCGCCAAATCCAAGGTCGCCAAGATTTTTTCCCTATGTGTTTGTCTAGAAGTTTTATAGTTTTGCCTTTTACATTTGTGTATCATCCATTTTGATTAATTTGGGGGAAAATTTCAAGATCTTAGTCAAAATTGTTTTCTTCTTTTCATATGGATGTCTTGCACTACTTGTCAAAGACTAATTGAGGGGCTGGGAGTGTAGTTTAGCACATGTAAGGCCCTGGGTTTGATCTCCAGCAACTCAAAAAACAAACAAAAAACTCAACCAAGTAAAACCAAAACCAGTTGACTATATTTCTGTGCGAGTTCTATATCTGGGCTCTGTATTCTGTTACCTTTGTCTTTTTTTTTAACCAATACCACAAACTGGTATGTTTTACCAGTATGATGGCCTTACAGTATATGATGGCCTTACAGTATATCTTAAAGTCCAGCAGAGTTGATACTCTGACTTTATTCTTTTCTCTCAACATTGTATTAAAATGTTCTGGTGAGTCTATTTCCTTTCCATACAAACTTTACAATTAATTTGTTAAAATCTACAGATTATTTTTTTAAAATTGATAGATTAAATTATATGTATTTATCATAGACAATAACATGATGTACATATACATCGTGGAACAACTAAATTTAGCTAATTAACATATGTATCACCTCACATAATTATCTTTTTTATTGAATTTTTTTTTTTAGTTATTGATGAAACTTTATTTTATTTATTTACATGCAGTGCTGAGAATTGAACCTATTGCCTCACACGTGCCCGGCAAACGCTCAGTTGTACCACTGAGCTACAACCCTGGCCCCACATAATTGTCTTTTTATATTGGTGTGTAAAACTGGGAATCGATCCAGGAGTGCTCTACCAGGGAGCTATACCCCTGGCTGTTTTTATTTTTTATTTTGAGACAGGGTCTCACTAATTTCCAGAGGGTCTCACTAAATTATTGAGGCTGACCTTGAACTTACAATTCTCCTGCCTTAGCCTCTGGAGTAGCTGGGATTACAGGTGTGTACCATAGTACTGGTTTAATTATTTAATTTGCTAGATTTTTATTCAGGTTGCATTGAATATTTATATAAAGTTTGGAATAAATAACATGTTGGTAAGATTGTCTGCCCATCCATGAACCTGGAATATATCTTCATTTATTTGATCTTCTTTGATTTCTTTCATGAATTTTGCTTTTTTTTGTGCCTGCCAGTTTAATTTGGAGATAATTCCATTTGGGCAAGTATGGATAGACCTACTTCATCATTTTAAAGAGAGGAATATTATTTCATTATGTGGTTTTGCAAAAATTTACTTAGTCATTCCCTTATTGATGAATATTTAGGCTGCTTCCAATCTCTTTTCTACCACAAAAAATACTGCAGTGAAATTTTCATGTAATTTACCCTGATGAACATATCTTAGAATAAATGTCTCAAAATAAAGTCATGTAATCAAAAGTATATACAATTTAAAATTTGTTATCTTTTGTTAATTTCCTTCCAAAGAAGTTGTATAAGTTTTCTCTCCTGGACTAGTACAAGGAAATATTCATTTCCCATAGCTTCACAAATATAATACATATCAGTTATTATAATCCTTGTCATTTGGATCAATAAAAAATAAATCTCATAGTGGTTATTTATATTTCTTCTAAATGTGAGATTGAGTATCTTTTATTTATTTACAAGTCCTATGAATAAGAACAATCTTTTTAAAAGCATCATGTGGAAAAAAATTTGGATTATGGCTGACTCACAATGGGCTAAGATAAATAAAATAATAAGGGTAAAATATTTGAGACTTTTAATTTTTACTTTTAAAACATGAGACTTTAGTATTCAAATCTAATTCATAAACCGCTTATGATAATATGCTTATATAAGTATATGAAAAAATTTTAGAATTAGTTACTTTTTATCTAGATTATTTCAGGGTTTCTTGTGCAACTTAAATACAAGTTATTTAATGTTATTAATAAAATGCGATAATATTTAATGTTTAAAGTTAGCATATGATGCTACAGTGAAAATTTTAATGATACTACTTAACATTCTTGTTTCTTTGGCCTTGATATTATTTTAAAAGTATTTTTAAAATAGATAATCTTGATGAAAAAGTAATTTACTTGGGTTTGTTTCAGGCCAGTGGATATCTGGGCTTTGGGCTGTATGATCATTGAGATGGCCACTGGAAATCCCTATCTTCCTAGCAGTTCTGACTTAGATTTACTTCATAAAATTGTTTTAAAAGTAGGTAGGTATTAATGAAATATTCTATTACATGCCTAAATAAATATTACCAGATAAATTCTGTTTGATTTTCAAAGTTAGTTTTTTCTGCCTAAAAACAGAGAAGCATATTGTTTGGATAAATGATGGCAGATGGATGCCTGGGGCTGATAGAGAAGGTAGAAAATTTTCTGTTTTTACAAATAATATTTTCTTTTCCAGGATGCAGATAGCTAAGCCATATATTGATGGTTGGTGCTAAGAAAAACAGTACAAAAGGAATGTATTTCAGACTGTCTAAAAGTTGTTGTTAATTTTTGCCTTCTACAAATATTTGTACTTTTAAAATAAGATCTTTTGAACAATAGAATTGAGTCAAATTTTTTTAAAGCTTTTGGAAATAGAAACACCAATTATTTATTTAGAAACCATTCTCTTCAACCAAACCAAACTAAAACAAAACAAAAAACCTCAGGGTAGTTAAAATAACTTATTCAAGAATATATTTGAGGGCAGGGGTGGTGGCTCAGTGGTAGAGCACTTGCCTGGCATGTGTGAGGCACTGGGTTCAATCCTTAGCACCACATAAAAATAAATAAAAATAAAGATATAAAAAGAATATATTTGATGAGGGCTGGGGGCATAGCTCAGTGTTAGAACACTTGTCTATCATACATGAGGCCCTGGATTCCATCCCTAGTACAACACTCAGAAAAAGAATATATTTGATGACAAACAAAAATTAAAGAAATATATTTGATGAGAGTTTTAACTATTTGATGATCTGCTTTAATTGCTCAAATATTCTGGTGATTAGCCTTGCACAGGGTATTTCAACAATTTGTTTTTAATATTTCTGAATGAAGAGCTCAAGGAGCGCTTTGTGTGGTAGGAAAGATATACATAAACATAATTTTACAGGATTATGAGGAAGGAATTGGGAACAATTATGAAAACAATGAAATCTAGATAAATATTGACTTAAGATACTGTTCAGAGCCTTAAAACATCAACTTCTTTTGTGTCTTTAAAGTTCTGGTTAGGAGATTAATGTTAGAAGGAATCTTAGAGAAAATTAGATTAATCCCGTAATTTTACAGATAAATTCAGCCATAAAAAACAAAGAGATTTGCTCAGTCACAGAACTAGTTATAGCAAAAAGGATGCTAGACTTAGTTCTCTCCACTCTTATTTATAGTTCTTTCCACTCTACTACTAGTCTGTAGTCTTGTTTCATCTTATGTAATAGTTTGATTTTAAAATAATTTTAATGTTTTAGCTGTTTTGAGTAAGGCTGTAATCTGTTTTGCTGATGAAATTGTAGTTCAACTATTTAGATACCAATAAGGAAATATGTAAAAGTTTAAAAATGCTTTTTGGGGTAATAGTACATGTCTTACAGGTTTGGGAAAAGAAAACAAACCTGATGTGCCATATTATGCTACCTGTGTGTTATTAACAGTTTACTAGCGAAACCTCAATTTTTTATGACATTCAGATAGTTTCTTGTTCAACTTTGAAAAATTTAAAAAACTGTTACTCTTTCTTGTCTGGGTTTTTAGTAATTTAGTGGAGATCACATGGCAATTTGATTATTTTGATTGTAGATAATTTCTATGTTTTCTTATAAGTATGTATTTCTCTTTTCAGGCAGTTTGACACCTCACTTGCAGAATATCTTTACTAGGAGTCCTATTTTTGCTGGGGTAGTCCTTCCTCAAGTTCAACACCCCGAAAACGCAAGGAAAAAATATCCAAAGCTTAATGGATTGCTGGCAGATATAGTTCATGTATGTTAAGATTAATAATGTATATCTGAGAAATTTGCATAAATTATAATACTATTTTAAAATATTACTTTAGGGCTGGAGATATAGCTTAGTGGTAGAGCACTTGCCTAGCACATGTGAATCTCTGGGTTTGATCCCCTGTATCATATATACAGAAAAAATTATCCAGTTTAGCATATTACTAATCATGTTTCCAGATCTGTCAAATGCAAATGATTTCCCATGAACTTTCTACCATACAGGGCTGACAAGAGGACCAAAATGAGCTAAATAATTTCTGTTCATCACAGAAGCACACTGAGCTTTGCTTTGGCTAGAATCATTGAATATTTAACCTGTAATAATGCTTTGCAAGTAAAAATTTCTTAGGGAAATAAATGATCAGAACATACTGTCAGAAATTCCTGAGCTTTAATTTCATCTTTCTCTCTCATCTCTGGGTAATTGACTATTTCTAAGAATCATTTGTCAAATAAATTTAATTTTTGCCCTGTTAGAACTCACTGATTATCAAAATATTTTTTATTTTCTAGGCTTGTTTACAAATTGATCCTGCTGAGAGGACATCCTCTACTGATCTTTTGCATCATGAGTATTTTACTAGAGATGGATTTATTGAAAAGTAAACATTTGAGTGAATGTGGTCTTTTAAGTATTTTTAAGTTTTTTTTTAAAAATTTATACATGACAGCGGAATGCATTACAATTCTTATTACACTATAGAGCACAATTTTTCATATCTCTGGTTGTATACACAGTATATTCACACCAGTTCATGACTTCATACCTGTACTTTGGATAATAATGTTTTGGATACTTTAGGAAATTTTACTAGCAGGAGAATTGCTGGATAGTTTAATGTTATGAAATAACAAAAGCGTAATGAGTTATTGTTGCAGGTACAGGCTATATGATAGACTTACAGGTATCATGGATGAAAATTTAAATAAAATTAATGAAAGCTGACATCATAACACATTTACAATATTCTAGGCAGTGTGATATGTTTTCCATTCTACAATTTCAGAGTCATCAGAGAGCAGAAATAACATTAAATAGACAATCAATACCTTTTAGCTCCCATTTGGGCCTCTCACTCATAAAATAATTGGTTATTCCTCTTTTGATAGCATCTTTGATCTTTGTACTATAATTAGCACTTCCCAAATTATTTTTTATTTTCTTATTCTCTGCTGTGAGACTTGCTTTCTGATCCTACCCACTAAATTTGAAGTTCCCTGAAGATAGGGACCATAATTCTTTAGACCTTCTGTGTCTTACATGGACAATTAAGATTCATTCTTCAGCCTTATTTCTAAAAATCATTATTTTGTCTTTGGGCTTTGAAAGAAACAAGAAAGGTTTCTTATTAATTGCAGAATTACTCAGTTTGCCTGTGGACATGAATTCAGAAATGTGGACAGCAATTTAAATGTGATGGAGTTAAGGTCAGGGATGAAAAAGTCTGAGAACTGCTACTAAACAGAAAAAAGGCAAAGAAAAGAGAATCCTTGAGAGTAATTAGAACTTCAAGAATTTTACTCTAAAACAAAAAAATAAGAAGATTTATTAATGAACATGCCATTGGTAAAAAGTACCAATCATTACATAAGAAAGTTGCTTCATATAAATTCCATATAGATTAAGTTGATATCTCCTGGGTGTTTAGCTATTAGGATTTTACTATTACAGGGTGATAGCAACTTGAGTTCAAATTATGGAACTCTCAGAAAATGTTTGGGTAAGACTTTTTCCTTTGATACGACGCCTCTTTCCTTTGTGGACCTTCTTCAGTGCAAGGGAGGTTTTATTGCTTTGTTTTTTAAGTACCAGAGATTGAACCCCCAGGGGTGCTTAACTACTAAGCACATCCCTAACCCTTTTTAATATTTGATTTAGAGACAAGGTCTCACTGAATTGCTTAGAGTCTCATTAAGTTGCTGAGGCTGGCTTTGAACTGGTGATCCTCCTGCTTCAGCCTCTCAAGCCACTGGGCTTACAGGCATGCGCCACTGCGCCCATCTGTGCAAGGAATTTTAACAGAAGTGTGACATTTTCTAATTTAGTCAAACTAATCATACTGGAGATTTTTTTCTTTCTTTTTCTTTTTGGTACTGGGGATTGAACTGCACCTGGCACACACTGGAGATATGCACATACAGGATATTTTAGTTTTAGGTGGACATAATATTTTATTTTTACATTTATGTGGTGCTGAGAATAGAACCCAGTGCCTCATGCATGCAAGGTGAGCACTCTACCACTGAGCCACAACCCCAGCCCCAATAGGAGATTTTTTACATCTCCTCACATTGCCTGTAATTAGACATGTGCAACGCCCAGCTGACAAGAGTGGACTGGACTAGGGAACAATTCATTACGGACTAGTATTTCAAAACTTTCCAAAACCAATGGCAGCAGTGGCTTTTGGAATATCGATTTTGGAATTTTGAACCATAGAAATAAATTTTCCATTAAAAAATAAATAACTTCTCAAAAGAAAGAAAGCCAAACTAAAATCAAAACAATCGTTCTTCATTTTTGATGTATTATGTAACTTTGTACTGAAAATATTTCTCCAGAGTAATATTTCAGAAACTAGGTAGTTCATCTTTTAAGTCCTGTTACTTTAAGGAACCACAAAAACCACAAAGTGGCCTGAATTGACCTTGAAAAGAATAGATATTTATCAAAACTTTACTTTTGATAAATGAAAAATTAATTTTAAAATTTTATTAATAAAATTTAATTTATTGAATAGAGTTTGTATTACAAAAGGAATCTAAATCACCTGTTTGGTAAAAATTTTACATAGTAGATTCCAATAGCAAAGAAATTATGTGTGTGTGTGTGTGTGTGTGTGTGTGTGTATGTGCATATGTATATATTTTTAATGCTGGGGATTGAACCCAGGGGCACTCTTTCACTCAGTTATATTCCCAGTCATTTTTGTTTTTTTGAGACAGGGTCTCGCTATATTACCCAGGCTGGCGTTGAATTTGTGATTTTCCTGTCTCAACCTCTGGAGTAGCTGGGATTATAGGCATGTGTCACAATGCCTGGCTAGCAAAAGTTTTAAATTTTTATTTTTTATGTTGGCTCGAGATTGAACCTAGGGCCTCACACATGCTAAGTAAGTATCCTACCAATGAGCCACATCCCCATCCCCCAGGGAGCAGATTTCAGAGGTGAATATTAAGCCATCTCTTTGAGTGCTTTTTTTTTGGTACCAGGGATTGAACCCAGGGGTGCTCAATCACTGAGTCACATCCCAAGCCCTTTATTTATTTATTTATTTATTTATTTATTTTTCAGTTATAGATAGACACAATACCTTTATTTTATTTATTTATTTTTATGTGGTGCTAAGAATCGAACCCAGTGCCTCCCAACCTGCTAGGCAAATACTCTATCACTGAGCTACAACCCTAGTCCCCTGCCCTTTTTAAATAAAATATTTTATTTAGAGACAAGGTCTCGTTAAGTTGATAAAGGCCTCGTTAAGTTGCTGAGGCTGGCTTTAAACTCATGATCCTCCTGCGTTAGCCTCCCAAAGCAGTTCTTAGCACCCATTTTAATCATGTAGCGTTTTTTATGCTATACTTAAAATGTGAAATAATTGGCTAAATGATTACTGAAAGATAAAATATCAACATAAACTTTAGAACGATTATTGTTGGTATTGCTTGTTTTATCAGATTCTTGCCAGAGCTGAGAGCTAAATTATTACAAGAAGCAAAAGTCAATTCATTCATAAAACCAAAAGAGCATTCTAAAGAAAACGAACTTGTGAAAGATGAAAGAAAAGCAATTTATGGCAATATGTTCCTAAGTACTTCAGTTTTGGGAAAGGTAAGAACTTTGCTTTTCATTTCAGCCAACATAATTGATTTATAATTATCGTTCTAATGGAAAAAAAATTCTCATGACTCATATTTTGGATGTGTATATTTCAGGAAGTAGAAAAAGAGAAAAAGCCCAAGGAAATCAAGGTCAGAGTTATTAAAGTTAAAGGAGGAAAAGGAGATATTGCAGAACTGAAAAAGATGGAGTTTGAAAGTGGACATGGTCAACAGGATGCAACTGAAAATGCTCACACTATGTGTCAAGATACAAAACCTATAATCAATGAGCCATCAAACCCCGTCAATCCCAGCACTAACTCCAGTGGTATGAAAGAAGATCCACATGCTGGAGGGTGTATGATAATGCCACCCATCAATCTAACTAGCACTAATTTGATGGCAGCAAGTCTCAATTCAAATATGTCCCACCCCAATCCAAGGTGAGATGTAATAGAGAAGAGACCTAAGTAATAAAATGTTATTGTATAATAGAAAAAAGTTGATATGACTGAACTTCTGTTATACATGTACCTTGGTGTCTTAGTCCATCTTCTTTTGCTATGACAAAATACCCAAGGCTGGGTACTTTATTAAGAAAAGAGATTTATTTGGCTCCATATTCTCATGGTGAGAGGGTCCAGGCAAGGGCCCCCTGGCTGCATCCTAACATGGCAAAGAAGTGGAGAGGGAATGGGCAATATATGGAAGGAGCATGTATACAAGCAAGGAAGCAAAAGGGATTCAGGGGAAGTTCCTGGCTCCCTTGTAACAACCCTCTTTTGTGGAACGTCCTTCAAGAGTAAAACACGCCCCCAAGAGAAAAAGCATTAATCCTTCTTAAAGATCTAATCATCTTCCACTAGGCCTCGCCTCTTTTTTTTTTCATCTTAATGATATATTTAATCCAACATATTCAACATATTTTTTTGCATCTAAAACTTGTTTAATCTTGTTACTAATCATAATTATGAATTAAGCCCAAATCATATTGTTTTTTGGTCAAGTATAAGAAACAAGATCTTTTATATATTAATGAATTGTGTTGTACTATTTTATAAAGGAAATTTTAGCTTGTTCAAACAAGTTCACCAAATGCAGTGTGATAAATGAAAAATAAAAATATAATCAAAATAATTAAACATATCTTGGAATATGTTAACTCTAAATAATTCTTAGCACCAATATTGGAATATGCTAATATTGGAGTATGCCTGTAATCTCAGCAATTCAGGAGGCTGAGGAGGGGATGGCCAATCCAAAGCCAGGTTCAGCAACCCAATGAGGCCCCAAGCAACTCAGTAAGACCCTGTCTAAAAACAAAAAAATATAAAGGGTGGAGATGTGGCTCTGGGTTAAATTCTGCTACCAAAATAACAAAAACAAGCAAATGAATAATTCTTAGGTTAATGAAGAAGTAGAAACAGAAATTGCCTACTTTCTTGAACTAAAAACACAATTTATCAAAAGCTGTGTTAGATGGCCAAAGTGATACTTAGAATAAAAAATGATGAATAATTATCATTGTACCTTTTTTTTTTTTGGTACCAAGGATTGAACACTGGTGCTTTTTTTGCAACTGAGTTACATCCCCATCCCTTTTTACATTTTTAATTTGAGACATTGTCTCACTAAGTTGCTTAAGGCTTCACCCACTTGCTAAGGCTGGCCCTGAACCTTAGTCTCCCAAGCTGCTGTAATCATAGGAATGCACCACCATGCCTGGTTATCACTGTACTTTCAATCTTTGTGGTGTTCTAAGATTTCAACTCATGAATTATTATTTTATTATAATAATAATCATTTTTTCTTTCTATTGGCACATTATAATTAAACATAACAGTGGGATTTGTTCTAATATATTTATATGTGCACACAATAAAACAGTATAATTTGAACAATTTCATTCCTCAGTACCTCCCCTTTCCATCTCCTCCCTCCCCTGATCCCTTCTTCTATTCTGCTGCTCTCCCTTTTATTTTTTTAAAATTTGTTCTAATTGGTTATACATTACAGTAGTATGCATTTTGACACATTGTACACAAATGGAATACAATTTCTCATTCCTCTGTCTGTGCATGGTGTAGAGTCACACCAATAGTGTAATCATACATATATAGGGTAATAATGTCTGTCTCATTCTATTGTTCTTCCCATCCCCACAACCCCACCCTTCCCCTCACTCCACTCTGCACAATGCAAAGTTCCTTGATTCTTCTCTATCTCCCCCTCTCACAATGGATCAGCATCTGCTTATCAGAGAAAACATTTGGCCTTTGGCTTTTTGGGATTGGCTTATTTCATGTAGCATGAGGTTCTCTAGTTCCATTCATTTATTGCAAATGCCATAATTTCATTTTTCTTTAAAGCTAAGTAATATTCCATTATGTATAAGTACCACATTTTCTTTATCCATTCATATGTTGAAGGACAACTAGGTTGGTTCCATAGTTTAGCTATTGTGAATTGAGCTGCTATAAACATCAATATGGCTGCATCACTGTAGTATGCTGATTTTAAACCAAGGAGTGGGATAGCTGGGTCAAATGGTAGTTCCATTCCAAGTTTTCTGAGGAATTTTCATTCTGCTTTTCAAAATGGTTGCATAAATTTGCAGTCCCACCAGCAGTGTATGAGTGTACCTTTTGATACACATCCTCACCAACATTTATTGTTGCTTGATTGAACCTAGAGGTGCTCAACCACTGAGCACATCCTCACCAGCATTTATTATTGCTTGTTTTCTTGATAATTGCCATTCTGATTGGAGTGAGTTAAACCTTAGAGTAGTGTTGATTTGCATTTATCTAATTGATAAAGATGATGAACATTTTTAAAAATATTGTTTAGTAGTCCATGGACCTTTATTTTATTTATTTATGTGCAATGCTGAGAATCGAACCCAGTGCCTCACACATGCTAGGCAAGCACTGTGCCACTGAGCCACAACCCCAGCCCCAGAGATGATGAACATTTATCCATATGTTTGTTGATTGATTGTATTTCTTATTCTGTGAAGTGTCTGTTCAGTTCCTTAGCCCATTTATTGATTGGGTTATTTGGTTTTTCGGTGCTAATATTTTTGAGTTCTTTATATATCTTGGGGATTAGTGCTTTGTCTGAGGTATGTGTGGTAAAGAGTTTTTCCCATTCTGTAGGCTTTCTATTCACATTATTGATTGTTTCCTTTGCTGAAAAGAAACTTTTTTAGTTTTAATCTATCCCATTTATTGATTCTTATTTTTTCTTCTTTTGCTTTAGGAGTCTTATTAAGGAAGTCAGGTCCTAAGCTGACATGATGAAGATTTGGGCCTTCTCTTTCTTCTTTTAGGCACAGGGTCTCTGTCCTAGTGCCTAAGTCTTTGATCCACTTTGAGTTGGTTTTTGTGCAGGGTGAGAGATAGAGGTTTAATTTCATTTTGGTGCATATAGAGTTCCAGTTTTCCCAGCACTATTTGTTGAATAGGCTATCTTTTCTCCAATGTATGTTTTTGGTGCCTTTGTCTAGTAATAAGATAACCCAATTTATATCAGTTTGTCTCAATGTCTTCTATTTTGTACCATTTGTCTACATGTCTATTTTTGTGCCAATACCATGCCATTTTTGTTACTATTGCTCTATATTGTAATTTAAGTTCTGGTACTGAGATGCCTCTTGCTTCACTCTTCTTACTAAAGATTGCCTTGGCTATTCTGGGTCTCTTATTTTTCCAAATGAATTTCATGATTGCTTTTTCTACTTTTTTCTACTTCTATGAAGAATGTAATTGGGATTTTAATAGGATTTGCATTAAATCTGTAAAACAGTTTCGGTAGTATGGCCACTTTGACAATATTATTATTATTGTTTTTAATATTTATTTTTTAGTTTCCGGCAGACATAACATCTTTGTGGTGCTGAGAATCCAACCCGGGCCACACACATGCCAGGCGAGCGCGCTACCGCTTGAGCCACATCCCCAGCCCACTTTGACAATATTAATTCTGCCTATCCAAGAGCATGGGAAGTCTTTCAATCTTCTAAGGTCTTCTTCAATTTCTTTCTTTAGTGTCCTGTAGTTTTCATTGTAGAGGTCTTTCACCTCTTTTGTTAGATTGATTCCCAAGTATTTTATTTATTTAGTTTTTGAGGGTATTGTGAATGGAGTAGTTTTACTAATTTCTCTTGCAGTGGATTCATTACTTGTGTATAGAAATACATTTGATTTATGGGTATTGATTTTATATCCTGCTACTTTGCTGAATTTATTAGTTTTAGAAGTTTTTTGATGGAATTTTTTTGAATCTTCTAAATATAGAATCATGTCATCAGCAAATAGTGATAGTTTGAGTTCTTCTTTAGCTATTTGCATACTTTTAATTTCTTTCTTCTGTCTGATTGCTCTCGCTAGATTTTTAAGGACTATGTTAAATAGAAGTGGTGAAAGAGGGCATCCCTGTCTTGTTCCAGTTTTTAGAGGGAATGTTTTCAATTTTCTTCATTTAGAATGATGTTGGCCTTGGGCTTAGCACAATGTTGAGGTATGTTCCTACTATCCCTAGTTTTTCTAGTGTTTTGAACATGAAGAGGTGCTACATTTTGTCAAATGTTTTCTCTGCATCTATTGAGATAATCATATGATTCTTGTCTTTACATCTATTGATATTAAGTATTATATTTATTGATTTCTATATGTTGAACCAACCTTGCATCCTTGAGGTAAACTCCACTTAATTGTGGTGCACTATCTTTTTAATATGTTTTTGTATGTGATTTGCCAGAATTTTAATGAGAATTTTTGCATCTATGCTCATCAGGGATATTGGTCTGAAGTTTTCTTTCCTTGATATGTCTTTTTCTGGTTTTGGTATAAGTGTGATAACTAGCCTCATAGAACAAGTTTGGAAGAGTTCCTCCCTTTTCTATTTCATGGAATGATTTGAGGAGTATTGATGTTAATTCTTCTTTGAAGGTCTTGTAGAACTCTGCTGAGAATCCATCTGGTCCTGGACTTTTCTTGGTTGGTAGGCTTTTCATTTCTTGAAATTGATCTATTTATATTATGTGTGTTCTCCTGATTCAGTTTGTGGAGAGCATATGTCTCTAAAAGTTTGTTGATGTCTTCAATATTTTCTATTTTATTGGAGTATAAACTTTCAAAATAGTTTCTAATTATCTTCTGTGTTTCAATAGTGTCACTGTGATATTTCCTTTTTCATCACAAATTTTAATAATTTGAGTTTTCTCTATCCTTCTCTTTATTAGAGTAGCTAGAGTTTATCAATTTTATTTATTTTTTCAAAGAATCAATTTTTTGTTTTGTCAATTTTTTTCAATTGTTTCTTTTGTTTCAATTCCATTGATTTCAGCTCTGATTTTAATTATTTCCTGTATTCTACTACTTTTAGTGTTGATTTGTTCTTCTTTTTCTAGGGCTTTAGATACAATGTTAGGTAATTTATTTGTTGACTTTTTACTCTTTTAATGAATGAGCTCAATGCAATGAACTTTTCTCTTAGCACTACCTTCATAGTGTCCCAGAGATTTTCTTATGTTTTATCGGTGTTCTCTTATTTATCTCTAAGAATGTTTTTATCTCCTCCCTGATGTCTTCTGCTGTCTATTGTTCCTTCAATAGCATATTATTTAGTTTCCGGGTGTTGGAGTAGCTTCTATTTTTTATTTTATCTGATTTCTAGTTTCATTCCATTATGATCTCATAGAATGCAGGATAGTATCTCTATTTTTTTTTTGTATTTGCTGAGAGTTGCTTTGTGGCATAACATATAGTGTATTTTAGAGAAAGATTTATGTTCTACTGAGAAGAAGGTGATTCACTCAATGATGGATGAAATACTCTCTATATATTGTCTGTTAAGTCTAAATCATTGGTTGTATTATTTAGTTTTATAGGTTCTTTGTTTAGTTTTTGTTTGGAAGATCTATCCAGTGGTGAAAGAGGTGTGTTAAAGTCACCTAGTATTATTGTGTCGTGGCCTATTTAATTCTTGAAATTGAGAAGGGTTTGTTTGATGTACATTGATGCACCGTTGTTTGGGGCATAAATATTTATAATTGTTATGTTTTGTTGACATATAATTCCATTAAGCAGTATAAAATATCCTTCTTTATCCCTTCTGACTAACTTTGGTTTGAAGTCCACGTTGTCTGATATGAGGATGAAAACCCCTGCTTGTTTATGCAGCTTGTTTATGAGCGATATGTTTTTTCCCAGATATGTTTTTTCCCAACCTTTTACCTCAGTCTGTGGATGTCTATTCCTAGGAGGTGAGTCTCTTAAAGACAGCATATTTTTTTTTCTTTAATCCAATCTGCAAGTCTATGTCTTTTGACTGATGCATTTAGGCCATTAACATTCAGGGTTATTATTGAGATATCCTTTGTATTCCTGGTCATTTCGGTTTATTTTTGGTTTTTAACTTGACTAAGTTTCTCCTTTGATTGGCTTTTCCTTTAGTGTAGCTCCTGTCTTTGCTGGTTTTCATTTCCTCCTTGTGAAATATTTTGCTGAGAATGTTCTGTAGTGCAGGCTTTCAAGATGTGAATTCTTTTAATTTTTGTTTATCATAGAAGGTTTTTATTTCATCTTCAAATCTGAAGCTTGATTTTGCTGGATTAAGATTCTTGTTTGGGGGCTGGGGTTGTGGCTTAGTGTTAGACCACTCACCTAACAAGTTCGGGGTGCTGGGTTCGATTCTCAGCACCACATAAAAATAAATAAATAAAAAAATAAATAAATAAAGGGATTATGTCCAACTACAACTAGAAACAAAACAAAACAACAACAATAACAACAACAAAAGATTCTTGGTTGGCATTCATTTTCTTTTAGAGCTTGATATATGTTGTTCTAGAACTTCCTCGCATTGAGAGTCTGGTTTAAGAAATTAGCTGAAATTCGAATTGGTTTCCTCCTGTATGTAATTTGATTTTTTTCTCTCAAAGCCTTTAAAATTCTTTTCTTATTCTGTATGTTAGTCATTCTCCTTATAATGTGCCTTGGTATGGGTCTGCTGTAATTTGGGGTCCTATAAGCCTCTTATAATTTTCCGTTTCATTCTTTAGATTTGGGAAATTTTCTGATATTATGTCTTTGAAAAGATTGTGCATTCCTTTGGTTTATATCTCCATATCTTCATGTATTCACATAAATCTTAAATTTGCTCTTTTCATGTTATCTCATATTTCTTGGAAGTTCTTTTCATGGTTTCTTACCATCTTCTCTGTGCCGTTGACTTTATTTTCAAGAGTATGTATTTTGTCTTCATTGCCTAAGGCTCTGACTTCCAAATGGTCTAGTCTGTTGATGATACTTTCCATTGAAATTTTAATTTGGTTTATTGTTTACTTCATTTTGAGGATTTCTGCTTGATTCCTTTTTATAATCTCTCTTTATTGAAGTGATCTTTCACTTCCTATATTTTCCCTCTGATACCATTCTTTATTTTAAAGATCAGCCTAACTATGTACCTTCTAAATTGCTTCTCTGGCATTTCTTCTACTGTGTTATCTATGGCTTCTATTGCTGGAAAATCTTTGTTTATTTGAGGCACTTTGTTCCCTTGTTTTTTCATGTTTTTTTGTGTGTCTTCCCATCTAGCAGTATGGATCTGAGGCAGTATAGTTTCTACCCTATAGTCTTATAGTGTCCTTGAAGGCTTCCAATACCTCATCTGCAGGTACTGTAATGAGCTTCCAGGGGGCAGCAGGCAGTCTGTGGGTAGTCTTTAAGATAACACCAGCAATCCTAGAGGTTGGCTGGTGGACAATGGGCAGGCAAGAGGCAGGCAAATGGCCAAATGGCGGATGATAGGCAGCAGTAAACAAGCAGTCTGTGCTCGAAAGGCAGGCGATATGCTGGTAGATAGCAGAAGGGAGGTAAACAGCAGGGTATCAGTGGGCAATGATGGCTACTTTGCAGAGAAACAGTTCCTCTCTTCATAACTCCTTTCTGAGTTACGGAGCCACGAGGAATGAAGCTTCTAGTTCACCATCTTGGATCCTCCTAGGCCTCCCCTCTTAAAGGTTTCAACATCTCTCAGCACCATCACATTGGGACCAAGCTTCCAGCACATGGACTTTGGGGGACAAACCATATCTGAACCATAGCAGGTGATACAACAAAGTAAGCTTTATTCTATATCATAACAAATTCTCTAAATATAGAAAGGATAATAAGAAATAATCTTTGTTAGTCAAATGGCATTTTAAGGTCAAATCTTTTGGCAGGAAAACAGCATATTGGGCCAGTTTTAGATTTAACCTCTGATGAGAGACTGGTATCTTGAGTCTGATTAATTGTGGACAGTGTATTGAATGGTGAGAGACTGTCTAGCAAATCATTAGGATTATTTATAAATTCATCTATTGTGATTGTATGTAAGGAAGGAGACAAGCTTCATTCATTAGTTCAAGCAGATTCTTTTAGTGTTTTTTTTTTTTTTTGAGGGGGCCTACCTGGGGATTGAACTTGGGTGTTTTACCACTGAGTTACTTGCCTAGTCCCTATTTTAAAACAGGGTCTTGCTAAGTTGCTGAGAGTCTCACTAAGTTGCTGAGATTGGCCTCAAACTTTCCATCTTCCTGCCCCAGCCTCCCAAGTTACTGGAATTACAGGCATGCGTCACCATACCTAGCAATCCAAGCAGATTCTAGCAGATTTTTTTGGACTGGCAGATTGTAAGGATTAGTGGTCTGCAGAGATGAACAAGTAAACATGTCCATCCAAAGGTGCAGTAGGTTATACACTATAATAGCCCAATTGTTCTTGATCCCAAAACCATGGTGTCATAATTGTGATTATAAGCCAGTCTTAGACAGTAAGCTCATATGAGATCCAAGTTCAGGACAGTCAGAAGAGATCAAGTAGGCCAGCAGTAGTAACTCCATGACATATTCATTACCACATGTTAGCCATGCATTAGTTTTCCTCATTACCACTTCTCTCTTTAGAGCTCTTGGTACTTAAAGACAGCCAATCACTTTTTGGTGCTCAGTGTTCTAACAGTAGACATCCATGGTGTAACTTACGCATCTTGAAACTAAAACAGAGGTACTTCTGGGGAGTTCTAATAACTTCTCATTTATTTTTAAATAATAGGTTAATTGAAAGAGCAAAAAAGAGACGCACTTCTTCACAATATGTTGGACAAGTTATGTCTAATAGCAGGCAAGAGGACACAGGTCCCACTCAAGTAAGACAAGAAGCTAGTCATTAAAATGTGGCCTCTTTTAACATTAGCCCCCTTTTCCTTTTCTCAGTTTTTGGGATTCCAACATTTTAAAAAATATGCTTTTAGTTTATTTCATTTACTTATTTTTTTAATGATACTGGGGGTTAAACCCAGAACCTTGTACATGGTAAACATGCAATGTACCACTGAGCTACATCTCCAGATTTCATGTTCTTGAGTTGATAATAGGCCATTATTTCCTTATTGTTTTTACAATTTTAGTTAATTTCCTTTATTTTAAGTTTTGTATTTAACGTGAGACTTAGAATAAATTAAAATTTCTACCTTTAAAAGTCACAAAAATATTTTAAATATTTTATTCTGGATTAAAAACAACTTCCAAATATATACTACTTACTTTCACTAGAAAAAAATAATCTGTGTAGTTCATTCACCCTCACCAATTTTTACATAGGAATGTGGTTTATTCACAATTGAAGCACGGGCTCAGTTTAATAATGAAAATGATGTCAACACAAACCTATCTAAGAGTAGGTGTTTTAAGTACATTTCTGTACATTTGTGGAGTGGGATACACTGCCTTAACAAAGTTTTTTGATCTTTTACCAAATGATCAAAAATAGGTAGACAAATGTTTTCCAAATGCCATTCATAAATAGTTTTTTTTTCTTTGAGTTTTCCCAGTGTTCACAAAGTGTGTAATTTTAAAAAATAGGAAAGTGAACTGAAGCAATTTTTCCAAAGAATGCAATAGATGGTACTAGAACTTAAAAGTTAAGATTCTGGTTCTCTGGAGCAAGACTGTTATTTTCAGAATAATAAATATACTAAAAGTTTGTTTTTTGAAACTTACATTGGAGTTTGATCTGTTTATATGTTTAATGGTATTCTATTCTACTTCTTAATTTTAAATAATTGTTGTTATATTTTGCATCATCCAAATGGTTAAGCAATTCTAGGCTTGTCATTCTACAATAGTTACACACATTTCTTTAAACTAGCTCTCATTTGTTTGTTTAGAGCCAAATGGAGAAGCATGTATTTAATGAGCGAATAGGTCCAAACCACCAAATGGCAAGTGGGAACAAACGGAAGCTGAATTTTTCCAGATCTGACAGGAAAGAATTCCATTTCCCTGAATTGCCTTTCACAATACAGTCAAAGGAGATGAAAGGAATGGAAGGTACACATTTGCTGCTTAGCTGCATAAATCTTCGTATGATAACATGTACAGGACTTTTTTTTTTTTGTAATACAGGTTATAGTATGATTTGAAAATAGTAAATTATTGAGAAAAACATTTTCCATTGTTGAGATTTCAAATAAAGGATGATACAAATGAGATAATTTAAAAACCCATTACATCCCAAGTTTTCAATTCTGTATAGTACAATGGGACACAATGGGTTACAGAGGTGTTAAGACAGCTTAAAAAGGTAAATTTTTAATTCATTCAATGTTGAAATGTTAGGACAGCATGCAAAGAAGGTGGTTTTGGTTCAGTAAATGACCTGGAATAAATCACCTTTCTATAATTATTTGACCAGGAATGTTATATGTGCTTTAGGCACCCAAGGATTTCATAGATTGATTTATAAATTTAAGATTTATTTTAAAATGAAACTTTTTTTGCCAAGTTATGTTTTTTGAAGAATAGTGACACCTTGTGAAAATATGATATAATAGCAAGACTGTAGTACTTATACACTTATGAGGAATTACCTGACCTGCTTAGTAATACTTAGGATAAAAATATATTCCTTTAATACTAGACTCTGAATTATAAAACAGTTTATCGTATTTTATTATTGTAACTCATGATTCATTTATTTCCTTTGTAATAAACTAAGAAACCAACTGTAGTGGACTTCAGAATTTCCATTTGAAATTCTTGAAAAGGAGAGTAAAATTTCCAAGTAGGAATAACGAATTTTCATTGTTTTATATATTTTTGCAAAAGTTAAACAGATAAAAGTGCTGAAAAGGGAGTCAAGGAAAACAGATTCATCTAAAATACCAGCTTTATTTAATATGGGTCAAAACCAAGAAAAACAAGAGGTAAAACTTTTTTGCTTATAACTTTTACTAAGCAATGTTATTTAAAGTCCTTGATTCTTTATAAATTCAGTTGTTACTAATGGAAAGCTATATAAAAATTCAGAATTCTGTAATCTTCAAACTCTGGAAAGAGAACTATATCTTTCTAGAATAACCAGTCATAAATGTTTCTAAAATTTATTTTGGGGAGTATTAATTAACAGCCCTCATTTTTTATGTTTGGTTTGTTTTTGAGATGGAGCCTTGCTATATTGCCCAGGCTAGTCTGGAACCCTTGGGCTCAAGTAATCTTCCCATATCAGCCTCCCCAGTATTAATGGTATTAATATGGGAGTATTAATGGTATTCTATTCTACTTTTAAAAAATATGCCTGGCATATCAGCTCTCATTTAAATTTTGAATGACAAGAATACATAGTACTTAGGGAAAATAGCAGCTGTGTTATGTGTGTTGTCAAACATCAAGCAATTAATCCATACCAATGAAAATGACAGTTCAGATATAAACTTCTGGTTACATGGGCCACCAGCATATATATTCGATTTAGCTTCTTTTTGTTTTCTCTCCAATTTATTCCCCATCTCTGCTATTTACCCACATGTCCTATTTTCACAAATATTTGCTCTCAGCTAGCTATCAGGTAATTTCTTAAAATATCCCCTACCCCTATTCACCAGAAAGATTTTTGAATTTTATTTGGAAATTCTGAAGTTTTCAACTCCAAATGAATATCCTTTAAAGGCACTCTTTTAAGAAAAACAGCCTGTGCTGAGATCCCAGTGAGTTAAATAATGTAGGTGGCCTCCTAGCTGCCCTTTTGAGGTCAAATCTGTAAATGATTTATCAACTTTATTATCTCTATTTTTTAAAAAAAATTGGCTACATTTATTTATGATAAGATTTTACATACTTACTAAGGAAATTTGAAGAAATTAAAAATACAGAAAATTTTATCTGAAACTGTAAGAAGGCATTTTAACTAAAGCTACTCATAATTTGGAGAACAATATTATTAGATACTATTAGATGTATGCTCCCTGTGGCAATTAGGGCTATGCCTTAGTCTTGATCTCGAACTTGTTAAGAATTCCACAATCCACTTTGCAGAAAAGAGATAATAAAACAAGAAAGCCACTAATGGTCATCTGCTTGTTCATTATAAAAGTAACAAGGTGGCTTTAAACTTATACTTTTGGTGACTTACTAATGTTACAGCTTGTTGCACAGCACACCATTTACACGTATTTTGAATGATTGGGTGAATTAGAGCTCTTGAACTTGTGTAGACTAGCATTACAGATTTTTATCTTACTGTTCCATGAAAGGCCCCAGGAACAAAACCATTCTAATGCTAGAACAAAAGAAATTCTTAAGGCAGTTCTGTCAATTTTAGGAGAGTAAATAAACAGGAAACTGAAAGGAAAGCCCTTTCTTCCTCACATGATGTAGAGCTCCTAAAAAGATGACTTTTTTGGGAGTGAGGTACCAGGGATTAAACTCAGGGGCACTCCACCCCTGAGCCACATCCCAGTCCTATTTTGTGTTTTTATTTATTTGGATACAGGGTCTCACTGAATTGCTTAGCATCTCACTAAATTGCTGAGGCTAGCTTTGAACTCGTGATCCTCCTGTCTCAGCCAAACCAGCCACTGGGATAACAGGGGTGGGCCACAGCGCCTGGCTACTTATTCTCTTGAAAACATATTATGCTATTTTGTTCTCCAGAAAATCATGTCATTGTTTTGTGGTGCTGACGATCAAACCCAGGGCCTTATACATACCAGACGAAGGCTAGACCACTGAGCTACTCATTTCCCAACCTTGACATTGCTTCCCACCCCACTTTAGGAAAGGAGCCTATTTAGATTTTTTATCTTTATCTTGGTACTTACTATTAAAATTCCATTTTTCTGGATGTGTTGGCACGCTTCTGTAATTCCATCTACTGAGGAGACTGAGGCAGGAGGATTACAATTCTGAGTCACTGGGATCACAGATGGGTGTGCTCCACCACACCCAGCTAAAATGATCTTCTAAAAAGAGTGACCTTAAAGCAAATTATTATTAGAAATAACCAGAAGTCAATTGTTTATAGTTTATTTGTACTGTCTATTCAAAAGTAGTTCTGACAGGTGACTGAAATGGCATATAAGGTGTTGGACCACGATGCAAGAAAAGACCACTGACTCCAATTAAAATCAAATTAAAGCAAGCTTATTATTTCGACCGGCTGGGCTTCCTTTCCCATCAAAATCATGGGAGCCAAGGACAGCCGAGAAGCTTCCTTGCAGCCCAGTTTTATAGCCCAAAAAGTTACACAAAGGGGGGGTTACAGATAACAAAACTCTGAGGAGCATAACATAGTTTACATTTTTGCTGGCCCCAACATCAGAATTTATGGAGGTCTTAGAGACTCAGAGAGGGTCGTTATCTGGCCAGGGAAGACCAGAATTTTTGAGGCATCACTAAGGTTTAGGAAAGGGTTGTTATCTGGTCAGGAAAAACCTGGCATGGGTGAGTTCAGGGCATGGGCAGGCATTCCAATCAGCTTTACAACATCAACTAATGGCCAGGCTATACAGATATCCTAATATTTTTACAGAAAACAGAAATGAATCCTTCATAACTTGTGGCAAGCTGGCTTCTGATCTGAAGAGAGAACTAGGCTAGGTATATCATAAGGCTAGTTCAAACACTTTTAATAAATTAATATACAAATTAAGAAAATTTCTAGCCCGGGCACAGTGACACACACCTGTAATCTCAGCGACTGGGGAGGCTGACATAGGAGGATCTTGAGTTCAAAGCCAGCCTTAGCAACCACAAAGTGCTAAGCAACTCAGTGAGACCCTGTCTCTAAAGAAAAAAAAAAAATAGGTCTGGGTATGTGGCTCAGTGGTTGAGTGCCCCTGGGTTCAATCCTCAGTACCAAAAAAAAAAAAAAAAAAAAAAAAATTTCTTCATTTGCTTCGGCAGCACATATACTATATAATTGGAACTGTACAGTGAAGATTGGCATGGCCCCTGCACAAGGATGACAGCAAATTCATGAAGTGTTCCATTTAAAAAAAAAAAAAAAAGATATTTTGAGTCTGTAGTTTTAGAGAGTACAAGAGAATATGATATGATACATTTTTAACAACATAAGCTAGGAGGCTGGGAGTGTAGCACTTGCCTAGCATGCACTAGGGCCTGGATTAGATCCTCAGCAAGGCCAAATAAACAACAACAATATACAAAACAAAACCCATAAAAACAGGAATAGCAAATCGGATCAAAGTATTTCCTAAATGTACATTAAATTGTTTCTGGCATATTGAAATAGGCATGCATCCCTTGAAGAGGCTCTACAACTAGGGAGAAACCCTAAATTACTGTGAATGAGTAACTTGGGCAAGACGGATGAGTCCATACAAAGGCCACCTTTAGTTCTCTTTGATGGTGATAATGAGGAATACTTTGTTAGAAACAAACCCCAGATGCAAAATACAGTATTCTATCTCTGCTTGCATTTCCTTAGCCAAAGACTCACTGTTTCCTCAGTTAAGGTCCTGTTTCTATTTACTTTTAGAATACAGGAAATGCACAGACTGAAAGGAAGAAGAACCTGCCAGATGTAGAGTAGAAAATGCAGCAGCTGAAAATTCAGGGAATATCAGAATTATAATATGGTTTAAAGAGAATGCTTTTTTTTTAAAGAGAGAGAGAGAGAGAGAGAATTTTTTTTTAATATTTATTTTTTAGTTTTCGGCGAACACAACATCTTTGTTTGTATGTGGTGCTGAGGATTGAACCCGGGCCGCACGCATGCCAGGTGAGCATGCTACCACTTGAGCCACATCCCCAGCCCAAGAATGCTTTTTATTAATGTTACATACACAAAAGTGTTGACCAGAGGATCATACAGATTAATCAAAAATCTTGTATAATTATGTGTATATTCACCTAAATTTGAAATTTATAAAATTTGAATTACTTGTTGTCTTAACTTGAATATTAATTTATAAAAAATTGCCTCAACTGTATATTCTAATAAAATTGCAGTTTACATTAAATCAAATAATTTTATTTGAACATCTGTTATTTCAGGCATGTTTGATTAGTGGTCAATCTCAGCTTTGGCTCAGAGTTTTATAATTACAGAAGGGAGTTTCTAAATACGTCATAAAGTGAGATCCCAATGTCTGAGAGCACCAAACATTTGTGGGCAAACAAGTATACTTGATAAACATGAAACATGGGTTTGGTTCCACACTGTACGCTCTGAAACAGCATTTAAACAGACTGAGAAATTGTTTAAAAAGATGGAAACTGGATAAAGCAAGGAAGCAATTCTTTTGGCCTGACCAGCGTATTTATAATTTAGTTCTTTACATATAATATAACGTTAACACAGTCAAGGTTTTAGCAGCATATATTTACATTCTTATCTTTGATTCTTACTAGCTTGGTTTCTAATTTTAGGGTGGAGATGGCCATTGTGAGGGGAAGAATTCGAAGAGGAACAGATTTTTTTTCTGGTAGTGTCTTTTAAATAATGGTAAAAATACAAACTGACAACTTCCCTTTTTAATGTTATATACAATAGAAATGTACCTTGAGCTGTTGCTAAGAGAGCCATCCATCCATCTGCATTAGCCTCATCCAATTGTTTTTGTTATGTTAGGGAAATATTCACTGTTTTCTTCTTTCTTCTAAGAACTCTGTTGTTGTGATGCTTTGATTTGGAATTATAAAGTCATCTCCTCTCTGTCTGTTTTTTACTTGCCATGATTACTGAGTGGGTAACATTCCCTGTTACATGACACACATTATACTTATACTGAGTCACAGAACTTCAAAAGTCAATTATCTCCTAGAACTCTCCAGTTTCCTGAAAACAAATTCTTAATGAAATAGCTAATCCATTGTTTTATTTTATTTTTAGTATTACAATTGAGCTCTAGCCCTTTTTATTTTTTTATTTTGAGACAAGTTCTCACTAAATTGCGTAGGGCCTCATTGAATTGCTAAGGTTGATCTTGAACTTGTGTTCCTCCTGCCTCAGATTCCCATTATTTTAAAAGCTAATCATTACCATTACATGATGAAATATGTCTTCTATTGGTCAGCAATAAAAATATAATACTTATAAAATATCTAAAGATAATATGACTTTGAGATGTTAATTCTTTTATCATTTTAAATAATTGGCTACACTCTTCCAGTTTCCTAGTTCCATGTAATAGTACTTTTATGTGGTAAGGACTTTTTCTATTTCATAAAATAAACTGTGCACAACCCAGAGATGGTATACTATCTGACTTTTCTATTGCTGTAACCAAACAACACAGATTGGATAGTTTATTAAAAAACGGGGGTGGGGGGGTTGGCCCCTAAGAAGCCTAAGAGCATGGTGCTGGCATCTGTAAGACAGCCGATGAGGGAGGGCCTTCTTACTGTATTATAAACATGGCAGAGGTCATTACATGGTGAGACAGGGCAAATATGCTAGTTTAGTCACTCTTACTTTTCTTATAAAGTCATTAATGTCATCATAGGGGACCCACTAGTATGACCTCATCTAATCCTAATTTCCTTTAAAGGCTCCAATTTCCAAATCTCTGAACATATAAATTTGGGGATTGAGTTTCCAATATCTGAACTGAGTGTGTGTGTGTGTGTGTGTGTGTGTGTGTGTGTGTGTGTGGTGCTGGGGACTGAACATGGGATGTTGAACACACTAGAAAAGCACTATACCAAGAGCTACATTCCCAACCCTTCAACATATGAACTTTTGAGGGATATATTTGAACCTTGGCGCTACCAAAATTCTGGATTTTTCTACTCTTCAAGAAAAGTTAATACAATTGTCCTACTTGATGTTTTACCAGGATTCTACCTGATTCTGTATTTACTGAATCAACACGGAAATAAAGGAAAACATAATTTTATTATTTTTTTTTTTTGAAATTTTTATTTCATTTCATTTTTGCGGGACTGGGGATAAAACCCAGGGTCTTGCACATGCTGGGCAAGTGCTCTGCCAGTGATTTTCCTCTCCATTCCTTTATTTTATTTATTTTTAAATCAATCATTTTCACTTTCATTTATTATAATTTATCCTTTTTATTTATTATAATGGGTTTCATTTATTACAATTTATGCTTATTTGCTAGAGGTTTGATCATCCTATTTTGGCATCATCAATAATTTTTTTTATTTGTTCTAATTAATATACATGACCATAGGATGTATTTTGACATATTATACATAAATGGAGTATAACTTCTCATTATTCTGGTTGTAAATGATATAGAATCACACTGGTTATATAATTGTATATGTACAGGGGTACCTGCATTTTTTTTAATTTTATTTTTTAATTTGTTCTAATGAGTTATACATGACAATAAAATGCATTTTGACACATTGTGCACAAATGGAACATAACTTCTCCTTCCTTGGCTGAACATGATGTAGACTTAACTTTTATTTTGAGAAAGGGTCTTGCTAAATTGGTGAGAATGGCCTTGAACTTGTAATCCTCCTGTCTCAGCCTCCCGAATATCTGGGATTATAGGCATGCACCACTACATCCAGCAGAAAACATAATTTCTTTATTACACACTGTGATCATTTTTCATTGCAGAAAAAAATAGCATGAGATTATTATATATAATAGACCTTTCTAATCAATTTCTTGTTAGCTTTAGCATAGAAATTAACATTTGTTTCTTGTGGTACATCAACAGGTATGTCTATGTCTGTCCAACCCTGTTGGATTTGTATATTTGTCCATCCTTATACCAGTATCAAAAACTGCCTTTTTTTTTTTGCGGAGGGTTGGGGGGAGGTCAGTTTCTACAAAAATGCCTCCTGGGATTTTGGAAGGGACTGTGTTAAATCTATATATCAATTGGATGAGAAGGGATATCTTAACAATATCTACAATCTATAAGCATGATATGAACCATCTATTTAGATCTTCTTTCTCTAGCAATGTTTTGTACTTTTCAATGTAGCAGTCTTATACATCACTTGTTAAATTTATTCATATATATTTTGTATATATTTGTTTTCTATATATTTTAATTTTGATATACTTATAAATGGCATTACTTTTTAATTTCATCTTTCAGTTGTTTGTTGCTAATACATGGAGATACAATTTCTATTTATACATTGATCATGTGTCCTGAGACCTTAATAAATTCGGTTACTAGTTGTAGTAGGTTTCTTTCTTTCCTTTTCTCTTTCCCTTTGTTGTTCTCTTCCTCTGTCCTTCCCTTCTTTCCTCCTTATTTTTTTTTGTATATTTTTCAGGATTTTCTTTTTTTTTATTGTTGGTCATTCAAAACATTACATAGTTCTTAATACATCATATTTCACAGTTTGATTCAAGCGGGTTATGAACTCCCAACTTTACCCCGTATACAGATTGCTGTATCACATCAGTTACCCTTCCATTGATTGACATATTGCCTTTCTAGTGTCTGATGTATTCTGCTGTCTGTCCTATTCTCTACTATCCCCCCTCCCCTCCCCTCCCCTCCCCTTTTCTCTCTCTACCCCTTCTACTGTAAATCATTTCTTCCATTTGTATTATCTTGTCTTACCCCTCCTTTCCTCTTATATATCATTTTGTATAACCCTGAGGATCGCCTTCCATTTCCATGCGATTTCCCTTCTCACTCCCTTTCCCTCCCACCTCTCATCCCTGTTTAATGTAAATCTTCTTCTCAAGCTCTTCGTCCCTACCCTGTCCTTGTTTACTCCCCTTATATCAAAGGGGTCATTTGGTATTTGTTTTTTAAGGATTGACTAGCTTCACTTAGCATAATCTGCTCTAATGCCATCCATTTCCCTCCAAATTCTATGATTTTGTAATTTTTTATGCAGAGTAATACTCCATTGTGTATAAATGCCACATTTTTTTTTTATCCATTCATCTATTGAAGGGCATCTAGGCTGATTCCATAATCTTGCTATCGTGAATTGTGCTGCTATGAACATCGATGTAGCAATGTCCCTGTAGCATGCTCTTATTAAATCTTTAGGGAATAGACCGAGAAGGGGAATAGCTGGGTCAAATGGTGGTTCCATTCCCAGCTTTCCAAGAAATCTCCATACTGCTTTCCAAATTGGCTGCACCACTTTGCAGTCCCACCAGCAATGAACAAGAGTGCCCTTTTCCCCGCATCCTCTCCAGCACTTATTGTTGTTTGACTTCCTAATGGCTGCCAATCTTACTGGAGTGAGATGGTATCTTAGGGTAGTTTTGATTTGCATTTCTCTGACTGCTAGCGATGGTGAGCATTTTTTCATGTACTTATTGATTGATTGTATGTCCTCCTCTGAGAAGTGTCTGTTCAGGTCCTTGGCCCATTTATTGATTGGGTTATTTGTTATCTTATTGTCTCATTTTTTGAGTTCTTTGTATATTCTGGTTATTAGGGCTCTATCTGAAGTGTGTGGATTAAAGATTTGTTCCCAGGATGTAGGCTCCCTGTTTATCTCTCTTATTGTTTCTTTTGCTGAGAAAAAACTTTTTAGTTTGAGTAAGTCCCATTTGTTGATTCTAGTTGTTAACTATTGCGCTATGGGTGTCCTATTGAGGAATTTGGGGCCCGATCCCACAGTATGTAGATCATAACCAACTTTTTCTTCTATCAGATGCCGTGTCTCTGATTTAATATCAAGCTCCTTGATCCATTTTGAGTTAACTTTTGTGCATGGAGAGAAATAGGGATTCAGATTCATTTTGATGCAAATGGATTTCCAGTTTTCCCAGCACCATTTGTTGAAGATGCTATCCTTCCTCCATTGCATGCTTTTAGCCCCTTTATCAAATATAAGATAATTGTAGTTTTGTGGATTGGTTACTGTGTCCTCTATTCTGTACCATTGGTCCACCCGCCTGTTTTGGTACCAGTACCATGCTGTTTTTGTTACTATTGCTCTGTAGTATAGTTTGAAGTCTGGTTATCGCTATACCGCCTGATTCACACTTCCTGCTTAGCATTGTTTTTGCTATTCTGGGTCTTTTATTATTCCATATGAATTTCATGATTCTTTTATCTATTTCTACAAGAAATGCTGTTGGGATTTTGATTGGCATTGCATTGAACTTATAGAGAACTTTTGGTAATATCGCCATTTTGATGATGTTAGTTCTGCCTATCCATGAGCAGGGTATATTTTTCCATCTTCTAAGGTCTTCTTCTATATCTTTCTTTAGGGTTCTGTAATTTTCATTGTATAAATCTTTCACCTCTTTTGTTAGGTTGATTCCCAAGTATTTTATTTTTGGGGGGGATATTGTGAATGGAGTAGTTGTCCTCATTTCCGTTTCAGAGGATTTGTCGCTGATATACAGGAATGCCTTTGATTTATGCGTGTTGATCTTATATCCTGCCACTTTGCTGAATTCATTTATTAGCTCTAATAGCTTCTTTGTAGACCCTTTTGGGTCTGCTAGGTATAGAATCATATCATCTGCAAATAGTGATAATTTAAGTTCTTCCTTTCCTATTTTTATGCCTTTAATTTCTTTCGTCTAATTGCTCTGGCCAGTGTTTCGAGGACTATGTTGAACAGAAGTGGTGAGAGAGGGCGTCCCTGTCTTGTACCAGATCTTAGAGGGAATGCCTTCAATTTTTCTCCATTCAGAATGATGCTGGCCTGTGGCTTATCATAGATTGCTTTTACAATGTTGAGGTATATTCCAATTATCCCTAATTTTTCTAGAGTTTTGAACATAAAGGGATGCTGTACTTTGTCGAATGCTTTTTCTGCATCTATCAAGATGATCATATGGTTCTTATTTTTAAGTCTATTGATGTGGTGAATAACATTTATTGATTTCCGTATATTGAACCAGCCTTGCATCCCAGGGATGAATCCTACTTGATCATGGTGTATAATTTTTTTGATATGTATTTGAATCCGATTCGCCAGAATTTTATTGAGGATTTTTGCGTTAAGGTTCATTAGAGATATTGGTCTGTAGTTTTCTTTCTTTGAAGTGTCTTTGGTTTCGGAATCAGGGTGATGTTGGCCTCGTAGAATGAATTTGGAAGTTCTCCCTCTTTTTCTATTTACTGAAATAGCTTGAAAAGTATTGGTGTTAGTTCCTCTTTAAAGGTTTTGTAAAACTCTGCTGTATACCCATCCGGTCCTGGGCTTTTCTTAGTTGGTAATCTTTTGATGGTTTCTTCTATTTCCTCTATTGTTATTGGTCTGTTTAGGTTGTCTATATCCTCCTGACTCAATCTGGGCAGATCATAAGACTTAAGGAATTTATCTATGCCTTCACTATCTTCTATTTTATTGGAGTATAAGGATTTATAATAATTTCTGATTATCTTCTGTATTTCTGAAGTGTCTGTTGTGATATTACCTTTTTCATCCCGTATGTTAGTAATTTGAGTTCTCTCTCTTCTTCTCTTCGTTAGCATGGCTAAGGGTCTGTCAATTTTATTTATTTTTTCGAAGAACCAACTTTTAGTTTTGTCAATTTTTTCAATTGTTTCTTTTGTTTCAATTTCATTAATTTCAGCTCTGATTTTAATTATTTCTTGCCTTCTACTTCTTTTGCTGTTGTTTTGCTCTTCTTTTTCTAGGCTTTTGAGATGAAGTATGAGATCATTTATTTGTTGGTTTTTTCTTTTTTTGAGGAATGAACTCCAAGCAATGAATTTTCCTCTTAGAACTGCTTTCATTGTGTCACATAGATTCCAATATGTTGTGTCTGTGTTTTCATTTAACTCTAGGAAGTTTTTAATTTCCTCCTTGATGTCTTCTAAAACCCATTGATCATTCAGCAACCTATTGTTCATTCTCCAAGTGATGCTTGATTTTTCCTTCCTTCTTTTATCATTGATTTTTAGTTTTATTCCATTATGATCAGATAAGATGCATGGTATTATCTCTACCCCTTTATATTGTCTAAGAGTTGCCCTGTGACATAATATATGGTCTATTTTTGAGAAGGTTCCATGTGCTGCTGAGAAAAAAGTGTAACTACTTGATGTTGGGTGGTATAGTCTATATATGTCAATTAAGTCTAGGTTGTTAATTGTGTTATTGGGTTCTATAGTTTCCTTATTTAACTTTTGTTTGGAAGATCTGTCCAGTGGTGAGAGAGGTGTGTTGAAGTCTCCCATGATTATTGTATGGTGGTCTATTAGACTCTTGAACTTGAGAAGAGTTTGCTTGATGAACACAGCTGCACCATTATTTGGGGCATATATATTTATGATTGTTAGGTCTTGTTGGTGTATGGTTCCCTTGAGCAATATGAAGTGTCCTTCTTTATCCCTTTTGATTAACTTTGGCTTGAAATCTATTTTATTAGATATGAGTATGGACACTCCTGCTTGTTTCCGCAGTCCATATGAGTGGTATGATTTTTCCCAACCTTTCACCTTCAGTCTATGAATATCTTTTCCTATCAGATGCGTCTCCTGTAGGCAGCATATTGTTGGGTCTTGTTTTGTGATCCATTCTACTAGCCTGTGTCTCTTAATTGGTGAGTTTAAGCCATTAACATTTAGGGTTATTATTGAGATATGGTTTGTTCTTCTAGCCATATTTGTTTATTGATGTTACTATACCTGATTTCTTATCCTCTTTGACTACTTTCCCCCCTTTACTGTCCTACCTCCCATTGTTGGTTTTCAATGTAATTTTCCATTTCCTCTTCCTGTAATGTTTTGCCAAGGATTTTTTGAAGAGATGGTTTTCTAGCTGCGAATTCTTTTAACTTTTGTTTATCGTGGAAGGTTTTAATTTCATTTTCTATCCTGAAGCTTAATTTCGCCGGATACACGATTCTTGATTGGAACCCATTTTCTTTCAGTGTTTGAAATATGTTATTCCAGGATCTTCTAGCTTTCAGAGTCTGTGTTGAGAGATCAGCTGTTATCCTGATTGGTTTGCCCCTAAATGTAATCTGCTTTCTTTCTCTTGCAGCTTTTAAAATTCTCTCCTTATTCTGTATGTTGGACATCTTCATTATAATGTGTCTAGGTGTGGATCTCTTATGATTTTGCACATTTGGCGTCCTGTAGGCTTCTAGGATTTGGGATTCTGTCTCATTCTTCAAGTCTGGGAAGTTTTCTTGTATAATTTCACTGAATAGACTGTTTATTCCTTTGGTATGGAGCTCTGTGCCTTCCTGTATCCCAATGACTCTTAAATTTGGTCTTTTGATATTGTCCCATAATTCTTGGATGTTCTGCTCATGGTTTCTTAGCAGACTTGCTGAGCTGTCTATGTTCTTTTCCAGTTGAAATACTTTGTCTTCATTGTCTGATGTTCTCTCTTCTAAGTGATCTACTCTGCTGGTAGTATTCTCAATTGAGTTTTTAAGTTGGTTTATTGTTTCCTGCATTTCTAGGATTTCTATTTGTTTGTTTTTTATTACCTCTATCTCCCTGTGAAATTGATCTTTTACTTCCTGGATTTGTTTGTCAATGTGATCTTTCATTGTCTGATTTTGCTGTCTCATGTCTTCCTTGAGACTCCAGATCATCTGAAGCATATATATCCTGTACTCTTTATCTGACATTCCATCTGTTGCAGCTATTACCTCTTCTAAAGTTGAGTTGACCTGCATTGCTTGTGGTCCTTTCTTTCCTTGTCTTTTCATACTGCTCGCGTTTCTTTCTGCTTGGTGCAACTGTTGTGTTTTTGAAATTTACCCCCTATTTATTTATATTGCTCTTGTATAGTTGGGAAGTCTCCCTTGCAGGGCGGGTAGTGGCTGTGCTCCTCCCCTAATTAGGGTGGTCTGTCTACCACGCTGATCGGTCGCAGGTCTGCCCCCTCTGTGGGCACGGGTGTCGGTTCTGCTCTGACCCCACTCCAATTGTGGTAACGTAACTACCACGCCCTGGGGTCGTTGGTCCTGATCTGGATGTGGGTGGCGGCTCTGCTGGGTCCCCACTCCAATTGGTGTGACGTGTCTACCACGCTGGCAGGCCTCTAGGCCGGTGGGTCGCAGTTCTGCACAGCCCCCACTCCCAATGGGGGTACCTGAATACCTCTCCAACGGGTCGCTGAGCCCCCTCCGGACCCGGGCGGCGACCCTGCTCCACCCCCACTCCAACCAGTGTGACGCAGCGCGACTGCCTCGGTGTTACGTGTCCACCACGTTGGCAAGCTACCTGGCCTGTCTTGCCAGTGGGCCGCAGGTCTGCCTGCCCTGCTTGCTCAGATGGCAGCTCTGCACAGCCCCTACTCCAAATGAGGTTACTTGGCTACAGCGCCGCGGGGTCACTGGTCCTATTCTAGGCGTGGGCGGCTTCTCTCTTCAGCCCCAGCTGCATTTGAGGTGTCATGATACCACGCCGGCGGGTCACTTGGCCTGCTCTGGGTGCAGGTGGAAGCTCCACTCTGCCCCCACAGCACCCAGCAGGACCCTGGCTGAGAAGCAGTCACCGCTGGTTCCCTAGCCTTGGGCCAAAGCAGCTTAGGTAGCCAGAACCCCGCCTCTCTGATCCGATACACTCTCCGCTGGGAGCTGGCTCCAGCGAGAGACCCCCACGGGTTCCCCAGCCCCAGGCCAAAACTGTTCCGGGAGTCAGAACCCAGTCGCCCCAAGCTCAGCGCACGCTCCACTTGGAGCTGGCCTCCACCGGCAGTCTCCGCAGATTCCTCAGACCTGGGCCAGGTTAGCCCCGGGAACCAGAGTCCAGCTGCTCAGTGCCCGACGCAAGCCTTGCCAGGCACGAGCCTGTAGGAGTATTCTCCACAAGATCCCCAGTCCCGATCCTGAGCAAGAAATCTGTCTGCTAGACGCAGGCAAATACCAGCCTGAAATCACCTGTTCCGTAGCTGAATGAGCTGAGATCAGTAGAACATGAGGATGATTACATCATCTCTCCGAAATGGCGGCTGCTGTCCTCCTCTGTGGTCCGACCGGTGACTGGAACCAAGCTGGACTGCTTCTCTCCTCTGTCTCAAAGCCGGAACTCAGCACTAAGCGCTGCCAATGTACCACTGGCGGGAGCCCCCCGAATCCGTATCGCTGTTCCCTGGCTCCGGCATCTTGCCGCTCCCCAGCGCGCGCCACAGACTCCAGCCTCGGGGCGATCGCCTATCAGGCTATGCGACCCTCGGTGCGGAGAAATGGAGCTCCCATAGCCGAACCTCGCACGATGGAAATCTGTCCACTAGATTCTGGAGCGCCTCAATTTCACTGGAAATTCCCATCAAGATAGCCTGCAGCCGTTTCATATCGTCTTTCTCCGGCTCAGTGACTCGGCGCACTGGGGTGATGCACTCCCTTCGCCGCCATCTTCTTAATTCCAGCTTGGATTTTTGATCAATGAAATCAAATTGAAAGGTGAAGTTCTGGATGTCCAAGAGCGTGGCATTGGCATCAGGGCTCGAGAGCTCAAAAGGGTGGGAACACCAGAAGCTGAGAAAGGGCATTCAGGGGTCCAGGGAAGCTGGAGGTCACTTAGCATGGATGGGGCAGGAGTTCCAGAGGGCTCAGGATTTTCTTTACAGGTTGAGAATCCCCAATCCAGAAATTCAAAATCCAAAATGGTTGAAAATTTAAAATAAAAAATGCTCTAGCATTCAAAACTTTCTGAGCAACTACATTACACTCAAAAAGTGTTTTTTTCTTTCTTTCTTTTTTTTTTTACAGCATTTCAAACTTCAGATTTCAGATTTTGGGATTAGGAATGCTTAGCTGGTACGGTCTATGCAAATAATCCAAAATCTAAAAACCTTTAAAATCTGAAACACTTCTGGTTCCAAGTATCTAAGTAAGGGACATGCAACCTGTGTAGTCAAAAATGTTTTCCTTTTTTCTCTCCAATGTTTATGTCTTTTATTATTTTTTCTTGCTTTATTGCATTCCCTAGAACATGTGGTAAAATATTGAGTAAAAGTAGCGAGTGGACAATCTTGCTTATTTTCCTATACTACAGAGTAAGTACTCAGCTCTTTCCCACTAAGTGTACTATTGATTGTGAGGTTTTAGGTAGATAACCTCTGTTCAACTGAGGAATGTTCCTTCTATTCCTATTTTCTGAAAGTCTTTACCATGAATGGGTGTTGACTTTTGTCAAATGCCTTTTTGTCTCTATTAAGTTGTTCTTAATGATTCTTTTCCTTCATTCTGTTAATGTGAATGACAGTGATTGATATTTAAATAGCAAAACAACTCTGAATTCCTAAGAATAAACTCCACCTGATTTTTTGTATGTATTGTTGAATTTAATTGGCTAATATTTTAGTAAGGATTTTGGCATCTATGTTAATGAAGGATTTTTTTGTCTGTTTATCCATTTTCCTTATATTTTCTTTATCTGGTTTTGTTATATTTGTTATTGTGCTTCATAAAATGAGTTAGGAATTATTTCTTTTAATAATTTGGACCTTAAATGTTCCCCAAAGGCCTACATGCTGAAGGTTTGATTCCCCAGTCTGTAGAAGAACCTTTAAGAGGTGGAACTGTGGAAGAAAGTTAGATCATTAAGATGTGCTTTTGAAAGGGATATTGGAACCCAAGCTCCCCACTGTCTTTCTTTTTGCTTCTTGATCACTATAAGGTGAACAAGCCTCTACCACCACGTGCTCCCACTATGATGTGCTGCCTCACCCTGAGGCTCAATAGTAATGGGCTAACCAACTATGGAACAAAACCAAAACTGAGTCAAAATAAACCTATCCTTTTTTAAGTTGATTACCTCAGGTTTTTTTATCACAGTGATGCAAAACTGACCAATACATCCTTCTTCTGTTTCTTGAAAGAATTTATGTAGTATTGATTTTGTTTCTTCCTTAAATATTTGTTAGAAATCAACAGTAAAGCCAACAGGTACTAGGGTTTTCACTGTGGAAAGATTTTTATATATAAATTAAATTTCCATGTTAGTTAGTTTTCCTTGTCAGTTTTGATAATTTGCCTCTTTCAAGGAATTTATTCATTCCATCTAAGTTGCTAGTTTTAATGGCATACAATTATTCATTGTTTTCTTTGTTACCACTTTACAGTTACTGACACCTATAGTGATGTTATCTTTAGCATTCCTGTTTAATCATCTGTGTTTTCTCTCTTTCTTTCTTTTATTTTCCCTTGTAAATTTAGATTGAGATTTATCAATTTGGCTAATCTTTCCAAAGAACCAGCTTTTGGTTTTACTGATTGTTTCTACTGAATATTATCTTTATTATTTCTTCCTATTATGTTTTTTTTAAATTTGCTGACTTCTGAAAGTGGAGGCTGAGATCATTCTATTTTCTAATATAAGCAACTAAAACTTTAAATTTCTTCTCCTACATCCCACAAACCCTAAAACTGTGAGTCAAAATAAACCTTTCCTTTTTTAAGTTGATTATCTCAGGTATTATATCAGTGATGCAAAACTAGTACTGAAAAAAAAAACCCACACAAAATAAACAAAACTGCAACTAAGTTGAGTTAGTGATAGCATCTTTAGGTCTGATATTTTTACTGATATGGGGGAAGTGGGGATTGAACTTAGGGGCACTCAACTACTGAGCCACATCCCCAATAAAATATTTTTATTTTTTAGTTATAGGTCGACACAATATCTTTATTTTATTTTTATGTGGTGCTGAGGATTGAACCCAGTGCCTCATGTATGCCAGGAGGGTGCTCTACCACTAAGACCCAGCCCCAACTTCCCAACCCTTTTTAAAATATTTTATTTAGAGACAGAGTCTTGCTAAGTTGCTTAAGACCTTGCTAAATTGCTGTGTCTGGCTTTGAATTTGTGATCCTCCTGCCTCAGCTTTCCAAGTTGCTGGGATTACTGATCTTTAGTCTACTTGTTTTATAAATTACTGAGGGAGGCATATTGAAATCTTCAACTATAATCCTGGATTTATGTTTCTCCTTTCATCTATATCAATAGTTTCTTTATGTATTTTGAAATTCTGTTAATAGGTACATATATATTTAGGACTATTATGTTTCTAATGAAAATGATCCTTATCTGCTATATATTGCCTGAAAACAGTTTTATATTTGTTTGAGATTAAGACAAAAATACGATTACTCCATTATTGCTGGAACTAGAAGTTCAGTTAAAAAGTACTTAAAGAGTATTTAGTGACTGTTTTGAATAATGGAAATCTGTTGAATAACACACTGACATTTATGTTAAGAATTTTAAAAAATCCCCAGAGTAATTAGTAAAAGTTATAGTTCTGTTTTATATAAATTGCCCTTGATTGAACAATGTTTTAATTTATGACCATACCTAAGGGTATGTATATGGAACAGGAATTTGTCCCCTTGTTATAAATATTTAATTAATAATGTATTTTTGTGATGCTAGGTATTGAACCTAGGGTCTTGTGATTGGTAGGCAAGTGAACTTCCACTGCACTGTACCTTCCAGCTTCCTCTTATTATAAAGGTAGGGTCTTATTCATACTTTATTTTTTATCCTTATTCTAGTTATTATAATTATCATATATGATAAAAAAATAATTGGTGATTACATGTTAACTTCTTGCCAATAGTGAAAGGAAATTTCATCAGTGATTGTTGTTGGTAGGATAGATTTTATTGGCTAATAACATTTGTCAAAATGTATTATTAGGTAAATGTATCTGAGTTCTTTTTCTCATCTATTTTCACATGTGACTTCATGTTATTTGTTATAATGTGCTTTTTTAAAAAGCAAGTGGTTGAAGTAATGAGTTGCTTAAGTCAAAAATGAAAATGACCTATATTGGCTAGAACATGATAACATTAGGATAAGCCAGGAGTCATTGAAAGAAGATATTGTGTTTTTTCATTTGTATTTCATTCTTGCAGCCTTTTTATCAACTGTTCTCAATAAATTTCATTTCCAGGATCTGAGTAAAAATAGTGTAAGGCCATGGTTGTGACAGAGTGAAAAAAATCAACATTTTCTTTAAATTCAGGCATTAAGGAAATCATACCTCTTAAAGCACATATATTGTTTTGTATATCTAGGAACCAAATTATAATAGTACATAGGAATCCCGAGAAGAGGAAAAGTTAAGTTCAAAATCATACAGCTGCCAAAAATAGTCTAAATTGTAAATAAAGTCTAAATTAAAGTTAGGCTAGGTTACTAAAACAATTAGCAGAATTGCATAGAAAAGTGATCAGGAGATCTTAGGTGATGTGGGAGCCTTTAGTTACAAGCATATTAAAGGCAACAAGCTAGCATTTAAACAAAAAAAAATTAAATTAAGTTAATTCTTAAAACTTGGGCTGGGGTTGTGGCTCAGTGGCAAAGTGCTTGCCTTACATATGTGAGGCACTGGGTTTGATCCTCAGCACCACATAAAAATAAATAATAATAAACAAAATTGTACCCATTAATGGATCACCATGTAAAATGTCAGTAAAGCATTCTTTTATTTAATAAAAGGTGAAAGTATACAAACAAAATGTCCTGCTATTCTACTAACTTCCTGTACATTCTGTCCTGCAGAGACAGGTTTATAACTATTGTTTTTCTTTTCTAAAAAAGTAATTCTGAGATCAGATACCCAGAGGAATGTCCTTATGGGTATTAAAGCCAAACTAAAAGGAAGAAAGATGAAAGTGTTCATTAGGCTATATTCTATTCAAACTTGTACAATATATTGCCATTCATCCTAGATTTGCTATACAGTAGTTGCTTGTTATTGATTAGTTTTGAATTATTATTTGAGAAATCTCAGAGGGCAGACAACCCTTCTTAAATATGTCTTGGGCAGGGCACTGTGGCACATGCCTATAATCCCAGCTACTTGGGAGACTGAGGCAGGAAGATTGCAAGTTTGAGCCCAGTCTGGGCAATTTATCAAGACCCTGACTCAAAATTAAAAAAAAAAAAAAAAAGAAAGAAAGAAAGGTTGAGGATGTAGCTCAGCAAGCATTCTACCTAGCATATTTGAGGCAAAGCCCTGGGTTCAATACCTAGTTGCGTGCACACACACACACATAGCCCTGGGTTCAATAACTAGTAACACACACACACACACACATGCACTTGGACAAATTAAAAATAGGCTTATTCACCTTAATATTGAAACCTGGAGCTCTAGAAAGAATTACTGAGTTCATAATCACTATAAATTTTTTTTTAATCTTCACTGTTTTGTTGTAGTTGGACATAGTACCTTTATTTTATTTATCAAACCCAGGGCCTCACGTGTGCTAGGCGAGTGGTCTACCACTGAGCCACAACCCCAGCCTTAAATTTGGTATTTTATCTTTTTAAAAAAAGTCTGATTAGTTTCTCTTTATAGTAATTTAATGATTCTGTGGGAAAGCAAAAGAAGATTTTTTGTAACTTGAATAATCAACAAGAATTTGGGCTGCTCTTTCCTGTCTATATTCACTCAACAATCTGATCCAGACTGTTGGGAGGCTAAAGTAGCATATACCATTTATAGGCTCTAGCCTGAACTCCATGTTCAAACTCCAGACTCAGATTTCCAGTTGCCCATTCAACAGCTCCAGTAAGACATCTAAGAGGCAGCTCAAACTTAATGCATCTAAAATTAAGGTTCCTGCTCTCTTCCCTACTCCTGCTTGTTCTCTTCATTATTTTCCATACCTTTGTTAAGGACAACTCTGTTTCTCCAGTTGCTCAGAGAGAAAAATCTTGGAGTCAATCTCTATTTCCCTCTTCCTACATCCTTTCAGCTCTATCTTTGACTTATTTTCAGGGTCTGACCACTTTTTAACTCTCCATTTCTATTCACATCTCTTGTCCAGATTTTGTAGAAGTCCCCTAACCAGTCTCTCTGTTTTTACCAATGTCCAACTTTCATTTTCTTATAAATGCTCTGCCTAGGTGTTCTTAATAAAACTTAAATCAGATGATGTCATTGTTCTGCTCAAAAATCTCTGATGGCTTCTCATTTCTTTTTTAGCTGTAGTTGGACACAATACCTTTATTTTAATTATTTATATGTGGTGCTGAGGATCAAACCCAGGGCCACACATGTGCTAGGCGAGCACTCTACCGCTGAGCCACAACCCCAGCCCTGGCTTCTCGTTTCAGAGTAAAAACCAGATGTTTCCATAACCTATAAGACCCCACATAGTAGGCCTCTGCTGCTTCTTTGACACAATTCTCTACTTATCTCTCTATTTTTTTTTTTCTGTTCCAGGCCCACTGTCTCCCTTACAGTTCTTAGTGTACACAAATTATGTTCCTGCCACAGAACCTTTGCTTTTGCTGTTTCCGGTGCCTAGACAACTCTTTCCCCAGGTATCTGCATGATTTCCTCCTTCACCTCTTTCCAATTGTTCAAAACAGCCTCTTTACTGGTCATTACTTATATATAAACCCTTCACTACCACCTTACATAAGATCAGAACTTTCCATTCCTATTCCTCTTTCCTGTTTTATTTTTTCAATAGCATCTTCCTATTTGATAAGCCGTCCCTTTCATCTTGTTCATTAATTGCCATTAAAATATGGCCCCATGAGGGCAGGGATTTAGTATTTAGTGCTTTGTTCAATTTCTACATTTCTCATGTTTAGAGTGTCTAGCAGCCTGGTCTGATGATGCATGTCTTTAATCCCAGCCTTGGGAGACTAAAGTAGCAAGCCAGTGTAAGGAATTCATCAAGACCCTCAGCAATTTATTGAGACCCTGCTCAAAATTAAAAAAGAAATGAAAAGGGCTGGGTATGTGGCTCAATGGTAAAATGCCCATAGGTTCAATTCCAAGTACTCGCTCCCACCCAAAAGAATAGTGCCTACCATATATTGGCACTCAACAACATTTGCTTTGTGAGTGAATGAATGGATTTTAAAAACCCACCTGTTAAGTCACTTGAGAAAAATGAATATGGGATAATTTTACTGGTGGTATAGAGTATGCTTTCTGTAGCATACTAGATTTTTCTTTTGTTTTCTGAGGCAGGGTCTTACCATGTTGCCCAGGCTGACCAGAATGTCCTGGGCTCCAGTGATTCTCCTGGCCTCAACCTCCAAGTTGCTTGGACTATAGGCACATACTACTGTGCTGGTATTATACTGGTATTAATTTCATTTTATGGATTGCAGTATATAAATCACAGGTACTTATTACATGGTCTATGTGCCCTATCCTCTGAGAGTAAAGATGCTCTGAAGTTCTCTTCAAAATCAAATAGTCCTAGTCTCCTCCAGAGGGAGCCCAAGGCCAGCATTTTCAGGACCTGGAGCCAGATTCTTCCCATGTCTAACAGGACAAGTCATTTTGTTGTTGGATTGAACTAATTTATGAAGATGGGGTGTTTCTTTGGCAGTGATTTTTGCTCTAAATACCCTAGGTGAGAGATGCCATAAAAATGCAAAGCAAGAATTGGGTTTCTTTGTCTGAATATCTTAGAACATTCAAACCAAGCCCTGGAATATTTAAGCACATTTTAGGAGCATTTACTCTTCAGCCTCTCCTTTGAGTAATTTCTTTTTGGCTACTAATCATTACATTGAGCAGTATTATTACAATGTTAAAAAGTATCTGATTCTTCATGAAAAACGAGATTATGGGATAATTCTGCCATCAGTAGTCTTCCTTGGATTGTTTTTCAATTTGGAAAGTCATTTTCTTTAATTTCTTTCTGTTTACCAGAGAACATTTTGTAGCATCAAAATAATTATTTATTTATTTTTATTTGACTGTTTTTTTTTGTTGTTGTTGTTGTTTTTTTGTACTGGGGATTGAATCTAGGGATACTCTACAACTGAGCTACAGCTCCAGACCTTTTTTATTTTGACACAGGGCCTCACTGAGTTGCCAAGGCTGGTCTGGAACTTGGTGATCCTTCTGCCTCAGCCTCCCCAGTCACTGAGATTTCAGATGTGTGCCAGAATAGTTATTGAAACTGCCAATAGACTCTGGGAGATTCTTTCATTTAAAAAAAAGGTTTAATGAATGCACGTTCTACTTTTGTTAAATGGAATGTAGCATAACTGTTAGTGTTTGAGTTAATATTAGATTGCCTGAGTTAAAAAAACAGATGCTGGGGCTGGGGTGGTGGCTCAGTGGTAGCTTGCTCGAATAGCATGCATGAGGCACTGGGTTCTATCCTCGGCACCACATAAAAACAAACTAATGTATCCACCTAAAACTAAAGATACATAAATAAATAAATAAATTTTTTAAAAAATCAGATGCTTAAGTAGTTACCACTTTTTTTTTTTTTTTTTTTTTTACTGGGGAGTGCTTGTATGTGTGGTGCTTTGTTGCCTCAGTTTTCCCATCTGGAAAAGGGAGACAAGAAAAGCTTATCTCTTAGAGATATTGTGAGGACTTATGCACAGAGAATAGTGGATTTGTACTGATGAAATTTAATGGTTTGTAGAGCATCCTTCAAGAATGCAGAATTAGGAGAGTTGGGCACGGTAGTGCATGCCTGTAATCCCAGCAATTTGGGAGGCTGAGGCAGGAGAACTGCAAGTTCAAAGCCAGCCTTAGCAACTTAATGAGGCCCTAAGCAACTAAGTGAGATTCAATTCACCAATACTAAAAAAAAAAAAAAAAAATAGAATAAGAATTAAGGTCTTATTTTAGTTCTGTTGTCCCAGTTGTCTGAGTTAATTCTGACTTGATTCCTCTGGAATAAATTAAGTCTAGAGATGCCCTCTACTCTTGTTACATACTACCTGTATAGTTCTGAGAGTGTCTGTGCACTGGTCTTCATTTATTCAGACATGAAGTTAGTGTGAGTGACAAATACATTTATTATCAGCTAAGCATATTCAAAATGTTTCATTAAATACAAGAATAAATAGGGGACTGAGAGTGTAGCCCAGAGATAGAGTGCTTGTAGAGTGCTTGCCTAGCATGTTCAGGGTCCTGGGTTCAATCTCAGGAGTGCCAAAAAAAAAAAGGAACAAACATGGTATTTAGAATTTTGAAAGAGAACTATCTAAAGTGTCCTGTATTTCAGTTGGGAAGAAAATTAATCTCCAGAGACCTGGTAGCACTTTTTAGAATTGTACCTCATGTCAAAGAGGAGACACTAGTGATATAGTTATTTTTCATCCTGGAAACATCAAATCTAGACCAGTAGTTCACAATTTTTACTTTTGAGGTTACATTGGATTTTCTCAGAATCTTTGTGCACTCATGGATTTTGTAAGGTGATGTTACAAACATGACAATGGTAGTGTTGAGAAGATGAGTTACTAGTTAATTTTGGTAGATCCAGGTTATATGGATGCTGAAACTTTTAAATGAGGGCCCTTTTTGAGAAAAAACAATATCAGATTTCAAGTGCAAATTTGCTAGGTTTGCTTTCATGGCTGTGGAAGGAGCTTGCACAAGGAAGGAGCTAATTGCTTTCTCTGCGGATAGGATTATGGCGACTTATCTCTGTGACAACCAATAGTCATTCAGCAAAGTGGGTTATGACAGTGGCAGTGACAGCTGTATTGGTAATCAAGTGTTCGGGTTTTAAAATCAATTGGGTAGTCATCCATGTGATGATGTAGGAGTCCAGGCTCCAGTCCTTTGACCATACGGAGTTGTTATAAGTGAAAGGGATTGCAACTGGTTGGCCAGTGAGTTGCTGCTATGTGGCACTCATTTCCTTTCATTTGGAAAAAGAAACAGAAAATCACAATGAAGTAGCAAGCTCCCTACTGCATTAACAACTTAAAAAATAAAATTAAAATTTGAGCCATTAAATAATCAAACCTGGCTTCTTTTTTCACCAGAGTAATAAAACCTTGCTTCCGATGGGCTCTAATTATCTTCTAATTATCAAATTCACTGGCTTTCTTTAGTCCTTATTTCCTCTGATCTTTGTGTCACATTTGACACTATGAATCATCTTTTATTTCTTGAGATCTCTTTTTTGTCACATGTCATCATTTTCTTCTCATCTTCAAATGCTTTTCTGCTCTACTGATAATTTATCTTCCCACCTGTTACCTTGTTATCATCCTCTGGAGTTCAGTTCTTAAATTCTCTATTCGCCCCTGTTTCTTTGAGAGATACAGCTTGACTACCACCCCTGAGAGTATTTGAGGCTACTACCCCAAAATTTGTAGTTCTGACACTGACATTTATCTGAAGCCCCAGTTCTACATGTTTGTTAAATATTTCCACTTTATGAACCAGGTGCAGTGGCACATGCCTGTAATCCCAGCAATTTGGGAGGGTGAGGCAGGAGGATTATAAATTCAAGACCAGCCTCAGCAATCTAGTGAGAACCTATCTCAAAATAAAAAATGAAAAAAGAAGGCCTGGGGATGTAACTCAGTGGGTTTAATCCCTAGAAACATACATACACACATATATGTATTTCCACTTTATAATTTTGCTATCCCCTCACATTTATCTGAACTGGATTAATTTCTCCCCAAACCATCTTTCCATCCTAGCTTTTCTCATTTTTAAATGTGGTACCATGATATTTCCTGGCTTGAAACTTGGATTAAACTTGATTTTTTCAGCCTCCGTGTATCAGCCATTCAGACACCAGGCCTACTTAATTTAATCTTTTTTTTTTTTTTTTTTTGTACTGGGGATTGGGCACTCAACCAATGGTTACATCCCATCCCAATTTTGTATTTTATTTAGAGACAGGGTCTCACTGAGTTACTAAGCACCTTGCTGTTGCTGAGGATGACTTTGAACTTGTGATCCTCCTGACTCAGCCTCCTGAACCACTGGGATTACTGGCCCGCACCCAGCTTAATTTATTCTTTCTAGCACATTTTGATTCTCCTTAATTGTACTAAATGTTTTGTGTTTAAGCTTATGTAGGCTGCCTTGTATGGCCTGGACTCTTCTCATATCAGGTGATCTCTACTCCCTAGAATCCCATATTATTTGTTGTTTATACTACATTTTACATTCTGCTTTGTGATATCAGTTCTCTTAATTTCTGTGTGTCCTCCATAAATAGCTTCATACCTTTATCATCCCTCCCCCAATATCTTTATATAGTTATGTTCCTATTTTTAATATTTTAAAGTTGTTGATGGACCTTTATTTTATTTATTTGTATGTGGTACAGAGAATCGAACCCAGTGCCTCCGCATGCCAGGCAATCACATTACCACTGAGCCACAACCCCAGCCTCTAGTTATGTTCCTTAATATATATGGAACATATAATTAAATTCAAAATAAACTTTGTTGTTTAGAGACTTGTCGAAGTCTATTTTTTTTTTTTTTTGAGAGGGGAGAGGTTACTGGGGATTGAATCCGAGAGCACTTAACCACTGAGCCACATCCCTGCCTCTGCCTCCCAAGCATCTGGGATTACAGGTGTGCACCACCATGCCCGGCCCTCTTACTGAAGTCTTAGTGAATCATGTTAAAAATGATCAGTAAGGTGTAGGGTTATAACCTAGTAGTAGAGCATTTGCCTGGCATGTTAGGAAGCCTTGGGTCATCCCCAGCACTGAAGGAAAAAAAAAAAAAAGAACAGTAGGCATGGATATTGCTGAGTGAGCTTGCCAGAAGAAATCTTGGTACAATACTGCCGTGATGTACTTCTTCTTTAAACTTCAGGACACTCACAGTTCTGTTGACTTTTAGGAAGGTGTAATTGAAGATCTTCTGATTTTTCAACTTCTTAGATAAAAAGCAAATCTACTTTTTCATTCTGGCCATAAGGTAGTAAATATCTGACAATATATGTATTGTGTATCCTAGAAAACTCCAATCATAAAACTTTTCATTAAAGGACAGAAGTTACAGTGGCTTACCACATTGGTTTGAACATGCCACTCAGGTGGAAGAAAATAAGATAAGAGACCAAGAAAGGTGGGAAGTTATGTTGGAGACTGTATATAAAGCTGAATCCTGAGATGGGCACCATGGCTCACACCTGTTAATCCCAGCTTCTTTGGAGGCTGAGGCAGGAGGATTGCTTGATCCCAGGAGTTTGAGGCTAGCCTACCCAATAGAGTGAGAACCCCTATCTTAAAAAACAAAACAAAAGACAAAAAGACAAAACCCACTGATTGAGTCCTTAAAGCGATACCCTTTCAAAATGAACCCAACTACTGTGTATAGCTATAATGCTCTAATAAAAGAAAAAGTTATATATACCCTTAGGTCCCACCCATTCTCTCCCTTACTTGTTTGAGTGCCTGTTTCCCCATCTTCCTTTCTTTGTAATAAATTCCTGCCTATTACTCTGAAAAAAAGTGATATCCTTAGTAAAGAGTGAATTAGAAAAAAAAAATTATTAATGGCATGGAAATTTACCTTTCTTGTTCATGGGAAGAAATAAACAAAACAAAACCTTTCCCCTGAAAATTAAAAACCATCCTTCATGCAGGTTTGGCATCAGAATTCTCAATAGCTATGTGATCCAAAATGTAGTATAAAGTCATAATAGATAGGTACAAAACCAGGTACCTTCTATAAACTAACACAAATCCTCTTCCAGAGGAATGTAAACTAGGGTCTGACAGAATCCCACAGAGAGGATTCACAAAACACATGAAGAAATAAGCCAACTAGAATGAGAGTTTGCAGAACTAACAGACTCAAACTTACAGAAACTTCATAAATTAAGCTTGTCAGATACATAATATACAGAAGTTTATTTACTGTATGTAAATATATATATATTTAGTCTTGGGGCAAATTCAAGTTGTTCTAGGTAAATGCTCTACCACTGAGCTATACTTTCATCCCAAAATATTGAACACATGAATAGGAAACAGACTTTCAGGGCCTGAGAATATAGCTCAGAGGAAGAGTGCTTGCTTAGCATATGTGAGGCACTGGGTTCAATCCCCAACACTGAAAGGGAAAAAAGGGGTGAGATGGAGTGGGGAATAAACAGGTTATTAAAAGTTTGGAAAAAGCACAAAAATAGAACATCTAGAAACAAAAATGTAATAATTGACAGTGCTGGGGTTTTTGCTCAGTGGTAGACTACTCGCCTGTCATGCGTGAGGCACTGGATTCGATCCTCAGAACCATATAAATATAAAGATATCGTGTCCATCTCAAACCAAAAAAAAATTTTTTTAATTAGCCTATACTATATACCAGGTGATTTTTTAATGTAATAATTGAAATTAGAGTCCTAGTGGATTGATTAAATAGCATATTATACAGAGCTAAAGTGAAAGTTAGTGAACTGAAAAATCTAAAGAAATTACCCAGATTCTATTCCAGGTAGACAAAGAAGTGGAAAAGATAAAATAGAGGTTAAGAGACATGGGTAAAGTGTGAGAAAAGCTAACATATGAAATAATTAGAATTCAAAAGGGAGAAATAGAAAGAATGAAGGAAGACAATATTAAAGGAAGTAACTATTGATAATTTTCCAGAATTGATGACACAAGAATCAATCCCAAAGAACCCTAAGCAAATGAAGCCCATTATCAGATAATCATCATGAAAGTATAAAACACCCAAGAAGTGAGGAAATTAAAAGCAATCAGAGAAAAGGATAAATTACTATAAATGAGTGACAGGTGGAATGACAGCTGACTTCTCATATAAACAATGGAAGCCAGAAGACAGTGAAATAATATCTTTCAAGGACCAAGAGAAAAATAACTGTAAACCTGAAATAGTGTGGTACTTTAATAGTTTTCTACTAACATCTGTTCTTCATTATTCTTGTGTAATATAAAATCCCTAACTTTTAACTGAGCACAAGAATGCCTGGAATAAAAAAAAATTTTTCCTACCCTTCCTTACAGTTAGATTTGGTCATATGCCTTACTTCATTAAGATCAATGAAATGTAAAAGAAAGTGATGTTTGCTAGGTATGGAGGTGCATGCCTGTGATCCCAGTGACACTGGATGCTGAGGCAGGAGGATCACAAGTTCAAGACCAGCCTCAACAACTTAGTGAGACACCCCTTCCCCCATCTTAAAATAAAAAGTAAAAAGTACTCAGTAGTAAAGTACCCCTGGGTTCAATCTCTAGTACCAAAAAATAAAAATATAAAATAAAAAGCCCTTATTTGCCCTTTTCTTCTGGTTATAAGACAAGCATGAATACGGACCTCAAGCAGCCATTATGAACCAAAAGTAACACACAGAGGATGGTAGAACATCAAAATAGTTGGAAACTGGGTTCTTGACTGTCACTGCCAAAATAAACCTTTATTTTGTTTATGTGAAACATACTTTCACATTATTATATTTAGTTTGGATTAGTTAGAGTTCTCCAGAGAAAGAGAACCAATAGGGGGTTATTAGATTTACTTTTGTGATCAGAGGTCAAATAGTCCCACAATGACTGTCTGCAGCCTAGAGAGTCGGGGAAACTGGTAATTGCTCAGTTTGAGAAGGTGGAAAACTCAGAACAAGACATAGGCCAATAATGTGGTTGCAATCTGATGCCAAAGGCCTCAAAGCCTCTGTTGTAGAGCTGTTGATGTAAGTCTTCATTCAAAGGCTGATGAATCAGGAGACCAAGGCCACCACCAGCAGCAAAAACCACATCCATTCGAGAAGGATCAAGTGTGTGCATGCACTTCTCCCTTCTACTTTTTTATTCTATCTGGGCCCCTAGCCTATTTAATGGTACTGTCCATGTTCTTCAGGATGGGTCTTTCCTACAGCTTATTGATCCATGAGCCAATTTTTTCTGCAAATACCCCACAGACACACCCACAATTATGCTTTTCTATCTGGGCATCCCTTAACCCAGCCAAATTGACAACCAAAATAAACTGCAATGTTTTCCAAAAGAAGAGACAGATTTATAAAGACAGATTTATAAAGAAAGAATATAGAAAAAGGAGAAATAAGCACAAAATAACATGACACAAATAAATTAAAATAAATCAGTAATCCTAAAAAAAAAAAAAAGAGAGATCTAGCCAGGCACAGGGGTGCATACCCGTAATCTTAGCTACTCAGGAAGTTGAGGCAGTAGTATGGCAAATTCAAGGCTAACCTGGGCAACTTAGTGAGACCTGGTCTTAAAACAAACAAAAAATCTTTAACAACAATAACAAAACTAGGAATGTAGCTCAGCACAATTTAAAAATGTAATGAATGAAAATATAGCTACTGTTATTATTCATAAAATACCCCAAAATAGTGAAAACATGTTGGAAGAGATATATAAAGAAAATACTAAAAAATAGCTTTTGTAGGTATATTAGTATTAGAAAAATATTGTAAAGCAAACAATTATAAAGGTCATTTCATATGATGATTTACTTAATTCACCAAGAAGATTTAAAAGCTAAAAATTTTTGAAGTGTCAGACTGGGGGTATAGAGGTAGGATGTGTTGTTAGAATGCACAGACCCTGAGTTCTATCCCCAGCACCAAAAACACAAAAGTTTTGCATCAAATAATATACCTTAAAAATATATGAAAAACAAATTTAGTGAATCTAATGAGAACTTGAAAAATCTGTTATCATTGTGTGAGTTTTCTGTTTGTTTTATTTCATTTTGTGCATGTGTGCATGTGTGTGTGTGTGTGTGTGAGAGAGAGAGAGAGAGAGAGAGAGAGAGAGAGAGAGAGACTGAAGGTTGAACCCAGGAATACTTTACCACTGAGCTACATCCTCAGCCCTTTTAAAATTTTGAGACAGGGTCTCACTAAGATTCCCAGGCTGGCCTTGAACTAGTGATCCTCCTGCCTCAGCAGGATTATAGGCATGTGCCACCATGCCTGATTGTAGGGTGAGATTCTTAATATTTCTTTCAGTGACTGTCAAAACAAGTAGACAAAAAACAAACCCAAATATAGATGTATATTTGAATAACACACAATGTTTAAATTTGATTTAATGGAAATATAAGAAACTATTATACCCCCAAATAAAAATAACTCATAGAATGAATTTTTAAAATGTACTTTCTGAAAGTGTAAAAGAATAAAGAACAATGGAAATTAGAAACACATAGAAAAGAATCGAATTTCAAAACTTATGGAACAGAAGATGTGCTTCTGGATAGGGTAGAGTCATTTGCAACAAAATTAAACATCCACTGAACAACTGAAACTGGAGAAAATACAACATGTTTTAAAAGCGAAGATACAAAAATGACTTGAAGGGATAATTCTAGAGAATTTAGCTGATGATTTATGGTGGCTTTTCCCCAAGAGGGTACATACTAATTCTTGAAACAGGGAAGAAACAGAGAGTTCAAATTTGGCTCTGGAAGAGGGCCGCTACTGGGTAAAGAGAAACTAACAGAATTTTGTAGTATTTTTTTCCATGCAGCTAAAGTGACAACTTTGTAAAAATAAAAGCTCTCAATTGCATGATCAGTGTTACCTTCAAAACAAAATAGAAAATGTGTAACAACAATAGTCCAACTACAATGCCCCAATAAAAAAATGTGGAAAGAGAAAAAAAATACATGAGGAGAAAACAAAATGCTTATTAAGAAAAAAAAAAAAACCGAGTGAAAAGATATAATGTACATGTAACTGGGTTCCCATAAGTACTAGAAAGATAAATAAGGCAGAAGCCACATTTAAAGAGAAAACATCCAAAAATATTCTCAAGATGATGAAAGATAAAAACTTATGTATAAGAGAAGCTGTGAAACCCAAAATGGAATCAAATTTTAAAAATCTCACCTAGGCTTGTCATAGTAAAACTGCTGAATACAGAAGATTAAAAATCTAAAAAGCAAGAAGAAAAAGAGAGACATGGGGCTGGAGTTGTGATTCAGTGGTAGAGCGCTTGCCTAGCATGTGTGAAGAAGTGGGTTTAAACCTCAGCACTACATTAAAAATAAATAAATAAATAAAAATAAAGGTATTGTATTCATCTACTACTAAAAAAATATTTTTAAAAAGAGAGACATGTTTTCTTCAAAGGCTCATCTCAACGAAGGATGAAATCTAGAAGCCAATAAAATGACATCTTTGAAGTGCTGAAAGAAATAACTACCAAACACTTTTCTATATCCAGTGAAATTACATTTAAAAAACGAGGGCAAAATAAAGATTTTTGTCTATACAAACAAAAGCAAAAGAACTTTACTTGCCCTCAGATCTACCTTAAGAAAAAAGCTTCAGCTTTAGGCAAAAGAAAAACAATAACAAATAACAAAAGGGGGAAATGTGTGGGTTAATATAAATGAACATTGGATGCAAAAATCAATAATGGTGATAAGAGGACTTAAAATACCTGTAGAAGCCTGGGCTCATATCTCAGTGATAGAGTGCTTGTTTATTATGTGTAGGGCCCTGGGCTCAATACCCAGCAACACATACACAATACACAAAAAATAAAACATAATATATGCAGAATTACAGTGTTTGACCACAATAAAACAAAAAGCAGGAGGGGGGTTAATAAAGCTTAAAGTTGGGCTGGGGATGTGGCTCAAGCGATAGCACACTTGCCTAGAATATGTGAGGCACTGGGTTCGATTCTCAGCACCACATAAAAATAAAATAAAGATATTGTGTCCACCTAAAACTAAAAAAAAAATAAATATAAAAAAATTAAAGCTTAGTTTCTAAGGTTTTAGCATTATCAAGGAAGTAGTGAAAGTGATTATTTGTATTTAAGCAAAAAAGATAGTAGATTTAATTCCCAATGTATTCAATTTATAACAAATATAATAAATTCTCCAGGATAGCATCTTTAACAAATGGTGCGGGGGGAAAACTGGAAATCCACATGCAAAAAAATGAAATTGAATCTCTACCTCTCACCATGCACAAAACTTAACTCAAAATGGATCAAGGATCTAGGAATTAAACCAGAAACTCTGCATCTAATAGAAGAAAAAGTAGGCCCTAATCTTCATCATGTGGGGCTAGGCCCCAACTTCCTTAATAAGACGCCTGTAGCATTAAAACCAAGAATCAAAAAATGGGATGGATTCAAACTAAAAAAGTTTTTTTCTCAGCAAAAGAAATAATCTGTGAGGTGAACAGGAGCCTACATCCTGGGAACAAATTTTTACCCCTCACACATCAGATAGAGCTCCAATCTCTAGGGTATATAAGTAGCTCAACAAAATAAGCACCAAAAAAACAAATAATCCAATCAATAAATGGGCCATCAACAAATATATGAAATCAATCAACAAATATATGAAAAAATGCTCATTATCTCTAGCATTCAGAGAAATGCAAATCAGAGCTAAGATACCATCTCATCTCAGTAAGAATGGCAGCCATTATGAAGACAACAAAAAGTGTTGGCAAGGATGTGGGGTGGGGGGGTGGGGGGTGGGGAGGTACACTCATACACTGCTGGTGGGACTGCAAATTAGTGCAGCTAATTTGGAAAGCAGTATGGAGATTCCTTGGAAAACTGGGAACGGAACCACCATTTGACCTAGCTATTCCTCTTCTCTGACTATACCCAAAGGACCTAAAAACAGCATTCTACAGGGACACAGCCACATCAATGTTTATAGCAGCACAATTCACAATAGCTAAACTGTGGAGCCAACCTAGATGTCCTTCAGTGGATGAATGGATAAAAAAAAATGTGACATTTATACACAATGAAATATTACTCAGCACTAAAAAAGAATAAGATCATGGCATTTGCAGGGAAATGGATGGCATTAGAGAAGATTATGCTAAGTGAAGTTAGCCAATTCCAAAAAAACAAACGCCGAAAGTTTTCTCTGATATAAATGGGGTGACTCAAAGTGGGGTAGGAAGGGAGAGCATGGGAGGAAAATTACCTCTAGTTAGGGAATAGGGGTGGGAGGGAAAGGGAGGGAGAAGGGGAATAGCTAGGATGGTAGAAGGAGACGGTCATCATTCTACAAAATACATGTATGAAGATATGAATTTGGTGTTAACATACCTTATATACAAAGAGATATATGATAAATGGTGTATTAAGAATATAAATATAAAGGTGTATTAAGAATTATATGCAAAAAAATAAGAGCTCATGTATAATGGCATAATTTGGTATGAACATACTTTATATACAGAGTTACAAAAAATTGTGCTGTGAGTGGATAATTATGAATATAATGCACTCCACTATTGTCATCTATGTAAGAAATAAATAAAGAAACATTAAAAATAAATAAATAAATTCTCCAAGTGCATATTAACATTATCAGATTGGATTTAAAATTATCCAACCATATGCACTTACAAAAAAAATCTTATATTTTTAAAAAATTTTAAGCTATAGTTGGACACAATATTGTCAATAAATTATTTATTTTTATGTGGTGCTGAGGATCGAACCCAGTACCTCACACATGCTAGGCGAGTGCTGTACTGATGAGCAACAATCTCATCCCCAAGAATGTCTTATACTAAAGACATAAATGTTGAAATTAAAAATGGGAAAAATATAGTATGTAAAAGACAACCAAAGAAAGCTGATGTTGCTATACTTTTATAAGATAAAAATAGACATTAGGGCAAAAAACATAATTAAAGATAACAAGGAATATTCTTTCACAATAAAGAGGTCAATCCACAAGAAGATATAACAAACCTAAATACATATGCAATAAATAACATAGTTTTGAAATATATGATATAAATAGTTTTTTAAGTGTACATGGTTAATTTATCAAAGAGGACAATACAACAAGATTTGACAGAGTTCAAAGGGTTGGAAATGTTTATAATGTGTTCTCTGATCACAGTGGTGTTAAGCCAGACATCAATAATAAAAATGAACTCAATAATAGAAATTAAGAAGTACAGGGCTGGGGTTGTAGCTCAGTGGTTGAGCGCTTGCCTCCCATAATCGAGGCACTGGGTTTGATCCTCAGTACCACATAAAATTAGTAAATAAGTAAAATAAAGATATTTAAAAAAAAGAAGTACATTTCTGAGTAATCCACAGATTGGAAAAAAGAGAGAGAACACAATAGAAATTAGAAAATATTTGTAACAGAATAATAATGAAAATAGGGCATTTCAGAACTTCTGGAATGCAGGTTAACCACTGGCTGGAAGGAAACATAAATCTTTAAACATAGATGCTAGGGCTGAAGTATGGCTCCGTGGTAGAGTGCTTGCCTAGCCTCACAAAGCCCTGGGTTCCATCTGCGGTGCTGCAAAACAACAGCAGCAGCATCAACAACAAAAACATTTGCTAGAAAAAAATGAAGGTTAATGTCAAAGTGTTACTCAAATTTCCATCATTATGACAAAATAATCTGAGAAGAAGAATCTTTAAAAGAGGAAAAAGTTTATTTTGGCTTATGGTTTGAGAGGTTTCAGTACATAATGTCTTCATTCCTTTGTTTTGGGCCCGTGGAAGAGCTATGCATCTTGGTGGGAGCACATGGTAGAGAAAACAGAGGAAAGAGGGAGAGAGAGAGAGAGAGGGGGGGGGGGAGGGAGGGAGGGAGGGAGGGAGGGAGGGAGAGAGGAATTGAAGTCGCAATACAAGGACATGCCCCTAGTGACCTAACTTCCTTTAACTAGACTCCAACCTTTGAAAGGTTTCAACATCTCCCAATAGTGCCACAGCCTGGCCTTTAACAATCAAGCCTTTAATATATGAACCTTTGTAGGACAATCAAACCATAGCAATAATTGATCTAAGCTTGTACCTGGGTCCCCACTGGCTCAGGCATTCTGGGGACTCAAGGCTACCCTTAGAAGGGTTGCTACCCACCTCCTCTCCTGGAGAGTCCTCAGGTGTCACCAGTGTGCTGGACAGATAGGAGTGAGTGTGTGAGTGTGTGCATGTGCGCGTGCCCAGATCTGTGCCTGGGACTGTGCATTCAAGGGTCTGGGCAGATGGGGCTCCAGAACCTCCCTGTCCCTGCCTGCACTGAGCCTGCCTAAGTGCCTGGGAAGCCTGTCCAGATCCAGAGCCAGGCCCCTGTGGCCTGTTAGCTGCGTTCCAGGAGGCAGAGAGGAGCGACTTGGGCACTGTCACAGTGCTCAGGAAGTCTGGACCCTAAGGACTACTGCCCATGTAGTGCTGGACCTACTGGAACAGCCTGTTTTCCTTTCTTGCCATTATTAATCCATTCTTGTTGATTTTTCTTAAATTTTTAGCCATTTCTCAGTGGGCTGCCTCTCAGGTCACGTGGGTGAGCCCCGGTAGGTCAGACTGCAGAACTTCTGTGTTTCAAACGTCTCTCCTGGGCTCTCGGGCATCAGCCAGCTACCCTTTGTGGGCAAGGGTAGGACCACTTTTGTGGCCCTCCCTCAAATTTCCACTGTGTGGCCTAATGGGTGGGGGTAGTCTTCGCATCAAAGATGTCCCCATTTTGCCCCCTGCCCATTAGTCACTGTATCCCCCTGACTCAGCCTGTGACAAGAGGGGGTGCCCCCAGTATTTGAGGAGCAGCAGCGTAGGGAGAGTCCTCAGTGCCATGGTCCCACATTCCTCCCTCCCTCTGGAGGAGGGGGTGGCTCCCTCAGGGGCTGGTGGTGGAGGGCCCCTGAGTCTTCTCTGGGTCTGGGGGCAGGGCCCTGGGTGCCTACAGCACCGCCCTTGTCTGTGATGGTGTGTCAAGCACTCAGACTGTTGTAAACTGTTATTTTGTATGAAAGAATTTGTCTTTACTAAACAGATTTAATATTTAAAAATAAAAAATAAAAATAAATAAATAAATTAAAGTCTGGGGATGTGGCTCAGTGGTTGAATACTCCTGGGTTCAGTCCTCAGTATATAAACAAATAAATAAATGGAAGATCAGTAGAGGAGGGAGAAAGGGGGAGATGGGGTAGGGAGGAGGAGAGGAAAATAGTGAGGGGGAATGGGGATTGAAATAAAATTCCTTGTTGAGCTGGGGGTGAAGCTCAGTGGTAGAGTGCATGCCTAACATGCATAAGGTCCTGGGTTCAATTCCCAGCACCACATAAAATAATGAAACTACTTCAGAGACCAAGTACTGAACCAAAGCAGTTGGCTTCACCTTAAGTAAGCTGTCCTTTGGAAAAACAATTCCTTTATGTATAATTTTGTCAAAATGAACCCCCAAACCTGTATAATAATAATTCGCCAATTTAAAAAAAAAGGAGAAATGTACCTCTTAGAACTCTGTGAAGAGCATAATTGACTAATGTCCTTAACTGCTGAACTCTGGAATTTGTTACCACATTTGCACCCAGGCCAGACTTCTTGTTAATCCCAGCTAATGACTGGATTTCTCAGGAATAGGAAGGCAGGTCCTGTTTTTGAGAAATGCAGAATGCCTTTAAATATCTTCCATTCAGCCTTTCTTTCTTATCCCTCTTTCACAAGGGTCAGACCTGCATTGCAATCATATAACTGTCTAGCTTCCCCTGGCTCCTGTCTCATTTTTCTTTATAACATTTACTTTAATAAACTTCTTACATGTCAAATGCCCTTCTTGGCATCTGCTTTTTGAATTACTCAAATTACAAAGTGGACAGTGGGTGAATTTATAAGGCCAATGAAAGAATATCTTCTAGAGACCTATAAACTAAATCATTCTTAGAGATACCACAGGGCTAGGAGAAACTCAAGTTTCTGCCACTCAATACAGAGAGATCCTGGGGATTCAGAGGATTCAGCAGAGATTCCAGAAGGATAATACCTTAGTAGTAGGACTAACCTAGCTTTAGAATATAGACTATTTTAGATCTCTTCTTACAAGACTTAAAAATAAAAGTCTTAATGGACCAAGTTGATCTGCAAGTAACTCAATTGCATGTCAAAACAAATTTCAGTTTATTTGAAGGAAATTTAAAAACCCTAACAACCTCCTAATAATCATGCAATTAACTGTCACAATGCCTGCCATCCAAAAACAAAGTATAAAATTACTTGATTATAGAACAACCCAGAAATGTGATCCATAAGGTATCACTATATGTATATATACACACACACACTTTTTTCTTTTCTGTATTTTTTATTCTTTGACATTTTATAGATATACATATGTATACATATGTGTGTGTGTGTGTGTGTGTGTGTGTGTGTGTGTATAGAGAGAGAGAATACCTTTAATTTATTTATATGTGGTGCTAAGGATCGAACCCAGAGCCTCACATATGCTCTACTGCTGAGCCACAACCCCAGCCCAATCACATTTGATTTTTAATGAAAATTAAAAATCATTCAACAGAAAGAGATGAAGGAATAGTGATGAAATTAGCAGGCAAGGACTTTAGAATAGTTTTAGAACAAGGATTTAAAGACATGAACATAATGAGCAAATAAATGGAATACAAAAAAGAGCCAAATGGAACTTCCAGAACTAAAAATGCAATAATTGAAATGAAATAAAAAGTCACTGGACTGGATTCACAGTACATTAAATACTGGAGAAGAAAAGATCATCGTCCTTAAAAAATCAATAGAAAACATTCAAATTAAAGAATAAAGATTGAAATGAAATGAAACAAAAGTGAAGAGAATGTGGGACAATGTTAATCTAAAATACATAATTCTATTCCCAGAAATAGAGGAGAGAAGAGACAGAAATGTTTTCAAATGTAAGGGAAATTGTAAATTTTCACATTCAGGAAGGTTAATAAACCCCAAGCAGTATAAAAAAATATCACACCAAGGCACATAATATTCAAATTGTTAAAACTCAAGAGTGTTTAAAGTTAATATTCACAGATTGCAAGAGGGCACTCCATGTCATAGGAGGCATTTAGGGAAGGACAGGAAGGCAGAGAAAGTAAAGGAAAAAACGTAAACAAGAGCCTTTATTGTGGTTTCCTTCGGAAGGAACAAACAGGGCAAGTTATGCAGTTTGAGGATTGGTTAATTTAAATAATTTCAGTGGTCTCTGGGGTGGAGGGGCTGTCCTGAGTTGTCTCAGATGGTGCTGGGATGGTTAGGGGAGGGGAATAATATCCTGAATTATAAGAAATTGATAAGGGCAGTGGTTGGGGGTATGGGCTCTTAATTGGTTGCTTGTTTATGAAAGGCATACTTGCAGGTGAGTCCTGTACTATCTCTAGGAATTAGCTAGCTCTGGTGGGGGCAGTCCCTCCAGAATAAGGAAGTCTATAACATGTCCAAGAATAAAAAAATACAGAAAAGAAAAAAGTATGATAATACACAGAGACTTGGAGAAAACGTGAGGCATGAAAAACAACTGACAAAAGGGGAGCAAATGTTTGCAAATCGTATATTTGAAAAAGGACTAGTATCCAGAATATATAAATAATTCTACAAGTCAATAATAAAAAGACAACCCAATTTACAAAATGGAATGAGAACCTGGTATGAACTGAATTATATCTATCCTCCTTGCCTATATTGCCAAATTTATTTAAAGAAACTCTTAACTCCCAGTGTGACTATATCTGGAGGCAGGGCTTTACCAAAGTAATTGTGGCTAAATGATCTGATAGAGCCAGCATCCTGGGGCTGTAATTTAGTGGCAGAGTGCTTGCCTGGCACATGTGAGATCCTGGATTTGATCCTTAACACCACAAACACCACATAAAAATAAACAAATAAAGGCATGCTGTCCATCTACATCTACAAAAAGATAAAAATTAAAGAAAAAAAAAGAAGAAGAAGAGACACCAAGGGCTGGGGATATAGCTCAGTGGTAGAATGTGGATTTAGCATGTACAAGGTCCTGGGTTCAATCCCTAGCAACAAGAAAAGAAAAACAAGGGGCTGGGATTGTGGTTCAGCAGTAGAGTGCTCGCCTAGCATATGTGAGGCCGTGGGTTCGATCCTCAGCACCACATAAAAAAAATTAAATAAAGATTGTGTCCAACTACAACTAAAAAATAAAAATCAAGCAATAAAGAAAAACAAAACACCAGGAAAAGATTCCTACCCACCTTCCATGCATGTATTGAGGAAAGATCATTTGACTGCCTAGTGAAAGACACCTGCAAGCCAGAAGAATCCCTAGCAGAACCTGACTATGGTGGCACTCTGATCTTGGATTCCCAGACTCCAGAAGTGGAAGAAAATAAATGACTGGTTTAAGTTACCCAGTCTACAGCATTCGGTTATGGCAGCTCAATCTGATTAGGACAAGACTTGAACAAACATATAGACGTATAAGTACCTGAAAGATGCTCAAAATCTTTAGTCATCAGGGAAATGTCTGTCACACCCAAAATGAGATACCATTTTATACCACCTTAAAATGGATAAAATTTTAAAAAATCAAATAATAACAAGCATCAGTTAGGATGTAGAGAAACTGGAAACTTCATGCACTGTTGATGGGAATGCAAAATGCTTTGGAAAACCATTTGGCATATCTTCAGATGATTATATGACCTAGCAACTGCACCTCTGCATATATTTCCAAGAGAAATAAAAACACATGTTCATAAAGAGAATTGAACACATATTTTTATAGTAGCATTATTCTTAATAACCAAAAAGTGAAAACAATCCCAAATGTCCATCAGCTGATGAATGGACAAACAAAATAGGGCATATTCATACAATGTAATATTATTTGTCCATAAAAAGGGAGAAAGCATTGATACAACATGGATGAACTTTGAAAACAATATTCTAGGTGAAAGAAGTCAGTCACAAGAACCATATATTACAGAATTCCATTCAAATGAAATGTGTAAGTAAGGGAACTCCATAGAGACAAAAAGCTGACTAGTGGTTGCCTAGGGCTAGGTATGAGTATGGCATGCGTGTTTGTTTTGGGAGGTGATAGTCAAATGTATAGGGTTTCTTCAGGAAGTGATAACAATGTTCCAGAGTTGATTGTTGTAGTAGATGCACATATGTAAAAATACATATGTATTGTAGGTATACATACATATATTTACTTATTTAAAGATACTAAAAAGTATCAAATTTTACACTTAAAATGGGTAGATTGTATGGTGTGTGAATTATATCTCAATAAAGCCCTTTTAAGAATGTAAAGAGTTTACAAGTTTATACTGGGGGCGGGGAGCAGGGTAAAACAAGCAAACAAAACTCATTGTATTAAGGAAGACAAAGATACATTTAGGGGTGTTTTTTTTTTTTTTGTCAGAAAAAAATGCAAGCCAAGAAACAATGAAACTGTGCCTTGACAATTTTGAAAGATAACTTCATAGCAATTCGGTATGTAGAGAAAATCTCTTTAAAAATAAAAATGAGGGCTGGGGATGTGGCTCAAGCGGTAGCTTGCTTGCCTGGCATGCGTGTGGCCTGGGTTCTATCCTCAGCACCACATACAAACAAAGATGTTGTGTCCGCCGAAAACTGAAAAATAAATGTTAAAATTCTCTCTCTCTCTCTCTCTCTCTCTCTCTCTCTCTCTCTCTCTCTCTCTCTCTCTCTTTAAAAAATTTTTTAAACATAAATAAATAAATAAATAAGAGGGCTGGGGTTGTGGCTCAGTGGTAGAGTGCTTGTCTAGCACATGTGAGGTACTGAGTTGGATCCCCAGCACCACATAAAAAAATTAAATAAACAAAATAAAGGTATTGTGCTCATCTACTAAAAATATTTTTAAAAATAAAAATGAAATAAATACATTTTGAAATTAGTGGAAAGAGTGCATTACCAGTACATCTGCACTACAAAAAAATGGAAAAGGAAATTCTTAGGCAGAAAAACATGATACTAAAACTGAACTTCAATCTGCACAAAGGAATAAATATCCCTAGAATTGGTAAGTACATGGGTTAATATAAAAATATTTTTCCAGTGTAAAAGTTTTTTAGGGCTGAGAATCTAATAACTCAGTGGTAGGGTGTTTGCCTAGCATGTGTAAAGCCCTGGGTTCAATTCCCATAAGCACAAAAAAAGTTTTATAAGTTAAACCCAAAAATATAGAGTAGATTACACAATATATAGAGGTATAATGTAATGCAAGAATGGCATTCATAAAGAAACATAGAGGAAAAGTGGAAGCATAGTGTCAGTTTTTTGTTGTAGTAGTTGTTGATTTTGATATTGGGGATTGAACCCAACACTGAGCAGAGTCCTTTCTTATTTCTTATTTTGAGACAGGGTCTCTATAAGTTGCTGAGAGTCTTGCTAAGTTGCTGAGGCTGACTGTGAATTTATGATCCTCCTGCCTCAGCTTCCTAAATTGCTGAGATACAGGTGTGCACCACTGTACTCAACTATTGTCAGGTTTTTATTATTACACATGAAACAGTTAACCTGAAGGTAAGCTGGTATAAATTAAAGATGCATATTTGAAACCCTAGAAAAACCACTTAAAAACATAAAGCAAAGAGGTATAGCTAGTAAGCTAACAGTAGAGATGAAATAATAAATATTTTATTTATAAGGAGATAAAAGGAAAAAAGAACTGATAGCCTAACCACAAAGATAATTACATGAAATGTAAATGGTTCAAATACTCCAATTACAAGAACAAAGATTGTACAATCTTACAAAAGCAATATACAATTCTATGCTACAAGAAATATACTTTGAACATGAAGATACAGATTAAAAGTAAAAAGGAGCTGGGCGTGTGGTATAAGTCTGTAATCTCAGCAGCTTGGGAGGCTGAGGCAGGAGAATTGCAAGTTCAAAGTCAGCCTCAGCAACTTAACAAGGCCTAAGCAACTCAGTGAGACTGTATCTCTAAATAAAATAGAAAAAAGGGCTGGGATGTGGATCAGTGGTTAAGTGCCTCTGAGTCCAATTCCAGGTACCAAAAAATAAGAATAACAAAGTAAAAAGGATGGAAAAGAATGCTGACTAATGTCTGACATGGCCATTTATTATTACATGAAGTACACTACTGGAAAGGGATAAAGAGAGATTACATAATGATAAAAAGTCAATTCATCAAGAAAATGATTTTAAATTGTTACAATTTTAAATGCAGATACACTTAATGACAGAGCTTTAAAATTTATAAAACAACTACTGATAGACAAGTCCACAAATATAGTTAGAAATTTTAACACTCTTCCCTAAGTAAGGGATGGAACTAGCAAGAAGAAATTTAGGGCATTGATGATCTGCACAACATTATCAACTTGAATTAACTGATATTTATAAACACTATACCCAGTGATAGTAGAATACATTTTTTTCAAGTATAAATGTAACACTCACTAAAATGAACCATATTCTGAGTCATAAAACAAGTTTCAATAAATTTACAAGGATTGAAATTGTTCAGAATGTTATCTATCCACAATGGAATTAAATTAGAATTAAATAACAATAAAATGTCCAGCAAATCTCCTACTATCTTGAAATTAAATCACTAATTCTAAATAATCCAAGCATTTAAGAGAAATTAGAAAATATTTTGAACTGAAAGATAATGAAAATAGAACATATAAAAATTTGTAGAATTCAGCCAAAGCAGTGGTTAGGAGGGGATTTGTAGCTTTGAATGCTTATATTAGAAAAGAAGGAAAGTCTAAATTTAATGATCTAAGTTTTCCCCTTAAGGAGCTAGAAAAGAACAATGAAACCCGCAGTAAGTAGAAGGAAAGAAATAATAAAAGGGAGAATTCAATGAAATAAAAGACACTAGAGAAAAATATTATAGCCAAAGTTGGATAATTGGAAAAAAAAACGATTTACTTGCTAGACTGGTCAAGGAATAGAAAAATAGTAACTATCAGGAATAAAAGAGGCATAGCTACATAATTACAGGCAACTTTATGATAATAAATGTGACCACTTAGATGACATGAATAAATTCCTTGAAAGGTACAAATTACCAAAACTAACAAAAATAGAACTAGAAAGTTGTGATAACTCTAAAGATACTAAAGGAATTTTATTCTTAATTTAAAATCTTGCTATACGGAAAACATCAGGCTAAGATAACTTTACTGGTGAATTCCATTGACCAAACTCTCAGAAAAATAAAGGAGTAAACACTACCAGACTCATTTTACAATACCAACCTCAAACTACATCAAAACCAGGCAAAGATGCTACTAGAAAACTACAGATCAATATCCTCATGATCGTAGACCAAAAAAGAAAAGAAAAAAAAAATTAAGAAAGTTTTCCCAAATAGAAACTAGCAATGTACAATTGAGAAAATCAACAAATCAAAGCTTTTTATTTCCCCACTTTATTTATTGATGCATTATAGGTGTATACTGATGGCGTTTGTTGTTCCATCTTTGCACATGCACCCAATACACAAAATAAAAATAAAATTGGGCCATATCATTCCCCAGCACTTTCCCCCTCCCTCCCCTCTCCCACTCTTTGGCTCCTTTTCTCTACTAATCTCGATTTAATTTTCATGGATTCACTCCCATCTCTCTTTTCCTTTTTCCTCTCTAGCTTCTGCCTATAAAAGAAAACATACAACCCTTAACCTTCTGAGTTTGACTTATTTTGCTTAACATAATGGTCTCTAGTTCCATCTATTTTCAAGCAAATGACATTATTTCACTTTTCTTTATGGCTGAATAAAACTCCATTGTGTATGTATATTACATTTTCTTCATCCATTCATCCATTGATGGACATCTAGGCTGGTTCTATAGTTTGGCTATTGTGAATTGTGCTGCTAAAAAGGTATGCATGTATCACTATAGAATGATGATTTTATTTCTTCAGGATAAATACCAAGGAATCATATAGCTGGGTCATATGGTGGTTCCATGCCTAGTCTTTTGAAGAACCTCATAATGGTTGTACTAATTTACATTCCCACCAACAGTGTAAAAGAGGTCCCTTTTCTCCACATCCTCTCCAGTGTTTATTATTGTTAGTATTCTTGATGAGTGCCATTCTAACTGGTGTGAGATAAAATCTCAATGTAGTTTTGTTTGTTTGTTTGTTTTAGTTGTCAATGGACCTTTATTTATTTATATGTGGTGCTGAGAATCAAACCCAGTGCCTCACACATGCTAGGCAAGCGCTCTACCACTGAGCCACAATCCCACCCCTTCAATATAGTTTTGATTTGCATTTCCCTAATTGCTAATGATATTGAACATTTTTTCACATATTTGTTGATCATTTGTATTTCTTCTTTTGAGAAGTGTCTGTTTAGTTCATTTGTTTATTTATTAATTGTGTTTTTTGATGTAAAGTTTTTTGAGTTCTTTATATATTCTGGATATTAATCCTCTGTCAGAAGACTATCTAGCAAAGATTTTCTACCAGCCTATCAGTTCTCTCTTCACACTCCTAATTGTTTCCTTTGCGGAGACAGCTTTTTAATTTGATATTCTCCCATTTGTTATCTCTTGGCATTATCTCTTGAGCTTTAGGGGTTCTATTGAGAAAGTCATGGTTTGTGCCTAAAAGCTGGAGTGTTTACCCTGTTTGTTGACCCTGTTTGCTTCTAGGAGTTGCATAGTTTCTGGTCTAATTCCTAGATCTTTAATCCATTTTAAGTTGATTTTTGTGCTGGGTGAGAGATAAGGGTCTATTTCATTCTTCTACATATGGATAATTAGTTTTTCCATCACTTTTTGTTTAAAAGACTGTCTTTTCTCCAATGTATGTTTTTTGCACCTCTGTCAAGGATCAGATGACTGTAGATGTGAAGTCAAAGCTTTTTTAAACAGAATTAAAATAGTTGAAAGTGTCCGTGAGAAAGTGAGCAAGAGAGAGATTATCGGTATTTGAAATAAAAGTGGATGTGACTACAGATTCTACAGACATTAAAAGTTAAAGGGATACCATAAATAACTGTGTGATGAATAAATTTGACTAAAATATGAACAAATTCTTTGAAGAAAACAAAATTGACATAAGATTAGAAAATCTGGTGAAGCCAATATCTAAATTATATAAATTCATTCTATTATTAAAAACTTTGCCAGGCTTTTTACATATTGTTATATTGCCAAAGTGAATTTGTTAGTATTTTGTCTAGAACATTTAGATCTGTGTCATGAATGAAACTGAAGTATAATAATTTTCCTGTTGTAAAGCCTTTGTCAGATTTTGGATTAAATTTATGCTGACCTACTAAAACTGGTTGGGTAGTGTGCTATGTATTGCTATTCACAAATACTCACTTCTCTTCCCTCTAAAAAGATTATATATACTTGCCTACTTCCATGAGATTTGCAGTGATGCCTGTGAAAGAGGTAATCTACCCACATTCCACTGATCTGAAATTTGTCTATGTGACTTGCTTTAGCCAGTGATAGGCAAATGGAGGTGATATGTACCATATCTGAGCAGAAAGCACTAAGAGCCATTATACTTTTCTGCCAAATTCTTGTTCTTTATCAAAATGATATTAGAACATGAGAACAGTAAATCCCAAATAGAAGTGGCTCCTTCAGCTTGGATCCTGAGAAAAGAAGATATATGGAGAAGAGCTATAATAGCATACTCCCAGCCTGGAGAAGAGCTGCAGCTAATTCTCAACTGACCTATGATGATGAAGAAATCTCTGTTGTTTTGAGTCACCAAGATTTGGGGATTATTTGTTTCCACAGCACAATATAGCAAAGTTTAACTAATATTGAAATTATTTCATTTTCCTCTATTTTTTAAAATTCCTTTTACTCAGTTTTTGGCTATTTATTTTCTAACTTAAATCATTGATTAATAGATGTTAATTTATAAGAAAATTTTTAAAAGATATTTTTATTAGTTATTGATGAACTTTATTGATTTATTTGTTTTATAAGTGGTGCTAAGAATCGAACCCAGTGCCTCACACATGCTAGGCAAGTGCTCTACCACTGATCTACAATCCCAGCCCACTAAGAAATGTTTTAAAACTATAAATTTACATCTAAGCACATTGTCTCATACAAATTTTTATGAATAGTATTTTAATTATTATTCAGTGGAAAATATTTCCTAATTTCCACTGTGCTGACTGTTTTAATCCATGATTTATTTAAAAATGTAATTCCCAGGTTCCAAGCACATGGGAATTTTTGAAATTGATAGCATGAGTATGGTCAGAGAATACACTCTGTAATTTTTCAGTTTTTTTTTTTTATTGACTTGTTTTAAGTACCGTGTAGTGAATTTTTTAATCTTGAAAATAACATTTTTTTTCCTGTAGTTGTTGGGTACAGTTTCTATAAGTGTCAATTCCAAGAGTATTAATTTTCTTGTTCAAATATTTATGTCATAGATATGTGCCTATACTAACATCTTTGAATTGTTTGTGTTAAAACCTTCAAGTATGATTGTGGATTTGTCTATTTTTCTTTTTAATTCTATTGAATTTTCTTTATATACATTTAAGGCTATATTGTTAGGTGCATAAAATTTAAATGTGTTACATTTTCTTGGTGAATCATATTTCTTTTCATTATAAAATATCTCTCTAGTAATATTTATTGCCATGAAATCTACTTCACTTGTTGTTGATCTGCTATATTCTTTTTATATGGCGTATGCCTTTACTTTCTTTTACTTTCAGTATTCCTATATATTTATATTCGCAAAATGGCTCTTTTATTAGCACAATATGGCTGGATTTAAAATTTTCAATTCAGTCTGATCATGTGTGTCTTTTATTTGAAGCCATTTATATATTTTTTAAGTTTTTAAAATTTATTTGTTCTAATCAGTTATACATGACATCAGAATGCTCTTTGATTTGTTGTACACAAATGGAGCACAATTTCTCACTTCTCTGGTTGTACACAAAGTACCCTTCATGCAATCATACATGTACCTAGGGTAATGATGTCCATCTCATTCAACCATCTTTCCTATCCCCACGCCCCTTTCCCTCTCCTCCCTCCCATTTGGCCAATCCAAAGCTCCTCCACTCATTCCATGTCCCTCGCCATTATGGATTAGCATCCACTTATCAGAGAAAACATTCGGCCTTTGGTTTTCTGGGGTTGGAAGCCATTTATATTTAATGTAGTTTACTATGTTTGGTTTGAAATCTTCAATCTATTTCCTATTTGTTCTGTGTATTCTGTTTTCCTTTCTCTCTACTTTAGTGCTTTTTTTGATTAATTGAGCATTTTATGCTTCAATATTTATATTTTAGGGCTGGGGTTGTTGCTCGGTGGTAGAGTGCTTGCCTACCACATGTGAGGCCCTGGGTTCAATCCTTAGCACCACATAAAAATAAATAAATAAAATAAAGGTATTGTGTCTAGCTACAACTTAAAAATAAATATTTTTTAAAATTTATCTTATCAATTTGTTAATTATATATTCTTTTATGATTGTCTGCAGATTTTTATCACATATACCTTTAAATTAGCAGAATGTAATAAAGTTTGTATTTTTACTTAAAAGAAAAGGACCTTAGAATAATTTAATCCCATTCATTTTTCTCCTTACTTATGTGCTAGTGATGTCATGTACATTAATTATATCAGTTTTATATGTATTTAACCATACAATGCATTATTATTATTTTAGACAGTTAGTATTTACCCTTTGTTAATATTTATTCTTCCCTTCATATCCAAGCTTGCATCTCAGGTCAAAAAATTTTTCTCTGCCTGAAAAATATTCTTTAGTATTTCCTTTAGTGCAGACTGTATGGTGGTAAAGCTACTCATTTGTGTTTTTCTGAAAATGTCTTTATTTCTTTTTCATATTAAGGAATTAAAAAAAATTTGACACATAATAATTGTACATATTTATGGGGTACAGCATGATCATTTAATACATTTTACAATATGTAATGATTAAATGAAGGTAATTAGTATTTTATCTCCTTGAACATTTATCATTTCTTTGTGTTAGGAGCCTTTAAACTCCTCTCTGCCAGTTCTTTATAAAATATATAATAAATTGTATTAAATTATAGATACTCTAGTGTGCTGTAGAGCACTAGAAGTTATGTCTCTCATTTAACTATATTTTGGTACCTATTACCCAGTTCTCCCTCTAGCTCCCCTACCCTCTACTCTTCCTAGCTTTAAGTAATCACTATTCTATTCTCTTATTCTGTGAAGGTATTTGTCTTTCTATACCTAGTATACTTCACTTCACATAACATCTTTCAGTTCTCTCCAGTTTGTTGCAAACGACAGGATTTCATTCTTTTTCTTGCTGAGTAATATTCTATTGTGTATATATACACCAGATTTTCGTTATCCCTTCATCTGGCAATGGACACCTTGGTTGTTTCTATCATAGCTGTTGTGAATAAAGCTGTGATACACATAGGAGTTGTCCAGCACCAAACAAAAACGTACCGGAAAACCATGAGTTTCCAGGTATCACTTCGATATGCTGTTTTCATTCCTTTTGGATATGCACCCAGAAGTGGTATAGTTGAATCATATGGTAGGTCTCCTTTTAGTTTTTTTTTTTTTTTAAGTTGTAGTTGGTCAATTATTTTATGTGGTGCTGAGGATGAACACAGTGTCTTGCGCATGCTAAATGAGCACTCTACTGCTGAGCCACAACCCCAGCCCTTCCTTTTAGTTTTTAAAGGAACCTCTGTAATGTTTTCCACAGTGTATACATAGGTGGGAAATGATGTAGGCATGTCAGAAGGTCACAGAAATCAACCTGAAGGAGCTTTTCTAATGGCCAAATATGGGACAATAACAGCAATAAAACAAATAATGATAGTAATGGAATGCAACCCATAAGTATCTATGAATCCATTTACATACAAATGAATAACTGAAAAAAATAGCAAGCAAATGAGAACACACAGATCTCCTTTATAGTAGAATTCCATTTAATAAATATAGAAGGAATTATGGGAAGAAAGTCATCATTTGCCAAAAACCACACTCATAATTGATACAGACAAGAATTGTTGATGGCAAGTACTCTACTGCTGAGTTACTTCCCCCACCCTAAAAAAAATATATTTAAAACCTTTGGGTAGAGACCTATTTCTCAAACAAGACAAAAAAGAAAAAGAGTGATAGTATTCTTCATCATAGAAGAGTAAAAAAATGAAAAAGCAAGTCACAACTGAGAATTTATATAACATACATAACTATACCTAGAATACAGTAAATTCCTAAAATATCAGTTAGAAAATAGACAGCATACTCAAAAGAAAACTGAACAAAAGATAGAATCAAGCTGGTGCTGTAGCACTGCCTGTAATTCCAGTGATGGGGGAGGCTGAGGCAGGATGATCACAAGTTCAAGGCCAGCCTCAGCAACTTAGTGAGGCCCTGTGTCAAAATAAAACATAAAAATGTCTGGGGATATAACTCAGTGGTAGAGTGTACACACACACACACACACACACACACACACACACAGATTTGCAAAAGCAAAATGAATGGCCAAGAACATGAAAGGATTTTATTAGCAAGCAGGAAAATGGAAATTAAGTTCACAGGTTCCACTTTTCATTCTCACCCACTGGCAAAAACTGTCAACATCAAGTGTCGGTAAGGGCATGGAACAATGGGAACTCTCATACACTGCAGGTTAGAGTGTAACTCAAGACGACCACTCTGAAAAACAATCAGGCATTATGTAGCAAAGATTGGAATTTACCCCAGAGAAAGTCTTGCATATGGACTTTAGGACATAAATATAAGGATACCCCCACTAGTATTTTTGTTATACTAACATATGGAAATAGTTCAAAAGTCCACCAATGACAGACAATATAAATAAATTATCATGTATTATTTAAAGATATACAGTGAAAATGAATGAACAATAATTTTATGAATCAACAAATCTCACAAACATTTTTTCATTAAAAAGCAAGTCACATTAGGATTCTACTTATGTAAGTTAAATATGTGCAAAACTGAATATATTTTATTTAAATTTTTTGAGCTGAGGTTTTGCTATGTTGCTCTAGTTAGACTCAAACTCCTGGGCTCAAGTGATCCTTCTATCTCAGCCTCCCAAGTAGCTGGAACTATAGGTGTGTACCACTGTACCCAGTTATTAAATATATTTAAAAAAAAAAAGCACACAATGATTAAATTATAAAGAAAGGCAAGGAAAAACCACCACATAATTTGGGATAACAGCTTTTCTGCTGGAAATGTGATCAGAGACCACACCTGGAATTTTAAGGTCCTAGTAATGTTACCTTTCTTGAGTTAAGGTCTCAAGGAATTTTGTTTTATTATGACTCTCTAAATATGTTAATTATATTTCTGTCAGTGTAGTATTTTTCATAATAAATTTTGGGAGGTACCAGGGATTGAACCCAGGGGCCACTGAGGCCACTGAGCCACATCCCCAGTCCTATTTTGTATTTTATTTAAAGACAAGGTCTCACTGAGTTGCCTGCCTCTCTTTTGCTGAGACTGGTTTTGAACTGGAGATCCTCCTGTCTCAGCCTCTCGAGCTGCTGGGATTACAGGTGTGGGCCAACATGCTTAGCTCATAATAAAATATTTTAACAAAAAACCAAGCTGAGAAGGAGCAGGAAAGATGGATGTAGTTCTTATAAGTCAGTGTAAGAAATGCAGGACTCTTCTAGCACATCCCTACAGATGATAGTCCTCATTTTTTAAATTTGATATTTTTGTAGTGCTGGGGATTGAATCCAGGGCCTTGGACATACTAGGCAAGTGCTCTATTGCTGAGCTACACCCCTAAACCCAAATTTTTAGTTTTTATGCATATTTTTATGCAATATTTCTGAAATACAAAAAGAAAAAAAGAAAGAAAAGAAAGTGGAGCATGTGCTTAGCACATGTAAGGACTTGGGTTCTATCCTCAGCACTTAAGAAAAAAAGAAAGGAAAAGAAATGGAAAGAAAACCAAAAATGTATAGAGGGTAATACAACAATTACCTATATGTCCACCACCGGATTTAAGATGTAAAACTACAAAAATGTGGAAACTCCTTGTACAGCCCTCTTCAATTTCATTTCCCTTCCTGCATGCCCAGTAACCACAGTCCTGAAATTTGAAGCTGTCATTTCTATGCTGTGCTCCTAATTTTGCCTACATATATCTGTACCCTTATAAGTTAGTATAAGTTTTTTTAGTTGTAGTTGGACATTTATTTATTTATTTTATGTGGTGCTGAGGAAAAAAATGTCAGTATAATTAGCTTCTAAATACAGGGTTATAATTTGGTACATTTATCTCTTTTCTCTCAATATTTTTGGTATGTGTTTATTCACTTGATGTAACAGAAGTCTTTGAATCCAGTTTTAATTTAGGCTCCCAATCCTCTAAGATTTTGAGATTATTTTTTATAGGAAATTTCAAACATACTCGAGAGTAAACAGAATCTCATAACAATTTCCCACGTACTCATCAACCAACATAATGATTATGATCAATTTTGTTTCCTCTATTCTCTCCCCGACCCTACCCTCCACCTTGTATTATTTTGAAGCAAATTCTAGATCTCATATAATTTGTCCCTAAATATTTCAATATGTATGTCTAAAAGCTAAGGGTTCCTTGTTTTCAAAGGTATAATTAATTACTTATCACACTTACAAATTGTTAACCAGTCAGCATTCCTAGTCTCAAATTTCTTATGTGTTACTTTTTACATTCTGTTTGAATCAAGTCTCTGCTTTAATTTATTTTTTTTAATTACTACCATGCAAGGCACTGAGTGAAGTTCTGTCAAGCATACATGAGAGTGAAGCTCTCTGAATGAAGGACAGCTTGCTTATCCAGTTGTTGCAGTGAGAATCAAGGCTCCAGGTTGCTTGTGGAAACTAACAGACATTTCCTCAGATGCCTGGTTTGTATATCATGGATACCCATTAACTCTGTGAGATTGGTTTTTAAATTATTTATTTATTTAACTTTCTGTGGTCCTGTGTAAAGAGATCCTTTATCTTTTTTTCCTAACATCTCATTAGAGGGTTATGCAGCTACTTAGTACTTACCATACAAAGTAAGATAAATAATACTTGTTCACTAATTAGTTCATGCTAAGTAAACACTGATTTCCATAAGCTCCCATCCTTGTTCTTTCTTGTGACTAAAGAAGGGTGTGAGACGAGATGAAAGAGTTAGGCAATGACCAAATGAGATCACGTAGATATAAGTAAATTATAACACATAAAATGCTATACAGAGTTTAGTTTTAATAGAACATGCAGACCTCTTCTCTCACCTAGTTTTGTTTGGGTAGCATGAACAGCTGCTTTTTGCTGTTCTATCTTCAGGCTTTTATCCATCATTTGGGCTGTTGCAGTGTGACATCCTCTGCCAGGCCCCTGGTACAGCCTTGCTAGAGTTGATCTCACTGTTGGCATGGTGGTATTTTTCGTGACAATTTGAATTCTTTTTTTTTTTTTTTGGTAAAAATTAAAATGGAAAAATGAGGCTGCTGCTGATACTAGTGATTAGAAGCATCACTCTCACACATGTGATACCATTAAGTCAAAGATGAACTCCTTACAGGTTCTGAGAGCAATGAATCTTTAACCTCATCTGAACTCTTAGTCACATAGCAGTGTACATGTATTCAGGATAAAAAAGATGAAAGAATATCTACAAATGCTAAAAATACATTGTTTGATATTGTGACTAAAATGTGAGATGTAATCATGGATTTTAAAATGCTTTTAGCTTTCTGGGAACAAACTGTCATTAACACACATTCATTTTTCGACTTTTGTGCAGTTGACGTTTGAATATGTTTCAGAACACATTATATTCAGAACTATGAAACTGCCCATAATTGAATAAAGTTTCTTCTCCCAGCATTACCCACAGAGCTGGAACTCTGGAGCCAGAGTGAGGAAGCCAGCCTAGTCGTGTCACAAGGACAAAGTGCTTAGCCAGCCTAGAGTGGAGGGCAGCAGGAGAGAGGGGATGGACAGCTGAGCTCAGGAGTGCAAGCCACTTCTCTTTCTTTCTCTGGCATCCCAGGATAATCAATTCATGAGAAGTCACCTTGATGACATGAATCCTGTTCACATGATCAAAAAATGCTGTCCAGCTGCATTGTTCCCTCTTGTGGTTGTAGGTGTCATCTTCTGGTATTTGGGTGAGGTAGGAGCCTGAATAGCTTCACTTGAAGTCTCAGTGACATTGAGATCCTGGCAGTGACTTAACATATCATTTAGTACAAGACAAATGACTCCTTTAGAAGTTAGGATTGCTGGCTTTCTGCAGCTGAAGCCCAAGGTAGTCCTTTACCTCGTGGCCTTGACTGTAGATTAGAGGAGGCAGCACAGGTGTGAAGCCTTCACCATTCTGCTTTGAATCATGAATATGCCAACAATGCACATCATAACTGCATCATCAGGAAGAGAAACATAGGAGAGATTTTAGCCTTCTGTCATATTTTAGGTTCAACACTCTGTGTATTTATTTTGGCAAAAATTTTGGGAGTAGAGAAAGTCAGAGTTTGATTTTTTTTTTTCCCAATACCGGGGGGATTGAACCCAGGGAAGCTCTTCTGCTGAACATCATTACCAGCCCTTTTTATTTTTTATTTTGAGTCATGTCCTTGCTAAGTTACTGAGATTGAACTTGAACTTGCAATCCTCCTGCCTCAGCCTCCCAAGTTGCTGGGATTACAGGCATGTGCCACTGCACCTGGCTGATGGTGTCATTTGAATCTGACATCAACAACATTATTTTGCCATTAATAGCCCACTAAATTCAGTGATGTTTGATTGTATTTCACTGTATTTGCTCTCAAGAGGTAAATTCTGCTTGATAGTAGGGTTAAAATCTATCTTATACTTTCAGATTCTACTATAAAAGAGAAGTCCAGGGAAACATGGGCTTGATGATGATGAACCATAACTTTATTTAAAAAATACAGGTGAATTGTTTGAGTTGCCAACATCTGTTTGCCAACCAGATTGTGTATGGCAGAGAACCAAGTTTCTTCATCTTTTATTCCAAATAGGACATAGTATATGACAGAAATTCAGTAAAGTTGTGTATGTAAATAATTATAATGCAATGCAGAAAGTAGTTAGGCTGAGAAAGAAATATGAATGAGCCATGAGATCCTGGAGGATGGTGGAACTGGGGAGGCTTGATGGAGTAGATATTGACAGGTAGATTGACCTTAACTGACTGAGATGTAGGAGATAAGAGTTATCATAGATTAGGTGTGGGCTGGGGTTGTGCCTCAAAGGTGGAGTACTCGCCTACCATGCATGAGGCACTGGGTTCTATCCTCAGCACCACGTAAAAATAAAATATAACTAAAAAATAAATATAAAAAATAAAGAAAAATTTAAAAATAGATTAGATGTTTATTAAGTACTGTGCCAGACACTGCTGAGCATTTTGTATGCCTAATCCAAATCCTCCAAGCAACTCAATGAGAAACATACTTTCATCATCCCATTTTAGAACTGAGGAATTTGTGGTGGATTAAGTGATTTTCCCAAAGTAACACACCAGCTAGGTGACAGAGGCAAGATTCAGCCCAGTCTCACATAAAGAGTAGCTTTTAAACTCCTGTTCCTTAAGCAAGAAGTGATTCAGAGTTTGGGAAGACATAAACTATGTTCTAAAAACATGTTCTATTGATTGGCTGGAGGACAGAATATGTGGAGGGTAGAGCAGTGGGAAATGAGGTGGTTCCAATTGCTTAGGGACAGGTTATAAAGAAGTTTGAATACTGTGCCAAGAAACTGGGAGGTTTTGGGAAGGTGATGGAAGCATAATATCACCTGGATATTATGCCTATTAATGAAGTGGCAGGGCCAGATATGTGCTTTAGGAAGACAGCTCAGTGTAAAGGGGCGGGATAAGAGGTATAAAAACCAGTTAGGTGGCTATTGCAGTAATGGCGCTGGAGAGGAAAGGAATGCATAACTCCAAGAATATGTGATTTCCTCCTGTAAGCCTACTTGAGATTGTTTCATTTAAAAAAAAATCTAGACTCCATAAATTAGGGAATAATTATGAAATTTGAAAAATGTGCCCTATTTTAAGAATTTTAAAACAGGATTTGGTTAACAGAATTTTTTGCATGAGGATGTTTAACAACTTTCTAAACCTATGTTTATATGACATTCCTTAAAGGTGCATTCACAAACCAATCATTATAAAAGAATATGGAGAATATGTATACAACCTGATAACTAACACTTTTTCATGTGACTTCATTTTTTTCTCTAACTCTTGTGAATGACACTAGATATATTATTTATTACATGTCAAATTCCTAAAAGAGGTCTAAAGACCCAGAAACCAATAGATTTAGACATTGGCAAACTCTCATAGACTGTTGCTTCTGGGCTGTGCTCTGGAGCTAAGAATAATTCTCTTACCCACTGTGCTCTCTCTCACACATTCCTGAGCTGTGTGTATCACTCTGAGGCAAAGTTGACACCATGACATTGGCTCATTACATTTGTCCAAAGAGAATTTCTCATGAGTGTGTAGGTTCTCTAGTGTTCCTTTCATGGGAGTTTATTTCCATGTTTTCCCACGCTGAAATGTAGAATAAATAGTAACAGATTTGCTGTGAGACTTTGTCACCACCTCTGAGATCTTAATAGCCACATGGGATTGGCAGAACACGTTGAACAACCCTAATCCAAAAAACTCCCAAATTTAAAATGCTCCAAAGTCTGAAATAAAATTAGAGCTGTTTGAATTTGGGATTTTCAGATTAGGAATGCAAGTCTATGCAAATATTCCATAATCTGAGAATGATGATATCTGAAATGCTTCTGGTTCCATGAATTTCAGATAAGAGATATTTGACCTGTTTTACAGGTCTACATTGGTCAACATTTCTCATTTGCTGCCTAAAACACGATCACCTGGATATTATGAAATTATTAACTTTTAAGAATAGGAATGAAATGTTGAAATGAGTTTTTATCTTTTAGAGATACATATTAAACATTTACAATTGGAATTATGATGCCTGGGATTTCCTTCAAAATAGCACAGGATAAAGGAAGTCCGTGAAGCTGCAGATGAAATAATAATGGCCATGAGGTGATGATGCTGGAGCCAGATAATGAGGATGCGGAAGGTGGGGAGGGTCATTCACTATAAATTAGTGAATAATTATTAGCTTTACAGGAGATTTACTTTTGTGTATGTTTGAAATTATATATATTACACATGTATAATTATATAGTATACATATATACATGTTATATATGTTTGAAAATATACATAATTCAAAAATGATAACCCTTTAGGCAGAGAGCAGAGAGTGAGGAACATTTGGATTTTGGATTGAGTAGTGCTATGAAAAAAGGCAGAAATATTGATGGCATTTTTCTAGAAAAATGTGAATGCTTTGTAATTCCTCTTGTTAATGTATAATATACTACTCTGCCCAGCAAATATCTGCAGGCTATGTCTGTAAAGCTGTGATTAGCAGTGTATGAATTTGCCTGTCTTGTGTGTTCTTAGAATTTTTTACCTCTGGTTTGTCTCTGCCACTAACTTCGTAAACTCATCTTGGCAGAACTTTCCGTTTAACCAGCCTTCACCCCATGACTCTGAATACTACAATGTCTCAGGAATTATGAAATAAAAAGTTAAGAGCAAAATTTGAGATCAAACAGTGTGAGTTGACATTTTCCAAAAAGCTGGCAAGGCATGACGGTTATCTACAAGTTGGTTTAGGTGTCAGAACATCTGAGCTCTATCGGTCACTGACATTAATTCCCTCTGGCACTGGGGGAACACAGCATAGTTTTTTTTTTTTTATTAAAAGAAAAATAATCTAGTTTCAGAGTGGAGAAGGGAGAGGAGGGGAATAGGAGGGAAATAGGGATGAAGATGGCAGCTGTGTTCTCCGGTGACCCAGTTATTCCCAAGTGGTGAGGACTACTATGTATGGATGCTCAGTTGGCTATGCCCATAACCCTGGGTCTGGGCCTTATTGGTGTGGCTCCTACACAACTCTAAATCTTCTGAGTGGATTAACTTGCTGCCATAAGTCTTCTGTACCAGTTGCAGCCCCCTTTCCTCTTTAAGCAAAAACTTATAAAAATTTTTATTGCTGAAAAAGATCATAGCCTTATTTTAAAGATGAATCAAAGACTCTTAATATTCGAGGACTTGCTTATGATCATCTAGTTATGCAGCAAGGCCCACACTAGAAGCCAATCTCCTCAATAATTCATTACTGTCAGCCAACTCTACATCCCAAGTCCTAAAGATAAATTTTTGGGGTTTTTTAAAGAATTTTTTGGCTGATGGGAATCAAAACATAGATTAATAAAGTGCCCCATTTGAGAACTATAATTTCTAGTTTTGGCTTTCGAAAGGAAGATTAGGGCGGGTGACTTATCTCTTAAGGAAGCTGCTAAGGTGACCAAGTGAATTGCTGTGCAGAATGGCTGATGTTGTCACTGTTTCTGGGTTCACACCGAAACTGAACTGTGCTGGTAATAAGGAAGTAGGAAATGAAGCAGAATCATCATTGCTTAAGGAGTCTGGTATGCAGCGCTAGGATTCCTTACCTATTGGCTGAGGCTTCAGAGAAAAACTTTTTCATTCAAGGGCTGGGCCCCAGCAGAGAAGGGGGAGAACTGAGGGGCATTGGGATGGACCTGTTCACCTGTGTGCTCTGAGAAGCTCATGGGAACTGTAGAGACATCAGGTTTTCTTTGTCTGGCTTTGTTCAATACCTCCAGGAAGTTTCCATTAGTAAATGGACATTAACACTTAAGATTTCTGCTTCCGGGGCTGGGGATGTGGCTCAAGCGGTAGAGTGCTTGCCTGGCATGCGTGCGGCCCGGGTTCGATCCTCAGCACCACATACCAACAAAGATGTTGTGTCCGCCGAGAACTAAAAAATAAATATTAAAAATTTAAAAAAAAAAAAAAAAGAAGATTTCTGCTTCCCTGACTCCTGAAAGTAGTTAAGAAAATTAGCAGTGAACAGAGCCACATTCTAGGAGGCACAGACATGTCAGATTACTTGAGCTCTTGGAATCCTAGGCTCTCAGCCCTTCTTATTCCAGTAGGAATAGGTACTTTTTCACTTGTTAAGAGAAAAAAAATTATAGCTTGCCAATACAATTTTATCCATCCCTCTAAAGTGTCACGGGGTCTAAAAGGAGCCCTGGCTTCTCCCTGCCTATAGACAGACAAGTGTCCAGTCTAGACTATGTGATTTCCTGCTCTGCCCACCCCTTGAAGGACTCCAGAAATGAGATGAAGTTCTCACCCTTGTGTCCATGGCCTTATCCAACCTGCGTTTTCTATTTTGTCACATACTTCCTCAGTACCCAACTCTAATCTCTTATGCCTTAATTTGGAACCATTCCTTCTTGATTACTCATTCAGTGACAATAACTTCTTGATTGTTATTAGGTAATAATAAGCTGCTCCTTAAATTTTTATATGAGCTTTGAGTCTCTCAGAAGAAAGATACTTTTAACTTTAACAAATGGATACATAAATAAATAATCATGGCATACCTTAGACTTGGAATCCATAGAAAGGAGGGTAGAAAGGACAACCTGAGAATCTAAACCCGACATGAGACCTCACAGTGAGCTGAAGGAGTCAATTGTGGTTCACATTATTCTTAATGGTGAAAGAGCAGAGATCTGGGCTCACACAGTAAGGAAAGAGGCTGCCACTAGATTCACAAGCAGTAAAACCCAACACAACCCTCTTTAAAGGGAACATCAACAAGTCAGTGATTTCCAGGAGAGAGAGATAGGAATCTAAGAAGGAGACACTGCAGGAACAGGCAGTCTCTATGACCCTGAGGAGGAGTGCATTTCTAGCAGGAGGAATGTAAAGGAATGATGCCTAGAAGTAGCTCTTCAAATAGGATGTCAGGCCTCACTGGACGGTGGTTATCCTAGCCAGATCATTTCTGAATTTCCCAATCTTTCTTGTCATGTGGTAACCATCCTTCTGAACGTCAAGTTTATGTTATGCTCTTAATGTCATAGGCCTGCTTAGTGGTGAATATTTTCTGGACCCTGGTTGTTTATGGACACACTGATTTGCATTTTTTCTTCCTCTGTTCCTTTGCATTCTTTTTCAAAGCCTGCCTCCTCACTTACTTACATTATCATGGCACATGATAATGACAGTGACTACTAAGGTATTCAGCAGAACTTCATGTCCTTGCATAATGGGCTTTTAGCCAGGCTTATTATAAGTATTTAGAGGTGTAATTCTAAATTCACAAACACAATTCAGTAATATACTAATAGTCTGATTCTGGGATCACCTTTTTTTTCAGAAATTTCTTGAAAAATTCATTGATTTTTTTCCTCTGAAAACAACATGAATTGAGTATTGTCTCCTTACAGAATTTCTCATTGTGATAATCCTCATCTGACCAATGAGAAAGGATCAGCATGAAAGTAAGTAACAACTTTCCTTATATCTTAGGTGTTAATTTCCTCCAAACATTGTTATTTTAAGAGGTCTTAAGTATCTCTACATGGTCACTAAGAATTTCTGATGGCTTTTAACCCTGGTCACTTTTAAAAAGCTATTCTGAATGGCTGAATTCAACATTTCCTGGTGTCCTTGAGTGGGAACCACCCTTCTTTGTTTCTGTCACAAGATGCTCAGCAAGGAGCAAAGGCTGAATAACTCAGATCTCTATCACATATGGTAAAGCTACTCAGAGGGGCTGCTCTGTGGATGATTCCAGCCAATTTGCTTGTGTCCACCACTTAGAGGACAGCAGTTTAAAAACTGAGAAAAGTTGCTTCTCTACCATCGACAGGAGAAAATGAGCAAGCATAGTACTTAGGGCCCTGGCCTTGGCCTCAGGAACCTGGGGTGTCCATTTATGGGGAGCAGAGATGCCAAATGTGGTGTGTGCATACTATGAAGTTTACTCCATAGTAGTCAGTATGATGGGTTAGGTGTGCATGCACATAGCAACATGGATAAGTCTTATAAACAAGATAAGGAGAAAAGAAGAAGAAGAAGAGGAAGACGAACAGGAAGAACTGGAGGAGGAAAAGGAAGAAGAAGACCGCTACATATGTTGGCGCATGCCCATAATCAACTTGGGAGGTTAAAGCAGAAGGATCACAAGTTTGAAGCCAGCCTTGGCAACTTAGTGAGACTAAAATGAACACACATAAAGTTCTGGTGATGTAGCTCAGTGCTAAAACCACCTCTGGATTCAATCCTCAGTATCACACACACACACACACAAAAAAAAAAAAAAGAAAGAAATACAGAATGATAAGATATAAAACACAATAGTATTGGTATAAATTAAAATATATATGCAAACCAAACAACATGCACTTTACATGAACACCTGCAAGTCAGCAATATAACTAAATTTAATTGTTTTCTATGGGGGAAGGACAGAGGAGGAGAGAAGAATAGAAATACACACATACATACACAAAAGAGGGGCCTCATATGGACTGATTATAGTATGTCATGAAATGAAAAGTGTAATCACCTTAACACTCTACACTCTAGACCTAATGAATTTTTTAAAAAATTAAATGCCCTGAGCCATGCTATTTGAGTATTTCCTCCACCCAGCTATTGATACCAGTGACTTTAACAGCCTGATCACAACATTTTAGTAATCTCATTGACAGAAATTTAAATCTGGTTGCCATGAGGTATCTTAAAAACATGTCTGTCCTTATGAGACTTGGAGTTGCATGATGCTATCCTGCTCTTTAAAACATTTGGCAGTTACCTTGCTTTACCTATATTATTTTATTTTCTGATAACCATAAATAGAAATGTAAGCATTTATTCTGTTGGGGATTTAATTCAAACATAATATAAAAATTATAATAATTATTAAATAAATAATTATTAAATATTATTTATTATTTATATAATGGGGACCACCATATTAAATAAATATATATTAAAAAAAAAGAGGAAAGAGAGAGGAGAAAAGAAAACCTTTAATTATAAAAAGGCGGGGCTGGGGATGTGGCTCAAGCGGTAGCGCGTTCGCCTGGCATGCGTGCAGCCCGGGTTCGATCCTCAGCACCACATACAAAGAAAGATGTTGTGTCCGCCGAAAACTAAAAAATTAAAAATAAATAAATATTTTAAAAATTATAAAAAGGCCTTGTTTTCTAGAATTCTGTGCTTATTTTTTGCATCCAGCAAATGGCTTGCAGCAGATGGGTCAGGCTGCCTTGGATATAGGGACAATGCCTCAGTTTCTTCAAAGATAGGTCTAGAACATTCTAAGACTAACACAATGAAAGTACCATGTATTAAAAATGTATTCCATTTAAAAAACAATATTTGAGTAATCTTAGCCAATATGTGGGTATAGTTTAAACCAAAACAAGGCCTCATAATCTTCAAAAGAGCGTATGTTCAACAGATGTCCAATACGTATAAATTAGATTAAATGGCCTATTAAAATCCATTAGGTACCTCTTGCCCATATGATATCTTTTGTATATCAGAAAAGATGCTTCTTTTTCTTGGATATGCAGCCTCACTCAAAGACTCAGGTGGGGCAAGTGGAACTGAATTTCAGCTCAGCTCAACCCATCAGTTGTTCAGGGCATAATGTGTACATCTGTAGGATATACCCTTGCAAACAAACTTCCTCCTTTTTCTCTTTCACCGTGTTTCCTTGTTTACAACATCTTTCCTGTTCAGGGTAGGAGAGGCAGGCTCTACTGACTATCCTTATCTGCAAGTGGGTCATCCCACATGCTCTTTTGGAAGGTGGCTACCCCAAAGATATAGTTTGATTGCACTCTCCTTGAGATAAGATGGGCTTGGAACTTGTATCCAATGGAGCACAGCAGAACTGACACTGTGATTTCTGAGGCTAGGTCATAAAAAGTGATATAACAGCCACCTTGTTTCCTGGAACACTTGCATTTATAGCCCTAAGCTGCAATGTAAGAAGTCTGACTGGGGCTGGAGATGTAATTCAGTGGTAGATCATTTACTTTGCATGTGTGAGATCCAGGGTTGGATTCCTGGCACTATTAAAAAACAAAACAAAACAAAACAAAAACAAACCCAAAACAACAACAACAACAAAAACTGAGTATCCTGAGACAGCTGCACTGTGAGAAGGCCAAACCACAGAGAGAGGTCATGTGCATGTAAAGTGCTTTGGTCAGCAGTCTTAGTCTTGGGGTGCTTCAGGCCCAAGCACCAGATATCTGAGTAAATAAGACTTCAGATGCTTCTAGCTCTCATTGTGATATCATTATGAATTGAATCTTTCCAGTCAAGGCCCCAGAATGCTTGGAGCACAGAGAAGTCATCCCCAATGTGCCTTTTCTGAATTTCTGACCCACAGAATCCAGTGTGCACAATAAATTGGTTGTTGTTTTATACCATTGAGTTTGGAGTGGTTTGTTACACAGAATAGAAAGACCCATTATCTTCAACAATACCAGAAAGTAGGGCAATTAAAAAAGGGAGAACTGGGCCCGCCATGGTGGTGCTGTAATCCCAGTGACTTGAAAGGCAGAGGTAGGAGGATTGTGAGTTCAAAACCAGCCTCAGCAATTTGCCAGGTGCTAAGCAACTCAATGAGACCCTGTCTCAAAATAAAATTTAAAATAGGGCTGGGGATGTGACTTAGTGATTCAGTGCCCCTGAATTTAATCCTGGGTATTCCCCCCTCCCCCCAAAAAAGAGAGAACTTTTAGAAATTTAGAATTGGGCTGGGGTTATGATTTAGCCACAGAGCATTTGCTTAACATGCATTGAGTCCTGGGTTTGATCTTCAGCTTCACAACAAACAAAGAATAACAAAGCCATAAATTATGAACTAAAAGTGACTCGAACTATAAACTCATTCTTCAGCCTGCTCTCTGCTTGGTTTTGGCTATGAGATATACCAACAAATGCATATGATATTGTTTTGCTCCAATTAGACTAAACTATTCCAGGAAGACATTTAGAAAAGTCAAATCAGTTTGACTTTCGAGTGATTACTAGATGACCTTAAGGGATTATTATTATTATTATTTGTTTAGATGTAATATACTGGTTATTAAAATCCCTTATTACAGATACATATGGAATATGTAAATATTTTATCAATACAGATAGAGTATTTAAATATTTAATATAAAATAGTTGAAATTTGCTTTAAAATGGAGATGAAGGAGGAATGGGGTGTGGTATAAATCAAACAAGATTGCCACATATAGACTATTGTTGAAGCCAGGCATATATAATGGGAGAGGAGGTTATGTATTATCTCTACTTTTTTTTTTTTTTGCAGTGTTGGGGATTGAACCCAGGGCCTTGCATATGCTAAGCAAGTGTTCTACATCCCCAGCCCTTATCTCTACTTTTGTGCATGTTTGAAACTTCTCACAAGAGAAAGTTTAATGAAAGAGAGATGATTGGTCTTACTATTCTCTGTTCTATTTTTTCAGGGCCCCTTCCAGAGGTTTGTGTTACTTGATGCAGGTGAGGCTTCTGGACAGCCAGGACCCATCCCAACGTGGGAGATTTCTCACATAAAAAGAAACTTGCTGGGAAATTCACGTTCTTCGGCATATTCTTAGGAGTCTTAGGGAACTTCTCAAATCCGTATCATTTTTGGTCAGCATAAATCCCCCTGAAGATAGAATTATCTTCCCTAGACCAATGCTGGGTAGAAGGGTGTGAGGTGGGCTGCATCAGAAAATTCTTGGCAAATTGATTTGCATTAAGAAACCTGATAGTTCAGATTGATTTATCAGCTTACTCTGAAGGTTGGGCAATGTTCAGTTTTCAGCCTTGAAATATATCTGTCAGCAGAAAGATAGGCAAATGGGCTGCTTGTTGCTATGCAGTATGACGCATTCTGGAAGGTCCTTCTGTTTGCTTGTGGATCCTCTCTCCCTTAAGAAAAACTATTAACTGGTGCTGCAGCCTGCTGCTCTCTGCTCGGTTCTGGCTATGTCACCAAGCCCAAAATAGAAAGTTCTATTACTGCAGAGCAGGAAAGGAGTTTTAAATTTATCAATTCAAATAACAAAGGGTAGCATTATACTGGCTTTTCTAGGATGGTGTGAGTAGGGAGATAATGCCTGTTTCATTAGAAGGAGTGATCTGACACTGGCAGGGGCTGGAAACAGGAGACAAGCTTTCACTGTGGTAAGCTGGGCTTGTTTCCCATCCTGGCTCCCCTCACTCCTTCCTTCCAACAGTGTCACCTCTTTTAGGACATGGAAAAGCAGCTGAGCCACCAGGGAATTAGTTCCAGAAATGTCACTGAAGTCATCAGATTGGGAACAATTCTCAGAGCCAAAACCCTTATCTCAGCTTTTGGAGGAGTTAGTACCTTGCCAAAAAAGTTCAACAACAGGGAGATATTAATTTTCTCCTATCACATGGAAAGAGTTTGGGGAAATAGACATTCTCAGACATTGCTAGAGGAGAGGTAAACTGATCTAATCATCTAGAGCAGCCTGACAACAGGGATCCCAGACCAGAGAAACATGAATACCAAATGATGTAGATACAGAGCATCTCCCATCTCTGGTAGTAGATGTTTAAATTGATTTCCTGGAGAAATACTTGCACTTGTACAAGCGAAGACATTTATAACATTGTTAGAGTAACAACAGGCACATGCGCAAAATCCTGGAAACAATGCAACTGCCCATCAATGGGAGATTGACCGATAAACCATGGTATATTTATGCTTTGGATTATTTTACATCAGTCCAAAGAAATGAACTATAGCAAAATGCAATGATATAAATGAAAGTGCTAAAAAAGATTACATACAGCACGTTATCCTTTTTTAAAAACTATGCTTAATTTTTAAGTTATTCTTTAGCAAAATATATAGATACATTACAAATATAGAAAAGAAAGCAAGGAAATGAGCATAGCATTCAGGATGATATCCTTGGGTGGGGAGCAAAGGAAGGTGGAAGTGGGTTATGGTTAGGTACTGTTTATTGTCATGGTCCTAGATTTTTTAGGTTGTGGATTCACAGGTGCTGATTGCATTATTAAATTAATAAATTTACCACCTAAATTTATAGTGCCAACTCTGAGAGTATATCATGAACCAAGGATTTTGGTTAATCCAATTCTGGGTACCTGATGTGCACAAAATGAAAACAGCATTTAGCCTTTGCTGCAGTTATTCTGCTCCAAAGCATTTATCTTGAGGAAGTAAGCAGAGACCACACAAAAATTTATGAACAAGGACATTCATCACAGTATTCTATATAAAAATATAAAAATAGGAAACAATCTAAGTACCAGAACTAATAGTTGTATAAATTGGGTTTGTCAATATGCTAGAAAATTAGGTAGTATTTGAAAAATATTTTCCAATAGTAATTAAGTATGTAGGAAAATGTTCTTGTCAGTTGATATGTGTGTGTGTATATATATATATATATATGTGTGTGTGTGTGTGTGTGTGTGTGTTTATGTACATATATATATGTATATACACATATACACACATATCACCAAAAGCTGAGAAGACTACACATCAAAATGATAACAGTAAGGCAGAGTGGCACACCCCATGCCTGTAATCTCAGCAACTCAGGAGGCTGAGGCAGAAGGATGGTAAGTTCAAGGCCAGCCTGGATAACTTAGTGAGATTCTGTGTCAAACTAAAAAAAAAGTGGGGATGTGGTTCAGTGGCAAAGAGCTTACTTAGCATGTGCAAGGCCCTAAGTTCAGTATCCAGTACTCTGCCAAAATAATAATAATAATAATAATAATAATAATAGCACTTATCTATGGATAAGTTTCTTCCTTGTACTTAAAGAATTTACAAATTTTCTACAGTGAAATTATTTTATAATCTTTTATAATCACAAATAATTTTATTATAAAATTATTGTAATAACAGCTGATGTAGCTGGAGTACTTGTTATACACTAAGAGCTTTACATGGGTTATTTAAAGCTTAAAACAACCCTATGTGGATGGTACTATTATAGCCCTCACATTACAAATGAAAATACTGAGATTTAAGGAGTTAAGTAACTTGCATAAGGATTCAAAGATCATAAGAAATGGTGCCTTATATGAGATTTCAGGGTTTCTTCAAAGTGTGGGTTGCCCTGTGATAGTCTTGGTATCCCAGACTCAGAGATGGCTGGCTACACCAGAGAGAATTATTTTCCTGCAAACAGTACTGGGAACTGAACAGCCTGAAGAGGAACCTGAAATTCACACAGATAAAGAGGTACCCTAGGGGTTTGAGTCAGAACCCACATAAGTGGGGGGTCTAATAAGCCCTGTGGAAAAGGAGATCCCAGTGATTGGTGAGGTGAGATGTTTTACTCATTGAGCAGCCATTGTAGGATTGGCTTCCAGAATCTTGGGTGGAGAGAAGGAGGGTGCTGTAGGAATGGGATAAAGCCAGGGACTTAGCTTCGGTCTCTTCTCATCACTCATGCTTTAAATATAAGCTCTGATGTGATCAAGGCACCAGAGATAAAATGCCTTTCTCAAGCTAAGCAGGCAGGATCTGGTATCCAATTTGGACAAGATAGTGGAAAATAGACTCAAGGGGAAAAAATCTCTTGGCCTCAGAACCTGCACACAGGAGTTGAAGAATTTGACACCTTGACATTGTAGGATAAACAAATGTAGGCATAGTTTCCTATGTTTTCTCCAAAACATCTAGAGTAGATATATTTTAAGAGGGAATGGTTTTAACAGTTAATTCTTTTCTTCTCAGCTGAAGTATTCTGTATTTTCCTTCAAGACGTAGCTCAAGCATCAGCTTCTATGGAAAGATTTTTCCAGCTCCTGCCAAGCAAAAAGACATCACTTTTTTGTAGATGATTAATAAGTGATTTACCTGTTTAACTGTCTGTCTCCCTGCTTGAGCATAAGCTCAATGGACTCTGGGTTTCCCTCTTTTCCCTGTACCTCTCCCCAATACCTCTCTTCCACATGTACCCCCATGCCTACCATTCTTAGGTAAATTATAATTAAATGTTGATTTTGGAACAGAGAGCTATACAGGTTACAGGTATGGTCTTCTAGAATTCCCAGAGCTGGGAATCAGACCTCTTTTTGGATCGCCGATACTTGAGAGAATGTGATGAAAGCTAAGAACCTTTCTCTAGAAAAAAAAAATAAAAGAAAGTATATGCAAAGAAAACTCCCAGTTGTATAGCACTATATACACATTCACACATACACAAAAACTGAGGAAATCTAAATAAGATAGATGGATTGACTATTAGTATCTGTGTTGTGATGTTGTAGAATAGATGTTAGTTACCACTGGGAAACTGGGATCTCTCCATATTATTTCTTGTAACTGCTTCTGAATCTAAAACTTATCTTGATTAAACTTTCAATAAAAAAAATTCTCAAACATCATCTTTTGGGAGTTGATAGACACCTCCAGATAAACCTATTCATAAATAGAGAACTAAGTTAAGAACTCTCCAATGTAGTCCTGTTTCCACATTGTTGGATGGATAAGTCCAAAGTCATTGAGATTAATGGTGGCAGAAGTGGGATGAGCCCAGCTATTTTTTCTTGACACCACAACTAGTTCCTGGGAGGAAGAGAGTGCTGTTCACATTGTGCCATTTACGTGTTTTAAAGACAAGACAGATGTTGGACCTGGTGGTGCACACCTGTAATCTCAGTGACTCAGGAGGTTGAGATAGGAGGATCCCAAGTTTGAGGTTAGCCTCAGCAACTTAGTGAGACCATGTTTCAATAAAAAAAGGGGGATGCTGGGGATGTGACTCAGTGGTAAAATGCCACTAGGTTTAATCCCCAGTGCCAAAAAAAAAAAAGAAAGAAAAAGAAAGAAAAGCAAGATGGGCCAATTATCAGGATAACTGAAAATTTCAAATGTGGGGAGAGTACTGAGACTAGGTAAGGCAATATGTTTTCAGCCTTGTTTAATCTTTTTTTTTCCCCCTCCTTCTCACTGCTTCCCAGACTGCTTGTACTCAGTCTGTAGACTGAAATGGTTTCATTTGCAGGCAAGGTAACTTGGAAAGCCATCCTCAGAGGCCAGCAGCATTTTGATTTTGCCAAAAGAGGAGACAAACAGTGCCTCTGGGTTACCTCAGTGGGCTGGACATGTGGAGAAACATGATAGAAAGAAAATAAGAAGAAAAAGGGTATATCAGGAAAAAAGACAGCAAAAGAGCATTCTATGGGGAGAGGACTATGGAGTGGGAGATGAGTGTATTTAGGTGTATTGGGTGTTAAATGTTCATAAGTTGTGAAGGATAAATGAACTAATAATACATGCAAATCCCTTAGAAGAGTACATGACATATTGTAAGAGCTTTAATAATTGCTGGCCTTTAGTATTGTTACAACTTGACAGAGAGAGACTCATTTCCTTTTTCCCATTGCTCCAAAGATAGAGGAACCTAATTAGCATTCTTCCCCTAAGAAGCAAGCATCAACTTGTAAGCATTAAACGGACCATCGCTTCTTTCTGTACATACTCTCTGTTCCTTCTTTTGTTTTGGGACCTAACTTTATTACTATCTTCCAAATCAGGATTTAAAGATGAACACATAAACACCTGGTAATTGAGGAACCTTCCTGCCTGGTGTTCCCTCTATTGTCCGTCCTGTGAAGGGATAGTTTCTTTCCATCAGATAGGTGAGCAATATGGACCTGTATTTCTAGTTGTGCAAATGAATTTCACGTTGCTGTCCAGATGCTTATATACCTGCAAATTTACCTGTTTAGAGGAATCTAATTTCTACATCTTGCCTGGAGTCAAGCTAGAGCACTGGTAAACTGCTCAGTCTGGAAAATAAAGGACAAAATGTGAACAGATTTCCCCTCTGGCTCCGTGCAATGTGCTCTTTGCAATGTGCTCCTTCACAGTGTTTATGGGAGTCTTTAGGGAATATCTCATATGGGCTCACCAGCAAATCCTCCTTCATTCACACCCCTCTACTCTAACAGGTACCTGATTTGTGTGCTGTTCTTCAATCTCTGGGGGTCTTCTTCTAATCTAGCAGGCACCCCCAATCAAGAGATCTAGCATCATGTTGGACTCATATAGATACAAGAGGACAATCCTGGGAACAAGAACAGGGTGAGCTGAGGATGAAATTAGGGTAAGTATGACATTGGTTCTAAAGGGACTGGCTGAGCTGAGGGGAGGAGCTTGTTGTAAGAGGGAAGGCCGGAGAAAAGGCTATTGGAAATGCTTTGTGAGGAGGCTATGGGAAGAGGGAGAAGGTCTTGAGAGAGTCAAGACTCCTTTCCATAAGAAAGTGGGGGCCATTGAGAAAAATTCCAGGGCACAGAGGAGTCTTTAGCAGAACCATTGGCCACATGTTCTTTGGGCCTGTTATTCTCTCAAGTGATGCTTTGTCATGTTTACTTAGATATTCTGGACATTTTCTTTTCACACTTATAAAAGCAACATGTACTTATTACAGAAGACTCAAGCAGAAAGAAGAAAAGGCCCCACTCACCAGAAGCAACCACAAGTACCTCATTATATAGCTTTCTAAAGTCTCTTGTAAACATATACTTACAACATGTTTAATACAAGTGGGGCAATATCACATACACTGTTTTATAAGGTACTTTTTAAACTTAATGTGTTGTGAATAATATTTCATATCAATAAACAGATTTCTGTGATAGGATTTTTAAGAGCTGCCAAGTTGGTTGCAGTATTCATAAGCCTTACCCCGCATTTTGAAGTGTTAAACTTTGTCTTCCATTTCAGAAAGTTTTTTTTCTTTCCCTGTAACAGAAAAACATTTCCTCTGTAACTGAGAGTGCTATCTGGACGTCATGGGTATCACCCTGGAACATTATCATTTCTCTCTCTTTTTTCTTTAGCCAAACCTCAGGAGCCAGGAAAAAGGTCTGTAATGTATCTATGGCAAAGTTCCTAGCCACAAAACTTTGGACACATCTATAAAATTATAATTTCAGGTGAAGGGATATCATATGCTTTATTTCTCTGAAAACTACAAAGGAGAGGACTAGAGATAAGTTGCACATAGCACTGGGTATGCTGAGTGTAGAAATCTGGTAGTTAGGCAGGCCCAGTTGGCCAGAGCATGGCAGGCTTTTCATGGGCAGAGCTACATGTCGACTGTTCAGAACTTTATTTGGGGGTTTCTGAGACACAGAAGGCCTAGATGAAAAGAATATATTTTCCTTTTCATGTATCGCACCCTTTTTAGGTAAGGATAATGCACTGAAGGGAGCGAGAAACTGACCAAACCACAATGACTATTCCTAAGTGACTATCTCTATATACAACAAGCCTTCTGAATGTCTACTGGTGGCAAGGGAAGAGAGGGAATTTTCTTTTCATTCCATCTCTACCTCTCCTTCCTTGAACTTATCCCCCATCTCCACTTCTCGCTATGGCTTTATCTCTACATGATGGTTTTGATATCCCTACATTCTCTGTTCTACCTGAACACTATATATTTCATGGCAAGCACTGAGGGACTCCAAATGACATTAGAGGATATTTTAAATCAAAGTCCACTTAGAAACTATAATAAAAATAATATCTAACACTTATTGAATATTTATTACATGCTGCATTACATTTACACTTTCATTTAATTCTCAGAAGAATCTTATTTGCTGTTACAATTATTTCCACTTTATAGATAAGAAAACTGAGAGTCAGAAAAGTTAAGAGAACTTGCCAAACTTCACTCAGCTAGGCATTTGGAGTATGAAAAGTCAAAACCAGGTCCATATGGATCCAGAGTCATTTGTTACACTTTCTGAGTAAGGAAAAAAAAAAGATGGAACAAAAACAAAATAAACCTAACGTAAGGCCAAGAGAATTGCTGACAGACATATCTCATTCCTTCCCCATGTTTAATGTCAATTTTTATATCTTGGCTAAGAGTGTCTTTATAAAGCTATTTGCTCAAGGTTAAACTCCTCCTACCCCACCCCCAACATCAGATGATTTTTATTTATAGCCAGGTTTAAACATCATGGGCAACACTCAGGCATGCTACATACTGAATTTGCCATCTGAGCAAAGATTCTTTCCCTAAGCAGATTTGCTTTATTAACTATCTTTTTTTTTTCCCCTTTTGGTCAGGAAATTAAAAGGTCAATTTTTGGTTTGCTTTTTAATTTTTGTTCCAAGTATCCCTCAGCTTTAGAATTGAGTTGGTCAGGTCAAATTGGTTAAAACCAGATTAATCAAACTTAACTTTTTTTTTCTACAGAGTAAGAAAACATTCTGGATTTCTTTTAAAGATACCCTGATTAACATAGTTCCATGTTGTTTATAATCATGTGTGCTTTATTTCACTGCTTGAATGCTAATAAAAGCTTCCTAGAATTCATTCCTTAAGAAGTTAAGTCATTGCATCTAATTATTTGGCAGGAAGTTTTAAGTACATATAATTATATCTTCCTTCCATTTTGTAATGGTGTTGAGCCAAGTAATCTGCATCAAGAGAAAATAAATAGCACCTGCATTAATGCTACCAACAAGGAGCTCATAGTATATGGGAAAAACCCTATTATTATAATCTTAGCACATGGTGGGTGTTCAGTATTCCTTAATCTGCCAAACTAACATCACCACTATTTTTGCAGGTAAGAGAACTCAGGCAAAGGAAAATTATATTGACCCTGTTCCATATTTTAGTCCTTGGAAGTTGACAGTGTGACTGGCTGCGACTTTTGGAGTACGATGTTTTAAATCCTGACCACTACCTTGGACAAGTCCCTTCTCTGAGTGCCGTGGTTTACTTTTTTCCCTACCAGACAGGGCCAGTTCTCACACAGGTATATGGCAATGGTGAAGAAGAACATGAGCTACAAAAGGCACGACTGGGCATGAGATGGATTTCACTCATTCCACCTGGTCCTAACTCTTATTCCTTTATTATTTGGGGATATTAATGGCAAAACAGGATCAGAATGGGACAAAAGAATTTTTTCCCAGACTGGTAAATTATGTGGTAGCCTCTGGAGTACATCTGAGGTACTTTCTTCTGGGCCCACTAATAGGAGGTACAAAGGGAAAACAATTGCAATATCCAGCGTGGGGAGGCAGAGCCAGTCGGCCTTGCCAAGCAGGTTATCTTGGATGAAGGATGATTTTCAGTCCCGCCATTGACATAATGCTCTCAGAGCTGCAGAATGAGAACTCTCCTCGCAGAACGCTTGGGTGTGGCGAGGTTGACTGCGATTGAGGGTAAGGACTTGGAAGACGCTGACTAGCTCTGCCTTGTCCTTTCATGGTTAAATATCCTTTGGAAAGCTTCGATACCTCTTAAATGCTGGGGGCATCATAATCTCTCTCTGTCCATTCCAAATGTTTCCAGTATAGTTAGGAGAATACAAGCCCCACCAGGGCAGGAACCTTTGTTTGTTTGGATGACCCTGCTATTCTCGGGGAATGGAATCTGGGAAACAGCTGGCACACTGTGGAGCCAAATATTTCTGTAAATGAAGGAGCAGTGTGATGTTAGAACGTTTCGCAAACACCAAGGTCCAACCCTTAGGGTACCAGAGCTTTCTTTAAAGAGCAGATCATAGCCGGTTCTACCACGCCCGAAAACGGTCAAGAAGCGTGCGCCCAGGTCCTTCGGGATTCTACTCCAGAAAGTAGGCCAGGGCGGGCAGGGTTGGTGTATCCTTATTCTCAGTAGGAACCCGACTTGGAGGAAAGTGCACACCAGAGGCTGCGCGGGACTAGTAGAAGCGAGGCAGGGCCGAAATTGGGAGAAGAGGCCAAGCCTCGGCCCAGCCATCGCCCCTGACAAGGTGTGTGCCGAGAACAGGTGTGTGCTGGGGGAGTCAGGTACGCGGCGCGGCACTTCCCTGGCAGGTACACTCTCTTTCGCCTACGAGTGACCCAATTACAAGGTGCAGGCAGCGCCCAGAGGGGGGTGGCAGTCACTCCAACTGGGCTGCGACATATCACCCGTTCCTGTCCCAAAAGATGCACTAATCCTATGCAATTCCAGCGCTGTTGGATTTCAGAAGAGTCACAGGGTCGCAGTTCTGGTTTCCGTTACCAGGCTGCCAAGCCCCAGGTAAAGCGCTAGGGATTGTTACCCAACTTGCTTCCCAAGGGAGCAGGTCTCAGAAAGCCAGGGTCCTCCACCAAAACTGCGCTTGCGCGGGACCAGCGACGACGCCTCACGAGGTTTAGAGCTCGCGGATTAGCCGGGTTGGCCGTTTCGAGCACTGCGCTTGCTCGGACTCTGTTCTTCCCCTCCCCCATAACCCCTCCTTTCTGGGGGACCACGCCCCAAAAGCGAAGGCGCTTCAGTCACCAGCCCACTACAGTGCGCCTGCGCCTTGGCCCTAGTGTGCGCCCCGGCCCCAGCCGTGCGTCGGACCGCGGCCGGCTCTGCAGTTGCGCAGCTCGTCTCCCGGCCCGTTTCCCCTCCATTCCCTGCCGCCTCCTGACGCCGGCGTGACGTCACCACGCCGGGCGGCCGCCATTACAGAGAGTCGAGCTCCGGAGCCAGGGCGATCGGAGAAGGAGACGCAGCGGCCGGTGGCCGAGTACTGCGGAGAGAGCCATCGGGCCAGCGCCCAGCAGCTGCCAGGGGCCACAGAAGTACCCCGGGAATCGGCGGCGGCGTGTGCGTGTGGCCCGTGTGCGGGCGGCGGCGCGGGAGTAGCGCGGAGCGGCAGTCAGTTCGGGCGGGTGGCATCATGGACGAGAAGGTGTTCACGAAGGAACTGGACCAGTGGATCGAGCAGCTGAACGAGTGCAAGCAGCTGTCCGAGTCCCAGGTTAAGAGCCTCTGCGAGAAGGTGGGTTGCTCTTGTTATGAGGGACCCGCCGCGGGCCGGGCAGCCAAGGAGAAGGCTGTGGGGAGGGTGCAATATGGCGGAGTCGCGGGCTGGGCCCCCCGAGCCTCGACGACCCGCGCCGGGCCGGGCCGGCGGCGGCTCCCCGGCGACCCGGCGCCCCCTGCCTCCCGCGCGGGGATTGGTTGTTGCCGCCGCCTAAAATGGCGCCGTTCACCCGACTCCGGGGCTTTGGAGCCTCGGGTCTGTGCCGGGCAGAGTGGCAAGGGGGATCCGAGACCTGGAGGGTCAGGGACGGGGGCGGGTTGAGATCTCTGTGAAATGAAGCTTGTCTTCGGACGCCGGGATAGGGCCCGGTCCACCGCGGTGAGGTGGGTGAGAGGCATTTCATTAGTGCTCAGGCCTAATTCTCGGGCCAACGCTAACGCGAGGATCCCCCAAACATAAACTTATAGGCCAGATTTCAGGACCTATGTAAAGGTCACACAGCTTTAGTCCTGCCCTTGGTGGTTTGTATAATGCTCACCAAGCAAGTCTTCAGAGACCTGTTTAAAGGGCGTCTTTAAAAATCAGAAGAATTCGGTAACCTAATTTCAGCGAAGGTCATGGTGGTAGTTACAAGGGAATAGTATAACTTTATTTTTCATAGTTGGAAGAAATGGAGAATACGGTGAGTCATACTACATAAGGAGCTTTTGGATTGGAAATCAAATGCCAGTTTAATCTGATTTATATGCTGACTCAAATTGGGTAGTGTGAAACCCTTCTCTAAGCTTAACATACTTGGCATTTTGCCATTTATTTTTAGAATGAGCAACAAATTGGAAGAGCGTCAAAATTGGTATTCTCGCTCTTTGTCGAAAAAGTTACTTGATTTTATTTTTCTGGCTACCAGTAGTAGTTACTGGATTCCGGACTTTGTGCTTAATGTTTAAATGATGTCTCACAGATGTTGAAAATGGATTATTGTGGTCCACTTAATAACACCGAAGTATTTTCTATTACCTGATTCCTCTTTGTTTTTCCTTAGGGGTTGAGGAAACAGCCTGTTGGCTATGGGCTATGTTGTATTTTTAAAGTTTTGTAACTGTTTTCTAAAGTATGTAGAATGTTCATTTCCACTATGAACATTTTAACTTTCCTTTTCACAATTAACTTTGTAGCGGTTCATTTTAGTATAGAATTGTGGGATGCTGTATTTTGTATTAATGGAAGAGTTTTTGGAGAGCTATTCGTGCTGACTCGCTTGTGTTTGAGTTGAAAATTAGGATCATAGGTTTGATGTGTATGTTCAGACTTTTCCAAAAACTGTTCTAAGAACAATTAGAAATTAAGTTTAATTTAGATTTATTTATTCCAAGCCTGGTCAAAACTCCACCACTAGTTGATGAAGTGGCACATCTCTTGGAATTGAATTTTAATTCTAGTAATGCATTACGTCTCCTATTTCTTTACCTTTCTTTCTCTCACAGGAGGTTGGTATTTAGAAGTTTAGAAATAGGCCTTTAAAAATTACTAAATGTATATTGTCAGGTCTTAATTTTTAGTTACTATAAATGATGGTTTTACTGACTTTTGGGGTTCAGTACTTATAAAGTTTTTAGTCTATAGTTAATTAGGTGACTAATTATTTGTGAAGAAAACATTAGAGGGGGAATAATGATGTCATTCGAAGGCCAGTCACCAGATGACTAGTGAGTTCTGAACACTAATCCACATGAAAAACTGACCGGCTTTGGGGCAACCACTTCACTTAGTTCTTGTTTTATTGTCTGTAAAATAGTTAAAATACATTCTGAGATCACTTTTAATCTCCTGAGATATGTTTTTGTTTTAAATTAATATTTTGTGTTTAAATATCGAAACCTATTGAATATTCAAGATCACATACTTTTATGATGGGCTCGAAAAGCAGTGAATAATCTTGAGTATTTTCAAGAAGCTTTGAATATGGTTGGAAAAACTTAGCATGGTGTGGATATAAGTAGGAGGTGAACCATGGAAATATAGGGTTTGCTTGGAGACTTATTATAGAAGATCACATTGGATGCTGAGGTGGAGAGGCTGAAGCTTAATGAATTCAGTGTTATTTTCCATATCTTTGTAAAACTAAGATGTAGTGAGGCTAATCAGCTATCTTCATTGCTCACTCAGAGTGTATAGATTTTAGTTCTGAGAGCCAAAAGGGTAAAAATAATAATTGAAGCTAGGTGTTAACCTAAGAGGTAACCATGGAATAGGTCCTTTTTTTGATACCATCTCACCGCCTTTTTAATATTTTTAACTCATAAGTATGCCAACTTTTGGAACTATATTAACTTCCCAAACCAAGTTAATTTGAAGACTGCTTTTTAGATATATGGGGTGCATGCTTGATATCATTCATACAAGTTCTAGTAAAACAAGTTTTCATGGTGAGTATTTGAATAAACTGGTTGGCATCTCTGGGTGAAAACCACATGTACTCTGATGTAATTGTCTTCTAAATAGTAATTTTGAAAATACTGTTAAAGTTTTTCATTAGTATATAAGCAGGTTTTTTAAAAGATACTTTATAGACAAGGGCCAACATTATTGACTAGCTAAAATATTTCAGATGTGATTAAGGTTTATATTTATTGTATGTACAGTATATCTTTTCATTTTAGGGGATCCTAATTTGTTTTAAAATTTGGTGTATGAGTGCAGTTTTGTCTTGGATACAGTTCTATAGTCAGTAGCCTAAATACATCTGTGTAATTCACTAACTCTACTCAATAGGTTTTATTATATGAGGTCAGTAGTGACCTAACTTAGGTATGATTTTTTACTTTATCTTCAAGCTTTCAAACACGTGGAGAATGATGTTTGATAGCTAGTTTCTCCCCAGTGGAATTCTTCACCTAAGTATGCATTTTCCTTTGCTCTACAAGCACTATAAATAAAATGCAGTCATTATGACTTCATTTACTTTTACATTGTTATATGAAATGAGTAATGTACTTGTGTGAATGTGTTTGTTTAATTTAAAAGGCTGTTGGGCACATTTCCATAGAAGTGATTTGGGAAAAAAAAATGAAAAAAGAAGCAGTTTGAATATTGAGAACAAACAGGTGGGAGAAGCATGTTACATAATATTATTTTAATCATACTTTCATGTACAATTTTTATTCTATAATACATATAGACAAATGCTCAGAAAAATAAAATGACTTGACTATAGGGGCTAAAGCTGAGATTGCCTGGGTTTATGGATTCTAATCCTAATGTTCTAGTGTTGCTTTATAGATTCTCTTCTCTTTTGTGGGGTAGTGTTAATGAAGGAGGCAGCCATGCCTGATGGTGCACGCCTATCTGTAATCCCATGACTTGGGAGGCTGAGGCAGGAGGGTGGCAAGTTTGAGGGCAGCCATAGCAATTTAGTAAGACCCTGTCTCAAAAAATTGTAAGGTGGGAGGTGGAAGGTTGATAGTGGAGGTTTTAGGGGTACCGGTGAATCTGCCCAAACTGAATTGTGAATCAACAATTTTGTAAAATGAAGCATTATTATTATTTAATATCTTGAAAGCTTCTATTCATGTCATATACTGTTGTCTTACTTTATCCTGAAAACAGTAGTTATTCATCCATTTTGTATGTGGCTAACTACATTTGCCTCTCAAATAAGAGTAGTGAGATGAAAACCCTAGGTCATTGTCTGTGACTTGTCTGAAATTATGACCCAGAAATTGAGTTATGTAAAATATTCTAATAAAATGTAACTGACTATAAAAGTCAGTCATTGCGGCTTATGAAATGCCCTTTTTTTTCATCCTTAGCTTCTACAGTCAAATGTGTGTATGTTTGTTTCATGATCTGTCGGTGTGAAATTGAAATGCAGTTTTGTATTAGCTTAATGGAGGAAACAAACCATTTCTATTCCCATATACAGGTATCAGTCCTTCTGTTTTTTTCTATCCAAGACTAAAAGTTCTGTGTCTTCAGAAATGGGATATAAGGTGAAACTCATACTTCAGAAAGAATGATGAGTTTTCCTAGAGGAGTAAATGGAATAATATATCTCAGTCTTGATGTTCTTCTGTTTTTTTTTTTTTTTTTTTTTTTTTTGTGTGTGTGTGTGTGTGTGTGTGTGTGTGTGTGTGTGTGATGCTGGGGATTTTAACCCAAGGGTGCTTTTTCACTGAGCTACACCCCCCACCCTTTTTAGTCATTTTGTTTGTTTGTTTATTTATTTTTATGTGGTGCTAAGGATCAATCCAGGATCTCACACAGGCAAGGCGAGCAATCCACCGCTGAGCCACAACCCCAGCCCTCCTTTTTAGTCTTATTTTGAGACAGTCTTGCTAAGTTGCTGTGGCTGGCCTCAGATTTGCAATATTCCTGAGTAGCTGGGATTACAGGCATGCAGATGGTGCCTGGATGGTGTTTTCCTGTTTTATGGCAGAAAATGTTTTCCCTATCTCATTGTAAATTAAGTGTGTCAGAGTTTATTCTTTGTTTTATTTGGAGGTAAAAACCAGGAGACACTGAATTTGGGTGGAGATGGTGGTGAGTTCTTTTTTGAGAGTGTTGAGAATTAAGTTGGACAAGAAAATATTCTTTTCTTTCTACTTTGACCCATTTCTCTTAATTCAACTTTTTCCCCCCTTATTCATTTTTTTCATTTTCATTCTTGTCTGAAAAAGCCCTCTTGTACCCAAGCAAGTTCTGAATTGGACTGGGACTAGAAACAGGAAGATTTTTGTTAAATAACTATTTTTTTGTTTAGCAGAATAGGCTGAAGAAGGGAGAGGTTTTTAGCTGTCAGTAAATGACTTGAGAGGTGGGGTCTGAAAGAATATAGAGAACAGTCTGGGATTAACTGCTTAATTTATGCACAACACATTATAGTCTGTATGTTTTAGTATTATGGATTGTGATTTGGAATGGATGAAAAAGGAGAGATGTGTATGTATCTAAATCTAAAGGAGCTGGCCAGTTGCTCCTGTACTCACTGTTCTCACCTCTACCTTAGTCATTGTAGTTACTATTACAGATGGTAACTTTTTTTTTTTAATATTTATTTTTTAGTTATAGTTGGACACAACACCTTTATTTCACTTGTTTATTTTTTTATGTGGTGCTGAGGATTGAACTCATGGTTTGCTGAGACACAACCCCAGCCCCAATGGTAACATTTTTTGAAAAGAATTCTTATGTTCATTGAATTTATTATTTCACAGATGATAGTTCTTACTTTTGTGATGCTGGGACAGAAAGACTATTGCAAATCTTTGTTCTAATTTCCCCCTAGGGGACAAAACAGAATTTGTTCACCTGCTACATAAAGTGTTGTTCACAGATTATTGATTGTCATTGGTACTATTAGCTGTATGAGTGTACATTTATTTTTGGAATTCATTCAACCAGTATTAATCCGTCATGTGCATCAGTATCATTATTTAGCTTTGTCTGTATGGCATTATCTTATTGTAGTGCACAGGGATTTGTTTGGTTTTTGCTCTGATTGACTTTGTAATTAACCTTTTTTTTTTTGGCAGTGCCTGGGGATCAGACTCAGGACCTTGCTCATGCTTCACCTTTCACTCTGCTGCATTCCAAATCCATTTTCATTTTGAAATAGGATCTCACTAAATTGCCGAGGCTGGTCTTAACTTTCATCTTCTGCCCCAGCCTCCCACGTAGATGGGATTACAGACATGCTCTATTATGTCAGTTTGTAATTAACTCTTGATAGAAAATATTTTAGAATGTTTCTGCTAATGGTGATCACTAACTGATTTCACTACCAGCTGTCATTTGTACACTAGCAGTAATGCCTACTCTATTTATGTTGGATGATTTTGACTTAATAAAGACTTCCAACTAGGTGTGGTGGTACATACCTGTAACCCCAGCAGTTTGGGTGGCTGAGGCAAGAGGATCACAGGTTCAAGGCCAGCTTCAATGATTTAGGACGACTCTTAGCAATTTAGTGGGATGTTATCTCAAAAAATGGAAAGGACTAAGGATATTGCTCAGTGGTAAAGCACCACTGAGTTCATTTTGCAGTACCAAACAAATAGATAAACAAATAAATAAAACAGGCTTCAAGTGTGCTGGGGCCATAGCTCAGTGGTAGAGTGCTTTCTTAGCAAGCATTGAATTCCTGGTTCCATATCTCCAGCACTGAAAAACAAACAAAACAAAACAAAAATACTCTAGGTTGGGGTAGAATTTTAATGTTAGCCTGCATTACAAACTATGCAGGCTAAATCATATTTTTACAGATGAGGAAAGAAATCAAGACCCAGAGTAGTTAAATCTTATTTACTTGGATTATTGTGAAAATGTTTAAATAATTACACATGTAGTGACATTTTTAATTTATTCCCTGTATGCAGAAATGATTTGAAATGCTTAATACGTACATACATATAAGTTGGTTGGTAATGAGTGAGGTCATCCTATTGCACAAGATATATGGCTTTAAAGAAAATGGTTGTTACTTTTGGTTAGAAGCTAACGTGACCATGTGATGCAAACAGACAACACATAATTTTGGAATTAGAATCATCCTTTATTCCTGATGTTTTCCTTTTTAAAGTTAGACCTTAACCTATGAGGCCAAGTAGAAAGAAGTAGTTCCTAGAACATTACACAGAGGAATATATACACATATGTATATTTCTCTCTTTGTTTCTTTTATTTATTTTATTTTATTTTTTTTTTGGTAGTACTGGAGATTGCAGGGCCTCAAGCATGCTAGGTAAGCACTTTATCACTGAGCTGTATCTCTAACCCTTTTTATTTTTATTTTGAGACACAGTCTCACTGAGTTGCCCAGGATGACTTCAATTTTGGCAATACTCTTGCCTCAGCCTCCCAAGTAGTTGGGATTACAGGGATGTGCCACCATGCCTGGTTTATACTATTAAAGTGTAATTATACAAATTTTAATCAGAGGATTAAAGTATTTCATAAAATGTTAGAGGCATCTGTTCAGTGTAATTAATGAAAGTAGTGTGGAGAAAGTTTTTATAGTTGAAGGTAATTAAGATTCATTTGCTTCTGGGACTAGCAGTTTGTGCAATTTTATGTACCACCCACAACTCAAATCTAGTCTTATATATTAACTTATCACAAACCTCAATTGTTTTTACATTTATGAAGATAACATTATCAAAGGAGTGTACCTTTTATCTTCCATAAAAGCTATATGAAGACTAGTGCAGTGGCCCATGCCTGTAATCGCAGCGGCTTGGGAGACTGAAAAAAACAAGAGGATTGCGAGTTCAAGTCAGCCTCAACAATAATGAAGCGCTAAGGAACTCATTGAGATCCTGTCCCTAAGTAAAATACAAAATAAGGCTGGGGATGTGCCTCAGTGATAAAATACTTGCCTAGTATGTGTGAGGCACTGGGTTCGATTCTGAGCACCGCATATAAACAAATGAATTTTTTAAAGCTATATGGGCTCAGGATGTGGCTCAAGTGGTAGCGCACTTGCCAGGCATGTGTGAGGCACTGGGTTCGATCCTCAGCACCACACTTAAAAAAAGAAGAAAAGAAAGACATCATGTCCACCTAAAACTAAAATTAAAAAAGATTTTAAAAAGCTGTATGAAGCAAAATCAAATTCTTGGGATATTGAAAAAATGTTATTTTTGACTGTGAGTTACTTTTTTAAAGAAGTCTTTAAATGACTTCAAAATTGAAAAGCAAAGCAAAACTTAAAAATTAATTGCATTTTTTTCCAGCTTAGCTTCTCTATATCTTGTATTGGTAGATGTGTATTAAGAAATATCCAGTTTATTTGAACTAGAATTCCAATAAACATTAGAATTAATCAGATTTTTTTAAAAATGTTTTTTGTTGTCTGTGGATCTTTATTTACTTATTTATGGTGCTGAGAATCAAACCCAGTGTCTCACACATGCTAGGCAAGCACTCTTCCAGTGAACTACAACCCCAGCCCAGAATTAATCAGATTTTTAATAGTACAATGACTTTTTTAAAAAAATGAGGATTCCTTTGTCAAATAATACTATTAATATTACTAAGATTGTGAAGAGCTAATTTGTGTTGACTTTTGAGTTTGATCCCAGAGAAGACACAAGACCAGCATTGGCTTCTTCTTTACCTAAAAAGGATTGCTGTTTGGTGTATTCTTTTATATATATAATGACCTTTTCACCAAGGGCAGAATTTGTAATACAAAAAATGAATTTCTTTAGTTAAGCACAGGTCATTAATTATCTGATGAGCCTAAACACATTTTCCTTAATATAGACCTTGAGATTCTTCTGTTTGACTTATATAGAACTTGCTTTTGTAGGAATACTTTTATTATTTATTTATTTTAAGGAGGCCACATTTAGTAAATATCTTTAAGAAAGTGCTTCTAGTTATATCCCTTTCAAGTAGTTGACACCAAAAATGAATATTAAGTCTGGGCACACTGGCACACGCCTGTAATCCCAGCAGCTCCAGAAGTGGTAGGAAGATCTTAAGTTCAAAGCCAGCCAGCAAGGCCCTATGTCTAAGTAAAATACCAAAAATGGTCTGGGGAGGGGCTGGGGATGTGGCTCAAGCCAGATCGCGCTCCTCTGGCATGCGTGTGGCCCGGGTTCGATCCTCAGCACCACATACAAACAACAATGTTGTGTCCGCCAATAATTAAAAAATAAATATTAAAAAAAATTCTCTCTCTCTCTCTCCCTCTCCCTCTATCACTCTCTCTTAAAAAAAAGAAATGGGCTGGGGGGTGGTGCTCAGTGGTTAGTGCCTCTGGGTTCAATCCTCGTCCTTGATTGATTTTTTGTTTCAGATACAACTCCTTGTTTAATTATTCACTATTTAAAATGTATATGATAAAGGTATCTACTGTACCCAATTGTATAGATGAGAAGAACAAGTATGGTGCAGACTCCTAATTACTATGTGTGATTGTTTTTGAGACTAACAAAAATATTGCTGGCGATCCTGATGAAGGTATTGAATATTTGCCCTTGGGTGTTACCTGGAGTGATAGCCAGTGTTTTGTTAAACAAAGCCACTTGCTGCTCTCCTATGGCCTTGCTGTAGAATGACATGATCTGATTTCAAGTCCTGATGTTTTGAAGGAGAAGAGCTATTACTTTACTCTCATATTTTCTGTGAGAAAGCATATTAACAGTTACAGAAGAAAAATCAGAGATTTGGGGGCTGTATATTAAAAATAAGAGAAACAATGTCAATAAGTTAATTAAAATAACAAGTTAAAACATAGTTTGTATAAATAAACAAGAACATTATCTGCTACTTTTTTTTTCCTGCCTCTGAATTTATTAGTACAAATAACACAGGAGGACACTAGTCCCCTGTACACAGGGGCTCCAGGGTCACACTAATCCTTCTGTCCTCACATTCAGACAGAGGCTTTCACTGTGAATTCTTCACAGGGACCTGGGCACCCTTAAGAGAAGGAGAAGGAGCTGGAGCTGCAGCCTGAGTCTTGGCGTGGGCTTGGGCTTGGGCTTGGGCTTGGGCTTGGGCTTTGGCCTTGCCTTCAACCCCTGGCCATGTGGGCATGAGCATACTTCCCAAGCTTGGGGCAGGCAAGGAAGGCCTCTTGGGCTTAATCTCCTTGGGCTTTACCAGGACCTTGATAACCTCAGCAGGTGCATTAGGGACCTTGGCATTGTTTGCTGCATCTTTTTCAGGCCTTTCTTGGTGTGCTACTTGGCAAAACACATATTTCTCAGGAACTTGGGGTTTATTCCCTTAAGAGATTAATATCTTTGTGATCAGGATGCCATTTCTGTGCCATTTTCAGGACTGATTGTCATGTTGTGGTTCTTGGACTTGGCCAAGTCTGCACTGTAAGCCACAGATATGTTGAGAGCAGAAGAGGAAGAACCAGTGTCTATTTCTTAATGATTAGATGCTCAAAGAACACTGGTGGACAGTTTGTTGAGGAGAAATAACATATAGTAAATAAACATGGAATGAAAAAGTTGAACCCAGAAGTGAAAAATTGCCTATTAAACCAGTGAGATGACATTTTATATGTGAGAATGGGTGCATTCTTTCTGTTATTGTATAACAATTTGGCGTAATCCAATTTTGTAATGCCTGTGAACAACAAACAGGTTTTACTATTTTGCTGTGTGGTCCCACAATTGAAAATTTCCTGAAGAGAAATTCAAATAAACAATAAAGATATATAGATCTTCAGGGGGGGGTGTTACATAGTAGTTTTAAACGATCATGACAATATCACATGAAATTGAGTTCATGAATACAAAATGGGACATCGGTCAGTCTTTTTTTTAAAGAGGTCTTTGTGAGTACAAACAGCAAGTTCTAAGAAAGAGTAGTTTTTGTTGGTAGGAATAGACAGATAGCCATGTATTACAGGTTCACAACTGAAAAATGAACCATAACCCAACATTTTAATGTTTTTCAGTCTTTTATTCAGAGGATTTTTGTCACAGTTGTAATTACATGTATTACAGGTTCACAACTGAAAAATGAACCATAAACCAACATTTTAATGTTTTTCAGTCTTTTATTCAGATGATTTTTGTCACAGTTGTAATTATTTTGTGCTTTTAAATGTTTACTTGGTTGAATATAGAAATACATAATGTGCAGCTTTTTTTCCGAATAGGTTAATGAGTCTGTTGTTGTTAGTTCCATGTTTTTTTTCTCTTTTAATAAATTATCTTCCTTTAAAAATCTTGGCATAGATGATCTGTGAGGTCTACTTTAAGCCTACCTTCATTTTATGATATGGTGTTAGGACGGCCCGTAACAAAAAATGTCTGGGTGGCTAGGGGTATAGCTCAGTTGGCATAGTGCTTACCTTACATGCACAAGGCCCTGGGTTCAATCCCCTCTACCGTTAAAAAAAAAAAAAATCAATTGTTTACTGTATAGGTGGTTGTTTTATATAAGTTAGAAATAATTTTGAGATGTATGAATCCAAACCAGAATGCTGAGAGGATTTTGATAATAAACTAATACCGTCACAGATTGCTTTCAAGTTAGTCTCCACAAATTCTTCAGATTCTAGGACACCGAAAAAATTTTAACTTACCACAATTACTTGTAATAAGATTCTATTAATAGAGTAGCCTATTTCCAGTTTTAACCTTGTTCTAGGAAGTTTATATATCAAATCTCCTTTTTTAAAATTCATTTATTTTAGTTCTGTGCCATTTGAATTTCAGAAGGGGTTTTGCTGAATCAAATTGATATGGCACTGATTACATTATTTTAAAAGACTTAATCCTTTTCCTCAAATGTTAATTATATCAGCTGACAAATTTGAAAGCCTTGCAAAAAAAATGTTTTTAGGAGAAGCAGAAAAATTTAGTATGCATGTGGTTTTTTTTTCTTCTGCTTCGTACCATAATTCAATTGCCATGATCCTTTAAATACAGAAGTCAAAATGTTAGAGTGAAAAAAAAATGGTTATTTAAACACACACACCAAGTCTCTAATGTTAATTAAATTACCTTAAGATACCTGCTTCTGGGGCTAGAGCTGTAGCTCAGTGGTAAAGTGCTTGCCTGGCTGTGTGAGGCACTGGGTTCGATCCTCAGTACCATAAAAAATAAATATGCTATGTGTTTATCTACAAATAAATAATTTTTTAAAAAAAGAAACTTGCTTCTCTTTTGAGTATTGAACTAGTGAGTTGAGATTATGTAGCCATCTTTGAAGCTAATGATTGATGAGGGCCTGGAAGCTCTAGGGTGACCCCTAGAGAGAGAGGTTCTTCAGGCCTGACTTCTGGTTATAACACAGCTTTCCTCAAACATTTCTCTCTCTTTTTTTCCTTTTCTAATATTTTCCTGAATGTAAAATAATCTTTAGTGTAGACATCTTCAGCTTTTAATGTTCTAGCATTCCAAATAGTATATTTTGGTCAGTAATTATGTAAAAATAATTATGTTAAAGTTGGTAAATTGAGACAAAAACCTAAAAAGCATATTTCCCCACCTTGCAGTACTGGGGATTGAACCCAGGGCCTCACACATGCTAGCACTCTACAGCTGGTTCCCAGCCCTTCGTTCTTGTTGTTAAAGTATTTTTTTTAGTAGTTGCCTTGATGATTACGTTTGATATATTAGTATTTGCTCCAATATTTAGTTATTATGAATTCTTTTCTGTGAAATTTGGTAGGAGGGACAGAAAGAGCTTTGGTTGGCTTTCCCTGATTTAGAAGTTGGAAGTTTTCACTTAATGATTATAGTGTTCTTTCCATTTGGGAAGATGAATTGATAGTGTAAGCATTGAAAATACAAACTACTAAATTACACCAGTAAGTCCACTTCATAGTGTTTTAGGAAATATGTTGCATATGTCTACAAGGGAGCAAATTACTAGGATATACATTGCTGTATTTTTACACATATCACTCCTCCATTTGTAATCTGTCAGGGACTATTCTGCATCCACTAAGGAATTAAAAGGTCTTTATGTGTGTGTTATGAACTCTGAGATGTATTTTCAGAAATGCAGGCTGTTGAACAGTGTTCTAATTTTAAAACACAGGGGGAAACTATTGTGTTTCTCACAGGCATACATTTCATATGTAAACATTTTTAACAAGGTTTGGAAGAACAGACAAAACTGCCATTGATGGTTTCCTTGCCCTAGGGAAGTAGGAGTTCTGGAATGGAGCTCAAGGGTCATTCTATTTCAGCTGAGTCAATTTTTTCTTTTGACAAGAAAATTTTTTCTTTGCACACCTTGAATGTTTATCATTGTGATTTGCCTAAATTAACATAAAAAAAAACCAAGTAGCATTTAGGCTTAATTTTTCTTTCACAAAAATTAAGGAATTTTTCGACAGTCCTGAATACAACTTTTTAACCATTCATTTTAAATAATAGCCTTTTAGGTAATCAAGTGTGTAGAAGTATATTTTGAAATTTAGCTTCTGATAGAATTAAATATGAAAGTTACATCTTATTGAGACTTACATGGTATATGACTATTAGTCTTTGTTTTTAAAACGTTTGAATAATTTTTTCAGTCTTCTCTGAGGTAGGATCTGTTATTTTATTCTCAGCTATTTGCATTAGTATTTGCCAGGTGCTATTAAAAACATTAGGCACGTGTTAATACCAGAAGGCTTAATAATGGATTATATCTACTGAGCAGCTAGCTACTTTTTAGTAATGATAAATCAACAGATAGGAATTATCCTAGAAATTTCTCAAAATATAGTAAGACAGTGGATTAGCTGTATTTCTTAATAATGTCTTGAAATGAATTTTTTTAAATTTGTTAATTAGTGGACATGACAGTGGAGTATACTTTGAAATGATTTTTTTTCTAAACTTACTAAAAAATGTTGGACCAAATTATTGTTTTGGGGATGTTAGTAGTTGTTGAGAATCTGGAAATAAAGGTGCCTCAAAATGTTTGAAGAATAGAAAACTGGTTCAAAAACTTGGTTGTACCTATAAAAGTACCAGCACCTGAAGAGACACTTAAAAAATTGTTTGGATCCCACTTTCAAAGAATTCGACTTAATTGGGGAAGGAAAACCTGGGGATTGGGATGTTTAATGTACAACTAAGGTTGCACACCACTGTCTTAAACTTGTTGTCCTTTGTTGTGTTCCTAAATGTAATGAGTATTTGGCTCATTAGCAACAATTTTTTTTAATTGCATTTTGTTATTCTATCTAATTTAAAAGCGGTTTTCCTCAGTTAACCTCTTTTCCTTTATGACATTACATAGCCTGTACTTTTTTGCTTGGTTACTTGTAGCCTTTCTTTCCCTGCAGTAGGAGTAATCTGCTTGTACATTACAGAACTCCAGTGGCCAGTAAAGGGCTTGGCACATGTTGTCATTCTGATGGTTGAGCAAATTCTTGTCTTCTAGTGTTTGTAGCATATAATAAGTGATCGGTAAATGTTTATTGAATAAATAAATGATAACGTGGATTTCTACTGTGTGAAATGTTTGCCATTAAAAGTAATGTTTGAATTTGTGATTTTTCTTCCTTTTTTTTTTTTAATTTACAGTTGTAGATGGACAGCATGCCTTTATTTATTTTTTCACATGGCGCTAAGGATCAAACCCAGTGCCTCACACATGGCTAGGCAAGTGCTCCGCCATGGGCTATAGCTTCAGTCCCCTGAATTTGTGATTTTATGGGGGAATGTATATGCCACCAAATGATTTTCTAAAAGCAACATAAAAAGCCTATACATTGAAAAGCTATTCATTGTAAAAGAACTGTATATTTGGGAATAAAGAAATATGCTAAAAGACCAAATTTTAATGTCTTCCAAAAATTAGAAGAAATAAAGCCTGACTAAGAAACCCTCTTACAGCCTGAAATCCCCAGAGTGGCAGCATTATAGTTGGTCTTTTGTGGCAGCTAATGGTCTCAGTAGTCTTTAGTTAGATGGCAATTTGATAGGCTTAATAACTCCTGATATTGATGAGAGTGGGGCTATGTATGTACCGTGCTACACATTTTTTTTCTCCTAGATATCAGGGGTGAGATAGCCAATAAATGGAATCTAGCCGTATCTTATTTTAATGGGATTATACATGTCTGCAGTTTCATCTTACCAAGTTTGCCTAATTGGGTACATCAAGTGTGAGTAAATGTATCTTCATTAATGTTGTTTAAAGCCAAATGATTGCTTCATTTTTTTCTTTACTCTCTACAGGCTAAAGAAATCCTGACAAAAGAATCCAATGTGCAAGAGGTTCGATGTCCAGTCACTGTCTGTGGAGATGTACATGGGCAATTTCATGATCTCATGGAACTGTTTAGAATTGGTGGCAAATCACCAGATACAAATTACTTGTTTATGGGAGATTATGTTGACAGAGGATATTATTCAGTTGAAACAGTCACACTGCTTGTAGCTCTTAAGGTAATTTCAGTTCTGTGTTTTGGGCCTTTTAAACTGGGTTGACAGTCCTCTTGTTTGCATGATTTGTGATTTTTCTCCTTATGAATGTTAAGTTTTAGAAGAAAATTCCACATTTAGAAATGCAAATAATTTGGACGTTAGAATTTTAATTATAGGTGCCTACATTCTGACTAAGAGGATGGCACAGAATAAAAACAAAAGAGAATATCTTAATCAGCTTATTTGAAAAATGTTAGGATTGGTGAGATAGGAATTTTAGTTTAGTACATTGATTATGGAGAGGTAGTATAATGATAAACATAACAAGTGTTGGAGTATTTATATTCTCTGACAATAATCCTATAATTAGAATTTTACTAAGGAAGAATTTCAAGAGGAAAAGAGCATTATTCTTATAAACATTACACCATTATCTGTATCAGAAAATATTGATCTAAATATCTCAACAGTGAGTGGATACTTAAATTCCAGTTTGCAGCTGTTAGCATGACAAAATCTAGAATATTAGAAATGGTCATTTCCTGTAATCCCAGCTACTTGGAACAAGGCCCTAAGCAATTTAGTGAGACCCTGTCTCAGAATAGAAAGGGCTAGGATGTGGTTCAGTGTCAAAATGCCTCAGGTTCAATCTCCAGTAACCAATCCCAAACCCCATATGCTTGTGGGTACCCATACCCACACTGGTTTTAGCTTTGTGAGATAAACAGGTGAAGATTTGAAGGTGAAATACAAAATGGTATACTTTGGAGGTAGAATACTTCTTTCTGCTTTCCCTTTTTTTTAAATTGGAGATTGATCCCGGGAGTGCTTAACCATCCAGCCACATTCCCAGCCCTTTTTATTTTAATATAGGAGCTCGAAAAGTTGCTGAGGCTAGCTTTGAAACTTGTGACCCTCCTTCCTCAGCCTCCTTAGATGCTGGAATTACAGGCATGCGCCATGCCACCCTAGCTAGGGAAGCTAAATAGGGTATTTTTTAAAAAATATTCTTTGATTTTACTTTTTTGGGGAAGAAGTGCCCGCCCCCGTGCTAGCTTTCTTAGATAATAGTTATTTTTATTATTAAAGAATATTCAGAATGATAAAATGGCTCTTGTAGAGATGTGATTTCAGCTAGAGTCAGAATTTAATTTTAGGTGATTAATATTTGAATTGTGTAAAATGGTCCAGAACTTCATTGTTGGCGATTATGTTCTGCATTTTAAAAATGAAAGTGTTGGATTAGATGGAGGAACTGTTCTGTTGTGACTCCAGGTGCTGTAAAAGAAACTATCCAGCTACTACCATGTATGTATCAATCCCAGCATGCAAAAAAGCAAATATACTACCTTTAAGAATTCATGCAGGAGGGTGAATGAATTATGTCTGCTTAAATTTCATATGTTGAAGTCCTAACCCCTATACCTCAGAATGTGACTATATTTAGAACTATAGCCTTTACAGAGGTAATTAAGGTAAAATGAAAAGAGATTAAGGCACAGATAAGGGGAGAGGGTGGAAAGACATGGAGAACATGTCTATATAAATCAGGGAGAGGCCTTCAAAAGAAATACACTCTGTTTACACCTTGATCTTGGACTTTAGCCTCCAGAACTATGCGGAAATAAGTTTCTGTTGTTTAAATATTTAGTCCATGGTATTTTGTTATGGTAGCCTTAGAAATTGAATATTGTTGGAAAGGATGACCCTTTCAGCAAATGGATCATGGGCTTAAAATGCAAAACTTCTAGAATAAAACTTAGGAAAAAATCTTTGTGATACTGCTTATATTAGAAGATTTGTTAACAGAAACATTCATCACAAATAGAAAAATTTGGCTTCATCATAATTGATCTTTTTATTCTTAAAAGACTTCGGAGAAGAAAAAGTATGTGTACTTGAATTTTCAAATATTTATTTATTGGTGCTGGGATTGAATTCGGGCCTAATGCATACTAAGCACAGGCTTTACCACTGGGCTACACCCTCAGGATCAAAATTAAAAAAAAAAACTCTTAATAATAAAACATAATTTTAAAATGGGCAAAACATTTGAGTAGATACTTCATCCAAGAAGATATGTTGGTCAAGAAGCATATGAAAAGAAGCTTTAACATTATTAGTCATCAAGGGTATACAGCTAAAGTCAAAGTGAGATAACCCTTTACATCCATTAGAATGACCTTATACTTTGCTGGTGGGAATGTGAAATGGTCCAGCTACTGATCTGTGCTACAATGTGGATAAGCCTCAAAAATATTTCAAGTAAAATTTAGCACAAAATACTATGTTATTGTATTAATCTATTTCTAAGTAATTTCTAGAAGAGGCAGTCTCAAGAGCCAGAAAGTAAATTAGCGGTTGCCAGGGAGTGAGAATAGGAGCAGGAGTGAGGAGTGACTGCAAACAGGCATGAGGGTCTTTTGTGGGTGATGATTATTGCAAAACTATAAATTTACTGAAAATCATTGAACTGAAAAATCATGTTTGAGGTTTTATATCATGATTATGCTTGATATAATAAAGTCAGTAGTAAAGGGAGTTTTGATTTTATTTATTTATTTAAATTTAATTTTTATTCATTTAACTTATTTGGTACTGAGGATTGAACCCAGAAGCATTTTACCACTAAGCCACATCCTCAGTCCTTCTTAAATTTCAAGATAGTCTTGCGAAGTTGATGAGGCTGGCCTGGAACTTGCAACGGTCCTCCTGCCTTAGCCTCCCAGATTCCTGGGATTACAGTATGTGCTGCACTGCACGCGGCTCCCATGGGCATTTAAAAATGTTCATCAGGGCTGGGGATGTGGCTCAAGCATTCAATCCTCAGCACCACATACAAACAAAGATGTTGTGTCCGCCGAAAACTAAAAAAAAAAAAAAAAAAATATTAAAATTCTCTCTATTTATTTTTTATTTTTTTAAAAGAGAGAATTTTTTTTTTTTAATTTTTTAGGTTTTTTTTCGACACACACAATATCTTTATTTGTGGTGCTGAGGATTGAACCAGGGCCGCACGCATGCCAGGCGAGCGCTTGAGCCACATCCCCAGCCCCCCCCCTCTCTCTCTAAAAAAAATGTTCATCATGGATTTGTGATTTCATTTCACTGTAATTGGGGGGATATGTGCTGTTTTTTTTTTTTTCAATATAATTGGAACTCTGAATTATCATTTGAATTTTCAAAGAGTTTTTGATGTTTTCCATTTTATTATTTTAGGTTCGTTACCGGGAACGCATCACCATTCTTCGGGGGAATCACGAGAGCAGGCAGATTACACAAGTTTATGGTTTCTATGATGAGTGTTTAAGAAAATATGGAAATGCAAATGTTTGGAAATATTTTACAGATCTTTTTGACTATCTTCCTCTCACTGCCTTGGTGGATGGGCAGGTTTGTGCACTCATATTGCTAATTATTCTTAGGGACCTCCTTCCTTAATGTTTATGTGCCTTTAACTTTTTTTTCATCCTCACATCCTTTTTAGGGATTTTTTTTTCCAAATATTAATAGCATTCACTTAAAACTTTAAAAATGCTCTCTTTGTATCAGGCTCTTTGTATGAGGTGGGATAACAGGAATGGAAGACATAGACCATCCAGCTTGTTAGTCTGTTTTGGGAGAAGTCTAGGAGATGTATTGTACTTGTTACTGGTCCAGGTAGAGATGTACACAGAACTTACAAGTAAGAGAATTCTGAATATGAAGATACTATACTAGTCTCTGGCAAGGGATGGGAGAATTTGACATTTTCTTGAAGGAGTTAACTGAGGTAGACGAAGTAGTGATCGTTTATCAGGAAATAAAAAAGGGTATTCAGTAGTTTAGTGTTGCCTGAAACAAAAATGGATCCTTCAGGGTAAAATCTCATTTAGGCAGAGCCCAGAAATATCAGTGAGGCCAGTGACAGGGTCTACTGCCTAAAGCTTAGTCCAGAATATTTACAGTTTGTTTAAATGAAGTTAACATATTAAACCAATCTTTCTTCAGATCTTCTGTCTACATGGTGGCCTCTCACCATCCATAGACACACTGGATCATATCAGAGCACTTGATCGTCTACAAGAAGTACCCCATGAGGTAAGACTTTTATTTAGTAATAAATTCTTTTCAGAAAACTTTTTAGGGAGATGAGAAATTTAATTGTAATTGGTTCATTATATGTATTCATTTAATCCTCAAAAACAATTTCACAAGATATAAGCACTCTTGTCAACCCCATTGTTCAGAAGCCAGGATACCTGCTAAAATAATAATAGCTGTGGGACTAGGCTTAAAAAGAACCTACTTAGTTTAAAAAATCTTTGCCTTACCCAGGCATAGTGGTGTGTACCTGTAATTCCAGTGACTCTAGAGGCTTGAGACAAGAGGATCCCTCATTCAAGGCCAGCCTGGGCAACCTATTGAGACCCTGATTGAAAACAAAAAGGCCTGGAAGTGTATTTCAGTGGTAGATTGCCTGCCCCCCTGATTTAATATCCAATACCTTATACACTAGCCAATACTGCCTAGTACTGAAATTTGCTTACTACGAGAGATTAGGACATGTTGCTTTTAGGACCCAGTGATATCTATTCCTCATAAAGCTGGAAAACATGTCTTTTTTTTAATATTTATTTTTTTTAGTTGTAATTGGACACAATATCTTTATTTTTATGTGGTGCTGAGGATCAAACCCAGGGCCTCACACATGCTAGGCAAGCTCTGTACTACTGAGCCACAACCCCAGCCCCTGGATGTTTTAACTGTAAAATCTGTTACTGTTTTCAGCAAATCCCACTAAAATGTATGACTTAGTACTGTGCTGTTTCTGATGAATTACTCAAATTATGCATTTGCCATTTTTGTAAAGCTGTTTGTAATGTGAATATGCTTTTTAGGGTCCAATGTGTGACTTACTGTGGTCAGATCCAGATGATCGTGGTGGTTGGGGTATATCTCCTCGAGGAGCTGGTTACACATTTGGACAAGATATTTCTGAGACATTTAATCATGCCAATGGCCTCACGTTGGTGTCTAGAGCTCACCAGCTGGTGATGGAGGTATGTTTTATTCTTGGAAACATGATTTGCTTTTTAGTAAACTAAAGAAAAAGGGATATAGAAAAGAAGTGGCATTCACATTAATGCTTTAATGACACAGTCCATGTATTTCTTCTGGTGAGTTTGCCATTATAGCCTGAATCTTTTCAGTAGATGTACATTAGAATTAAAATCAAACTTTTGATGATAATGAAATACATATTTAAAACAATTTCACAAAATTCTTAATGACAGGGAAATAAACTTGAGGTTTAAGGGTGGGAAAATACAATGCTGGGAGGGATACATTTTATGATCCCGTTTTTGTTTATTTCATATATTTAGCATGTATATATATATATGTAGGAGAGAAGGAAGAAACAAATGTTAAGTGGTCCTTTAGATAATAGGATTACAGGAGATTTGGATGAAAAAATTGCACAGAACATTTAATTAGTATACTTTCAGGGTACTATTTAAATTAATACTAATGTATCTTTGTGATTATTATAATAAAATCTTACTTGGTTAAAGATAGGGAAAGAGCTTTGTGAACACAACTAAACACAAAAAGTGTCAGAAGTAGCTCATTTATTCAGGTGGGCTTTGTGAAGCTAAAAGATCCTAAGTGGATATCTCATTTGTACCTCCCTGGTAATTGACCGGCTTAGGGATCTTCACTTATGACTGAGGTACAAACAAGATTCTGGTGTCCAGGAGTAGGTATATTAATCAGCTTTTTGTCGCTGAAACAAAATACTCAACATAAGCTATTTGTGAAGTAGAGAGGTTAATTTTGCCCCATAGGTTTTGTCAGAGGGTGACACATGGCAGAACCCTATGTCAAAACAGATGGTAACCTCTTTAGCCAAGAAGCAGAGGAGACAGAGCATCTCCCCCCCATGACCTAAGGATCTTTCACTAGGCTTTACCTTCTAAAGGTTTCACTGCCTCCCAATAGCTGCCCCCTGGACACCACATTTCTTTTTATTTTATTTTATTTTATTTATTTTTTTTGAGAATTTTAATATTTATTTTTTAGTTTTTGGCAGACACAACATCTTTGTATATGGTGCTGAGGATCGAACCCCGGCCACGCACATGCCATGCACATCCCTAGCCCTGGACACCACATCTTTAACGTGGGCCTTTGAAGGATATTAGGAAATCTGTCTCTAAAAGGAATGGGCTGTTTAAGGTCTTTGCCAGAAGAGAGGGTCATGAGACACTGTCATTGTAAGAAGGGCAGATAGATAAGCAGTTTATTCTTTAGTGATTAGTGCTATTTTTAAAAAAGTTTTATAATAAAATAATTTTGTAATTTGGGAAAAAGTGAGTATATTTGTGTTTTATAAGTTGTGCAAAATACAGAAAATTTTTAGGTTGTTTAGAAAGTACTAATATTTCTTAAGCCTTTGTGCAGGGGAGGGATGTCACATTTAGTTGTATAGGAAAGGAATAAGTAAACTTTAATTCCTTTCTTCTCCTTGTAGGGATATAACTGGTGCCATGATCGGAATGTAGTAACAATTTTCAGTGCTCCAAACTATTGTTATCGTTGCGGTAACCAAGCTGCAATCATGGAACTTGATGATACTCTAAAATATTCTTTGTAAGTATTTACACTTGAAGATTTGGTTGTTATTCCTGAATATTTAATTTTAATAGTGTTTATAAACTTAGCTAAGCCAGATTCCAACTTGGCAAGTCTCTGAAATGGACCAGTGATATGTTGAAACACATCAATAGAAGCTAACTCATCGTGCATAGATTCTAATATGAATTATTAGATTTTTGGACTTTTAAACCATATTTTTGTTCTCTGTTAGATATTTTAAAATTTGCTTATTAGCCACCCACGCCTGTAATCCCAGTGGTTCTAGAGGCTAAGGCAAAAGGATTACCAGTTCAAAGCCAGCCTCACCAATATAGTGAGGCCCTAAGCAACACAGTGAGACCCTATCTCTAAATAAAAATATAAAAAATGGCTGGGGATGTGGCTCAGTTGTTAGCCTGGGTTCAATCCCTGATACCAGTGCTTATTAACCAGATGTGCTTAAAGGAGCCTGTAGTTCTAGCTACTAAAGAGGCAGAAGCAGGAGGATTGTGAGTTTGAGGCCTCCCTGGACAACATAACAAGTCCCTGTCTCTTTTATTTTTTTTTATTTATTAGAACCCTTTCTTTTGACTCCCCCTTAATTACTGTTAAAACCCTTCTTTTCAAACAGTCTTAGAGGGACCCCATTGTGTAAAAGCATAACTTATCTGACTAAAGTTGCTTTGGATTTTTCAAGGGGAGGACAATTAGAAAAGTAAACGCATGCATGATTCAGCTGCGATTATGGCTCTGTTTCATTAAGAGAAGTTAAACTTAGATAGGAAGAAACGTGTGAATTTGACAACTGGAGTTCTTAATTTTGATTGTTCCCAAGACATTCATTGATTGATCATGCATCTTGTCTGGTTTTGCAGCTTGCAGTTTGATCCAGCACCTCGTAGAGGCGAACCACATGTTACTCGTCGTACCCCAGACTACTTCCTGTAATGAAATTTTAAACTTGTACAGTATTGCCATGAACCATATATTGACCTAATGGAAATGGGAAGAGCAACAGTAACTCCAAAGTGTCAGAAAATAGTTAACATTCAAAAAACTTGTTTTCACATGGACCAAAAGATGTGCCATATAAAAATACAAAGCCTCTTGTCATCAACAGCCGTGACCACTTTAGAATGAACCAGTTCATTGCATGCTGAAGCGACATTGTTGGTCAAGAAACCAGTTTCTGGCATAGCGCTATTTGTAGTTACTTTTGCTTTCTCTGAGAGACTGCAGATAATAAGATGTAAACATTAACACCTCGTGAATACAATTTAACTTCCATTTAGCTATAGCTTTACTCAGCATGACTGTAGATAAGGATAGCAGCAAACAATCATTGGAGCTTAATGAACATTTTTAAAAATAAGTACCAAGGCCTCCCCTCTACTTGTGAGTTTTAAAATCGTTTTGTTTATTTTCAGGGAAACCGTTTAATTTAATTGTATGATTTGTCTGCACTCAGTTTATTCCCTTCTCAAATCTCAGCCCCATGTTGTTCTTTGTTATTGTCAGAACCTGGTGAGTTGTTTTGAACAGAACTGTTTTTCCCCCTCCTGTAAGACGATGTTACTGCACAAGAGCACTGCAGTGTTTTTCATAATAAACTTGTGAACTAAGAACTGAGAAAGTCAAATTTTAATTGTATCTATGAACAAGACTGGTGCTGTTTATTTAAAAAGATTAATCAATTGATAAATTTTAGAATTTGTAGAATTCTAGGTAAAGAAAAATAAAAAAATCAAGGCCACTACATAATCTCTCGAACTCCTTGACATTCTTGACATGAATTTGAGGATTTATTTATATTGCATAGAGTAAATTTGTCAGATTGCTGGTCTGCTCTTGTTTGTAAGAAAGGAAATCTATGCTGCTTCAATAAGATCTGCTTGTGAAACTATATTTATAATTTGTGAGTTAAGTTTTTAGGGTTTTATTTTTTAATAAGATGGCATGTTTTTAGGTAGAACTTAAATGATGTGTCAATGTAGCACTAAATAGATGTGCCATATAAATAGATGTGCTTCTGGTTATAAATTTATATTGCTATATACATTACATGAATTCTTTAAATGATTGACAAATTGGTAAGTTCTTAATAATTTGTACATTATTTGTCAAGTCATGTTAAGAAAGCAGTGAAAACATTAGCCTGTGTTAAAGTCTATAAGTGATAGTGAAGTGAAATGGAAAAATGTTGTTGGATCATGGTTTAGTATTATGTGCATTGACCACAAGAGGTAAGTGGCACTTGAAGTGCCAGTGTTCAACATTTAATGAAAATTTCCCCCTTTTTATCCTTTGAATGGAATTAGAAGCTAAAACAGTTCTCTGAGAACTAACATTTCATTTGATATTTTAAGCTATTGGGATAAACTTTAGGACACTTAATCATTACTTGTGGTGCAGTAAATAAATGTTTCCTTACTTTGTACTGTGTTGAATTTGGAAAAAAGGGGAAATGCTGTAATTTCTCTATAAAAAATATTGTGAGTAGTAGTACATGGACACAAAGGATAGTATATCTGGTATATGGAGTTAATTGTCCAGAGCAAAAAGCCCTTAATATTTCAATTTAATTTTTTTTTATAACAAATATTCTTCTTTTTTTTGCTTTATCACTTTATACCTTAACTGGACATGCAGCCCATCTGTATGTAGTGGTTTTAATGCAATGCCCAAGTGATTTGGAACCAAGTAGCTGTTTCTCAGGTTCTATAAGAATTGACTCTACAGAAATACAAATCTTGTAGTTGATGTGGTACTGTTAATGTTTGGATGGGAATCACTTCAGTTGGGTGATATTGTCGATTTCTTTAGATTAGAAACAGATGAGAATAGGATTTTCACAACAAACTTTTAAAAAGCTACTTGTATTCTAAGAACAAAGGCCCGTTGAGAAGACTTTTCTAAAAAAATGAATGAATGTTCTGGACTGGGGTTGTAACTAAGCAGCAGAGTGCTTACCTAGCATGCAAGAGGTCTTGTATTTGATCCCTGGCACTGCAAAACAAAAGTTTTAAATGAATGTTGCAAGCACTCTGTACTAAGGGCTTGCAGCAGTTTGCTTTTGCAACTGAATAGATGTGCTTATATCTTGGGTTGAGAGTTTTAAGCAAATGATTTTTTTTTTTTTACATTGGGTAATATTTTCTTTTCTAAACAGATAAAAACATAAGAATTGTACTTATTAATGGGATACCATGTACTGTTTCAGTACATGTGTACATTATGGGATGTTTAATTTGGTTTTACTCTTGATTCATAGTCCTAAATGTAGATCACCTATAAAATTTATAGTATATAATTTTATATAAGAATATAATAATTCATATAAGTTCTATGTTATGATTTTGGGCCCATTTTAATGCACCTTTGTCAATTTCATTGAAGTACATACAGAATTGAAAACTTGGGATTTAATGGATCAAGCATATCTGTCTCAAGCATTCATCATGTCTTTATGGTGAAAACTTTCAAAAACCTTTCTTGTAGATTTTTTATATGGGTGGTGTGTTATTGTTATCCATAGTCTCCCTGTTGTGCAATAGCACATCAGAACTCTTTCCTCCTATCTTGTTCTTAGTGTCAGTCTTTCCTCATCCCTCCCCACCCCTATACAAATGAAAAAATCCCCTGCCCCCCCAAACTGTATATTAAAAGTTAACTTAATAGGAAAGGGATAGGTATGTCTGTGGTTCTCAATCTTGATGCCTGTAGAGAGTCCTGATTTAAATTTTTTGGAGGAGTGCCCAGGTGAATCTAAATTATATTTAGTGTTAAGCACCCACTGATTTTTCCCAACTACAAATTTAAGAAAACTGGATTATATTGTAAATGGGTGGTAGTGGTTTATAGGTTTTCATAAATAACTAAAATAGACTATATAACTCAATTTGTTTTAGTAGTGACTTTTACTTGTCTGGTGTAAGTGTTCCCTTTCAATCATAAATGTTTCCCAGAAATGGGCCTACAGTTTCATAATAGACTATATTTTGAGATGAGTCTCTTCCCATGAACTTGTTTTTCGCTAAAGCCTTAACTGTTCTCACACATTCCTTGATTGTTTCTTATCTTTCTAAAATTTTTTTAGATATTTTCCTTCACAATTTCACCAGTACTCTAGTAAATAATTTTTATCAAGATTGTAGATTTATTTGGGCATTCCTGATGATCTCTATTTCAATTATAGTTTGAGGGTTTTTTTAAAATATTCTGAGCTGTACATGGACGCTATTTATTTATTTATTTATTTATTTATTTATTTATTTATTTGGTGCTGGGGATTGAATCCAGTGCCTCACGTGTGTGAGGCAAAGCTCTACCGCTGAGCTACAACCCTAGCCTTAGTGTGAGCTTTTATGTCTTAAGACTATAAGTACACTTATTTCTGCTTTTTTTTTTTGGTATATATTTAATTAATTGCACAAGTGTTGCTGTCTAGACAAAAATGGTATGTTGCTATAGCACTGTTGGCTTGCAACTGTTACTGTCCTGGAAATAGGTTAAAATTTATCAGTTGGAATATAAATTGGAAAGAAGGAAAATGTGGGTTACATTTGACTTTAAAAATTAAACATAAAAAGTGGGGATGTAGCTCAGTGGCAGAGCACTTAGCATGCTCAGGGCCCTAGGTTCAATCCCCACCTCGAACCTTTAAAAAAACAAAATGGTGGCTAATACAGAGATTAATGACAATTAAGTGTGGAATAGGCACAGATACCAGTTCACTTTTGCAATCTATCGTGTCTAGACCAGAATTCCTTACTCTGAGAGGTAGAAGAGGAAATAATCGCTTGTGATACAATGCTGGGAAAAGGCCACATTTGTTTTTAATGACAATTGCAAACTGTGACTAAAATTAAGAAGTAATTGGGCGGGGGATATGGCTCAAGCGGTAGCACTCTCACCTGGGGTGCGTGGGGCGCTAGGTTCGATCCTCAGCATCACATAAAAATAAAATAAAGATGTATCCACCGAAAACTAAAAAAATATATATTTTTTAAAAATTCTCTCTTAAAAAAAGAAGTAGTTTGTAACTAACCTTAGGCTTGGCAGAAGAAGCTGGGCTAGTAATAATTTTCTGTGCAGTGTTGCTAATGCAGCAGACCACTGCTTGTGGCTTGTTTTACTACTGAATCTTTTCTGGATTGCCTCAGCCATGGTGTACAGTCTCAAGCGTACAGAGTGCTATTGGTGAGAAAGACTTCTTTTGGGGGGGTGGTACTGGGGATTGAACCCAGAGGCACTTAACCGCTGAGCAACATTCCCAGTCCTTTTTAATATTTTCTTAGAGATAGGGTCTCACTGAGTTGCTGAGGCTAGGTTTGAACTCAGGATCCTCCTGCCTCAGCCTCCCAAGTGGCTGGATTACAGGTGCATGCCACCACGCCTGGCTGGGAAATACGTTTTAATAGATAACTACTGTACATCTTCAAAAGAGATAAATGATTAGGTCTTTGTTTTGTTTCCCTTTCACTGAAGAGGATCCTGCCTAGTAGATCTTAGTGCAGTGATAGGCCGCAGCCACCAGCAAATGACCTTCCCATTAGTGGAAGGTCAGGGTCCAGAATTGTGATAAAAAAGGAAATTAGAGTATTCCTTGCTCTGTTTAACATTAGGAAGACCAAAGTGAAAGGTCTAATTAAAGCTACTGTTAATGCTCAAGACTGATGAGTGCCTTTACCTGGTGACTGATCTGTGAGGAGACTCAGTGGTCTGATTTTGTTCAAGCTTTTGTAGGGATTCCAGAACTACTACAATGTGATAGTGTAACGGGGGGGCTAGTTTAGTGATAAGATGTTGTAGTCCTAGTTAAGTGTGAGCCTTGGTCAAGTAAGTCTCAGGAAAAAACTAAAGTATGGTAAAATATACCAGAATTAGAATCTGTAGGCTATTCCAGCCTTTCCAGCATCAGTAAAGGTGTTGGATATGTGTTGAATGCTGCAGTCATAGGGAGAAGCTATTTAATATATTTGGTCTTAAGCGTTTATTTTCTTTGTCTCCTGGAACCACAGATTTCTTTTTTCTTTTCTTTTTGGCACGGGAGATTGAACCCATGGTCACTTAACCACTGAGCCCCAGCTCTTTTTTTGTTTGTTTTTATTTTGAGACAAGGTCTCACTATGCTAGTCTTTGCTGAGGCTAGTTTTAAACTTGAAATACTCCTACTTCAGCCTCCCAAATTGCTGGAATTACAGGCATGTGCCACTATGCCCAGCAACATGTTGATTTCTAATATGATGTAAATAAATAAAACTACTATTACAATTTTAATTCTTGTAATGATTTGTCACTAAAAGACAGGGCAGGGTTGTGACTCAGTGGTAGAGTGCTTGCCTAGCACATGTGAGGGTATGTTTTAGATTTTTTTTTTTTTTTTTTTTTTTAAAGACAAACCCAAGATTTTGCTTGCTGCTTTCCAATAGCTGCGTTAGGACTAATTGTAGAGTAAAAGCATAAATTTTTTACTCTACAATTTTAAAAGCATAAATTGTAGATTAGGTAATTGAAATATGAGTCAAGGCTAAGGTGGAAGGATCACAAGTATAAGGTCAACCTGGACTTCTTAAGACCCTAAAACTCTTAAAAAAAAAAGAGATTTTTGTGGATGGCAGTATAGCTGATTCTCAAGCTCTGGAGAGGCCAGTGTGCTGTGAGACCTCGCATAGCCACTGCCTATTGCTACTGCATCAATTTTGCCCTTCATTTCAGTCCTGGTTTTGGATTTCCTTAAAATATAATCAGTGATTACTTTGTGTAGGTTTTGGGGGATTTCCCAACTTCCCTTCAGATCTTAGGAAAAATAATCCTACTCTCGATACCAGGATTTTTATAATTGGGCTAGGAATATGAATGGGTGATTTGTGGATTTTCAAAATGAAATTATTTATGGAAATACCTACCTTTTGGAAACACTTCTGCTGTCAACCTGAGTCTACAGCATTTGATATGTTGAAAGAGTGCAGAGCAAGTGATTTGTTTGTGGCTTCTGTAAATTTGGTGTTGTAATCCTTGAAGTAATAGTTGGCATATTCTGAGTCAGCTTATGTTTCCAGCACTCTTAGTGATGAAATAACAATTACTGCAACGGATTGAGTTGAATTTAGAGTGGCCAGGAGAGCGGGAAGTACTGGATATTCAATCTTGAGATGGCAGAAATAATCTAATATTCAGATTAGATACTCATGTCTAGCAGTGAGTATTTCCCATGTGCAAGTCTTCATCTGGATTATTTTATTGACTTGGGTCAACACAGTTTAGAAAAACAGGGACGTTTCTAATGTTGACATTCTGATCTGTGTCCCTAACTTGCATAAAATATCAATACTGTTTTTTTGCTGGAACTTTTATTTAGTATGGTTTGAAGGATGGGCAGGAACCTACACAGCTTTTGGGTTGAGAAAGTGACCTGGGTTTTTGACTGACAACTGCTTCATGAAGCCAAGTAAATAACAGTCCCTTTGGGAAGCATGATGAGGAGTGACTTTTTTTTTGAGTGTTGGCCTAAGTCATGTTTCTTCTGTTCTCAGTTCATGCAGTGACCTAACTGTCTCAGGGGCATTTATTTGAACCAGATTTTTAAAAAGTAGTTGACTGAGGCTGATCCAGAAAATGACTCAGACCACCACCTCTTGCTCCTGAAGATAATCGAATGTGCCCAGAGAATTGACCAAATATATTAGAAAGGGAGATTCATGGTTTCCTTAAAGAAATACATGTGGAGTGGGGCTCTCCATCTTCAACTTCTAAGAGTACATAGGTGTGAAATAATTCCTCTTTTTTCCACCTAAAAGGTCAATTGTTTGGGGAGTGTTTTTGTAGTTGAAGAAATGACTTAAATTTTTCAAGTCTCTGTGTATAGGACCTTGGGAACTATTGGGAAGTATAGTAATGTTCAGATTGGGAAGTATAGTAATGAAGGAAGTCTCTTGCTCACTGTTTGTCACCTGACCATCTCACCTACTCTATTGAAGCCAGAAGCCAAGAGCAGATTACTTTCTTTACTGGTGTCCAGTTCATGGAAGGTGACTTCACAAAAACTGCCCATCTCTCTGATCTGTAGATGTGCTCTTGTTTTAAAAATTTTTTGTTTTCATTATATATTTGTAAAATCAAGCAGTAGAGCTGTACGCAAATATATATATATATATTATTTATATATATATATATCCCTAGTTTTACTCTTAATGAGGTGATTACTTTTAATGATTGTGGATACCTTCATAGAGCAGCATATACAAGTGTGCTCATTTGAAGATGGTTGCACTATTAACTTCCCTTGTGATCATTATGTGTGTATGCACCAATCAATACAAGTATCAATGTGTTGGTGGAAGTATACTGGGTCCCTGAAGTGGTTACATGTTCAGCAAGGAAGTAAGTTGTAAGTTAATTCACAAGTTTATGTGTGACCACAGGTGATCATATCTCCAATATAGGGTGACCAGTTGTCCTGGTTTTCCTTGGAGCTAGGGATTTAAGCAGAGCTTTCAATTCTCAAACCAGGATGGTTGGTCACCATAAAATGGGGTCTTGTACAAGCATAGAAAGTGTTTCCCACTCTCACCAGCTTTGCAGAATCCAGGTTCTGCTTTGGCTGTCAGTGGGATCCTGGTGGAGTGGAAGTGTTGATTGAATTAATTTACTCAGTCCTGACTTCTAAAGATTCGTCTGTTGTTTAACTTGATGTCTTTCCATTAATTTTGTGATTCTGGAACTTCCTGATTCCTGACATTCCAAGCCTTGTTCTGTATGCTTTAAAGTCTGGATGCAAAGTTCCGAAATCTTTGGTTTAAAAGGTCTATCAGAGGTAGGAATAAATTGACAGAAATAGAAAAATAGGGAGGGGGTAATAGGGAGGGGGTAAACAAGAATGGTGTGTTGAGGGTAAGGGGTATGAGACTAGCAAACAAAAATAAAGCTTAGTTCTCTCAGCCAGGAGTAAGGAGCCACTGCTCCCTGGGGAGCACAGTGAGTGAGTCAGGAAGATGTTACCATGGTGTTTAAGTAACATCCATGGAGTAGTAAGCTGTGACCAGGCACCAGCTGAGCTGAGTGGTTTGGTGGCATGCAAAGATACTTTGAATTGGACAAGTGATTGGACAGCCTTGAAGGGCCATTTTTACTTCATTGCATCACAGGACCATGGCCTTCTGTCAATTATATTCCTTGCAAAGAAAATGGGGATTTGGTCCCAGGTATGCTGTGTGGGTCATTGTAGCTTTGAGGTTTCTTCATCAGCTGCTTTCTGTTACAAGTCTTAAAATATAACCACCTTTAATAGGACCAACAGAAAGAAATGGATTCAAGCATTCATCCAGCAACTACTTCTTGAGCACTTGGTTGTATGCCAGGTGTTACCCCGCACTGAGAATATGTGTGTAAGACAGTGTCCTTGTGATGTTTTTTTTTTTTTTAATATTTATTTTTCAGTATTTGGCGGACACAGCATCTTTGTCTGTATGTGATGCTGAGGATCAAACCCGGGCCGCACGCATGCCAGGCGAGCGCGCTACCACTTGAGCCACATCCCCAGCCCAGTGATGTTTTTATTGATGTATGATAGATACAAAAATGAGATGGGAATAATGTGCTTATAAAGCAAAAGGACAGGAAGCAAGAAAGTAAAAATATTCAGAAGTGTAGTGTATAGGACAGCAATGATCATGACCTGATAACATCTCTAGAATCTCTGCCTTCAGCTGCTGGGGGCAAGAATTCTGAAGCAGTGTTAAGGAAACCTGGTGGATGGGAGCCTTTTGTAATCCAGGCTCAAGTATTCTGACCTGAGCATTTTGCCTACATGTGAGCAGCAGGACATGGCCTAGAGAAATTGATAAAACCATACAGGTGCCAAAGGGCTCATAGTTACTGCCAGACAATTCCAATGTCTCATACTTGGATCCTTTCTCAGGCTTCCAAAGGACTGATTCACAGTCCTCTCAAGTTACCAATACCTCCCCTCCACACCAGACCTTGATGACTTCAAAGTACTTCAAAGCTCAATCAGACAAATGTTCTTTCTTCCTGCCATCACGGGCACTAGTCTTGCAACTGTATCTCTAACCTTGACCACCTCAATTGGACTATTCACATGAGCATACAAACATGACTCTGTTCAGTCTTAAAAACAGGCTCCTTTGACCTCACGGTCTCTCCCTTAAGTGCCTGCTCCTCTTCTACATTCCTCTGAGCAACACTAGAAAGATTACATTTTTCCCTGATTTTTCATACCACATTCTTAGCATATCACTGAGATAAAGATTTAGCAAGGTGATTTTCACATTGCCGAGTATATTATTTTTCTGATTTTAAATTCCAGTGTTTGTTTGAAATAATCAATCTTAGCCTATTGGCTAGAATCAAATAAAATGATGACCAAAGTAGTTTTCTGGAGATAATTTCTTCTTTGTTTACTTTTTTAATAGTGGGGATTAAACTCGACCTAATGTATGCTATGCAAGTAGTCTTCTACTGAGCTACCCATCCTGCTAGTCTCTTAACCATGTGATGTTGTCCAGTCCCATCTATTTGCCAGAAAGTCCCCAATTTTTATTTATTTTTATGCCAGGGATTGAACCCAGGGGCGCTTAAACACTGACAGGGTCTTGTTAGGTTGCTGAGGCTGGCTTTGCACTTGTGATCCTCCTGCCTCAGCCTCCTCAGTTTCTGGGATTGCAGTTGTGCACCACCATACCTGGGTGAAAAGCCCCAATTTATGTTCTTATGCCGGTGTCTCCCATAGCTTGCAGAGTTTCATATCCATCTGCCTACTTAATATGATTCAAATCTAACTAGCATTTCAAACTAAGTTCCTGATCTCTCACACTCCTAAGGTTTTCTTTCTTTTTTAAAGTTTTTTAATAGTTGTAGATGAACACAATATCTTTTTTTTTTTTTAAAGAGAGAGTGAGAGGGGAGGAGAGAGAGAGAGAGAGAATTTTTTTTAATATTTATTTGTTAGTTCTTGGCGGACCCAACATCTTTGTTGGTATGTGGTGCTGAGGATCGAACCCGGGCCGCACGCATGCCAGGCGAGCGCGCTACCGCTTGAGCCACATCCCCAGCCCCTGAACACAATATCTTATTTTTATTTTTTATGTGGTGCTGAGGATTGAACCCAGTGCCTCACACATGCTAGGCAAGGGCTGTACCACTGAGCTATAACCCAGGCCTCCTGGAGTTTTCTTATCTCAGTAAATTGTTCATGCAGTTTTCATTAACACCTGTTTCATCCATGTGTAGTCCTATAATCATACCTCCAAATACATCCTTCTCATCTCCATTGCCCCTACCCTCATCCAAGCTTCCTAAAAATTTTTGCTACTTTTCTTCCCCTCCCCCCCCCAGTTGTAGCCCATTTTCTGCATAATCAAGAGTGTTCTTTTGAAACTAGAACTGATCTTGCCTCATGCTGTTTACCCTCATCCCCTGAGGCTGCTTAGTGCAAATGGAATAAAATCAAACTTGCTCATGATGTCCTACAAAACTATTTGCTTCTCTGCCATCATCTTTTCATTCTCTCCCATTCATTAAGCTCTAATGATATTGGCCTTGTTGATCCTGGAACATACCAAACTCATTCTTTTTTTTTTTTTTAAATTTTTAATATTTATTTATTTATTTTAGTTCTCTGCGGACACAACACCTTTGTTGGTATGTGGTGCTGAGGATTGAACCCTGGCAGCATGCATGCCAGGCGAGCGCGCTACCGCTTGAGCCACATCCCCAGCCCCCAAACTCATTCTTACGAGCCTTTATACACACCCTTTAGTGTGTCTCATATCTCTTGGGGGTGCCTTACACGTTTCTGCTTTGATGTATTCCTCTCCCCACACTTTCTAAACCAGTTTTCTTAATAGTATTTACCCACCTAACATTCTCTTGTTTGTGCTTATTACATCTCACACATTAGAAGATAAGCTCCCTGGGGTCGGAAGTATTTCTTACCACTCTTTACAGTGGTGATGGGGGGTGGGGGACAAGGAAGAAGGTGCTAAACACTGATTGACATAGTGCATACTGGTACTTGTGGGCTTGGACTTGAGGTTCCCCTGGAGAAGTCACTGCCACTCAGTAGTTCTCTGGCAGACAGGCCTCACTGACACTCAGCAGTCACAGATTGATACTTGGCTTGTAGTACATACTCAGGTCACATGACTTCACCTCACGGATATTTGCCCCCATCTGGCTCCTGGGATGCACTTCTGGCGCTCCACAGACAGCTGGTTGGCTGGCAAACTTTGTGAGATTGTCCTCTGTTGATCTTTACCCCAATGTACTTGCCCCTTGTGACACACACAACTGGTAAATCATGCATGTCATTGTTTTCTCATCTGTGAAGGAGCCCTTGCTGCACTGCCCTGCCCTGTTCCTGTACTCCCCATTTCACAGAGGGACAACTGTGGCCCAAAGGCCTGGAGGCTGGTTCCCAGGTCACACTGTGAGCATGAAATGAAGCTGCACTGATATTCAGCCACCAGTGACCAGGCCAGGGGCCTGGACAAGACTCTGTCCTGCAGAGGAGAGGCAGCCTCTGAAGTCAGCCCAGAGAAGGACCAGGCTTAAGTGCCCAGGTGGAAGAGGGCAGGCTTAGGAAAGAGGCACTTTTTGGACAGCCATCTGGATCTCTGGCACCACCTGCTGATTAGAGCCAGTCAGTGCTGGTAGTTCTTGGTTATCCAGGACCAAACCTTAAGATTCATATCCTTGTTCCTGCCTTTATTTGAACCCAGCGTGGCTACTCTGAGCACCCATAGTCTCCCCTCTGATGAGGGGTGGAGCACAGCCTTCTCAGAAGGCCATTGTCTTCTGAGAAGCTCTGACCTACCTGAGTTAGCCAGACCTAGGTTCAAATTCCATCTCCCCAAATTACTGAGGTATGTCCTGGAACAGATTATATAACCCTTCTCAGCCTTGCAATTTCTCCTGTAAAATGGATGTAGTAATAGTAACTACCTCCTAGAGTTGTTGTGAAGGTAATATACAGGAAGACTTTTACCTCATTCCCTAGCAGGACCAAGCTCATTGGTGCACTGATTTGAGCAGTGTTGCTTCTTAGTCCCTGCCTCAGGTAGGCCCACTTTAGTTTGACAAAACCCTTTAATCCAGTCTGGGTCCCAAGGGAACCTGACTTCTGATAGTGTGGGGTACAAACATGGATCAAGAAGTTTTCTGGGGGTGGGGACATGGCTCAAGTAGTAGCACGCTCACCTTGCATGCATGAGGCACTGGGTTCTATCCTCAGCACCACATAAAGATAAAATAAAGATATTGTGTCCACCTAAAGCTAAAAAATAATTTTAAAAAAAGTATTCTGTACCAGTTAAGTGCATAAACAACTTCTGCCTGGAGCTTCCACAGCAACTTTCTGATGGCAGGTCCACAGGCCTGGTTGCCTCCAGTTGAGGCAAGGAGGCAGACAAATGTTTCTTTCTGTAGCTTTGTCCAAGATCAAGATCCAAAGTTGGACTTGAGCTTTGGGAAAATAAGTCCTCTCTGTGTTCAGGGACCTTGTAAAAATTCTCTGTTCTTCCCTCCCAACATCTCCCATTGTTCCTCTGACCTTGGCTGTGAATGGTTGGGCAGCCATGTGAAAGAGAGGCTACAGGAGCTCAAGTTTCCTTCAGGAATTGACACTGGAGTCACGCTAAGGATGTTCCATGCAACATCTCATTGTCACTTTTTCCTCATTTTTTTTGTTATAATGTGCATGAAGTAAAGTACACACACAATTGTAGCTTAGTGAATTTTTATATATGCATAATGTATGAAACCACCACCTATATTAAAATAGAAAGTGTCTAGCATCCCAGAGACTTCATTTATCAGTACCTGCCACCTGCTAGAGGTAACACTTATTGTCTCCCCTCTCCTTAGTTTTTGCCTCTTTTTTGGTCTTTAAATGGATTTGTATAATAACACTCTTGTATCTAGCTGCTTTTGTTCAATATTGTGAGATTAATCCATGTTATTGATATCAGTTTATTTTTCACTATTGTTTAGAATTCCATTATATGAATATACTATAAATTACTTGTTTTTATGGCTGATGTATTTGTTATTTCTAGTTTTTTACTCCTATGAATAAAGCTGCCACAATGGTTTGGATGTAGTTTTGGTGTATCCCCTAAGGCTTTGTGTCCTGGAAACTTGTTCCTTGGTGTGGTGATATTGACTTTATGTGTGTGTGTGTGGGGGGGGTACTGGGGATTGAACCCCAGGGTGCCCTATCAGTGGGATGTACCCTCAGCCCTTTTTATTTTATATATTTATGTATAATTTATTTAGTTGTTGATGGACCTTTTATTTTATTCATTCATTTATATGCAGTGCTGAGAAATGAACTCAGTGCCCAAGTGCTCTACCTTTGAGCCACAATCCCAGCCCCAGCCCTTTTTATTTTTTGTTTTGAGACAGGATCTGGCTAAGTTGCTAACCTTGAACCTGTCTCAGCATCTCAATTTGCAGGGATTACAAGCATTCACTACCATGCCCAGCAGAGGTGGTGGAAACTTTTTAAGAGATTCCTTAACCTCATAAATTACCTAATTCAAAGTAACTAGGTCACATTCCCTCCTCAGAAGGGATTAATATTGGTGTTATGAATTCACGGGAGAGAGTGTGTTGTAAAGCAAGCCACTACTCCACATGCTTGGTCTCTTCTGTGTGTATCCTGTCCCTTTCTATTTCTCTGTCATGTTATGATTCATCCAAGGGGACCCTCACCAGGACCTAGGCACTATGCTGTTTGAGCCCTTCAGCTACCAGAATTGTGAGCCAAATAAACTTCTTTACATTTTAGTAAATACCCAGCCTTGGGTATTTCATCATAACAAGGAAAATAGACTAGCAGGGTGGGGCACACCTGTAATCTCAGTGATCCTGGAGGTTGAGGTAGGAGGATTGCAAGTTTGTGACCATCATTGGCAACTTAGTTTCACCTTGTCTCAAAATACCTGGGTTCAATCCACAGTAGCTCCCCCCCCCCCACAAAAGGACTAATACAGCTGCTATGAACTTTTTTTTGGGGGGTGGGTATTGGGGATTGAACCCAGGGCACTTTACCACTGAACTGTATTCCCAACCCTTTTTAATTTTTATTTTGAGACAGGTCTTGGATCAGATACCAGGGGTGTCTTCCCACTCATTGCTTCTAGCACTGTACATAAGAAAGAATGAACAAAAACAACAAAAAAAAAAAGACCAGACACCGTGGCCCATGCCTGTCTGTCATCCCAGGGACTCGGGAGACCAAGACAGGATAGGAAGATCATAAATTTAAGGACATCCTCAGCAATTTAGTTAGATCCCATGCAACTTATTGAGACCCTGTCTCAAAAAATAAAAAGGGCCCTGGATGTGGCTTAGTGGCAAAGTGTCCCTGTGTTCAGTCCCCATTAACAAAAAAGAGAAGAGACAGGGTCTCATTAAGTGGCTGAGGCTGGCCTAGAACTTGTGATCCTCTTGCTTCAGCCTCTTTAATCACTGGGATTACAGGCATACACCACCACACCTGGCTGCTATGAACATTTTAACATATCTTTGGGTGACATAACAACTTATTTCTGCTTGTATATATCCAGAACCATGATTGCTCAACCATTGACTAGATATTGCCAGTTTATTGAAGTGTACCAATTTGTAGTCCCATGAAAGATATATGAAATTTCCAGTCGTTCCAACACTTGATATTGTAATTTTTAAATGTAGCCATCCTGTTAACTAAAATTTTCACAAAATTGCTGTGATATCTTATTACTGTTGTAAAGCTCCAATTTGCAGACAAGACTGAGGCTCAGCAGGGAGGAAGCCACCTATTCCAGAAGACATGAGCTATTAGCAGCAAGTGGGAGGGAGCAGTTCTATATTATTCTTGTGTACCTGTGGCTGTATGAAATTTTAAATTCAGAACACTTGGACTTGGATGTACTTATTTTCTTCATTACTTTATACAGCCTTTATCTCCATTTGGTAACAAAAATGTAATTGGGTCATTTCCTGGCATAGTCAAGTGCATGTCACTCAGTCATTTCAAGGATATACTCAGTTGAATTAAGGCTTCTCACTCTCTAATTATATCCAAGAGCACGGTCACATTCTGCATCATTTGTATAGTCCTTGGTTATCATCATCTTCCTCTGCTGCTTAGGGAAGGGGACAGGCTTAACTCCTACTAGTCAAGGGTTGTCATCCTTCATTTCTGCTATGCATCTGGGCCATGCCTCTGGCTTGGACTATCTAGTTTGTTTGTTTATTTATTGGTACTCCAGCATTTTTTATTTTCTTATTTTTAGACAGGGCCTTAAGTTGCTAAGGCTGGCTTGAACTTGCAATCCTCCTGCCTCAGCCTCCCCAGCCACTGGGATTACAGGCCTGTGCCACTGTGCCCAGACTGTTCATCACTTTAGTATCCCCTGTATTACTTCCAGAAGCATCTCCCTGATCATCTGCCCCCTCATTTAGTGACTTCCATGCTGCTGAAGGGCCCTCAGGACATAGTGGGCATCCCAGGAGCATCATAATATGTCGATGTGGGATGCTCACACATTAAGTGGGGAGACTGCCCCCAAACTTATCTGGGCATCCTTATTTCTCTGTTGCTGGGTTAGGTGAGGTGGGAATGGGAGTCTCTTAAAGCCTTTTATAAAACTGGTCTGGCATCATCATACCTCCTCCTTCCCACATCTTTCAAAAGAAGATGAGGTTCAAAGAGGTGAAGTAACTCACCTAAAATAGCATAATAGAGGCAGGTGGTCTGACTCTAGTGTAGCTATTAGGGGAATAAGATAGAGGAGACACAGCAGCAAGCTATATCTAGGTTTTGGTCCAAGCAGACTGCATTACTTTTTTTTTTTTTTTCTTTTTTGGTACCAGGAATTGAACTCCAATGCACTTGTCCCCTGAGCCATATCCCCAGCCTATTTTGTATTTTATTTAGAGACAGGGTCTCACTGAGTTGCTTAGTGCCTTGCTTTTGCTGAGGCTGGCTTTGGACTCCCGATTCTCCTGTCTCAGCCTCTGGAGCTACTGGGATTACAAATACCCACAGCCACCATGCCTGGCTGAATTACTTGTTAGTTTACATACTTGCTGTTCTTTGGGTTGAACCTCATGTCCACAGTCTGTCCATGGATAAATGGCTGAGAAAGGGAGTATGAATTTGTAGCTTCCAAGGCTTATTTGTGTGCACTGAGAGGACTTTTCCTTATAGGAATCTTTCTGTGAATGCTTTACAAAAAGAGATGCTCTCTGGAAATGAATTCACCATAAAAAAACAGATTTGTTCCATACAGACGTCTTGAATTCAAGGCCTTTAATATTCCTGGAGATAGTGTGCTGGGAATAGTTGCCAGTCAGGAAATGTTCCTTGTGTTTGAGGGGTGTGGCCAAGATTCAATATCTGGGCTGAAATGGCAGGAGCATAGCTGGGGCTAGAACCACAGCTCTGCTCTTCAGTGGCTGTTTGATACTGGGGAAATCCTCTCGGCTTTTGATTCCTTCCTCTCTACAACAAGTGTTTTTTTTTTTTTTTTTTACTTTAATACATTTTTTATTCTTTTTAAAATAAATGGTTTTTGATTACATGGTATATGGACTGACTGAAAAAGGATGAGATTTCGGTTGGGAACAGCTCTGGAACCAGGGGTATCCCTTTCCTTTTACACCCACAGCCACAGCCACACTTACCAATGGGACTCTGTGTGGCTGGTCCTTTCTCACCTGGACTGGCAATTATGGATTAATGTGTGGGGATGAATCATTCCCAGCCTGTATCCCACATTCCTGTAATCACCTTGATTCTCTTGAGTGGAAGGTTCAAGAAACCATGGGGTTGATCCAGAAAGTATAGAGTTAATCTACTCCTTTCTGACTTGGCTCCTTCTTTACAGTGCTTTATCAACAAGTCTCTACTACATGGGTCTCTCATTTTACTCTGGGCTTAAGAATCACTTGGAGAGGGGTTGGGGATGTGGCTCAAGCGGTAGTGCGCTCACCTGGCGCCTGGCGTGTGTGCGGCCCAGGTTCAATTCTCAGCACCACATACAAACAAAGATGTTGTGTCCGCCGAAAACTAAAAAATAAATATTAAAATTAAAAAAAAAAGAATCACTTGGAGAGTTTGTTTAAAAGGCAGGAAAACCTGCCTACAAGAAGTTATAGATTCATTATATTGAGAGTGGACCCAGGAATCTGTCTTTTCACTGACATGTTTACATTTGTCCTTTATTTTACAAACCTTTGTGTTGAGAGCTGACTTTCCAGAGACTGCAGCAATGGAGTTGCTATGCTATGTCTAATTTCTTTAAGTTATGATATGTCAAGAGCTTTGTAATGTTGTGAACAACCAATAAAAAAAAATAATTTCTTTAAGTTAAAAAAATGAATGTGGGTCAATATCAAAAGGATTCAAAGTGAAATTCACCCCAAACCCTGCCCCCAAGCCACCTAGTTCTCTTCCCTTGAAGCAACCAGTTTCTTGTGTGTCTATTCTGGCATATACAAGTGAATGGAAATCTCTCTCTTGGGGGTTAGTGCTGGGCATTGAACCTGGGACCTTGTGCATTCTAAGCATGCAAGTTCTACCACTGAGTTACACCCCCAACCCCCAAATCTTCATTTTAAAAACAAGTGTGTCCTGGTGATTCTAATATTAGGGCTTCTCAGAATTTGGAAAAACATAACTACTTTGTGCCAGGCCCCATGCTTAGATCCTAAGGCTACTTGTGTGATCTAGAACTTCTCAGTCCTGCTTAGGATGCTCATCAAGTTTATAAGGTGCCACCCTCTATTCCACAGGCAGGAGAGCAAAGGGGTTCTAGTGGGTCTTGCCTAGGAGGTCTGAAAGCTATAGCTGCAGAGGGCAAGGGCTATGCTGCAGATAAAAATTATGAGAGCTGTGGGCCTTTCATCTTCTGTCATCAGTTGTGGCACCTGGCAGACACTGGATACCACAGCTTGCAGACAAAGACCTGGTAATCCAAGGAGCTGCTTGACCTGCCAGCCCAGTCCCAGACCGAGGAGTTGGAGGTATCTGATTTCTTTAGGGGGCCCTGTGTGGAAGTGTCTTTTGTCTTCCTAGTGTCAGGAATACCATCACATGCCTGTTGGCTACGTGAACCAGGCGCCTTGGCCTCCTGGGGGGTGTTAAGGTTTTCTCTTAGAACAGGACAGGGCTGGGCAATTGCACAATCCCTGATAGGGGTGGGGCAATACGTAGGGGCTTTCAGATCTGACTCTTTCCTTTAGAGCTGATTTATCCTGTCGACCTTATCACAGTCTTCCGGGGGCAGCCTGTACAACAGAGTTCTGTCCTGCTGGGCCTAGCTGCTTGGCTCACAGCGGAATCACCAGCACGGTTGGTGCCTCCCACACGGGGACGCAGTGCACAGTTACTGAAGGAACGGATGGCTACGTACACGCCTTCTCTCTGGGCTTGCGATTTCAATAGCTATTTGGGGCCTGGAAGCCTTTTCAAATGTCAAGGGTAGAAAATAAGGGTCAAGAACATCGAACTGTGGGCTTGAGGCTCAGATGGTAGAGTGCTTGCCTCACATGCACAAGGCTCTGGGTTCAATCCCCCATACCACGTGGAGTGGGGGAAGAACATTAAAATGAATGGAGTTGGTCAAATCATGGCTCCTCTACTTAACCATTTGGAACCCCTTTCCTCACTATAAAGGTAAAAAGAGCTAACACTATGTCATTTCATGGAGTTCCTGTGGAGAGCGCTTGCAGTCAGGGTGTATCATTTCCGTGACACATTCCTCAGTAGCTCTCACACGCCCACAACCACCCGCATTTCGTTGTTTGTTGTTTCCAGTCTTTGGAGGATTGGGGTCTTTCACACAGCTTGGGACAGCCCCTGCCTGAAAGACCCTTCCGGGACGCGGAGGTAAAGCCGCCGGTGGCTGGTGCCGGCTTTGAAGAGACCGAGCCGCGCTCTTGCGGGCGGGGGTGAGGCAAAATCTCCGGCCCCAAATCCCCTGACCGCGGCCCCGCCTCTTTTGGTCAGCGTTGCCCGCCGGCGCCCTGGGCCCGCCCCACCCATCTCGGACTGCCGTCAGGCAATCTCGGCGGCCAGCCCAGCCGGCTGTGTGACGCCGCAGGCCCCGGGTCCTCGGCGCCTGCGCCCGCTTGTATAAAGGCCAACGCCGCGAGGCGCCGCTGGAGTGGCCTTGTCCAGCACCTTTTTATTTCCTCGTGTGGTCGCCGTCCCGCTCCCTTCAGCCTCCGGACCGCCGTTTTTCTTGAGACCAAACACCGTGAGTAGTCACCTACGAGCTAGAGGGGGCTGTGGCCTCGGGTTGCGGGGTGGGTGGCGGTACTGCAGCGGCTTTGGCTTGCGCGAGGAGGGCTGCGTCTGGGCCTGGCCTCGCCTCAGGCCCGGTGGAACCCGTTGTCGACCCCGTTCTCCGGGAGGCGCCGTCCGGGCCTGTTCAGCCCTTCTGCGCACGACTCGCCCAGGCCTGTAGTGGCCGCGCGCCCTCACGGCGCCTCTTGAGTATGAAACGGGCTCGAGCTCGGGCCTTTTTTGCGGGCGAGCATCAGCTGGCGCGGAACTCAGCTGCAAGGCCTGGGCCGCACCGGGCCTGCCTCGGCCTTGAGCTTGTTGCCGTGGGCGGCGGCGTAAGAGTGGGCGTGTGTCGGTGCCTGAGGTTTTTTTTTTGTTGTTGTTATCTGGAGGGAGTATGGCGGCGTAGTCCGCTGCATTTTTGGCTCCCTTCCTTTCTCTCGCCTGTATCTAGTGTCACTAGCTACCGGTCCTGCTCTGCCGCCAAGTCTCAGCAGATAACCGCCTTCGCTTTCTAAATGTTTCTCGGCCTTGTTTTGCCACGGCCTAGAGCCGCTGAAATTATTTGTATTAGCAGATATCGTCGTCACAGTGGTGTGACTTTTAGGAGCCCGGGCTCCTGAAAATTTGACGTGTCTGGCTTTTTAAGGGGATAAAAAGTTTACCTGCTTTGGTTCACTTTTCAGTGGTTACTTCAGGTTTGGATTTTGGGGGCATGCATTTTATTCATCAGTGCCACAATAGAACGTATGTGTCATATAACAATCTTCTCCACCCTACAGTCCAAAAAATAAGTTTTTATAATTTCGGGTCACTAAAAACAGGTTTGTTTTTTTTTTTAACTTTGTGATGTGATAGAAATCACTTTATGCCAATCTTGGAGGCTTCTCTAATTTTCAGTACAGGAGCCTAGATAAAGAGTTTTTAAAAATGATTTTAAATTCGCCATTAATAAAAATTTTGTATTTAATTCCTCTATAATGCTGAAAGTTCTCTTTGTAAAGTCTAGGATTACAAAGTGCATCGAATTACAGATTAACCAATTGCCTTTCTGTTATTTAATAAGATCCTGGCTCACTTAAGAGTAACCTAATACACGAATTTGACTGTGACTAAGCACATCTTTCTTTATTGTTAATTATTTCAAGGAAATATGAAATTGTTGTCTTGCTTTTATTTATTTATCAACTGAGTTATTAGGTTTGTGTTTCTGGAATGTTCATTGCAGTAGTATAGAATATTAAAAAAATGTAAAGTGTTTGGTTATTAAAGTTGGGCTCACTTTAAAATATTTTCTTTCACAGATACCTTTTGTTGTTGCCTTGTCACAGGGAGGGTCCGCCACCCTGGGCCTTTTTCCATTGAGCAGGACAACTGCATTATTGGCAAGCACTAAGTAACATGGAGAAGCAGACGTGTTTGTCAGCTGAAAAGTGAAATCTGATTCTTTCTAGCCTTGGAGGAGAGAGCTGAATATTTCAGTGGCGATTGTAAAACATGCTTTACCTTTTTGCTTCCTTCTAACAACTTGTTTGCTTGGGTGATGGCAACACCCAAGTTGTCTCAGAAAAGCTGAATGAATATTTTAAGTGATGTAGTATGTGTTAACTCTCTGAACCTAAAATAGGTACAAATAACAGTTCTGAATGCCAAACTCTACATTTTGGTTAAAATTGACACTATTTCTTTTAGCCCACCTAGAAAGCTTCAAAACTAAGTTACTAAATAGGGACATGGTAGGATTATGAACACCTGAAAGCCTGGACCTATGTGAATTTTAGAGATTTTGAATTAATCTTAACAGTAGGATATTGCTATTTTTTTTTAAGATGGAAATAATTTGCTGTCTTAGAACCTTTAGTTTCAGTGGATTTTTTTGTTTTTTTTGCCAGAACTCAAGTTCTTTGAAGTCAATTGCTTAATTTTATGTAAGATATTTTGTTCCTAATAACTCATGATTCATTTGAGTTAATAAATGTATTTTGAAGCAGGGAGTAGGATATTATGGGTATTTGCCAAAAGATCTTAAACTTGGCCACCTGGACAATGAATAATGAAAGTCAGAAAGAACTCCGAATTTTAATCTTATGAGGTTTTGGGAACTGTATTAACACCTGTTTATCCTTAAATCCTTTTATTCTTTTGTATATGGTCTTGCATTGGTTCATATAGAAATGAGCATATCCTGATCTACTCTTTGGATATGAACTCAATTTTTACTAGTAGGTCTAACTATGGGGAAATTACTATCTTATTGGATAGCTTTGTTTATTTGGAATGATCACCTCAGATTTGCAGGTGGTTGATTGTAGCAGTTAACTATTCAAATAGAGTAGTTATTATTCAGTGGGAACAGAAAGCAACTAAATATATTTTTCTTTGAATAGAATTTACATCAGAAGTATAGACTAACTCTTAAATTTATATCAATAGTGAGTTCAGTAGGGCAGACCTTAAAAGCTTTGGTTCCTGAAAAGTATACTTTGAAAAAAATTTGTAGACATACTATTGTCTAGCCTGTGAAGAACTACTTACAACAGTGTTTTACAAGGTTATATACTGTAGGTTATTTAGTCTTTATTATAATTTATAAGTTAGACATGACAGACTGTAGTTGATGAAATGTCACATAGAACCTAGTATCTCTTGAATTTCACATTCAGTATGCCTTTTTTAGATGCCTTCAATTAAGTTGCAGAGTTCTGATGGGGAGATATTTGAAGTTGACGTAGAAATTGCCAAACAATCTGTGACAATCAAGACCATGTTGGAAGGTAAGTCTATCAGAAAACCTAGGTGGGAGGTAAGGAGAAGAAATGTGTTTGAGATAACTTGTGAATATTGGATTTACATGAACTACATCTGTCATAAGACTCAAGACTATGAAAGGGTAACATTTTCTTTCTTTCTTTTTAATTTTTTTGGTGGTGCTGGGGATTTTTTTTTTTTTTAACATTTTCATTTTTTTGTCTTTAAAGCATAGACTGCATTGTTCTGACACAGGTCATCTTTTCCGCAGCAGTGTCTTAATTAATGACTTTTATACTTCCTAAAAGGATAAAACCACAAGATAATTTTTCAGGTGTCAGACAGTGGTCCCTTTTTGTTTCAAATAAACTTGGATTCATATTTGTTTTTTTTTTTCCTTTTGGAACTGTGGATTGAATCCAGGGGCCCTTTGCTACTAACTATACCCAGAACCCTTTTCATTTTTTTATTTTGAGACAGTGTGTCTGCATTCTGAGGGGTTCATTAAGTTTATGAGACTGGCCTCTAACTCAGCCTCCTAGGTCTCTGGGATTATAGGGATGTGCCACTGCACCCAAATTCTAATAACAAAAACTAAAGCCTTTGGGAAAGGGCTATTTTACCATAGCTAAATAGAACACCTTGTTTTCGCATAGGGAGTAAGCTCTGTAGATGTGTAAATGTCATTTTTGTTTTAAAAAAAGGTTTCCCTTGTGTCATTCCTCTGAACCTGCTGAGAAGTGTATATATATGGAACACAGCAGAGTGACACAAGAAAACAGGTCCTGAAACTTTGAAGCTTTCTTAGTGTTACCAGTACAAATCTGTCTAAAATTGATGGAAGACAAAACTTGGTAGCAGTGGTGTTCTTTAGCACTGAAATGTCAGGTTTTTATATAAGCAAGATCTGCAGCTTACAAATACTTAAATGAAGAAAGGGGTTATGTGCCAAGTGCTAGCTATATGCTAGTGAAAAGAAGGTGAGAGATAATCTTTGCCGTTGAAGAATTATAACCTAGGAAGGGAGCAGAGCCAGACACTAAACAAAGCAAACAGTCACTTGGTGTAATTAGTGCATTAATAAAGTTGTGTGCCAAGTAATGCTGCAGGAATATCTTGACGGTGTTCTTTACCCTTTTGGAAAGACACAGTGGGAGTACTAGAAAGATTACATGTATTTCAAGTTTAGTAAAATTAGAATGTTTTGGAAATCATTCTGAGGTAGATAGGATTAATTAGAAACAAGTATAATTAAAGTTATTAGTTGAGGTTTGTTGGGGCCAGTGGGATTTTGGTACTGTCATTGGTAGAACTGTACATGGATTGGAGAGGAATGTAGAAGAAAATGACTCTGAGCTTGAACTGTTTTGAGATTCCTTCAAAAGATCTATGTAGAGCAGAACATAGTGGCACACACTGTAATCTCAGATACACAGGAGGATTGCAAGTTTGAGGCCAACCTCAGCAATTTCGCGAGGCCCTATGGACTTAGTGAGACCTTGTCTTAAGAAAATAAAAGGGCTGGTTAAGCACCCTTGGGTTCAATCCCTGGTACCTAAATAAATAAATATCAATGCAGCTGTCTAGTAGGCAAATTTGGATCTTGGCCCCTGGCTTTTAAAACTGCTAGAGATAGACTTGGTTTGTATGGTGCACTATTAGAGTATAACTCTGGAAGATGAGGTTAGTGCAGGGCTGAGGTGTTAAGAATATAGTCGTCAGAATTGAACAAATCAGTGGAGTAGGATTTGTGGAAACAAAGGGTAGAGTAAGTATTTCTAGATGACTAGAATGATTACCAGATTCATATACTATAGACTGGCTACTTAGGGTTTTATTATAGTTGATAAGTTAGAGGACTACTAACGTAGATATTTAGGTGTGGTAGAGGTAGAAATTGAATTGTGGAGAATGTGTTTTCAGTTTTCTAAATAAGAGGCTTCTGCTTTCCAATAAAAGCTGAACACCGCATTATTTTTGGTTTTTGGTACCAATCGTGTGGCACTTGCAGTCCTATATTCTTGTAACTTACACAGATCACTTCTATTAGGTTTATAAACCCCTTGGTACATCCCACAGTCACTGTTCATCAAGTACCTGTTAAATGAAGAATTATGGTATGGTCACTAATAAAGAATATGAAAGCAATCCAGATATCTCTAAAGGCAGGTGAGTAAGGCTTTATGTGAAAAATGTAGAAACTGACAGTAAAATTGCTGCCTGTATACTTGCTTTGGCAATGAAAGTGTTCTTTATTTCATATTAGTTGGTGCCTGACACACTAATCTGTCCCGTGCTGCTTCAAAGAACATTTGTCAATTTTAAGAACATAGGGCTTCTTATGTCACCTTTAATCACTGAAGCAAGTGGATTGATAGCAACAGTTAAATGATTCTCTCCATACCTTTTGGAAATCAGAGGTGAATGGTTTTATCTTAAGTACCAGTATCTTATACAGGATTCTAACCTTTTGAAGACTGTAGTCTTTTGAATTTGGCAACTTACTGCTTTCCTTGTTTTGCATCTGCAGTGTCTCTTGTTAGAGTTTCATGTGACTTAGAAAACAAAATAAAACCTTTTAATCACAGGACAATCAGAAGTGAAAATCTTGGCATGTATACATGTGGATTGGCTTATTTGTTCAGGTCCAGGGTGTGGTATCAGGACACAGGTTTCTTTTAGAAGTCCTTGAAACCAAATAGCTTAAAGGAATGCCTGTTGCTACTTGTGCATTTGGTTTAAAAACAAAAAAGTGCTTCACATCCAAGTGCTGAAGAAGTAAACAGTACAATTCTTAAGGAGCTTAAAATTTTAATGTGACTTAAGCTTTCTTCCAAATAACCTTTGGAACTAAAAAGCTGGCTTTCTATTTTGTTTTCCCTTATCTTAACTCTCCAAGCACCAGTATTTTACATTGTGTAACTTCTTTTTGAGTCTGCTCCCTCCTCAGTACTGGGAAACTGAGTGGTCTGCATCTGGGCTATACATCCCTAGCCTACCCACCCCCACCCCCCAAGTCAGGTCTTGGTAAGATGCCCAGACTAGCCTGGAACTTAAAGTCCTTCAGTCTCCTGAATAGCTGGGATGGCAGTCATGCACCACTGTGCCCAACTTGAATCTGTTCTTGCCTTTACCACTCCATTTAAACTGCTTGTTAAACTTAGTAACCTCCAAGTGGTTAAATGCCTTGTCTGTTTTTGATTGTCAACTAGACACTTGAAAATTGGCTTCTTTTAGTTGCTTCCAAGAGACTTTATTATACTACTTACCTCACTTGGTGCCTGTCTCCTATCTTGTTTTAGTCAGCTTTTTTTTTGCTGCTATGACTAAATGACCCCACCAGCAAAATTATAGAGGAGGAAGAGTTTATTTGAGGGCTCATGTTTTCAGAGGTCTTGGCCCATAGAAGGCTGGCTCCATTTCTTGGGACTCAGGGATGGCTAAACATCATGGCCAGAAAGTGTGGCTAAGAGAAGCAGCTCACCTCATGGTGATCAGGAAACATTCTCCACTCTCCATATACAAATATACACACCAAAGCCATGCTGTAATTCTCACCTCTTCCAGCCACACCCTACCACTTAAGTTATCACTCAGTTAAACCCTATCAGGGGGTTAATTTGCTGATTGGGTTAAGAATCTTAGGACCCAGTCATTTTTTTTCCTCTGAACCTCCTTGCGTTGTTTCACACATGAGCTTTTGGGAGATGGCTCACATTCATACCATAACACATCACTAAAGCCTGTTCCCTAGGACTTAATCCTTGGACTTTTTTTTTTTGTTTCTGTACTCCTTCATTCCCTTGGTCATAGTACCATAGCATCATGAATCATGGCAATAGCAATTCCCAAATTCACCTACATTTTTTTTTTTTTTGAAGGGAACTGGGGATTGAACCCTGTCGCACTTTACAACTGAGCTGCATCCCCAGCCCTTTTAATTCTTTATTTTATAGAGATAAGAGTCTTGCTGAGTTGCTGAGGCTGTGCTTAAACTTGAGATCCTCCTGCCTCAGCCTCCCAAGTTGTTGGGATTATCGGTGTGTGCCACAAGGCCTGATTTTGACACCTTGCATAACAGTTACCAGTGACAGATCTATCCTTCCCATGCCATAAACCCCAGTCTTCTCTGACTCCTCATATATTCCATTTTCTTGGCAAATTCTTTGGGCTTTTTCTTCAAAATGCATACAGGAGTAAACCATTTCTTAATTCCTTGTTAGGTACAAACCTTGTCCAAGTTGACGACTTGTTCCTGAATTATCAAAACCAGAGTAGTTTTCCCTCTTTTCTCCCTCCTGCTTCCTCTTATGCCAGAAAGCTGAGTATCTTACTACTATTTAGCTCCCTATTACTCAGTTCTTATCTGCTTCACTTCCTATTTATTAACACCAATCTAATAATATTAGATTCTTTAGTGTTTATGTTTATTTTGTTTAGTTTTTGAGATCGGGTCTAGTTAAATTGCCTGGACTGGCCTAAAAATCCTGGGCTCAAATGATCCTTCTGCCTCAGCCTCTTGTGTAGTAGGGACTACAGGAGTGTACTGTGCTTAGCCCTTGGTGTTTTCAGAACATTCCAGGCACTCCTTAGTTCATTTGCCTGTTCCCTCTGCTTCAGGTATTTTTGCCTCTTAGGATTTTACTAGGATAATCTTAGGAGAAATTTTTAAATTTCAACTCCCCACTCACCACGCTCCTGTATTCATTGCTGACTCTCTCCTGCCTAGGACAGCATCTTGTATATTAGGTACTTAAATGTTTGACTAAGTATTGGCCGTGTTGCATCACTAATAACTCTGTTAAAACCATACAGCACGATAACTTTGGCCTCTAATTTTGGTACTTGGTAACAATTACATTATTTTGTTAGGGAGCTCTTCTTTAATTGTATAGAAACTGAAGGATAGGTAAAAAAAACAACAACAAAAACATTTCTATTCAGAATCTTTAAACCAAGCTAGGTATGGTGGTGCATACCTGTAACCCCACCTATTTGAGAAGCTGGACCTGGAGGATCCCAAGTTTGAGGCCAGATTGGGCAACTTAGCTAGACCCTCTCTCCAAAAAAAAAAAAAAAAAAGTCCAGGGATATAGCTCAGGGGTAGAATACCCCTGGGTTCAACCCCCCAGTACTACCCACCCCCCAAACAAAAAAGATTCACTATTTTTACCCTTCACGCAGTACTGGGGATTGAACCTGGGGGATATTCTACCACTGAGCTATATCCCCAGCCCTTTTTTATTTTGAGACAGGATCTGGCTAAGTTGCCCATGCTGGCCTTGAACTTGGGATCCTCCTGCTGCAGCCTCCTGAGTCCCTGCTCCAACCTCCCGAGTTGCTGGATTTGCAGGTGTGCGCCATTGCATCTGGCTCACCAACCATTTTGAGAATTTGAGTTACACCTTTGTTATCGGAGAAACTTGTAGATTCATTATTTTAGGTAATAAGTGCTTAATAGACTAAATGCAAGGGTATATGTTGAAAGTAAGTCCCTCAACCCACATTCTCTGTTAACTTCCTTAGACTTAATATCTTCACTGTTCCTCAAGTTTTCTGGAGGTAATTTTTAGACAAATGTGTAAGCATATTTCCACATTTATTCAGATAACATTTATCTTTATATCTAGCTTCTTGATCATACCAGTGTATATGGGTTGTCTGCCTTGTTTTTGTCAGTAGCTGCATGACCTCATGCGAGCGCGCGTATTTTTTATTTTTATTTTGTATTTTTTGTTTTGCAGTACTGGGGATGGAACACATGGGTTTCATATTTCAGTGGATTGAAATTTTTATTACTTATAATGCTTTTCATTGTTTTTCTAAATGCAGTCCATCTAGAGAATTTGGTATAAAGAGAGTAAGAATAAGGGTCTGGCCTTAATTTTGTTTCCTGATGACTGGCTATCTTAAGTCACTTTTTCATTTAGCCCCTCTTGTTAAATCTAATTAAAAACTTCTCTTTTATTATATTCTCGTCCCACTCACACAGCTTTTGGGTGGATCATGGACCCATTGTCAGGAACCACCAATTTTAAATGCTCTTAAACTATTCTTAGGGCTGGGGATGTGGCTCAAGCGGTAGCGCGCTCGCCTGGCATGCGTGCGACCCGGGTTCGATCCTCAGCACCACATACCAACAAAGATGTTGTGTCCGCCGAGAACTAAAAAATAAATATTAAAAAATTTCTCTTTCTCTCTCTCCTCTCTCACTTTCAAAAAAAAAAAAAAAAAACTATTCTTAGTAAAGTACTTTGTGTTTTCTTTCATACAGTGTGCCTTGCAAGTTTTAAATATAGCCTAGTTGGGAGTAGAGAGTTGGAAATAATGGTCACTCTTCCGGTTTTTTTAGATTTGGGAATGGATGATGAAGGAGATGATGACCCAGTTCCTCTACCAAATGTTAATGCAGCAATATTAAAAAAGGTAAGGTCTTCATTTATTTTTTTATTCATTCATTCTGGTGATTGAACCCAGGGCCTTAGGTCTCCCACTGAGCTGCATTCCCAGCATCTTTTAAGGTCTTCAGTGAATTTAGCTTTTAAGCTTCTACATGTTTTCATTATTCTTTGTCTAGATGAGTAGTTCCAAATCTAGCCTATGATGCTTCTAATCCTGAAATAGGAAAATGTAGTTTTCTCGTTTTCTTTTTTTTTTTTTTTTTATTTTGGGTAGATTTTCTGAAAGTAGACTCAACCACACTTGAACTTATTCTTTTGTATAGTTTTTATTGAGGCATATACTATCAGTGTTTTCCTGACATCAGTTAAGTCTACTTAACCACCTGTATTAGAACTTTACTGCCTAAATTACTTTTAAATTTGACTGTTCAACAATTATTTGAATGATTTTAAACAATACTATACAGAAAGAAGTTTTGTCTGCTTTGTTGCCACCGTTGACCATTGTCATTGATTATTAGAAACACTTTTTTTCTTTTTTTGCGGTCTTGGGAATGGAACTTGAAGTCTTGTGCATGCTAATCACATGCTTTACAGAAAGGTTTCTATACTTGGTACTCCTATGTCTATGTAGATGATACAGTAAGAAATCTGGGTCAGAAGATGGTTTATACACCTAAATTTTCATAGATATTGGTAAATAGCCTTTCATAAAAATATTTCTCAGAGCATCATGGAATTATGCCTACCTTTCTAGAGTTATATTTTTGACTAAAACCAAAAATAAAGGAACACGTAACACTTCATTCTCATTTCCGTGTTAACTCTGATCCCCCTCCTTCAGGTAATCATTTAATCTTCCAATATATTGTGTTGCAGATAATTAACAAATAAGTATATTTCTTCTCATTCTTAAGGTAGCAGACTGTACTTGCAAATGTTTTCTTTATCCATATACTAAATAAAATGATGATCTTTCAACTCATAGCATCCTTTTTAAAAATTCTTTGTAGTACGATCATGACTATAGATAGTTGTTGCAGTTTATTTATCAAGGCCTTATAAATATTTGAGTTGTCTGGTCTTTTGTATTAGCACATTTTTGAGTATGAAAAGATGATTTTATTATAAAAATGTGTGTTATTTATTGATCATTCACTTTTCTTTTAAACAAAACACAAACATGAGAACGGAACAAACTCCTCTAGGACTCACTAGCCCTTGGAGGATAGGAAGAAGCCCTGAATGGGGAACCACAAATGTTTTCCTTTATGCCTAAGGTCTCTATTTCTTTGTTCACTTTGGACTGCATTTTTTTTTTTTTTTAAATCACCTCTTGGATGTGAGAGTCATGTACAGGAAGGTCACGACCAACTTTAAGGCTATCTGATGCTCACAACTTGTACATTGCATAGTTTGTAACTGTAAGAAAGAATATCAGACAACTTTTGCTATCTTTATTTGAATTACCTTTGGGATTGTTCTTTCAATGTAGCTTCTGTTTACAGAGCACAAAACCTCTAAAATACACGTGTATTTCTATGATCAAGCATAAAAGTTTATTTCAGGACAAACCTGGTGGCTATAATGTTTATTCCACTGTAGTGTCTATTGATTGTCATACCCTTGGACAAGTTGGTCAAGTGGCAGCCCAATGCAGGGGGCATGCATAAACTCTACCACTGCCAAATTTGCTTACTGTTCAATCCAGACACTGCCCCACAAACAAGGTAGAATTATTGAAGTCAGTGCTCTTATGGAGCAGGAATCCATTTATTTGCCATTAATTAAATGGAGTTTTCAAAAGGTATCTGAGGCAGAGCTAGAGAGTTTTAGCTCTCAGGCTCTGGACAGGGTACTGGGATGGCAGGAACTCATAGTTGCTCTTTCATTCTGCATGAAATGAAATGGTTTCATTTTGAATCCTCTTTGTATTTTACTTTGAGTTAGGGTCTTGCTAAGTTGCTGAGACTGACTTCAAACTTGGGATCCTCCTGCCTCAGTCTCTGTTTGCTGGAAGTACAGGAGTACACCACTACTGCTTCTTTTTTTTTTTTTTTTTTAATTTATTTTTCAGTTTTCGGCAGACACAACATCTTTATTTGTATGTGGTGCTGAGGATCGAACCTGGTCCGCACGCACACCAGGCGAGCGCGCTATGGCTTGAGCCACATCCCCAGCCCACCACTACTGCTTCTTACATAATTGAAATACTTTTTAAAAAGCAATTATTTAATTTACTGAAATCCCTTATGCTTGGCTTTTTCATTTTGAAATAATTCTGTGTGTGTGTGTGTCCCTGTGTGTCCGTCCATCCGTCCGTCCTGGCACTATAATTTCTCAGCTGTGTCATTTTCTCTCAGCATTATACTATGAAAAAATTTTAAAGATACAGAAAAGTCGAAAGAATTACATAGCAAACAGCCATCTACGTACTACTTAGAGTCTATAACTTAACACTTCCAGTATTGATTATTGGTTTTTATGCTGCTGCACATAATTTGAATAGTCAGTTTTCTGAAACTTTATATTCATTCCCTGCCACCAAGAGAACATGGATTTTTCTGCTTTGTCCTACATCAGTAGTTATATGCTCATTTCTGGGTTATTTAGAATTGCTTGGTTATAAGTGTAATGTACATATTTGGTTTTATTAGGTAGCGCTAAATTACTTTTCAAGGGAGTTATATTAATTTACACTCTCTAGTAGATGACTGAGTTTCCTTTAAATACTGCTAGTAACTAGTATCTTCACAATTATGATTTATTTTTCTCTTAGAGTAGTATCTGACTTAGTATTTTTGTGTGTAGTAAGGCTGAGCATGTTTGACTATTCAGATTTCTTTTGTTAATTGCCTGTGTATATTTTTAAAATATTTTTTTAGTTGCAGTTGGACACAATACCTTTATTTTATTTATTTATTTTTATGTGGTGCTGAGGATCGAACCCAGCACCTTGCACACGCTAGGCGAGTGCTCTACTACTGAGCCACAATCCCAGCCCCATTGCTTGTATATATTTTTAACTCATTTCTTTATAGTGATTAAGATTTTTATATTCTTGGGCTGGGGTTGTGGCTCAGCAGTAGAGTACTTGCCTAGCATGTGTGAGGCACTGGATTTCATCCTCAGCACTACATAAAAATTTAAAAATTAAGGTATTGTGTCCAACCACACCAAAAAAAAAAATTTTTTTATATTCTGTAAACTAATCCATTGTTGGTTGTACATGTTGCTGGTATCTTCCAGTCATTAACCTGTCAGACTTTATGATTCTTTTTGTACATTTCAAAAAATGTCTGCATAGTTTGTATTTATCTAATAAAACTTCTACACTCTAAGATTGTAAAGATTCTTCAAGTTTTAGTTTTTCTATTCAGGCTTGGCTATTAACTTATTATTCAAATCAACCTCTAAATAGTTATTATCCCAATTTAGGAATAATGCTGTCTTAGCAGTGGAGTGATAGAATGTCCCAGAAGTATTGAACTTTCTTTGTTGTAGGTCATTCAGTGGTGCACACACCACAAGGATGACCCCCCTCCTCCTGAGGATGATGAGAACAAAGAAAAGCGAACAGACGATATCCCTGTTTGGGACCAAGAATTCCTGAAAGTTGACCAAGGAACACTTTTTGAACTTATTCTGGTATGTTTTTAATGTATAAGATTGTTCTAGAGCTTTTACCACTTCTTACAGAGTTGAATTTGCTAAATTCATTGATATTCCCCTCATAACCTCTTAATATTCAATTTTAATACTTTCTAAACTCACATGTAATACTATATTTAAATTCACATATTAATAATTACATTTAATGTAATTGATCCAAACACCAGTTATAAGGCAATGATGTCCATCAAGACTTGGTTATATGCGCTCTGTAAGAAACACACTTTTTAAATATAAAGGCACAATTGGGTTGGGATGGGAAAAGATGAGAGTATTGCTGTAACACTAGACAAGAAGGCAGGAGTGACTACAAAAGTAGATTTTGGATCAAAGAATATAAACAGGGTTAAAGGGTAATTTTATGAGGGGATCAGTTCATTAAGAAAGCAGAACTCAAAATTGAAGCAAATCCAAGAAAAAGAAGAAATATACAAATCTGTGGGTTGTGGGTGTAGCTCAGTGGTAGATTGCTTGCCTAGTGTGTTCAAGGCTCTGGGTTCTATCCCCAGTACTGGAATAAAAAAGAAAAAAAAACTATCATTGCGGGGCTGGGGATGTGGCTCAAGCGGTAGCGTGCTCGCCTGGCATGCGTGCGGCCCCAGGTTCGATCCTCAGCACCACATACAAACAAAGATGTTGTGTCCGCCAAAAACTAAGAAAAAATAAATATATTAAAAAAAAAAAAACTATCATTGCAATATTTGTTTTATAGATAGAAAAACAGTAAAGACATGGAACACTAACACTACTAGGGTTTCTTAATTGACATCTGAAGAACATTATATATATTGTCACAATGAACCATATTCTGACTTATAAAACAAGTCAAATTTAAAAGAATTCAAGTTAGACAATGGGTTCTTTAACTTCAATAGAATTAAATTAGAAATTAATTAGATACCTGAAAAAATTTGCAAGTATTTGAAAACACATTTCTAAGTAACTCATAGGTCTAAGGAGAAATCCAAACAAAGTATGCTGAACTGCAAGTAAACCACCGAAAAATCTCTTGGGCACAGCTAAATTAATACCTGAAAGAAATTGATAGTACTAAAAACACTTAGATTAGAAAAGTTTCAAGCCAGAAAGCTAAGCTTCTACCTTAAACTAGTAAAAGATGAAATAGCTCATAATAAGCAGAAGAATGAGTATAAAAGAGTAAGAATTAATGTCTTAAAATTGACTAGCTTTTTTTTTTTTTTCCCCGTACTAGGAATTGAACTCGGGCACTCATCCACTGAGCTATATCCCCAGCCCCATTTTGTATTTTATTTAGAGACAGGGTCTCATTGAGTTGCTTAGTGCCTTGACATTACTGAGGCTGGCTTTGAACTCATGATCCTCCTGCCTCAGCTAGGATTACAGGTGTGCGCCACTGTGCCTGGCAGAATTAACTAGCATTTTAAGCTAATTAATGTAGATTGTCAGTCACTAACTTTGGTTTTAGCTTGAATCATCTAATATACTTGGGTATATTTTACAGGCTGCAAACTACTTAGACATCAAAGGTTTGCTTGATGTTACGTGCAAGACTGTTGCCAATATGATCAAGGGGAAAACTCCTGAAGAGATTCGCAAAACCTTCAATATAAAAAATGACTTTACTGAAGAGGAGGAAGCCCAGGTGGGTAACATGAAGTTTGTCTTTGATCACATGATTTTCAAGAGACTAAAACCCATTAACATAACAAGAAAAGAGGTGCTTTTATCAAGGAATCTTGAAACTTCAGGGGAGATAAGTTACCTTTTGAGTCCTACACATACTTTTACTGCTCTGAGTTTAAACACTTAGATAATACTATAAGAAAAAATGAGTTTTAAACCAAAGAGTTCCTTCATATTAATTCATTAGCACTTTCTAATTTTAGTATCTGGGATATATAGACCATACATATTTGACCTCAGAAAAGCATAGCCAAAGGAAGAGTGTAGGCTAGAATACTTCTGAGCAAATTAGTGAATGGGGAAGAAATGAACAAACTGTTGGTGTGGCTATGAACCAAAATTATATGAATAAACTAGTTGAATTTGCTCTCTCAATTTTTACTAAAGTGAATTACCATTGAATTTTTTGTTTGTTTTTAATAATTTCAGCAGGACTAGAATACAAATCTGGGAAGGTAAACAAAAGGAGTCAGAAACTGTACTCTTAGCCTAATATTTTTCTGTTTTGTGGGGGGTGGTTCTGAAGACACTAGATCACTAAGGGACATCTTCAGGAACACTTGATCACTAAGCTACATCCCCAGCCCTGTTTTGTTTTTTTTTTTAAAAGAGTGAGAGAGGGAGAGAGAGAATTTTAATATTTATTTTTTAGTATTTGGCGGACACAACATCTTCGTTTGTATGTGGTGCTGAGGATTGAACCCGGGCCGCACGCATGCCAGGCGAGCGCGCTACCCCAGCCCCCCAGCCCTGTTTTGTATTTTATTTAGAGACAGAGTAAAACTGAGTTGCTTAGCACCTTGCTTTTACTGAGGCTGGCTTATGTTTGTCTCTTCTTCTAGGTACGCAAAGAGAACCAGTGGTGTGAAGAGAAGTGAAATGTTGTACCTGACACTGTAACACTATAAGGATTGTTCCAAATACTAGTTGCACTGCTCTGTTTATAATTGTTAATATTAGACAAACAGTAGACAAATGCAGCAGCAAATCAATTGTATTAGCATAATATTGTCCTTATTGCATGTGTAGTTTGAGTACAGACTCCAAACCTATGGCTGAATTTCTTTTAGTGTGAGAGAAAGTTTCTTTTTTTCTTTACTCTGAATAAAACTGAACTGTGGGTTCTCTGTAGAAAGTGGCATTTTGGGCTTTCCCTCCTTTTGTAAAGCAATTTCTGCCTAGTTTATTGTCCAGTTAACTTTAGTGAGCTTTTAAAAGTTGGCGTTGTAAATAAAACAACTTGCAAAAAGTTTTCTGAAATAGAATTAACAAAATATTATCTTTATTCATGAGTTGGAAACTGGAAAAAGGCTACTTGAAGTAAATGTTCTGAGTTGGGGTTGTTAGGATTTCTTCCAGCCTCCTGGAGTCGAGCAGTACCACTGGGATTGATTGCCTGTATGTAGCAGGGTTCCCTTAATTGGACCGAAGGACTCGGGTTTTTTGTTTGTTTTTTGTTTTTTTAATCAGTTTTGAATATGTTGCCTAGAGACTCAGTTATTACCCAGTTTGTAGATTTGGAGGGGAGAAATGTAACTAGACAGTTTGATAGCTTTTCAATTAAAAAAGACACTTCATTCATGTGGTATGTCATCTTTTATAAATCAGTGTTCCCATATGGGGAAAACTATTTATACTACTTGCATGTAAAAAGTAACTTTTAACATTGAAATATGTGGTAAAATCCAGAAAACATCATAAGTGCAAGATACTTTCAATAAAAAGTGAGTTATGTAGTAGGTAGTAAATAGTTTGCTTTTGTGGACTTATATGTGTCTTTTCACTTACTTTAAGTGGGTTAAATTTGGTTATATTTGGTTTAGCTTGAAAAATTTTTTTAGGCAGTTCATGTTCTAGCTCACTGAAGGCTACTGACATAACCAGACAGTACTAATGACTTCTGTCTCTTCTAATTGTCATTTATGTGATTAACTGGAGCCAGCGCTTCACTTCTTCACACAAAACCGCATGCCATTCCCTCTACAGTAGAAGGAAAATTTTTTGATGGCTTGAGATATTTCACAGATTTTTTTCCTTTCCTACTATGTTCCCTTTATCTTTACTAGTTATCATTATCTGTATTCATATGTAATTTTACTGTATTTTCTTCACATTTACTGTGAGTTGTTCTGGTGTAGGTTATCATGACAATAGCTTGTTTATTTCTCTTCCTACTTGTTCCAAATTCATCTTGCCTAATAAAATCCCATATGTACTCTCATGTAAGTTCCATTTGTTGTCTCACCTAATTCTCAGTTTATTTTTCTTTATCAGAATCGCAAACTACAATAGGCATGTGGGTCATATCTGGCCCAGTCTGTTTTTACAGTCTTTGAGCTAAAAATAATTTTTGTTTTTTAAAACAAACAAACAAAAATACCCAGACTGTTTTGACCAAAAAGCCTGAAATATCTTCTGACATTTTGCAGAAAGTTGGATGACCATTGCAATTTGTCTTAGGAAATAAACTTGTTTTCCATTTGCCCTGGGCAGTGGGAAGGTAACAAGAGTCCAGTCCAAGCTGCAGTGATCAACTCCTACAATAGATTTTACCATCTCAGGTAACCTTAGTAGTATCTTGACAAGCCCAGGTCTTCACTGAAGATCTAAGATTACTAGCATATGCCATGTTGAATTTTGTAAAGGAATTTCAGCTTCTAGAAAATGGAAGCCTATTATCATTAGCTCTTGATCTGCATGCATGACACTTCAAGTTAGAATGACAGGCATAAATAACATCATTATTCATATTTAAAGGATATTGTAGTCTTTCAGAAAGATGAATGAAAAGACAGCATGGTAGTTTAAATTTTTGTTCCATTCTTGACTTTTAATTATGGCCCTAAGTCTTTGTGTGTACATGTATATGTATGGTATGGGGATTAAACCCAGGGAGGGTTCTAACCCAACCCTTTTTATTTTTGAGACTGGATCTGGCTAAGTTGTGAGCTGGTTTTGAACCTGTGATTCTGCTGCCTTAGCCTCCCCATGATATAGGGGTGATTGAAGGCGTGTACCACTGTGCTCACTCAGCAGATAGCTTTTTGTGGTACTGGAGATTGAACCCAGAATTTATACATGCTAGGCAAGCATGCTACCTATAACTGAGCTACATATCCAGCCACTCTCACCATTTATTTATTTATTTATTTATTTATTTTTGCCTCCTAGTCTTTAAACAGAAGATCCTGGTAATCTCACAGATTAATGAGAATGTGATAACTCATCCTGGGAAAAAATAGGGTATTTGTGGATATTTATCCAGATAAATCCTAGGCATGGTATTAAGAAACCCTTTTCAGTCTGCAGTAATATTTTCCTAACCTTTTTTCCCTGTTCCTTCTATATGCTCATTATTCCTTTAATTTGTCTACCAGGAGTGTTCCAGGCTCACACCTGTAGTGAGTACCTCTTTCCCATTATCTTTAATAGATATACCTCAGTCTTCAAAGGTATATTCATGGTTATATTTTTATCTATTATGCTAAACAAATGTGGCATTAAGATTATACTTTAAGGTTGGAGTCTCATCTCTGCTTAGTGCCTACATGGCCTTGGACAAGTTAAAAATAGTAGCTTCTATGAATTTCAGTCTGATGCAGTCTGCTTTATATTCATTGTTCCAGGACTTAATTACAGGCCCTTTGCTGGCAGGACTTACCTTTATTTAGCAGCACTGCTCCATGTATTTCTGTATAAAGAACATTAGTGATAAAGAGTCCCATAAAATGCAGGTATGGAGCATAAAGAAATTGAGCAGTTTCAGTGCATGAGAGAGGAGAACTGGTTAATAGCTTTGGTTTGGAAACTGGTTAGTGGTGATGAATCATAAAGCCATTCTTCAATTACTAATATGCATAGGGAGAGGGGAGAAATCCTTTCTTGGTTAACCTCAAGGCTTAACTTATTTTGTCAGGAAAGAGAATGAGGGGTAGGTATTTGGCAAATTTGGGTGACTGCCAGCTAGTACCAAAGAACTTTGTCAATTTTTTTCTATATCATAGAAAATGCATAGCTGCCTCCTGCAATATGATGTGCTTTTTTAAAGGTAATTATGATTCCTCTGACAATTCTTGGGCTTATCAGTTTTTCATTGAATGTCTTTGTCACTTAGGATCTAAAAGTAAACCGTATCCTTCCTGAATGTTAGTTTATAACTTTCTCCCTAACACTGTCATAGTAAGGATATACCCCCTCAGATTTAATAATTCTTATGTTGTAAAAACAAGTTGTTTCTTTTGATGTGTTGTATTTTATTGGCTCACTTTCTTGTCTGTCCTTAATGTACAAAGTAGGTATTGCTTTATAATTTTTATACTTCAAGATTCATGAAGGCAAAAAAAGAGATTCATGAGGGTATCTCTTTAAGTGAGAGAATTCAGGAGCCTGAATTTTTAAAAAAAAGTTCAAGAAGAGAGCTGGGATTTTGGCAGTTCATGCAGCTCGGTGGTATTATGCTTGCCTAGTATGTGCAAGACCCTGGGTTCAGTTATCAGCACTGATAAAAAAAACTCTGAAGAGACCTAAGAGTCAGTGCAGACTTTCTAAACTCAAAAACAAAGCCAACTTGGCTTTTATATAATTAACTAGTTTTGGGTTAAAAAATTTTGGCAAGCAGGTGTTTGACATGGCCTTGTTACCTTTGCCTCTCTGTTTTCCTAGAAATGGATACAGAAACTGATTCCTTCCTTTCTGGAACAGAATGTAGAGACCATTCATTCTGCTTCCTTCTGGTTGTGGTCTTCCTAGCCAGGCTTATTTTGCACAGAGCTGGGAAGCAGTACTTCTATGCCAGCCTGGGACTCTGCAGCCAGAGAACTTGAGACCACAGGAGTCCTTCAAAAGATATTTCTAAAGATTGGGAATGTAGCTCAGTTAGACTCCTTGCTTAGCATGCATGAGGCCCTAGGTTATGGAACCAACCCTCCCCCCCCCCCCAAAAAAAAAAAAAGCTCAAGGGTAGTCACTGGGCTAATTAGAAAAGAGGAAAACACCTTCAAATTGGGAGACATGAGCTGGGTGCAGTGACACACACTTGTAATCCCAGTGACTCCAAAGCAGGAGGATCTTAAGTTTTGAGGGCAGCCTGGGCAATTTAGCAAAACCCTGTCTTTTAAAAAAAAGTGGGGGTGCTGAGGATGTAGCTCAGTGGTAGAACAGCCCTGGGCTCAATCCCCAGTTAAAAAAAAAAAAAAAAAAAGACATGGGAATGCCCTGCTTAATTTGCTAGGCTGAGCCTTCATTGAATCCACTTAGCACAGGATGGGGGGCAGTTGCAGTAAATGGGAGCAGCCAATATCTGTTTCAAGAAAGGCTTAAGTCTGTCAGTTGTCTGGGAATGTATAAGGGTATCCTGTCCTGTGATGTCTCAGAAAACATGGTTGATTCTTGGCTAGCGGTGAGGGGAAACTGGTATGGTATTTGAAGTTGAATTTGGGTTTGCAATCTCAAGTCATTCTCTGGCTTCATAGGAACATGGTGGAGTGAGTGAGGATTTGAATTTCCTTTTGGAAATCAGGTGGTTTTTGTGTTTTTCTTTTTTCCTAAAAGACTGGTCTAACAAAGTTGCCAAAGGACGCCCCCCCCACCACCACTATACAAAGGGTGCATTGTTTATGTATCCAGTGTACTCTAAATAAGACACCAAATCAGATGCAACAACCCAGCCTTGCAAGAAGCCCTGTTTAGAATGTATTTTTTGAAACAACTAGGCCAGTAGCCAGAGTGGAATTCTTTAAAATGGGACAGATGTCCAGAGAATGGTTGGTCTCCTGTAGCACCTCCCACAAAGAAGTAAGACTGGGATTACAGCTTCCAGTGGCCTATTTTAAAGAAACACTACTCTAGAAGATGACTTTATAATAAATATTTTTAAAATATAAAATCCAAAAAAGTTAAAAGAAAAAACAATGCATAATGGTGGCTTAGTGGCTGTGCCTTGTGAAATTTTTTGCCCAGCATTTATCTAATGGCCAACTGATCAGAGTGGTTTTTATGATCTCTTTCACATTCACAGTAGGTTTCAGGAAGTTAGCAGTGTATTTTAGCATGGTAATTAATTGCATTATAAAAAGCATACTATAGATCAGCAATCAAACTAAACGGGTATTTTATAAAAATAGGAAAAATCCTTTTTTTTTTTGGTACTGGGGATTGAACCCAGGGGTGCTTAACCACTGAGCCACATCCCAGCCCTTTTAAAAAATAAATTTAGAGACAGGGTCTCAGTTGCTTTGGGTCTTACTAAATTGCTGAGGCTGGCTTTGAGCTTTGTGATCCTCCTGCCTCAGCCTCCTGAGCCTCTGGGATTATAGAGATGGGCCTCCCGTACCCAGCAGGAAAAATACTTTTAGTACCCTAATAGACATAATCGTTGCCAGCAAAGAGTGCTATTAAAATCTTTTTTGTAGGATTTTATGATGATGGGCAGTTGTAAGAGATTGATCGCTTTTATTTTCCTTGAAAACAGGATATTTTTTTTTCTGCTCTCAGGGAAAAAGCCTAGTGTTCATATGCAACTATTTTGTTTTCAGGGTCTATAGGATAGCAGTTTCCAACTCATCACTTTTCATAAGGGCACTGGAAAACAGGTTTTGCTGCATCAGTTGTGGGGTAAAGGTCTGTAGTCTTAAGCTTATTCTCAGCATGAGCCCAGCCTTAGGGGTGGGGGTCCACGTCCTTATAGGGTAAATGACAAGGGTGATCTCTAGTTTCTGAAGGTTGGAAGTCTTGGGAATATGTACACCATATTAGGCAATTAACCCCCAAGTTTTGTGACTGGAGAAGAAAAGGTAAATGTCATGCTGTTACCCAAACATCTTATTCCTCAGGGTCAGACTCTGAAAAATAAACCCAGTAAAAAGTATCTTTATTCTCATGTTTAAAAAAAAAGGTTTTCTTTGATGATGCATTAACAATACAAAAATATTTTGAACACTACATTGGTCCTTTTTTCTCAAGACTTTTTGCAACACTACACAAGAATAGGTGATCTTTGGATTCTGAGAAACCAGTGGCTAAAGTATGTAACTAAAGGCTTTTTGTAAGGGTGTATACGAGTACACAGACAGCCCTTTTTCTTTGGATTCAGGCTATGTACAATGAGGAGAAGGCAAAAGGAAAAAAAAAAGTTAAATTAAAATAAAAGACTTGTTTCTCAAGGCTCAGGGTTGAAGCTTGGCTCAAAAATTGATTAAAGTAGGCTGTGGTGAAAACTTATGTCCACCACTAGAGGTTTCTGGGTTCCTTTAGTTTTAACAGTCCTCTTTCCTTCAGCCCCAAAGGGAAAAAAACACGCTGGCCTGGTCTGAATGCTAGAAGGCAAGCTCTGGCTATTGGAGGAGGTTTTGGGTTTACTCTCTCAAATTGCCTAAGAGCTGGCTCAAGTGACATGGATGAGCTGGAAATGGAACTGTGAAAAAGACTGAATAGAGAGGGATACACACTAGATTTGGGCCATGACTTCTTTGAACTGTTTGCCTGCATCATCTGGTGCCTGAGCTTTGGTGTCAGGGTTTCTTAAGTTGCTCAGGAACCCGAATTTGCCTGATAAGTTGTTAGGCCTAAACCTATTCTATTCCCTCCTCCTCTTCTAAGCTCCTGAGAATATACTAAGAGGCTTCCTCTGGTCCAGCTTATGAAGAGCAGCTGGTTTTCTGTAAACAGCTCCTCCATTCCCTTTGGAGAAGCATAGTCATCTTGAGCTTTGTGGTTGTGATCATGCTCAGATGTTGTTTGATAATATCAAACAGGTTATTCTTGATCCATGGAAGTGTCTGGTGTGGGAAGGGTGTGGCAGAGGACAGATGAGGCATTTCTGTAGAGAATGTAGCTGAGCTTAGTCCTGCCCTTCTGTGACCTATAGCAGAAAAGCAAGGGAGACAAGGGTATCTGGCTAGTAAAGCACATGGTTTGGAGCAGGGTGGGGGACACCACAATGCAGGCTGCCACAGGCATCAGGATTCCCTTAATGAGACGACACACTGGCATTAATATGGTCCCACCACTTGAGAAGTTTGAATTGATGGCCTCACGTTCAGGCAGAAGTTTTTCAGCCTCTGAAATCTTCAGGGCATGGACCCTACATGGAGCATTGGGAGGGCTGCTGGCCAGTTTCCATATGACTAGGGCTTCTGCTTTCTCTAAAGGGTTAGGCCTCTGGAGGAGGCCAGGAGTCCTGTGCATGCTAGGCCGCCTGCCTCTGAGATTCCTGTTGCTGTACTTGTGTGTTCTGCAGGGTGCTGTGAGGGGCCTGTGGTGGTCCAGGGGCAGGGAGACTGAGAATAGTGGAGAGACGTGGGGATGTTGGTGCCGACTCCACTGGGCTAGCAAGCAGTTCTGTGGGGAAGAGGGGCAGAAGGTATGAGGGTGAGTCTTGGGGAGCTGGGGACCTAGGGCAGCCTAGAGCACTGTCATCGGAAGGAACGGGGCTGGGGCAGCGGCCTTCTCCGGGTAAGTACCGAATGCATTTCTTTTTCCTCCTAGGAATAGTGAAGAGAGTTATCTGTAAACAGAGGGTGAATTCACAGTCATACACCAAAACCAAAAAAATGCTGTCTTTGCACAGGTTGGCTGACCTCTTGTCCTCTCCCATGACTTGGGTGATGGATGTGCTTATGTCCTCAAACCTGAATCAGCCCTGCAACTCTTGGGTTTGGCCCAGACTAGGTCAGGTGCAGTTTTCAGAACAACCACAAGGTGGGGACCTTTTGTAACTTGGCCTGTGGGGGCCCCCCTCCCCCCAAGGAAGCCATCTCCTAGTGTGGGTCTTTAAGCTTCTGTTTCATGTTTGTGGGGACTGAGATCTACATTAAGGCAAAGGACTGCAATGCCTGTAGTTCTTGGCTGAGCAATCCATGTCTTCAGAGCAGGGCTAAGGGGAGAAGAAGTGGACTGGGACTCTTCTATATTACAACCTAGAATTCTCAAAGCCATAGTTGGTCTTTTTAGTAACAGAATGATGAGGACCTCATGTATGCACACGTGCCTCCACCGACAAATTCCTTTCTCCTTGCCCTTGAATAGTGACAATGATAGGCATACCAGAGGGCTGGACAAGTGTTCCATAGAGCCAGTGACCTTACTGTCTGAGTACCCTCAGCCTTGGCTCTGTCAGCTATGGCCTAAAAAAGGCATCTTTAACCACTTGGTGGATGAAACTTTTCATACCCATGATAAAAAAACAGAAGTTTAGTGCCACAGGGCTCTCTGGGTAAGACAGTCCAAGAGTAATGCTGCTTCTCTCTCCTAACCTCTCCAGCCCTCTGATTTCAGTAGGTATGAGAGAAGAAAATCATAGGCTGCCTGGTGACAAGGTTGTCTAGGTGGTTGTCTGATGTTATCATTTCGTTTTTCTCAGATTTAAGGGCTTGGGATGGAATAGGCATGGGTCCCACTTTGAAGAAGTGGAAAGCCATAATGATTTAGGGGCTTAGGCTTCCTGAGTGATAGGTGACAGATCTGTCTGCTAAGGACCTACTAGGCCAGGCTGGCACCAGAGCCATCTCTTTAAGTCTGCTTTCCTTTCTGGAACATTCTGCATGTCCTCCTCCATTGCTTCCACCTAGACCCAAGTGCTGTCACAATCTGTGTTCAATGTTCACTCCCATTCTTAGGAGGCATGGGTTCCCCTATTTATCTCTTGGGTATGCCAGGGGGCTGAGGGACCAGAGAGGGCTGCAGGCCCAGCAGAACATGTGTAGTCAGGGAAGCAGCTTGAAGCAAAGGGAGAATGATGGTGGGGACAAACCCACCTGCAGGGACCACACCAATCCGTCTGCTGGTTGAGGCCAAAGCGAGCACGACATTTCTTAGGCGAGCCATTGTCTGCTCACAGCCATGCCAGAGGGGCAGAGCAGGGCAGAGGGCGAGCAGGCAGGCAGCAGGGCAGAGCAGGGCCCAGAAAGAAGAGGTAATATCAGTGTTAGCCAGTTATAGACATCCCACAGCCCCCAAAGGAAAATGGAACTCTCCATGGCACAGCCCTAGGCCCCAGAGCAAGGTTTCAGGAAAGGAGGTAACCCAGCTGGGCAATAGAGTCAGAGGGAAGAATGGTGAGGTGGGGTAGGGGTCCTCAGGCTGGCTCCTCTCTTTTGCTTGTGGGAACCCTCCTAACCTGGAGACTGCAGAGAAGCCCAGGGAGGCTCTTGGGATCCAGCCTTTTCTGCACTGGGGCTGTCCATCTCTTTCCCGACTGCCTTCCTATTTTATCCAGTTTTTCTTCATTCTTGCCAATGCCCAGTCTTTCTCACCCAAATTCCCTTAAGGGCTAAGGCTACAACTTACACTCTGTGTAGCCTCAGAGAAAGAGCTGCAGACTTTGTCCGCACAGTCCCAATCCTAGTTTCCAGCTTCCCACTGTAGGGGCAACACAGCTGAGAAAGTCATGCATGTGAAGCAGGAATTCACCCACAGGAAGGAGACCTGCAGAGTGTGGGTTTCCTGGGATCTCTACACAGAGCACTTTACATTGCCATGAGAAACCAGGGTAAGAGATGGGGATATGATGGTGGAGAAATTCCCAGGCACTAGCTAGCAGACTGTGTGACCTGGGCTGGGCCTGGGCCTTGGTCAGCTTCTGCCCAGACAGCCTGCTCCTCCTCTCAGCAGAACTAGACAGCCAGCATACTCTGGCTTACTCCTGGAACCACACTGGTAGAGTTTAACCATAGGCAGGGCTGACAAAAGTGGAGGATATATCACCTGCTAAATGAAGACCCCTCTCCCCTGGGTGTCAAGGGGAGCTGGTCTTCCCTTGGATTTAGTATAGCTGTTCATTGCTTGGGAATTTGACTTGTGAAATGCAGGCCTTCATTTCCAGAGGGCCCAGGCCCTGAAGGTTCCTGGCTGAATGCTCTGCTAACCCCTCTGGGCCAGAGCAGAGCTGCTCTTAAAATGGAAGCATGGAGAGGAGACTACTGTTGAGGCAAGGCCTCACCTGTGGTAGATTCTTGATGCTTTTCCCTTGACCGCCTCTTCTTTTTCCCCTGCAGGGAAAAAAGGAAGGATACTTAGATTTGGGAGGTAGACACTGGGCTATCTGCAGCTACTGCCTAGCCTAACTACCCCTGGAATTCTGGACATTCACGCTCCTCCAACCTGGGGGTCCTATAGTTTCTTGATTGCAGTTCTTGCTAGGCTGCCATGGAGTACATTTAGGGGCTCTTCCCTCTCCCAATCTGGTCTACAATTTGAATGGCCCCTTCCCCTTCTTACCATGTGGCCCAAATACTGGCATCATCCCATGTGCAAATGGATTCTAGAGTGCAGAACAGGATGTGTGGGCTTGGCTTTAGGGTAGCTCCCCAGGCTTGCCTCTTCTGAGCCTTGGACTCTCCATGCCCCACAATATTTTGAAGGTTCCCCTGCCCACCCTTGATGGATGTGTTTGGCCACTCACGTAGTTGTCCCGCGCTGACCAGCCTGGGTATAGTTGCATGTGCAGCTGCCTCTCTTTACGGGCCAATTCATAATACTTGGCCTGTTCTTCCCTTGACAGTGCATGCCACTGCAGGGGTGGGGGGGAATGGGGTGCATTACAGAGTCAGCAGGGTGAAAGGGATCAGAAGTCCCCCCAACCCACTTGCCCCATGGCCTCACCCTGCGACCTAGAATCTGGTTAATGGCGGCGCTCTCCTTGAGTGTGCACTCTGCAATGACCTTGGCTCTCATCTCCTTCATGTACAGCATGAACGCGTTGAGGGGCTTCTTAATGGTTGGCTTCTTAGCCTCCTTCTCTGCCTTGGATTCTGCTTGTGTCTTCCTAAGGGACAGATATACAGACTGCTCAGGACCAAATCCCTCCCCGCTAATCACTGAACACCTTCCTTGAGTGTGGGTGCGTAAGTGTATGATCCTCTAAGGCTTTGTAAATGGACTCTCTTTTAGCTGACCCAAATGAATGAGCAGAGAGCTAAAACAGTGGTCAGTAGCTAGAGCCACAAGAAGGCTTAGAGGGACCACCAGGCAGTTCTTGGGTCTGGTGGGAGGCATGTGTGACCTGGCTAACAATAGATCTGTTCACTTGGCCATCTTATACCTTCTTGTTCCCCTTCACCCACAGAGTGTGTTTTTACTCACAAGCTGCGGTCATAGGGCTGCAGCTCCTGCTTCCCTGAGGTGGGCACAATGGCCGGGTGGGGGATGGCTGCTGGGTGACCAGGGACACCAGAGCCCAGCATCAAGGATGGGTGGGTAAACCTGGAAACAGGAAGAGAATTAACACTGAGCCAGGAATTATGGGCAGACCTTCAGACATACATGGAGGCCCATGCACAGTAGACAAGGACACAGAGGAACAGATTCCCCATCCCCACTGACCTGGACACACATATACAGAGATACATACAAATATCTGCTCCCCACACATTATACAGACACTGCATGGATATGCCATTTGGGTGGTTACTAAATAGTCCCAAGTAGCTTTCAAATGTATCATCTTCTCCCCACCTGCTGCCACCAAGTCAGGCTGAAGAGCTGGGGGCTGCCTGTGGGCCTCCTCACTCCCACTTGACCCCCTCCAGGGCCCTTTCCACACACAGCTAGCGTGACCATTTAAAAGAATGCTGAAATTTTCCCACTGCCCACAGAATAAAATCCAGATTTTTCCCCAAGTCCTGCACAGCCCTGCTTAAGCATCCATGCTGACATTTCTAGCTTCATTTCTAACCCATTTCCCAGCACTCTCCACCCATAGCTAAGCCCTGTTAAAGCTGTTCCCTTTATCCCTGTCAGGAAATGTTAACCCTTTCCACGAGGCGCTCTCTGACCCATCAAGCCTGCTTGCAGTCTCCTTGGGGGCTTCCTGATTACCCACTGGCCCACTTATAGCTATGCTGTATCTATACCTCTCACCCTGAGCTGGGAGCTCCAGTGGAACTGGAAATGACTGCTGAATTCCTTGCTGTTACATTCTTGACACAAGGTCTGTCACTGAGGGAATAAGCTAAATGAAAGGACACTTGTACACTCACCTCACCTCCCAGCTTACTTCCTTACTGTTCTGTGGAGATCACTGTGCCCCTTGCTGCTTGCACAGGTATAGGATCCCTGAGCAGGCAACCCCCTGAAGGACAGAGGCTGGGGACACTTATGTAGAAGATGCTGCCTCAACTTGGGCAGAGCTCATGGGATGCCCCAGTAGGGATGCAGAACAGAGGTGAGTGCACACACATCTGCACACTGGCTGAGCTATGCATGCACTGCTATCCTAGCTTCTTTGTTGCTTTATTGCACATATGGCCTGGACTGGGGCCTCTTAAACTCCTACCAGTTTTGCTGTCAGGCATTAGGGCAGCAGGGGGCTGCAGGATGACAGGCAGACAGATGGACAAACAACTAACACGGGGTAAGCACTGGCCTGAGCATGGCCTTGTGTGGGCACTTAAGCCTGGGCAACAGGAAGCAGGAGCCTGGCTGCAGGGGTAGGGGACTCACCTGGGGTAGGGGGTGCCAGGGGCTGCAGTGGGGGCAGGGAAGTGCTGTCTATATCCGCAGGAAGGGGACAGGGGGTAGAGAGGAGGGCTGGGCCTGTGGTTGGGAGAGACAGCTGTTAGCAGTCTGGCTGCCAACCAGACATGGGGAAAGCTTTTGTACCTTCTTGGTCTGACCCATAGTCTTTGAAACAGATTGGCTTCTGCTGGGATTACTTCTGGCATCTGCCACCAGGGGGCAACTTGTACTTCACCTTGCCCTTATTTCACTGGACCAGCTTGTGCTTAAGGGCTGGAACTGCTATTCTCCTGGGACCTAGCTTAGCAGGCTTCCTGAGGCCCCTCTAGCCTGTCTCCTAAATTTCCTTGATAATATAGGGCTGATACCTGTACAAGGGCCTCTCATCCTCTACTGATAATGTCTGGATTACTTTTCTGCTTCAATTTGCTTGCTTTCACTCTTTGTTTATCCTTTGGGTCTTATTTGGCTGTCACTCTTTTCTCCAAAAGCCCAGAGATTCCAAGCTAGATAAGGTACCCCTATGGGCTCCTACAGCCCCCATCCAAAGCAATGCTAACAGTGTACTGCAACTGCCTGGCTTCTTGCCTGGATCACTGGGCAAACTGAGTTTGGAGAGGTCAGGGACCTAAGGATAAGACAGCTGAAGCAGTGCTTCCCTGACACCCATAACCCTACCTGGCACACAGTAAGGCTCAGTTCAGAGTCTGGCAAACAAGTGCTGCCTGGTAAGAGCTAAGAACATAGGGCTCTCCCTCCCTGTCCCTAAAGACCTTCATTAGAGCCTAAGTGGGTAAATATCCCCTCTAGGCTCAAGTCTCTTGGCCTTGGAGCTACTAGCCTACAGTACTCTGGAGAGTTAACTGGGGATTGAACTCAGGGGCACTTAACCACTGAGCCACATCGCCAACCCTTTTTCTGTATTTTATTTAGAGACAGGGTCTCACTGAGTTCCTTAAGGCTTTACAAAGTTGCTGAGGCTGGCTTTGAACTCGAAATCCTCCTGCCTCAGGCTCCTGAGTTGCTGGGATTACAGGTGTGTGCCACGGTGCCTGGCCTAAGCACCGTCATCCCACCTTTGATCCTGAGGATAGTCCGGATTTGTATTTATAATGGCACTTTGTCCAAAGAGAATCTAGGAATTGAAGGAGTGTGCTGAACGTGGGTGCAGGGTAAGGGAAAGGGGGCATGCTGCACCTTTGGCCTTCCCTACCCTTCCTGGGAAGCCAACTTTTCCTTCCGCTGGTTGATTGCTCTACTCCAGAGAGCCTATCTGTACAGGTAACGTTATGGATGACAAGTAAATGACTAAGTGGCCTGCGAAGACCCCATTTAAGCTGAGGATAGATCCTTTGGCCCACAGTCAGGCCTTCTGACTTGGGTCCAGGCTGGCTTTTTCTATCCTAGCCTTAGTACACCCTCCAAGCAGGCTGGTCAGGGGCTTGAGCTCAATCAGGTACTACAGGGACAAGGGGAACCTGCTGTTCAAGCAGCTCAGCCATGGAAGAGACCAGCCAACAGCAGGTGTTGGGGCTAGTGGGAAGTGTCCCCCTGCCCACCAGGCAGCTGAGAAGCAGCACCCTCTCTGGTGGCTATTCATGCTGTCACCTCCCTGCTCAGGCCTACCTTTTCTTCCTCACATACTCATATGGCTCCAGAGTTCTACTATGATGGAGAGTTCAGGTTTCATAGGGCTAGAACCAACAGCCAGCTCTCTGGCCTCTCTAGAGGAAATATGTCAAGCTCTCTGGGGAATGCCCTGGGCCAGGGAACCAACCACAAGAACCCCTAGCTCAGAGCAGGTTGGGATACAATTGCTGGTCATCCTATGGTGTTTGTAAAGAACATGGAAGGGCAGGAAACGTTCAACCACCACACAGTGCCCCCTTCCCCTTCCCACTGGGCCCATACTCACCAGCTCACAGTATGAGGGAGCTGTCCCATGCTGCTTGAGGTCAGAGAGTAGAAGCCAGAGAGGTCAGGGGTCTGCAGAGGCCTGTGAACTCCTGCCATGGAGAAGAGCCAAGTAACTGGGCTAGCTTGATCTGGGGGTGACTTCAGCAGTTCCTGCATCCTAGAGCAACCTCTCTTTGCTAGAGGTTCAGACAAACTGGTTTGTTTAGGACTATCCCAGCATGAAAACAGTGGCCTTCTGACAGGCAAGGGAACCAAGGGCAGAGGGGTTGGGTGACTTGCCAGAGGGCACTGGTTGACCAGTAGGCAGTCCTCAGGAGGTGGCGGCTAGGCCTCACCATTCCCTGGGCCACTGAAGCTCTGCAGTTGGAGCCTCTCTGCTGGGGGCTCTGCCTGGCTTTCTGACCAGGAGATAGGCCCTAGTCGAGAGGAACCTTACCTGGGATGCCAGGCCTCCCCCCTACTAACCAGTCCCCCAGGTTTGAGTCAGCAGGTTTCCTACAGCTGACAATAGATTTCAGAATGACTTTGGCTGAGGGGAGGTGAATCAGCCATCACAACCACCACTTTCCATTTTCTCACTAGGACAGGAAGCTGCTCATAGTGATCAGAAGCTTACACTGCCACTGGGGCAGGCTTCTACCCCAACTTTAAGGCTTCATATTCTGACCTGGCACCATCTACCCAGTCCTCTGGTTCCCTCAGACTCCCCAAATTATCTTTCTGGCATTTTCTTTGGATCCTTGATTTGCACAGCCTCAGGTTCTCTCATTATAAAATAGAAAGCCTTAGGCTGTTCGCATCAGACCCCTCCCTATTCCAGGCCCATACCTTGTTTCTGGTTGATGTCCGAAGGTGCAGGTGTGGGGTGTGGGCTGCTGAAATGTTCGTAGAGAGGAGACAGTTGGGGGACACTGTGAGTTGGCTGATTGGCCTTGTTCTGAAAAATTAGGAGGGCAGGTGAACCTGGGGAGTCCTGAAGGAGGAAGTCATGAGGGTAGGGACATGCATATAGGCAGAGCTGCAGTGAGCAGTGTGGGCAGCTCAACTGTCAAAGAAGTGGTGCTAGCCAAAACCACAGGCCTCAGGGAAGAGGGCATCCACCACTCAACCCACCCTGTGTCCAGCAGTGCAGTCTTCTGCCCTTTAGCCCCCACACTTTGCCCAGGTAATCAAAACCTCTTGGATTTTCTGGGCACTCAGTTCCCAGAGGCATCCTGTCTGGGAAATCTTTCTAGCCTACTTTTCCCAGAGACTATCCAGCTTGTTTGAGAACTAGTGGCTTATTTATAAGGGCTACTCACAGCCACCAGCCCCAGGCAGCAAGACTTAGAGCTTTTCCTCTTCCAGCCCCTAGACTTGGGGTCCTGAGTCCGACCCTTAGCCCCACCTCAGTGCTAACTGGATATGGTGACACCAGGCAGGACCTCCCCCCCTTGGTCCCCTAACTCAAGAGAGGTGGGGCCAACCTGCCCAGCCCCCAGTCTTCCGGTTTCCTCAGCACTCTTACTTTCCTCAGGACTCTCACTTTTCACACTAGGCGCACAGCTCTTTGTCCTGAAATGACTCAGTCAGCAGGCTGGGGGAAAGGTCTCTCTATATAACCCAGCCACAGGGAGTCACTGCCATGCCCAAGGCCCAGCTCTGCATGTCCTCAGTGCACACCTACGCAGACCAGAGCTCTGGAGACTCATCATCCAGTCAAGGCTCAGCTTCCCACTCAGAATGTTTCTGGGGATGCTGCTGGCTAAGAGTACAGATGAGTGATCTCAGACCCGTGGCACAGAAGAAAGAGGGGACATCTTTTGGGGCAAGACAGTAATGAGAAGGTGGTTGTATTCTGGCCTCCTAGGGTAAAATTCCCTGCCAGGTGAATTTAACCAGATTCTTTCAGATCTTCAGTTTCCTCTCTTGGTAAAGGCTGGAGCCTAGCACAGGTTCCTTGGTACTTGTCTATTGGGGGTCCAGGGTAAGGATGTAGGGAAAGCTGGGTATGAAACCCAGTATAACCAGGAAGTGAAGCTCCCAGCTGGGCACAGGCTCCCACAGCTCTCAGCAACAGCCCTGGCCTGCCATCTGCCCCTGCATTCCTGCCTCCAGGCTATAAGCTACACCAGTTCTTTTGCCCCAGGCAGACAGGAGCTGATGTCCTGATAGATGGCTAGCAACAGGTAAAGAGGTAGGCTGGGGCAGGTGTGGGATGTGTGGACACATGTGATATCCATCAGACACTGAGTACCTACCACATGCCAGGCACTGTGCCAAGCACCTCACAAGTCCAATTTCATCCCTACCAAAGTGCACACGGGCTGCCACTTCTATCTAAATCCTCCCCTAACTACCAACTCATGTCTCACTCCCTTTTATAGAAACCCCAGCAGGCCTAGCCTCTAGTTCTCAGCTCTCATTCTTCCTTCAACCCGTTCCTCTACCAGAAACTACTATCAAGGTCCCCAATGACTTCCACAATTCTGGACTCTCAGGTCAATTCTGTCTTCATTTTACCTGATTTCTTAGCAGCATCAGACACAATTGGTTTCTCCCTCCTTTTTGAAGCAGAGTTTCTTCGTTTAGCTTTCAGAATGCTACACATTTGCCTAATTTCCCTCCAACTCCAGAGGCCCACTTTTTCTGACTCCCCAATACCTTTCTCTTCCAGGCTCTTACTTTAAACATCTTCATCCAATGACTCCACATTTCTATCTCCAGACCCACTTCTCATGGGACTCCACATTCCAAATGCCTATTCAACTCTGCTTGGAGGTCTAAAATGCCCCCCAAACTCCAAAAATATCCAAATTAGAACTTTTGACTTTCTACTCCATATGCTCCCCTCTTCCTCAGTTGATAACTCCAACCTGAAGAGTTGCTCAGACCAGAAACCTTGTAGTCGTCCTTGATTCTTTCTCATACCCCATGACCAACTTTCTACCTCAAAATCTAGAATCTGCCAGGTGCAGTGGCATCCACCTGTAATCCCAGCTACTCATAAGGCTGAAGTAGGAGGATCACAAATTTGAGGTCAGCCTTGACAACTTAGCAAGATTCTGTCACAAAATAAAAAAAGCTGCGAGAGTACTCTAGGATTCAATTTCTGCAAAAAAAAAATAATAATAATAATAAAAAAAATAAATCTAGAATCCACCTACTTTTACCTTCTTTCCTGTCCCCCACCTAGTACAAGCTGTTGTCACTTCTCACCTGGACAACTGCAGCAGTCTCCTCCCTGTCCCCTCTGCCAGTCTTTCCTCCAATAGCCAAATAAGTCAGGTCATGTCACTCATCTGCCTAAATCCTCCAGTGGCCTCCCTGTTTTCCTCACCTGGGGCTTGCAAAGCTCTGTGCGAGGCTCCCTCTGGCATCTTCCACTCTTATTCTTGCTTACAATACCCAGGATTACCCATAGGTGTTTCAGCCTCCAGCATCCTTCTCCATCCTCTGATATGAAGTCAGTTGGGAAGCAGAAGCTAAGCATCTATTCAAGTAAGAAGCTTCCTAGAAATCCCTGAGGTCTTTTTGTCCTAACAGGTTCCCAGAACAGCACTAACCAGATGGTAGGCTTTGGCAGCTGAGGGCAGGGAAACTGGGCACAAAGGAACATTAGACCCTGGCAGAAAGCATTCCACCATTCACTATCTAAAGGTACAAACGCCTGGAGCCTCAGCTCCCCAGGTGGGATGACACCTGTACAGTTGCCTCCAGAATCAGGAGGTTTTCAAGTCTACACTCCTGCTTCAGAGAAGGCGCTACCATCCAAACTTGGCTCTGGCTCCTTAACCCTTAGGACTGAGGAGGCTTAGGTAGCTTAGAGGGAAAGCTGGGTATGGACAGCTCTGACCCTGAAAAACCTTAGAAGCAGGGCCTGGAATCCAAGGTGCCAGCTTTAGGAAGACAGTCCTATGTACTCTGCCCAGAGCCGCTGCAAGGCAACAAGAGGGTGGCTTGCCCCAGGTCATAGCACAGCTCAGACTGGGCCTGTGGAACCTCAGAGAAAACAGCTCAAACTATAGCTGCTGGCCTGCTATGTATGCACGTGACAAGGCAGTGGAATGATGAGAGTTCTGGGGGAAATGGGTTTGTCTTATCTACCAACCTTCCCTGGGAACAGGGGAAAAGCCTCATTAAGCAGGAGCCTCCAGCCAAACCACAGAAGTGCTGGGTGGGCAGGGTGGGGCAGAGAGCTTACTGTCGGTTGGAGGGCCTGGGGTGGCCAGTCCTTTCCATGCTCATGCAGGCTGCCTCCAAGCCTCACTCCCCAGCCCTCTCCGTATCTAGTGGTAGTAGCCAGAGGTGAACCGTCTAGCACAGGGCCCCTTATTCCCCCTGCCCGTTCCAGGGCTCCAGCACAAGACTGTCCCAGGGTCAGGCTTCCAGAAAACAGGGTGGGTTCACTTATGGTAACCATGCCCAGCCCCCAAGGGAGGGCAGGCAGGCCTGGATGGACTATCCCCACCAGGCCCTGAGTGCCTCAAGAGCACAACCTCATCTCTCTTACTCTGAGAGCAGAGTACACAGTAAGGGCTTAGAGCATGATGGGATGCATTAATACATAAGTAATGTCTGTACTCTTCTCTCAAAATACCCCAGGTCCCTGTTCTTTGCCTTTGCCTGAGCCCTCATGGCCCCTCCCACCAGCCTGTGGCACTTCAGGACAGGTCCAGGACTCAGACCCTAAGGCTGAGAGTCACCCATCATCAGTCCCCACCAATACTGTCCAGTTTCCTGCTGGATGCTTGGATCCAGCTCACCCCCAGAAGAGGTGGTCCTTCCTGATGCTACATTGTTCTTACTGTTCAAAGACCTTTCTCCACATCTATTCAAGTCTACCATCCCAAAGGTGCTCCTCCCTTTTAGGGACACTTTCCGTAGCAGATGGCTAGAAATTTCTCATCTGGTGCTCTAGTGTGTCGTCCTCTTTTTTTGCAGATTGGAGTCAGGAAAGGGCCAGGCAGAGGGAGGTGGAAATGGGGGACTCTTGAGGTAGGTGTCTGCTATGGAGTCGATCTTGGGTCTGGCTGGGCTGCCCCTGCCTCCTCCCAACCCCCCCTCCCACTTCCTGCAGGCTCAGGTGAAAAATAAACACAGTCGGCATTTTCCCTGCAGACCGCAGCGGTCTGCTGTGCTCACAAGCTGTGTGCATGCTGAGAGCCCCTGCCACCACCAGCAGAGAAACTCCCTCGCCTCTGACGGTTGACTCTGAAAACCCCCAAACACTTGAGCCCCACAACACTTTCCCAGCGAAGAAAGTTGCTGTTTCCTCTGGGCTCGAGCCTAAGAGGTTAGAAGAGCATGATCTGCCTGATCAGGCCCTCCCAAGAAGGCCTCCCTATGGCAGGGACTGCAGGAGAAGAACCTCTCACATATCAGGATCCATCAGCATGCGTGATTGTTCAGGTGTACAACTGAGCTCCTACTCTGTACCAAGCAAAAGACTGAAGCCCGGAAGAGCATTTACTAGTGGCAGCTGAGCTGAATGACAGGCCCAGTCCTCAGCACCTTAGTTTAACTAGGATATTCCTAAAACAAATCTATGACATGGATAGATACTATCCTCATTTGATTGATAAAGAAACTGAACTTCGGGCTGGGGATGTGGCTCAAGCGGTAGCGCGCTCGCCTGGCATGCGTGGGGCCCGGGTTCAATCCTCAGCACCACATACAAACAAAGATGTTGTGTCCGCTGAAAACTAAAAAATAAATATTTAAAAAAAAATTAAAAAAAAAAAAAAGAAACTGAACCTCAAGGTCACACACAGTGGCAGAGCTAGGATGTCACCTACTGCACTGCTGGGGCCTTGTTGTTGTGGACAGAATAAGCTGGGGCGGGGGGGAACTGTACTAGTCCTAGAGCCAGTGCTCTAGTACCGAGCTAGTGCTTTCCTGACCCTAAAAATGCTCTAGAGGTCAGGGACCCTTGGTATAAGTTCTGACCACACCTGCCTGCCAGGGCCACTGGCACTGGGAGCCCATCTGATGGTGATATTTGGATATGGCCCTAAGGTCCTAGCCATCACACCCCAGTTATGCTGGCCTGCTGTGGCATAGTAGGGGTGCCTCCAGCTTGCCAGATACCTCTGCTGTCCAGGCTCTGTACTCAGCAGACATTCACTGAAGATTTGTGGGATGAAGGCTTTTAGAATTCTCAGTGCCCCCCAGACCTTCTGCATGCCCCTGTGTACTCATCTGCCACTGTGACTTCAAATCTTTCAAGCTCCTCAGTCAATAGGCTGTTCTTGATGCATGCCATGGAGCTGGGGAGAGACCCTTGGGGGAAAAGTCTGTGGAAGGAATGGCAGAGCCACACCTCAGGCCTTGTGCTCCTTCCAGGGGCAGACACTGACTAGACAGAAGGGTGGGTATTGCTATGGTTATTGTTCTGCTTGGCAAGTGCACAGAGGTGAAGCTGAGTAATATAAATACCAAATGTGACAAGCCACGTGAGGCTGGCATTTTATATTCCCATTTCATACACGTGGGAAGTGAAGCTTGGGGAGGTGAGAAAATTGCCTGTGTCATACAGTACTCCATCACCCTGTTCTGAGTTCTTAGGTCTGCAAGGATGCCAGAGAGCCACACCCTTTCCTTTGCCCTCCTCTTACTCCATGCTTTAGCCATGGAGGACTACTGGCTCCAGAGACCATGCTGTGCCCTCTGCCCAGGGCACTCTTTCCCAACTCATCTTGGCCAATTCCTATCCATCTTGCAGGGCTCATATAAATGAGATTTCTTTCTGGAAGCCTTTCCTGTCCTCCTGTCTAAGGAGAGTCCTCTGCTATACCTCCACTGCAACACCGACCACACTTTGCTGTAATTGCTTGTGTCCTTGTCTGCCTCCTGCCCCTCCTTAGGTCTGGGATTATACTCTGCATTGTTTTTATTGAAAGGATGAAAGAGAACCCTCAAGGCTGGGTCTAGCAGTGTGGAGGCACGGGGATGGGATGGTGCTTCGGAAAACATGGCAGCATTAGGTACAGCAATCTAGGCTGGGACTGGGCATGGAGTCACAATAGCACAAAGGTTTGGAGGCTGGGAGAAGCTGGGATCACTGTTTAGGGTCAGGGGACATCCCACCTAGCAGCCAAGACTCCTTGGTCTCCTCCCCATCCCCACTGGCTCTGGGAGTTAGAATGACCAAAGGCTAGTTCATACAGTGCCTATGTACAAATTAGAAAACACCCTCTTCTTGTAGAGAGAAACCAGTCCAGTTCCAATGGGGTATCCCAAGAGTCACTCTTTCAAAAGGCCTCCTTCAATTCTCACTTCTCTTGCCTGTATTGCCGGGAACTAGGCTCCAGGGACTGACCCTGATCAGTTCCAGGGGCTCGTTTCCTGGCTCCAGGCAGCCCTGCAGCCCTCTCAGGCCTGTGTCTGGAGCCACCATCCAGAACCAGTGGTGCTTAAATGCTCCAGTCAGGGTAGTTGCTGGGTAGGATGCTCTCTGAGGCCTGGGTCATGAGAACGAACTTCCCAGAAGGTGGCAGGTCCCCTAAACCTTCAAAAGATTCTTGATTTGTGGGCTCCTGCAGACCCCACCTCTGCTGATATACCCAGGGGGGGCCTGGAGGACCAGGCTGCTAGAGCCCTCACTCATGCTCTTTTATCCTCAGCCCCCACTCCTGGCCCTACTGACCAGGACATGGTGCTCCAGAGGACGGCCCGAAAGCTTCTCGCCCACAGCACGCTGGACGCCCTGTGCTAGACGCCCACCACAGAGCACAGAGCCACGGCCATGAGGCCAGCTGACCCGGAAGGGCTAGGGGATGGCTAGGCCACACCCTCCTGGACCAGGAGGCTTCAGTCCCACCTGTTGAAACAAGGCTGTTGCCATGGTAACAGAACCCTGCCAGGTGTGTGTGGCCAGTCCACCAGCCGCCTGACCTTCACATCAGATAACAGGGCCTGCCACAGCAGAGGTGAGGACTAGAGTCCCTACACGCAGGGTTGGCAGAAACCACAGGCCAGCTCTACAGGCACCCTCAAAGCTAGCTGAATCCTGCTGAGCTGCCTGGCCTGGCCCATGGCCTCTCGTGGTTTCTATGCATTCGTTTACTTACATTTTCCTTCCTCCTCTTTGAGGTGAACGCCCCTCAGGACAGGATGTTTTTAGAGGAAAATATAAGCTTCCGGGAGCTGCTGCAGCTGAGCTGCTAGTTGATGCTAGCAATTGTTGGGGACTCTAAAGCAGCCAGGCAATGGGCGTCCCCCTAGCCCAAGTGGTTACTCACCGAGCTCCTCCTCAGTACCCTGCCATCCAGGAGCCTGCCATGGACCAAGGCAAGCCAGAGCACTGCCTCAGCCCAGCCTCGCCTGAAGGAAAGGAAGGGGCAGCAGGGAAACGAACCAGGGCTCTGGAGGGAGGCACTGAAGCAGTTCAGAAGCTTTGTATCCCTGGGGGCAGAGCTGAAGGTTTTGCAGAAAGTTTGGCTTTGCAGAAAAGCAGAAAGAGAACAGAAAAGGCACAGGATTAGAGATGGTGATGCCACCAATAGGGGCCTACTGAGTGTCTAGCAGTCTACAGCGCTCCACCCCACCCTGGAATCCCACCAGTCTTCCCAACTTTGCACTTTGCTGTGCAAATTTTGCAGATGAAGAGAATGAAGCAAAGAGAGGTTAAATTACCCTCTTACAGAGGGCCTGTGGCCTTCCCACTCTATATGCGGATGGACGATTGGTGGGAAGCTGCTAGAAGCTGGGGAGGCTCTCACCAGGGCTTATTTATGCCTGTGATTGAGAGTCAGGAAAGTCCAAACAAGACCCAGAAAGGCACGGGCTTAGGAGAACAGTCAGCAATGGCTCAAGGGTGGGAGAGAAGAAACTTGGAAATCTGCCCAGGCTCAACTCTGCTTTCTTGCCCCAATTCCATCTTGCCATCCAGGAGCCCACATCCTTCCTCCAGCACTTAAAAGGTGTAAGTCTCTCCACACTGACAGCTCTGGTCTCCAGTCCATCACCTCATGGGGTTGTGGTGAGGGGAGGTGATTTAATATTTGTGTGGGCTAATATTTTTTATGTATGCTTAGTTAAAAGCAAACTAAAAGCAAAGGAAAAAAAATAAGAAAAAGCAAGCAAAAACAAAACAGGGGTCTACATGTCGCATGTACTATTCAGCTGCCTCTTACCCAAAGAGGACAGTTCTACCCTGAGGCCACATCTGGAAGTTCCCTGGGTCTAACCCTTGCAGCTACTGCCAGTTAAGGCCCTTGGGGCTCTGAATGGACTCAGTCTAGCAGTTTATCCACAGGGGAGAAAGACAAAGTGTGAAAAGAAGCAGCTGGAGGTTTCTGGACTCCGAATACTGCCACCCCAGCCCCTCTCACTCGAGGGGCTCACACCCAAGCAGAGGGAGGGGGGTTGGACTACTCCATCTACCCTAGGGGCCATCTGAGACACCACCACTAATGAGGCTGAGTTAGGGATTTCACACAAACCACACCAAACAACTCTTCCAGATGCACACCTGGTATAACAGTGTGTAGATATAGGGGAGTGGGTGAAATACCAAACTCCTGGGGTAAGGAGTGGGATCGGGGAGCCAAGAGGACCCAGCTATATGTAATTCAATTACATGATTCCTATGGCACATAATAGGAGGAACCAGGAGCATGCCTGGGTTCAAATACTTCCTCCAGCACTTAAAAGATGCAAGTCTCTCCACACTGGCAGCTCTGGTCTCCAGTCCATCATCTCATGGGGTTGTGGTGAAGGGAGATGAGTTAATATTTGTGTGGGCTAATATTTTTTATGTATGCTTAGTTAAAAACAAACTAAAAGTAAAGGAAAAAAAATAAGAAAAAACAAGCATGTGCCTAGACAAAGACTTTTTAGGAAAGCCAGATTTGTGCCAGGTCCGGGCTGCTGGTCCTTGGTTTCCTTTGGACGGCAGCCTGATTACCATGGACCAGATTGCTGAGCTCCTGACAGGCCTGTGATGCCAGAACTAGGGGGTGGGAGGCAGCACTAAGAAGACTGCCCTCAAAACACCCCAGTGAGGCTGACAGCAGCTCTGGCTCCCAAGCAGCTTTTCCCCTGGGTGTCACAGCCATGCCCTGGGACTCCCTCTGTTTCCTCAGTCCAGCCATTTGCAGTGACTCAGGGCCTATGAAACCCATTAGCCCAAGCTGGGCTGCACACAAGGAGGCAAGAGGTTGGGCCCAGAGAAGTCTAGCATCAAGCTCTGGGCTGAGTCAGGACTAAAACTGGAGAAAAGAAAGAACCCATGACAGGCAGTTCCTAACCATGCTTCTGTCATGTACCAACCTGAATCAATCTTAAAGGCCATTTTTAATCATTGCATTTTTTCCTAGAAGCCCCAGGATCCTGCCTCCCAACTGAAAAAGGCAGCTCTCCCAGTTCTGTAAGGACTCCCAGAAAGAAAGGGAGCCTTGACCAGATTCAGAGCTAGGAGGTCACCCAAGGAGGGCAATGAAAAGCCAATGGCACATAATAAGAGGGACCAGAGGGACCAGCTCACAAACCCAACAGTGTATGGGGTTAACTAACACCTCATTGGCCTGCAATGCTCTCACCAACACACAAGCTGGAGCAGAGGGAGCAGAGCAGCAAGGAGCATGGGCTCCTTGGGCAAAAGAGACCAAGTCCAAATCCTGACTTCAAGGTTCTAGCATGTTCTTAACCTCTCTGGAGCCTCAATCTCCCCATCTGAAGAATAGGGCTAATAACAGTAGTTACTTTTTCAGCTTCTGGCACAGGCCTGGCACTGGGAAAGTTCTAGACACAAGTTATTGTGACTGTGGTTCTTTCAACTGCTGTTTACTGAGCACCTACTATAACTAGGCCTGTACTAGGCTCTGAGAATCTAGTGGTGAAAGGAACAGATGTAGCCTGGGCCCTATGGATGCTCTCCAGCCCTTTCTGATCCAGATTACCATCCCAGAAAGCCCTCACTTCAACATGGCCGCCTCTACTTTCCCCACTCCATCTGTTCACATATCTCCACCCACAGGGTTGTCCACCACAGCTGGGCGGTCCCCAAGGCCGCACACTGCTTCAAAGCCTGCCAGTAAGCTCTGGGGTGGCTGCCACAGCCAAGCACACACCAACTGGCCAGCTCCCTTGGACCCAGGCTGTATCCAGCAGAGATCTAGCTGCAGCCACAGCCCTCTCCACAGGGTGCCTCTTAGCATCTGAGGGCCCACCCACCTTCTGCCTGCCTGGCCACTGAGCCAGCCACAGAGCCATCTGATTTGAATGAAACTTCAAACTTAATGACTTTCATGCTGGTTATTTAAAACGCAATGTAATTTTCTTAAACACCCTATTATTTCCTTTGATAGCTACAAAGCTTCCCCCAATCCCATAAGCATGTTTATTTTTAGGGAAAAGAGTGGTTTGCAGTTGGTCACAGAGACATAGGGAGAGAGAACCCACAGAAAGCAGGGCAAAGAGTCAGCCTTGGCAGCCTGGAGGCCCTCCTGCTTGCGGACTCTCCACCAGACACCAGGGGACCAGGCAGGGCCTGCCCTTCTCTCACCAACATATCAGCCAGTGGCCCTTCCATCCCCTACCTGACAGTAGCCAGGTAAGTATAAGGTCCCCCTTCCCATGCTTCCCTCAATGCTGCTGGGCCTCGACGTCCTCATCTGTAGGGTGCCTCAACTAGCGTTCCAAGGAATCTCCTTCCCATGGGTATTCCAGGCA